>NC_086077.1:4971111-5592500 GCF_948474715.1 Cydia amplana
TATCCTGGAAAATATAATTACTTTCAACAGTGCTGTTTCTGCATGTTTAAGTAGGTATAGGTAGAGTCTGTTCGGAAAGAGAAAAGCCATACATTCCACGACTCTTCTCTTTCCGCACAGACTGTAGTACGTAGTAATATTTTTTAAAGGATTAAGTACAAAGGACAAGTCTGTACCTACAAATTGTTTTACGTAAAAGCCGCTGTAACCTTGCGGTAATCAGCTTTAACGAATGATAATGACTATAATGAGGTTAAAAACTTTTAAGGGTTCTTCTCGGGTGAATTCGCAGGCATAAGGGTAGTAGGTTTATTAATAACTCTAAAAAGGTAAGGGAATACATCGTTGTCTAGTACCTACCCTACCTACCCCAAACACAAATCTTATTGTACTGTGGGACTAGGGACTACATAGATCGATTTATGTAAGATTGTCCATTTTTTATTTTTTTATTAGCCTTTTTGGTGTTCCACTGCTGGGCAAAGGCCTCCCGTCGTTTCCTCCACTCGACCCTGTTCTCGGCATTTTCCCACCATTTAAGGTAGAATGCGTTCATGTCGTAAGATTGTCCTGTAAATATTTATATTTAAGGGAAGGTTTGATATTCCAAGTTTTGCTGGCAGTCCGGTAGAGGTAGACTGTGTCGCAAGCGTGTGTCGAAAGCAGCACGCGCGCGCAAGGCCGGCCAGCCAGTAAGGACGCGAAACCAGCGCAAACGCAGAACAAAAACGACTTAACACAACACGTCGCTAAAGGCATTAACAACCTTTTTGGGTGCTAGTTTTCTTTCATTAAATTATAGCACTTTAGTTACAGTGCTAAAACGCCTTAAAACCACTGGGTGCCTTACGCGCTTAGGACGATTTTCAGTGTTATGGTTTTTGTTCATGAAATCATAGTGATTTGAGTATAATTGTTGTGATATATAGCTCACGAATGTTCGATTGTAATCTGTTAGGTAATAATATGCAATTGTCTAGGTGCAGAATTTATTCTAAAATGGGTTAGACCAAATCATACTTAAGAAATAGTCATACTTAATAAAGTAAGGGCGCTAGGCACGAAGAAAATTATACATTGATCCGACTGTTCTATTTCTATCGCGTAATTATACTGCCGTCCCACCTATGATGCCGGTGGTCATTGTGGTCAATGTGCGTGCGGGACAGCAAATATAATTGTGCGCATGCGATAGAAATAGGAACTGACGGATCAATGTACAAAATTCTTCGTGCTTAGCGTCCATACTTTATAGTAGGTCGCGAGTTTTATACTTTTCACAAATTGATTACCTAACACAACAACTATAGTTGAACAACCTTTAGTATTCTAGTTGCATAAACCTTCATTAATATACTATTCATTATCTTTTGTTAATTTGACAGCATGCTTCGAAATGGACTGTCTAATTTGTAGTGAAGGCCTTTTACAGAAGTTTGCATACATTAGGTCTTTGGCAATGCAGTGCGATTACTTATGATTGAGCATGTTAGTCGCAAGGCTCAACCAGAATAAGAACAGCTTTCTAACTTATTGCTCGTACAGACTTATTGCTCGTCTTGGAACACTCGACTTTACTTTTTAGACTCTATTTAAAATGATGTCGTAACTTTGTTTGTATCAAGGTTTGAGCTTTGTAGAAGAAATTGGAGGATTACTATTTAGATAAGACTTGTAACAGAATTCAAGACGATAATTAGTGTTTAGTGTTCGTTACGATAATTTGTTCATCTTGCATTGCCAGAGAGCGCCGTAAGCCAAGAGAATATATGTAGTTGAGAAAATTCGACCCATGCCGCCGTGGCCGTGGCCCTGGTGGCCGAGTGGTCTAGGCATCTACCGCGAATGCGGAGGTCGCGTCGCGTCGCTGGTTCGAATCCTGCGCACTATTAGGGGCCTTAGTTTTTAGGGTTCCGTACCCAAAGGGTTAAAACGGGACCCTATTACTAAGACTCCGCTGTCCGTCCGTCCGTCCGTCTGTCACCAGGCTGTATCTCACGAACCGTGATAGCTAGACAGTTGAAATTTTCACAGATGATGTATTTCTGTTGCCGCTATAACAACAAATACTAAAAACAGACTAAAATAAAGATTTAAGTGGGGCTCCCATACAACAAACGTGATTTTTGACCGAAGTTAAGCAACGTCGGGCGGGGTCAGTACTTGGATGGGTGACCGTTTTATTGCTTGTTTTTTGTTGATGGTGCGGAACCCTCCGTGCGCGAGTCCGACTCGCACTTGGCCGGTTTTTTCTTTCGTATGAAAAAAAATCCAGCAGAGCCTGGGCTTCAAAGCAGTAAGATGATGATTGAATAAGAGATAAACTCTAAGATATGTAATGCGACATAGAAAAAGAGGTTTGCGGGGTCACATTACAGCTTACACTGGTGGGTTAAACTAAGACTGATTAACCGCGCTTATGCAATAATGCCAGATTTCTTAACTGTTCAATGAAATGCAGACTTAATTTTGAATTAATTGTTGTGTTTCAATTGCTAATTGTTTTGTTTCAGTCACTGATTTAAATATATTAATTATTGATATTTAAGTAAGTACCTACTATTAGTTAATGCACGAATATTTAGGCAATAATCTTAAACGAGTTCGCTGGCGAGGTATTAAATCAAAACGTACCTTCTTTTAATTGAGGATGTCTTGCTATAGTTCGTTTTTTTTAGCATTAGAAAGAATTTGCAAGAAGATAAGCGATCTTGACATGTCTTGTAATTGAAAAACGCTTTTTAAAAATCAAAAACCATTATGAAAGCAGAAGAATATAAATGATCGTATTAGATTCATAATTGTTACATATTTGCCGTAACTTACTTTTAAAATGTGTTTTTCAATTAAAAGACACATCAAGATTGTTTACCTTATTTCTAATGCTAAAAAAACGAACTATAGCGATCAAGAGTAACTTCCAATTCTGTATAGGTACCTACAATGAATAAAAAATTTACCCATTCAGTTTTCATTCAATAAATTCTACCCCCATGGTTACTAGCCCTTGGTTTAGGGCAATTTTTCGTGGTTTTGCTGTCGCAAAGACGTGGCAAAAAAGGCTTAGTCAAGATGAGAATCATTTATCAAAAAACGCCATTTCCATAAATTATTTATGTTTTGATTGGGGTTTCCTGTAAACAAGTATGGATTCGAAAGTAGTGTCCTTAATTTCTAAACAGAATAACAGTTAACTTCAATGATGCTTATCTCCAAAAACGCTTTCAGTTTCTTAAACATTCATTATGAAGAGTATTTTCATTATCTTTTACTTTCCAAGTGTAAAACACAGGTGTTTTCGTGTACCAGAAAAGAATGAATGCTTTTCTGTTTATACTTTGCTTTCACTTTTCATAATCTTTGAAAAGACTTCGTGTATGGGACAGTGAGAAGATTAAGGTAATTTCTTTTAAGAAAAGCTGTCTTGTATAATAATATTCTTGTATATATAAGAACTAGTCACTTAAACATCGTCATTGAGATACTTTAAGAAATTAGTAGTAAAGTTAGTGCGACAAGGGATTAGTTAGGGATTATTTTTGTAAGGTTTTGTTTGAGTGAAAGAAGTACTTGTTTCAATTTTATACTGATTAATAAAGTAACTAGCTAAAGAAAGTAAACAAACTCATAAGACTCATGTAATGGAATTATTATTTCATGGGCTCGTTTCTCAAAAGCGTAACTTGTAATACGAGACGAAGTCCCTTTCTAACAAAAGCTGTCAAAAAGTGACATCCGCTTGTATTACAAAGTTACAAGCTATTGAGAAACGGGCCCCAGGAGCACATTAAAATAGAGTTATTCAAAACACACTCAATTTTAATTAATTTAAACTATTTTATCAATTTACTTCACTGACTTAATATAAAAGAAATAGACACACAAAGCAGAACAAAAACGTCAAGAAATGTGGATCCCAATGACGTTTCGCACCATTTGCATTGATGATAAAAACGCTTACGTAAATTTTGAGTCAAGATAAATGTTTCGTACAGAAAAGAGCTTAATGTCGTAAGCATTAAGTGTCAAATTTGCATACATAAGTACCAACACTGTTAAAAAATTTAGTCCGATGGCACTAAACGTAACGTATTTACGTCAAGCAACGTCAAACGAGAATAATGAACGAATGGAGTCACTTTGGTACACTTGAATAGGTATTACTGTACAGAAAAACCAATTGAAGTAATAAATAAAACAAATTTAATTTAATCGGGAGTTTAAATAAAATTAATTCGTGGTTCAAATTCAAACAAATTAAATTTTTAATAAGTAAGTATACGTCTTTAAATACTAATTTCCTTGAAATAAATTCAACTTATTAAATAAAATAACTGTGTATTTTAGATCTACATTTACTCATTGCACGGGTGCACGGGGACATTTAGGTACTGATTGGATTTTTTTTTATAAAGTCCATACTTTATAAAAAGATCGGGTTGTTCCCACTAGTTACCACCAAGTTGATATCAGTGGTAACTACTAGGATTTTTTTTTCCCACCTTTTACCACTGGTAAAAGGACTGGAAAAATAATTCCCACTAGTTACCACCAAAGCGAGTTGGTGGAAATAACCCAAAAAAAAACCTGTGTTTGTCATTGTGTTCAGACAGGTTTAGCATTTACAGTTAGTCGATATATTGGTTGTCGGAAACAGGGAAATGGGCCGATCACACAAGTGCCGTTTTGCTTTGTTTAAAACTGCATCACCCCTATCTCTTGCTATAATTAAATAGCAGTCCACTTTGCACGTCGCATAGGTTTTCTTGGAAATCTTGAATTTAAACATAATATTATTCCTTACGAATTCCATATAAAAATAAAAATAAATATTGACCTCACATCGACTCATTAGATTTTTGTTCCTTGACATCCCTTCTTTGGTACTAACAAATTAATTTATTCAAAACCATAAAATTACCACCAGATTACATAAATTATGTAATGCTATCCAAAGAACTAACCGAAAGAAATACATTCCATCCTTTTTCCTTGTTTTATCATTGTTATTTTTACATATTTTAACGTCACATTTTGTAATTGTTGACAACTTCACATTTGAGCGTTTCAAACAAGACTAAACGAAAAAGTAACGCGTGATCTGTTTCAACGTTACTTTTGTGGGGCCATTTTTTGCGGCTGATTGGGTATCCAGTTCTTTATTCTATATCAATGATTTACTTAAATAAATAATTATTGGAACATAATTAAATAAATACCTACTTAACTACACAAAACCAGGAAATTAATGGAAGTTGTTAACAAGTTTATAATTCTTTTTTTTTACTTTTGTTTGGTATGTGCATTATTTGTACTAATATTAATTGATATTTAACAAAAATATGCAACTAATAATCTTTTTTTTTGCAGGTACGTAGATCAAGAAATGTCATTACCCATTAAGATATGGCGGTGAGTAATTAAATTGATTATTGGCAATAGTGACTTTTTATACATGCAATTATCTATTAGATTCGTAATTACAATGGCTAAATGTAATAATTACCTACATTAATAATGGGATGGCTACACGGCAGATTTTTAATTGATTCCTAGTATTTAATGTTACTTGTTTAAGGTTTAGAGTGGATGCAAAATTCGGGTTAGTAAGTTATAGAAAAATATTTCTCTCAAGAAAAGCTACAAAATGACTGTGTTTGTTCTTTGTATCTATGAAAATGTAAAAAAACAGCCGCGGGCGCTACAATCATGCATATAGCTAATTAGCTCTAGGTATTTCCATTTACTATCTCAATTATTATTATTTATTATTATAAGCCTATACAGTGTCCACTGCTGGGCAAAGTCCTCCCCCTCGATCTCCACTCGTCTCGGTCTTGAGCAATCTCCGGCCAATCGTTGAGATATGCGTCCAGGTCGTCCCGCCATCACAAAATAAGTAATAAATAAGTAAATAAGTAATAGTAATAATCATACAGAACTGCCACGCACCGCCCCGCCCGACTCGCATTACCTCGCCCCGCGACCATCCCGCGACATGAATCTGGCGGACTTCTGGCGTGCTCTCAGTAAAGCAACTTACCCACACATACACAATGACGCATGTACAGACGTGCCGTGCACACATATGTATAAACGCAAATGATTTTTAATTTATGGCGTATCCGCCCTGTGCCGCCATCTGCGTCTGGGCCTACCAGATCCTCGCCTGTCTTGCGGCACCCATACTGTGGCTATTTTGGCCAATAGATGCTATAAAATTAATAAACATAGTTTTTCCCCGTAGTCTGAAGACTGTTCGAAAAGAACGTGTTTTTCATAATTTTGTATATTAGGTATATAATACTAATTAAAAAACGTGTCGATTCATGCAGCCTTGAATCTTAAAATCAATGCTATAATTTATGATATACTAATAAATATCCAATAAACATACATATATCGCGACATTATGTTAAGTTGACAAAAATAGTTATGGTGGACCAGTAAATTATATCTTACGAAGTATATTTATAAAGAAAATCATTAATATTCATGGTGTATGTTGATTACGACATCTGAATTGAAACGTTACGTGATTGGCAAGTAAAAGTAATGAATATGATAATGCTAATTTTATTAAGCAGGTTTCACTTGTGAAGTTATTAATTTCAATTTAACATGCTTAACACATAAATAGGCACACGGTACTTGTAATACTTGAGACGATGAATTACTTAACAATCATTTTAGAGTATACCTAAAGTCTATTTTTTTATTCGGTAGACTGAAATGACAGTTAATAGTATGAAATGACATTTCATGTTCATACTATTAACTGTCATTTCAGTCTACCGAATAAAAAAATAGACTTTACCCACTGAGAGTATTCTTTCGCGCGCTTTCGAATATTCGTTTGCGCTAAATTGATAGAAAAAAGTTGTTTCATGCAGAAATCACGCAATACTTAAACCGTTATATTTTTTATTAATGTAACACCAAAATAACGTGTTTTGCGGGATTTCTGTATAAAACAAAGTTTTACTGTCAATTTAGCGCAAACAAATATTCGAAAGTAGATAGATGCGCACATATAAAATTTATGTATTAATATTGTAGGTAGGTAATGACTTAATAAAAAACGAATTCGCACAAAACGCCAAATCCGACGATAAATCAATTTTTGTTTATTATCATTGTTTCTTTTTCGTGCAAGTTGTTAAAAAATAATTTATAAGTATCAAGTTTTATTATCATATTAAACTGTTATGTTACTCATTATGTTTGTTTATGAGTAAAGCTTATTTAATAAAAAATAAATATTTTAACTACTATTTTAAGTTTTAGACAACCCTAGCTACCATACAATTTTCACCTTACCAGTGCCATACCATCAAACCGACCCACTGCCGTATTCGAACTTCAAGATATTCACAAGAGACGACACGTACTAGATCCATTCTAGATACGTTATAGTTTAGATTTCAACTAGTTCTCTTTTGCAGCGCAATTCAGGCAACCAATGTCACTTTTACGATAGATCGTGTTAGATATCTATTAGATGTGAATTCGATCTCTAAGTAATATCTTGTGGAAATCGTTCAAGAGTATCTCCAGAATCGCGGAAATGTCAAATTTGACAAGTTAGATCTTAAACATATCGTTATCGTATCTTGGCGATGTCTAAAAGATATCTAATAGATGTCTATTACAAAATCCGAATCGGGCCCCCAGTCATCAATCGTGCCATACTTAAACACATAAACACCCATAACCGCTTACGCCAGGCGCTCCATACAATTTATAAAGACATGTTGCGACAGGCCGACGTTGCTAGTTACTACTTACTACCATAGCCACACTGGTTGCCCAATGACCATAGACATATATGTGAGTAGATGTCACATCGCCAACCGTTCAAAGGTTACAGGCGTTACGTTACAGCGTATGCCACTGTCAAATTATTTGATATACTGCCGTATTCGAACTTCAAGATATTCACAAGAGACGACACGTACTAGATCCATTCTAGATATTACGTTATTGTTTAGATTTCAACTATTACGTTATTGTTTAGTCTTTTGCAGCTCAATTCGGGCAACGAATGTCACTTTTCCGTTAGATAGTGATATCTATTAGATGTGAATTGGATCTCTAAGTCATATCTTGTGGAAATCCTTCAAAAGTATCTCCAGAATCGCAGAAATGTCATATTTGTCAGCTTAGATCTCATATCGTTATCATATCTTGGTGACGTCTAAAAGATATCTAGTAGATGTCTATTTCAAAATCCGAATCGGGCCCATAGTTTGCCAAAGGACTGTTTCATTTCAAACATAGACAGAGAGAATCATACTATCTTTGTCTTACACTAGTACTAGCACCCAAAAGAAAAGGATGAGCATAGTTTTCCTGGTTCTTACTGACTGACAAATTGGTTTGACCGACTATACCTACTTGTAAATTGCGTTGCTGACGTTGCCGCATTACTGTCGAGATTAGAACATTCATTTGTGACGTTGTCCATGAAAAGGGACCTTTTTGTCGATGGCGGTTACGCCATTATTAACGATGCTCCGATATGAATACAATGCCGCGCGACGCTGTGCGGCGTAAGCGCCATCGACAATAAGGTCCCTTTTTATAGATAATGCCCCATTTTATCAAGGAGAGTGATAGTGACATCGCACGCGGCAACACTGCAACAGTAATACTGCTGCGATAGCAATTCAAATAAAAAAAAGATTTTATATTTTTTTGCGAAATTTGCTATAAAAGAGAAAAAAAGCTCTGTCCTGGAGGCCGATTTTTGAAATTCGACCGCTCGATTTCGTGTATTTCGTTCAGTACTATCTCCACTACTGGGCATGTAAATTCTACTAATAGAATTGAAAACGAGTGGTCAATACCACTAGATTCCCAATTTCTATCGCTCGTATTTCAAAAATCAGCATTTCGCAGTTTTTCACCGATTTTCGAGTGACGAAATCGAGTGATCGAAATTCAAAAATCGGCCCCCTGTACGGATATGATGGTCGTTCTTGTCTACGTGACAGCGTGATAAAACGGTGTCCGTCACTTTCTTTCCCACGGTGTTAAACAGTGACAGTTATTTTATCACGTGGATAAAGATGGATAAAGCTATCCATAATAGGCTGGCTGCCCTTGTTATGATATTGATAGCGGATGTCCATCAGAAAGGCAAAGGACTAAGTAATAGGTAAATATAACTTTCCATCCCATATCCTGTTTCTTATGTCCTTGACAGTGAAACGGCTGTATATGGCCACTTTCTTACTTTGTATGTCAGTATGTCAGTTTGGACATTATAATATGTTCACATTTTGATAGGTATTTTTAATTTTTAGTTTTAGTTATTTTAACTGTAGTTAGTTTTAGTTTTATATTCTATGTCTTTTAGTAATTTATATTAATAAAGTTGCATATGTTCACAAATACGCGATGCGAATTAGTTTAGTTTGTTTTAGATATTCAATCCGTGAGTGACTTTTTAAGAACACTTTGAAATTAAAGTATAAAGAAATAAAATATAAAGTTTAAATAAACAAATAAGTAACGCTTTAATAAATTCAACATATACCAAGCGCCACTTGACCATTCCACTAACCTGGGGTTAACCGGTTAAACCTGGAGTTACCATGGTTACAGTACAATTTGACACTAGCTTAACGGTTTAACCGCTTAACTCCGGGTTAGTAAGATGGTGCAACTGGCCCCAAACCAAACATTGGCTGGTTTGTTAAGCAGTGATTTTTCACGTCAGGAATTTTCCTGCTGTTTGCCTGTCTGGGCGTAGTTGAAACCTGATATTTGCCTGCCCTCAAATTAACACAGGCTGTACTGAAAGCTCCCTTTAATCACAAAAAACTCCAATTCCCCTTAATTACTTAATTAAGCTTTTCTTCCATCGTAGTGCTATTACAATCGCTTAACGAGTCCAGGAAAGTGGACTCTGAGGGCATATATATGAACTACTTCACAATCTGACTTTAATTCGTTTTTTTAGCATTAAAAAAAAACTACGCGATCTTGCGTGTCTTTTATCTAAATGAAAACCGACCAAGTGCGAGTCGGACTCGCGCACGGAGGGTTCCGCACCATCAACAAAAAATAGAGCAAAACAAGCAAATAAACGGTAACCCATCCAAGTACTGACCCCGCCCGACGTTGCTTAACTTCGGTAAAAAATCACGTTTGTTGTATGGGAGCCCCACTTAAATCTTTATTTTATTCTGTTTTTAGTATTTGTTGTTATAGCGGCAACAGAAATACATCATCTGTGAAAATTTCAACTGTCTAGCTATCACGGTTCGTGAGATACAGCCTGGTGACAGACGGACGGACGGACGGACGGACAGCGGAGTCTTAGTAATAGGGTCCCGTTTTTACCCTTTGGGTACGGAACCCTAAAACGCTTTTTTAAAATCAGTACTTAACTATTACTTATGAAAGAAAAATAATGTCTTTGGCGTGACTTTATTTTTCAAAAGAGTTTTTCAATAAAAAGACACTTTGATTGTATACCTTTTTTCTAATGCTAAAAAAACGAACTATAGAAGAATAATAAAGGTATAACATCGCCTGGGGGTCTAGAAAACCCAGAAGTGTTAAAACAGTCTCTGATGTAGGTAAATACAGATCCTTTATTCCAATCGTAATGTGGGTAATGCACTTTTGCAACTTTGTTTACACCTAGCCGCAAAACTGCATAACCACAATTATGAATGAATTCGTTCCTATATTGTTATGCCTAATATGCAATATAGCAGTTCGCTGTGTAGACGGCAATAAAGCATGTTTTAAAGGAATTGGCAGAAATAAGATTTGGAAAGTTACAGTAACCTTCTGCCTAACCAAGGTGACAATGGTCATAGACAAACGTCAAACGAATAGAAACAAGCAAAAAAGCGGCCAAGTGCGAGTCGGACTCGCCCATGAAGGGTTCCGTATTTAGGGAATTATGACGTATTAAAAAAAAACTACTTACTAGATCTCGTTCAAACCAATTTTCGGTGGAAGTTTGCATGGTAATGTACATCATATATTTTTTTTAGTTTTATCATTCTCTTATTTTAGAAGTTACAGGGGGGGGACACACATTTTACCACTTTGGAAGTGTCTCTCGCGCAAACTATTCAGTTTAGAAAAAAATGATATTAGAAACCTCAATATCATTTTTGAAGACCTATCCATAGATATCCCACACGTATGGGTTTGATGAAAAAAAATTTTGAGTTTCAGTTGTAAGTATGGAGAACCCCAAAAAAAATTTTTTTTCTATTTTTGTGTGAAAATCTTAATGCGGTTCACAGAATACATCTACTTACCAAGTTTCAACCTTATAGTTTCGGAAAAAAGTGGCTGTGACATACGGACGGACGGACAGACAGACAGACATGATGAATCTATAAGGGTTCCGTTTTTTTGCCATTTGGCTACGGAACCCTAAAAATGTATCGGGATGACAGATGCTACGAAAATATACTTGACTATTTCTATACATTATTTAAGTTACGATTCGCGTTTTATATCAACTTGCCATCTTGGCCAGGACCCCTGGTTTGTCTCCACTATTGCCTCGCCGGGTACTCAGCAACCAAACTCTGACCACTTACCTCCCTTGTTAGCAAAATGTACGTTGAACTTACTTCGGCAGCGTTACTCAAACTTCTGATTGGTAATTTTGTAAGGTAATTACTTCAAAACTTGATAATTATTAAGAAGAAAAGGAACTGATGTTTTGTGGTGTTAAATTTAGTGTATAATTTAGTTTGTGTTCTTTAATCTTTATTATAAGAATTGTCTTTTTCGTCCTTAAGTATATTTCTCGGCGACATCAACCAATAATTAACAAAAGGGCTTTAAAATTAACTTTTTCATGACAATGAACAAACAGTTAATAGCAGTAGATAGCTAAGCATGTGAGGGGTTCAAAATGACCTGCATAAACTTGTATTCTCTTAACAATAAAGTTGTATTTATGAAACTCGCTTTCATCTCGTTTCATAAAGCCTCACTCGTATTTTAATGCCTTTAATTATGTATCAGTCACATACTCAACGAGTAAAATACTCAACACGCACAACTCACAGTCATTTGTGTCAAAAAAAGGTTTACATTCCATCAGTTAAGATGTTCATGATCGCTCCATTTTCAAAAACATACATCGCTCATTGGAATTTCGACCGTGCAACTTGTTCTGAAGGTTCATTTTACTAAAAAGTACAAGAACTATAATTTCAAGCGTACGATCCCTAGCTGTCAAAGACCGGCACAAAGGAGCTATCCTTAAAAATAAGTTTTTACGTGCATGGCATAAGTGGCATTCCGATTGCTAGACAAGGATAGCGAGTTGATCGCTCAGTCAGACCAGTGTAAGGGCTCATTTAGACGGTGCGAGAACTCGCATGCGAGTTTCATTACTTGCGTCATTTGATCGGTCGGCTGAATTGTTGTAACCTCAATGGTCCGCAATGTAACTAAAATCGTATACGAGTTCGTGCGCCGTCTAAATGAGCCTTAAGAGCGCTTTCCGGTATAAGGTGCTTTGGGGTAAGTTCTAGTTTAGTAGATATTAGGAACTTTAATAATTACCCCGTGGTAGAATTTATCCCTATGCATCATACTCGTACATGCAGGTACAGTAAGATAAGAAAAAGATTAGGGGTCGGAGAGCCTTTATTTCAATACCTTACGCTTGTTCCTTTAGATATTATAATATCATCTTTCGTATCCGCTGCTGAATCGAAGGAATGATCATCAGTTTGCCAGTACCTAAGCATAAATGGAATTGGGCGGGACATGTTGACAAGCAAAGTGATGGCAGGTAGATCAAAATTAGGATTTGCAATCCGGATCCGAAATATATGAAATTATATGGATCCGGATCCGTAGATCTTCCCATACATTTCGGATCCGTCATGCAAACCCTAATCAAAATGTAAACGGATTGGTGGCCGCCCGCTTTCGGATGAAAGTTTAGAAGCGCCCGGCGCCCGGCCGTTGGCTCGTTGGGTGGACTGGACGACATCGGAAGATTGCGGGTCACTTCTGGATGAGATTAGCTCAAGACTGGGACAAGTGGCGTACTCGAAGAGACGCCTATGCTCAGCAGTAGGCGAAATGATGAATGATGAGTTTGACTGAGAACACGAAGTCGACCAAGTTTGCGTAAGCAATCGGAATAGTTACAACCTGGTCACTGAACCTGTAATAACAAAAACAGCTTGAGCACTTTTTAAATTAACGCTTTAAGTGACGATTTACATTGTATTATGGATTGTTGGATAAAATTTGACTGGTTTGAAGAGCTTCTCATTCTTGGTGGAATAAATACGAAATCTCAATTTGGTAAAAAAAAATGTTAGTTTCCCGTTGAGTTACGAAAATATCATACATTAGTAGGTACTTAACTCAGTAGAAGATTTTGCAGGACATATAATTTGCGCTTATCTTTACTTTATCTATTTACCAAATTTAGCCGACATCCGATGAAAAAAAAAACAACACCAAAAAAATCAGTCAATGATGCTTACACAAGACTTATAATTTATATCGACCGAGATATAAACCGTGATTACCTTTTGTATTGTTTTGGAGCTCAAAAACAATACAAAAGGTAATCATGGTTCATATCCCGGTCGATATAAGTATAGTGAAACTAACTGTTATGCTTACACAATTAGACATACTTAGTTACTTACCCGTTACTGTTTTTGTGCAAAGTGACCTCATTGTTTTCGTCTGTAACCAACCCCAGGGAACGGTCAACTCCTTTTCAATTTATGGAGATGATGTTTTTGACGTCTACAGATGAACGGCAAGGTCGACGTGGCGTCTCCGTTGAGGTCATTTCCTTTCGATATGCACTATACAGGGTGTTTATGTCCAAGGGGCTTTGAATGGAAGGGTCGATTCTGCTAATTACATTTTGTTCCAAGTTTTTGACGTGTACAGCTGAACGGTGAATTTGACGTGGCGTCTCCATTGAGGCCATTTCCTTTTATTATACAGAGTGTTTCTGCCTAAGGGGCTTTGGATGCAAAGGTCGATTCAATTTCTCATACTGAACTAGTTTTAGTCTAAAATTTTAACTGCTGCTTTATTAATATTTTATAATCGTTTTCGTCATTTAGGTACAACAATTTACGTAATGCATATAGTTTATTAAGCTTTATTAAAATAATAAGTAATGTTAGATACTTACTTTCACAAAGGTTGCTAAATGTAAACAATGATTGAAATGAGCTGAAATTTCAATTGATTTTCGATAACAGTTTATAACAAATTAGGCAAGTAACTAAAACCACAAATATAGGTAATATAATAAACTACCGGCTGACAATACATAATTTCAACTGAATTAATTATGAAATGGTAATGAAGACGAATGGCCAAATTAACATTCACTCACAGTCCGTCATTACCTATTCATTCATTCACTCACTGATTAAATTATTTGTCTTAAGGTTGCATTTATGTTTATATTAAAATCTTGTTTATCGCGGCCACAATTTTTCATCAAGGTCCATCATGTCAAAAAAAAAACTCACTCGGACTTATACATTTTGTTATCTTTATTAGATAGCAAGATATTATCCACAAGATATAAATCCAAAATGAACCGTCAACACGTTGACAGAGCTGTCAATATTATTTGAACAATTTTTGTATTGACGTATGTTTTCCATTTTTGGCTTTGTGCCAACTTGTTAAAATAAAAGAATAAGAAGAATATATGTTTTCCATTTGTAGCGCTTAGCTTAGCGCAATTTACATAGGTAGGTACACAAAAAGGAAATATTTACAATTTAATATCTAAATTGAGTAGCCAATCCCTTGCATCCGATGTGAGTGCTAACAAGTCCTGCATGCTTCTGGCAAATCATCTTCTAGGACATTTTCCTATGATGTGAGGGATTGTTTGAGTTGGCTCCCCACAGTCACAGGCTGGTGTCGGCGAGATTCCCCATCTGTGAAGGTTCTGGTTTTAATTTTCGATAACAATAAAGTTAGGAAACCTCAAAGTTAGTAGGTAAGTATGTACAGCAATCCAATGTCAATTACGAACACATGTCAGAATTTACAATTCTTACAATATTTGAACAAAATATCTTACAACCAACCAATTTGGTCTTATTAAATTAAACAAGACAGCATTCGCGCTCCAATAAAACGCATGTGACATGTCAATACAACTTAACCCAAATAACTTACCATGAGAAACTATGGCCTGTGTTTTATTCGCATACTCGCTCAAACCATCCGGTATACGAATGATCTTTTCTTACGTATAATTTGTATGCATCTCGAGGTCTCTCTTATATTGGTTAATTGCAATGCAATGGTAACAACCTAAGGAATGCCAAATGTCCTTACTCACCGCCCTTAAGCGTGAAGATAATGATACTGGTCAATTCATCAACCTTCGTGTTCTAACGGAAACCATATTCACCAACTTACTAATTCCACCTTAATCACTGCTATTGCGAATGCAACAAAGTCGAGACTTGAAAAGCTAGCGCTTTTAATAAATTGTTCGGTTGCGTTTGAAAGTTTTAAAATTCGAACGGCGGCTACCGGCGCTTTAGAGTCGTATTTCAATTGATTTAAATATGAATGGAGCGGTTTTATTTACAGACGTATAATTATTATCGTATGAATGAAGGTAACAATAAAAAAACCGGCCAAGTGCGAGTCGGACTCGCGCACGGAGGATTCCGCACCATCAACAAAAAATAGAGCAAAACAAGCAAAAAAAAAGGTCACCCATCCAAGTACTGACCCCGCCCGACGTTGCTTAACTTCGGTCAAAAATCACGTTTGTTGTATGGGAGCCCCAATTAAATCTTTATTTTATTCTGTTTTTAGTATTTGTTGTTATAACGGCAACAGAAATACATCATCTGTGAAAATTTCAACTGTCTAGCTATCACGGTTCGTGAGATACAGCCTGGTGACAGACGGACGGACGGACGGACAGACGGACAGCGGAGTCTTAGTAATAGGGTCCCGTTTTTACCCTTTGGGTACGGAACCCTAAAAACTGCTTGCAGGTACAGTCGACATCAAAATATAGATTTATATTGTTTTCCTTAAATATTAGCTAATTACAAATGAGTAAAGTAAGGTGCCAAAGTGTGACGTCTATTTTATTTTAAAATCTTGTAGATATATAAATTAGAAGAAAAAATTCATCACCTACATAATTTAAAACACCTTTAAAAGCTAGTAGAACTGTTTGCACAGTGTATCACGATAACATTAAATCAGCTGCATTACTACTTGACCAAGTTATCGGTCAAACAGTCGAGTTGACAGTTGGGTGTTGCAAGCTCCACTCTGTTGCGTCAATGGTGCTTATTCCGCCACTCTTGTTCTTTAGTCTTGCGTCCCTTTCAAAAAACAATTTAAGTACGTAAGTTTTTAATTATTGTGCCTCTTTACCTCATTTGTTTCAAAAATAACACCATGGCACCTACACAGTGCCACTTGCAACATTCACTAACCCGGGGTTAACCGGTTAAACCTGGAGTTACTATGGTTACCGGTACGATTGGACACTGGGTTAACTGTTTAACCGGTTAACCCCGGGTTATTGGGACGGTGCAAGCGGCGCTTACTTATCTTGCCAAAATATTGTTGGGTTTAAATTTCCACATACTTATAGATAGCCCTTTCTGATGTGATAAGGTAAAAACAAAACTTCGGCTCCTTGACGTCGAAACTCGAAAGTAGGAAAGTTCTATGAAGAATAGACATCGTTTAATACGTCTCTAACTCGAATGTCACCCGGTATTTTTAACAATCTCAGGATTATCAACTGAAGATTTTTCCCCGTGTTTCAAATCCCTAAAGTTAAATAAGTAGGTCAAATGTATAAAATTTAAGTCATTATTTCACCATATATTCATATTTTACATTTAAACTTATACAAACTTTAGTTGTCACATCTCATATAGGTATAACATATTAAAGTTTCTGTAGACTCGGACCATTTGGCAGCATCTCCTACCAGTTTATAGTGAAATTTACGGGACTCCGGGGGTTGCCTAGTTTTATACCCCTTTTAGGACTCAATAGGTATAAAATGGTATATTACTAGGTTTGTTATGCAAATGGGAAATAGGTAGGATTTCATGATTGACTGTATTTAATTGTAATTTTGTTGTAGGTCATAACTCATAAATCTAATCAAATCAAAGAATCATTCATTCATTTCATTATACCTAAGTTTATAAAGAAGTGTTTTTAACTTTGGCTCAACCTCAAGGTCGTGAACATTTTCTTACACATTTTTTGACAAAATTTTCATTTCGTGAAAAGGTTTGAAATTTTATTCATTTGACCGCTTTATTAACAAAACTATACTTTTTTATCTGAGATTTTTTATGTTATTTCGCAGAATTGAATGAAATAATTTTTTATGTTATTTCGCTAATAGCAGAAAAAAAAACCATACATTTTTTGTTCCTTCCATTCAGTTAGTTACCGTCATACGAAATCTATGAACAATGGTAACGGAATGGAAATAAAAATATTGTTACTCTTTTTTCTACTATTAGGACCGAAAAAACTAGTGAGAAGAAATAATATATCGAAAATAAAAAACCGGACATTTGCGAGTCGGACTCGCCTACCGAGGGTTCCGTACTTTTTAGTATTTGTTCTTATAGCGGCAATAGAAATACATCATCTGTGAAAATTTCAACTGTCACGGTTCATGAGATACAACCTGGTGACAGACAGTAGAGTCTTAGTAATAGGGTCCAGTTTTTTATTTATATTAACTAACAACGCGATCGTTGAGAAAAAATATAAAATGTCCGAGTTGTCAGACGGCAAATATCTTACCCACTAAATGGTTAAACTTTTCACACGAAATCCCGGGGTGAAAAGGTATATCCATAATAAGCTTACGCACCGAAGTCCCGTTAAATGGCACTAGGTACCTACCAATTCCGATCATTTAAATATATAACAATTCGCTCAATCAAACCGGTTACATTTCCTGTATCGAAAGTAAAAGTTGGCAGAGTTGCAGACAGGTTGATCGGGATTATGCAACGGCGTGCGCATGCGAGGGAAATAATACCTACAGTTAGTGGAAAAGTTATGCAGTTTAAAAGTAACAGAGTAATGTTATACCGCACTAACGGAGAAGGCTCGTTTAGACGGTATGAGAACTCGCATGCGTTTCATTACATTGCGTCATTTGATCAGTCGGCTGAACTGATGTAACCTCAATGGTCCGCAATGTAACTAAAATCGTATAAGAGTTCGCCCGCCGTCTAAATGAGCCATTACGTGGTTGTCATAGGTGTGCTACGGTGTGTGAGCGAGACAGCGCTTTGCACATAAGTATACTTATACGGTGCTCACGGGGGATCTGATAAATTTGAACAATGTACTGGGGCCTTATTCGACATGCCAATTTTGACGTCGCATGTTGAAGTTCATTTGAATCTGAACTATCGTGGGTTGTCGAATAGGTAAAGATCATTATCTGTCAGTGAATCTCATGTAAACAAATCATTTCATCGCTAGACTTGATTGTCTATTGGTATGGCCGCCATGTTTGGATTTATGACATTTAAAAGGGGATTCTATGGCATAGAGTAAACTGCATTTCTATTTTCTATAGTTTTTTGATTCCTCTACTCGACGCAAGATGGAGTTAACAGTCAAATTTTGATCTTGGCGTTATAAAAATAAACCGCAAGAACATGACATGCAGTTGCGTTGGTGTAGATCTATCATGAAAACGAATATATGACAATTGTCCAGAATTAAAAAAAACTTGACAATAAACATACAGCAATACATATACCACTAAATGTCAAAAAGAAAACGGATTTATTATAATTACTAGGTAACAAATTATATATAAAGTTTAAATTTTAAACCAATCGTCGTGGTTCTTAGCAATGAACTTCTTGTAACTTGTGTGAAAAATATCATTTGATATTACACCAATTACTTTATGGTGAAGTAAAATATCATGAGTCATGAGGAAGACGGAGTAGCCAGTAGCCACAAAAAGCTATATTTTTGTCCTCTGGGTTAGATGGCAGTGAAATAGGGAGAGATAGTGAAGAATGCGGCAAAATAAGCATTTATTGTGTTGTTAGTAGTTAGTAGACTAGTTTTTTTTTTCTAAAAATGAAAATTGACGCAACAGCAAGCTCATAGCCCCCTATGAGCCAGTCTATTAGATGCAGGCTTAAGGGCTAATCCCGGGGGAAGCGGAGCGTCGGCGACTAGCTGGTGCATCTGCTTATTAACCTCTTCTCACTTTTACCTCAGGTCCGACTCCCCCATACAGCAAGTGTCCTGTACTCGCTTGCTCGGGTTCCACCTCGACAGTGCGTTTACATGGGAGCAGCACATAGATGAGGTGTGCAGCCGATTGGGTAAGGCATGTTTCGCACTGCGCCGCCTGGCACAAACAGCCGGCCGGGCCGCGGTGCGGGAATGCTACTTTGCAACGGTCCACTCGTTACTAACATACGGTACGGAGCTGTGGGCCCGAGCTGCTGATTGGTACCGCGTTTTCTCCCTCCAGAAGCTAGCACTCCGCGGTATGGCCGGCAAGCCTAACGACGCCCCTGCCCGCGATCTCTTTATAGATTTTAAAATCATGCCCCTACCCTGTATACTTATACAACAGGTATCTGTGTTCATATACGTCAATCGAGAGCTATTCAAATGCAGAGGTACAAATCCCAAATACCCCCTACGTAGCAATAAATACGCAGATAGATTGGTAGCAGAGCGTCACAGACTAGCGAAGTCGGCGAAATCGGTCTATTGTCTCGGACCATCAGTATTTAACCGCCTCCCGGAATGCGTCAGAAATGCAACTTCCACCGCCGGTTTTAAATCTAGATTAAACAAGTGGCTCCTTACGAATATGTTTTATGACTATAATGAATTTTTTGACATGCCACTTAGCTTATAATATAATGATAAATTATTAATTTCAATGAAACACACATAAACAACAATGAATCTTAAATATGTATATAGTAAAACGAATGTAATTTAATTATATAAATGTATAGGTACGTAATGAATTTCCAAATTGTGAATTTGTCTGTAAAAAATCCTAACTTACCATGTTTGTGTATGTAGGTGAAAAATAGACTTAACTAAACAGACTTGTAACCATTGTTACCAATAAAATTTCATTTTCATTTTCATTTTTTCATTTGTCCTTTGATTAATAAATTAAGGTAAAATTCGTAAGAACTAGTGCCTGTGTCATATTCTAAATTGGACGCTATGCCTAATTAGTTGTTATAAATTAAATAAAATAATTATTTATTTAATTAAATTTATAACAACGCAACGTGGGGTTATTCATGATGAATTTTAATGGCTTATATAAGACAGCGGTCGTATATTGCCTTAGAAATTTGGATTTTGTCAGTTTGAATTAACAGCAAACTGGAGACATTGAGATTAATTTTAAACTTATTATTTTAGGTGTTCGTAAGAAATAAGGTATTGACAGACATTGACGGAAAATCGCGAAAACCCGGCCAGGTGCGTCGGACCACGCAAAACGGAGGAGGATTACATACTTACTTCTTCTACCATGTATTCATATGCCAAAATAGCAACAAAAAAGCCGAACAAAAATACCGTTTCTTCGCAGCACTAGATTTCAGTCCTTTTTTTAGAAAAGTAATATGTTTAGGTACATAATATATATATATGTAAGTAATTTTGTTATGTGAAACTTATATGTTGTGTTACGAGACTTACGAGTAGGTAACTTTAAACTTTAACAGCCTAACAGATCCCAATAAGGCCTAGTTTACCCTCTGGGTTGGAAGGTCAGATGGCAGTTGCTTTCGGAAAAACTAGTGCCTACGTCAATCCTTGGGATTAATTGTCAAGAGAACAATAGGTTCTCATGATCCGTGGCAAAATCGAGATAACGCGAGGAAGAATAACTTTGTCACAAGAATATTTGGCCAAATATAAATCCTTATTTTAATACTCTTGTGTATTTGACCTACCTACTCGTATTGAGTCGTATTTTGCCACCTAGTAGCCTCGAATTGGTTGTTATAATATGTGGCTTTCCATAAATTAAGGGTCCTTATGCTTCAATAAGGACGTTTTCATGGGGTCCCGTTGTTTCCCATAAAGTTTTAAGTCATAATGTATTGTTTGTCATATTATCATTACTCATAAAACTGAAACCGTTAACATTTCAAGATTTTAGTTAGGTTATCCTATAGAAAGAGGTTAGGTTAGGTTAGATTTGTTTTATGGCAATCCTGAAAAGTGACGCGTTTCTGAACTAAATGAATTATGACTAACGAAAATTCGAGCAAACAATACATTATAGCTTAAAACTATTTGGGAAAAAATAGAGACCCCGTTTTCATCTGTACGGATATGATGGTCGTTCTTGTCTACGTGACAGCGTGATAAAACGGTGTCCGTCACTTTCTTTCCCACGGTGTTAAACAGTGACAGTTATTTTATCACGTGGATAAAGATGGATAAAGCTATCCATAATACGCTGGCTGAAGTTGCAATAGAAATTGAAAAAGCCACATTTTTTCAAGCTTTTACTTAGTTTTATCTGTCCCGTTGGTTGTCTGTCTGTTCCAATGTGGTTCCAATCAAATCATGCAAATTAAATCCCAACAAAAACATAAATGTCAAATGAGAGCCAAGTTCAATATTGAGAATACGTGTCGTTGTTGACTCGCCGACAAAAGAATTGAGATCTATATGGGTGCCAAGTTCTGTGCTGTGTAGAAAATCCTGAAATTATAAAGGATTTGTCTTGGCTAGTTTTTAACAACAAACCAAGTTTTTGAAAAACTAACAGAAAAATATATATTACCTATATGCCTATACGTAAAAACTAGCCAAGACAAATCCTTTATAATTTCAGGATTTTCTACACAGCACAGAACTTGGCACCCATATAGATCTCAATTCTTTTGTCGGCGAGTCAACAACGACACATATTCTCAATATTGAACTTGGCTCTCATTTCACATTTATGTTTTTGTTGGGATATCATTACTTTTTGTACAGAAATTACTATAGTATTCATCATGAAAGCAGTTTGCCTAAGCTGAAAAGGAGACCCTCGCTAACGCGCGGTTAATTGCCAAAAAGTTTCAGTTTCACATTTTTTCTTTTGTATACGCTTTATAGTCTACTTTCATTCCAAATATCAAGTTTCTAAGTAATCTAGAAGTGGGTTAGGTTTTTGGTCTATAAGTTTTTTTTTCCATCGATATATCAATAATTTCCAGTTTTCAGATTTTTCCCTCTATATGCACCTAATATTCTACCTTGATGCCAAATATCAAGTTTCTAAGTCATCTAGAAGTGGGTTAGGTTTTTGGTCTATAAGTATTAATTATTTTTTTTCCATCGAAATATCAATAATTTCCAGTTTTCACATTTTTCCTTCTATATGCACCTAATAGTCTACCTTGCCAAATATCAAGTTTCTAAGTAATCTAGAAGTGGGTTAGGTTTTTGGTCTATAAGTATTAATTATTTTTTTTCCATCAAAATATCAATCATTTCCAATTTTCACATTTTTCCTTCTATATACACCTAATAGTCTACCTTGATGCCAAATTTCAAGTTTCTAGGTCACCTGGAAGTGGGTTAGGTTTTTGATCTATATGTCAGTCAGTCACAAAAATGCCGGTTTTTAAACGTTAATTTATCAATAACTGTTTGAGCTATGTTTATGAAATAGTGTATTTTGAACAAGCTAAGGGACTTGAATACAGGTGCCAAATTTCATGTGTGTAGGTTAAGTAGGTTTCAAGTTGTGAAGGGGTCAAAAGTAGCTCGAAATGGTTCGTGTAATATTACACACGGTTGCTGCGTCGCCAGTTCCTTTTTCTTTGAACTTGGCTGGACACGCTACCGCGTGTCTAGATTTGACCCACTTCTCGGGTGTTCAATGAAGCTGAAAATTTACATAAGTACATAATATGTAATATGGGTGACAATACAATATTTTTTAAACGAAGTAAAATTGAAAAATTAAAAAAAAAAACCTAAATGTAAATAATTTCAAAATTGCTTTATTAGGGTTAGATATGAGGATATTAGGGATAATTTGAGGTATATTTTACAAAAAAAAAAATATGGTATTGTATCTGGAGAAGCCCAAACTTGGTATGTTTTGAAAACTATTTTTATTATAATTTAAACAAAATGACTGAAATGTAACTATGTGATATATTTTTAGCATTGGCTCAGAAAGCCCTTTCGTTTAATACCATACACGATAGGTTTCTAAACATTTTTTTTTAATTTCATACAAAAAAACATGACGTCTAACTCCTCTCGTTTTTTAGGGTTCCGTAGCCAAATGGCAAAAAACGGAACCCTTATAGATTCGTCATGTCTGTCTGTCTGTCTGTCTGTCTGTCCGTCTGTCCGTCTGTCCGTCTGTCCGTCTGTCCGTCTGTCTGTCCGTCCGTATGTCACAGCCACTTTTCTCCGAAACTATAAGAACTATACTGTTGAAACTTGGTAAGTAGATGTATTCTGTGAACCGCATTAAGATTGTCACACAAAAATAGAAAAAAAACAATAAATTTCTGGGGTTCCCCATACTTCGAACTGAAACTCAAAAATTTTTTTTTCATCAAACCCATACGTGTGGGGTATCTATGGATAGGTCTTCAAAAATGATATTGAGGTTTCTAATATCATTTTTTTCTAAACTGAATAGTTTGCGCGAGAGACACTTCCAAAGTGGTAAAATGTGTGTCCCCCCCCCCGTAACTTCTTAAATAAGAGAATGATAAAACTAAAAAAAATATATGATGTACATTACCATGTAAACTTCCACCGAAAATTGGTTTGAACGAGATCTAGTAAGTAGTTTTTTTTTTATACGTCATAAATCGCCTAAATACGGAACCCTTCATGGGCGAGTCCGACTCGCACTTGGCCGCTTTTTTTATTTGTTGGCGCTTCGGGTCAAATTGTTTCAAATGTCCTAAAGATCAATCGTACCGATTTTCAGACCTTTAACACCATTTGCAGCATTTTACTGATTTTCGCGGTGTACCGTCAGCGCTAGAAGTGGGCAGCAAAGAGTAGTATAATATATAGGACAGTCGGTCAACGTTTGTTCCTAATAAATATAACATTGATGAATCAAGGCGGTTTGTTTAAAGAGGGCCTGCCGCGAAACCAATTTCGTTATCTGCCACCATTAAATTTCGCTCGTATATGCAAGAGTGATAGAGAGGCAGATAACGAAATTTCCCCCACCCCCCTTTGGATGGTTCTTGTTTGAGTTATAATGTCACTGTATTGAGGACTCAACCTTTCCATTTTTAAAGTGTTTTTATATCGACATGACACTGGCTACTGTAGTAAATGACAAAAAAGAAAAAAAAACGCTGTCATAGTAACGAAAATAATAAACACGTCAATCGAAATAAACAACGTAATATCCAAGAAAAATTTGCAAAATAGTATATGATAAATATGTAAAACATCATTAATGATCGAATTAAGATTACATACAACTTTGTGTAAAAAAAATTGAGGCAATTATACAGCCCGATTATACGGGTTACATTTTGAAAAAGATGATTATCTTGGAAAGAAGAGTAAATATACATAGGTGAACATAATGGTGAACAAAGGTATAGTAAAATAGGTAGGGACATAATTCAGGGTTTGCTTGTCTGGTCCACGCATGCTGTACCTATCACGACCACGGCACGGCCGTCTCCTGCTAACTTTTCGCTATAATAGTAAAATCATAGGTCTAATACCTATGATTTTAATATTATAGCGAACAATATTTCATGTTCATGATCTCGAATTTAAGACTTTAGCTTAGATTTATGGCGTGCGGCCTAGCGCGCGTTTCCTCTATGAGGAGCTGTCAAAGCGCTTTATATCTGTATGCTTTTGATGATGCGGATCAGCATTCTTATCCAGCGGGGCAAGCGGCCAGCCTGCAGAAGGGCACCCTACCGCACTTGGTAGGTCACTACACTCACTACCAGGATTTAGGGCTAATAATTTATTTATAAGTTTTTAATACCTTTAAACGAGCAATTCTTGTATATTTATTTATTTATTTCTATGTATAATATATTTCGGGGATCTCGGGAACGGCTCTAAACGGATTTAGATGAAATTTGCTATATAGAGGTTTACGGGGGCGCAAAATCGATCTAGCTAGTTTTTATCTCTGGGAAAACGCGCATTTTTGGGTTATTATATGTTTCCAGAGCAAAACTCGGTCTCCCAGACATTAAGTTTTTAATTTAAGTGTTTTTATCATGTTTCATATTTAAACTTACAGATGTGAATCACCAGCAGAGTTTTTGGAGAGGTGTGGTTTTCTTATTTCCTGTTACCAACCTGAAACACCATACCTACCTAAATATCAGAAAATAATAAAGTGAAGAAAATTAAATAAAGTTGAATGCTTAAAAACTTTAATGTTTTATTAAAATTAAACGAAAAAAAATGTGTAAACTGAAATAGATCATTTTTTTTATTTGTAGTTGAATAACATATATGTATTTAATCTCCTTTAATTAAAAATCATCTCTGAGTAGATACATATTAAACAATAGGTACTTTTAGGTCTTGGTAGTAATGTTAGGTCTTATGACCTACTGTATTTGACTATATTACTTACCAAGACCGGAGCCTGACCTGTCAGTCGCCAACTATTTTGATGCTCTTTGTAGGTAGCATCAAAATAGTTGGTGACTGACAAAGTTACCAAGTTACTAAGGTAGTAGGTACCTATATAGTAGGTAGCAGTAGCGCAATATTTAGTCAAAATATTTTGACTAATTTAGATTATTTTTATGCCAAAAAAGTAATACAAGCTATTCATGTTCCACTTAGTAATAAAATACGGACTTTTCTGAATATGTGGTTTACGAAATGTGTTAAGGTACAACTTGTGGTTTATTAACGTGGTTTAGAAATAGGCAGCTTGAGTTGAGAGAGGTGATGAGTAAATTGTTTCATTTTTTTACAATTTTGAGCGTTTATAGGAGAATGTGTGGAGCAAGCATTATTTGACGTGTAGGTGTGGGTTCAACAAAAAGATCGCTTGTCAATAAGGCATTCTTGCTGTTAAAATTCAATGATTAATAGCCTTTATCGACCATCAGCGATGTAGTCCCTTTTTGATTGATGGAAATTGTCACGTAAGTTCCACTACTCGCCGCCGCATCGCCTACAGCGCATTCGTTAGTCTATCGCTCACAAGATGTCATTAATTCATGTAAACTTACGTACTGAAAAAAAAAAAG
This sequence comes from Cydia amplana, assembly GCF_948474715.1. Taxonomy (NCBI): domain Eukaryota; kingdom Metazoa; phylum Arthropoda; class Insecta; order Lepidoptera; family Tortricidae; genus Cydia; species Cydia amplana. The sequence goes on from NC_086077.1 coordinate 4,997,379, forward strand.
TTTTACTCTTTGCTATAAATTACCCTTTCGCACGTCAAAAACTCCAAGATGGAGCCGAAGGTCATAGAGAAAAAAGTCTACATTTGGAATCATTACTTGTCAAAATTTGACATTAGCAATCCACAGTTAGGTGACAACCAAACCAAACCATTATAAACCTTAAAGTAATAATAAAACAAAGTTGTTTTTTGTTAAATTATTGTTTGTACCAAATGAACTTCAGCACTTGATGAACTTCAAATGAACTTCAACAGTTGAATTTCAAATGACGCGAAATTTGACAGTTGCACATGTCGAATAGGGGCCCTGATCATATTTAAACACTAAAATGTCCTATAAACTTTTCTGGAATTCACTTAGTTTCAAAGTTAATAGGTACCGATAAAAAAAAACATATTTTTTAAACTTTCATGGCTCCTCTACACGATGGGCCAACGCCGGCCACTCCAAGCAATATCACTTGCTCCCTCTAACGCATAAATGCGTCCCTTGGGGTGGCCGGCGTTGGCCCATCGTGTAGAGGAGCCATCACAATTAAGACCGTACCGTGGTTTCGGAGAAGATGGCGAATTTCTCTGATACCTTAAAAGAATCGGGAAAACGAAACAAAAATTTATTTTCGGCGAATTAACATAAACATATAACATTTTTTCCTTCTTTTGGTCTCAGGGATGCGTGGTTAAAATCTTTCGGGTTTCTCACTCGCAAACCGGAGCGGAATGCAGTGCATCTAATGTGAGATGAGGCCATTTCGTGGCACTTAAATCTTATTTTGTGTTTTTTTTATATTATGTAGGTACCTATTGTCTCGTTTGTTTGTGTTTACGAATATATAACGCCTATATGTGTCATGGATTGCAGTAAATAAATGAAATAAATTATATTACATATATTCTATTCTATTCTATAATGTGTAGACCACGTTCTACGAGTAGGTAGAGGTACAATGCCTTCCCTATAATGCAGTAAGGAACCATCCAACATACTTACTCTTATATACCTTTCCGTGACTCTTTGTTTTTCATCCACGTCCGGGACATAAATCTTCCAAGAACTGTTGCTAGCGAGAATTGTGCATTTTAAAAGCAAAACACACTAACAATTCATAGTTTCTATAGATACTTACGTCATTTTTCTTCTAGGGTGCTGTTGTGGATATTTTAAATGTAGAACAGACTAAAAATACTTGAGTTCCATATAGACTTAGGTCATTTTTCTTCTAGGGTGTTAATGTGGTTTTATATTGCTTGAGGGCCCGCGGGTTGAGGCTCTAAAGCAGTGGGAAGTGGGAGTGACGTTCAAGCATTTATAAGTTGTTTTGTTTAGGAAATTTCTGTCTGAAATTTCAAGTTTCAGACTAGTTTGCAAGGTTTTTTTAAGTTTTTAAGTTTTTATAAATTTTTATACATGTCGTCGTCATCGCAGGCGTAGTACCTACATACTCATATTTATTGGCAGTTTTTGTTTTAAGTGAATTTTTATGAAATAGTAAGGGAGTGTTTTAAATCGACACGAGTTGCGAATTATACTTATTCACACGTGTATCGTACGTTTTACAGCACATACATTACACAGCACAGCACGGCCCTTTGAATTTTCGACGTAGTTATGTAATGTGCTTATTATAGCACAGGGTGTCGTAATGAAGCACCAGTGACCAGATGTAGGTACTGTAAATAAATAGATGATATATTATTCTTATTTTAATATGGAATATTCTAAAGTGGAATTATTCAAACTGCATTGAACCGTTATAACAATCCCTACATTTCTTCATTGTCTACGGATTTCGTATCAGAATTCACCAAAAGGCACAGTATCAGAGTAAATATTACATGGAGCATGTTTACACATACTCAGAGTTGAAACAAAAGGCGCCATCTATATGTGAAATCCACGAGACATAGGGCTTTTTGTAAGATGGAAGCTGCAACCGAGGTTGCACATGACAGATCACTTACCAAATAGACGATAAATTTTATGCCCCGTTATAAATTTGAAAAAAAAAAAATGGTTTGGCAATAATATCTACCCTAAATTCACCTTCATTACATAACTAAGCATTACATTACAATCCCACTACAACTTGTATAATGCGCGTTTAGTAATTCAACAATTTATATTCTAACAAATACTAAACGGTAAGTACGAGTATTAATTTATTTTGTTTATTATTTGTTAGCCTGTTGTGTCCCACTGCTGGGCAAAGGCCTCCCTCTCTTTCTTCCACGCGTCTCGTTCTAGGGCAATATTAGGCCAATCTTCCCGAAAGACGTCAAGGTCTGCCGCTACGCCGCACTATGTTCGGTGTCCACTCAGTAGTTTCCTTGGTCCACAAGTCGTTTGGCATACGGCAGATGTGTCCGGCCCAGTCCCATTTAAGCTTAGCGGCTGTCAGGGCTACGTCAGCTACTTTAGTTTTGGACCGCAAGATGGACAAGTATTAAGGACAAAGAAATTGTTATATCAGTTATGTATGTATGTAATATTTTTATCAAAAAGTAACAATGATCTAATAATTAAATTACCTCCGTCGTTTCGAGGACGGCATATTCCCCGTGGTCTTGGAGAAAGACTCCGTAATAATGTGGTTAAACTCTTGAAAGTTAAAAATCAGTCAAAATCAAATAAAATTCTAAACCGCCACCAGTCTTTAGAGCTCATTTAGACGGCGCGCGAACTCGTATATGATTTTAGTTACATTGCGGACATCAATTCAGCCTACCGATCAAATGATGCAATGTAATGAAACTCGCATGCGAGTTCTCGCACCGTCTAAATGAGCCTTTAAGCTCCTTAATGTGGAGCCTAAAGTGAGTAAATCTTTGTCACAAACCGACCTTTGTCGCCCGGTGTCATGTCAGGTACTTCTAGAGTCAACACGGTTGTAGGCATTGAGATGATGAAATTACAATGTCGACCTTCTGTTATTTGATACTAGCTTTTGCCCGCGACTTCGTCTGCGTAGAATCAGTAACATCAGCTAGAGTACTTACTCTAGCTGATGTTTCTGATTCTATACTTATAGCGCCTAGATAAAATGTAATAGCAATCATTCAATTTGAGCATTGCTTACATCAATTAACAGGCAATTCGTTATTTTTCATAATTCCACCCCCCTTTTCACCCTGTTTAGGGATGACTTACCGACATAAAAACTATCTTATGTCCTTCCCCGGGACTCAAACTATCTCTATGCGAAATTTAAACTAAATCCGTTCAGCGGTTTAAGCGTGAAGAGGTAACAGACAGACAGAAAGACAGACAGACAGACAATTATTTACTTTTTGACTAAATATAGGTAGAAAAAATATGAGTTTTGACTTAATTGTATGTTGATACCAGTAGTTGCAGGGGCATTTTATTTAAAAGTTGTTTACCTACAACTTTTTTAGTTTGAAATTATTTATGTTCTAATGAGAATATGTCTTTTGATCTCTTTCTAACCTAATAGGAGAACAAAAATCAAAGGTCAAAATTCCATAGGTACATTTTCCATTCCGTTACCGTCAATAGGGAATGCATTCTCGCACCAAGATTGGCGATTCGAGATCTCGCACGAAAAATCTGAACCGAGATAGGGTGTTTCGAGATCTCGACCGTCACACTTTCGAGATCGAGATTAATCTCGACGAGATCGAGATTACACAAAGTAATTAAAAATGTCCTAATCTGGTCAAAAAACTCTTAAGAATTCTGTAAACACTACTTATTTAGGGTTCACCATGTTATGTAAGTATTGAAAATAAAAACAACAAATTTAATCAACATTTAACAAAAAAAACTACTTTTATTAAAACAAGTCTTATTTAGCTCTAAGTAGCACGTAATCATGTTAGTAAGAAAAAATGGTAATTATTATTTTTATTTATACATACATAATTGTAACGTGTTTTACTTAGAAAATCAGTATTTTATTTCACTATGCATTTTGAAAATGATTTCGTAAAAAACACAGGGTGCTCAAGGTATTGTCGGCCATGCGGCACCTGTTTGTTGCAAAAAGGCCAACAGCAGAAAACGCTCGCTCATTATTCCGCAATAAACCGCACAGAGTGCGCCACAGTGCTATTATCATCGGCTAAAGCTGGCTAAACACAATAGTACTGCCAGAACAAGATGAATCTAAGGTAAAAAGATTACTCAAAACAAGTAATTCACAGAGATCAATCTTTCAATCTCGTTCGAGATCACGAAAATTTTAATCAGATCTCGACCAAGATTACATAAATCGAGATTCCCTATCAACGAGATTGAATCTCGCAAATTCATGCGAGATCTCGCGAGATCTCGAAATTGCGAGATCGAGATTGCATTCCCTAACCGTCAATGAATCGTCGTTTTTAATAATGATGGATGGTAAATTTAGGACACTGTTTCTAATTATGCGAAAATAATCTAGTGTCATAAATTTCAAATTAATGACAGCATTTTTTGACGGAACATTAAAATTGTATCAGTATTTTGAAGATTAGATCCTTTTCTCTAAATTACGTCTTGGTCAAACCAATTTTTCAGTGAATAGGAACAAAAAAACTATACTCATCCTTTTCTTTAGGGTGTCAATACTAGTGTAAGACAAAAATAATATGATTCTCTCTGTATATGTTTGAAATGAGACAGTCCTTTGACAAACTATAAATTATACTTAAATTATGGTCACCCTCGTCCTCGTTAACTTTTTATAATTCAAAGTCTATTGTAGGCTGTATTATCTATACTTATATTTTGCCCATTAAAATTTCGAAACTTCAACATCTAAAGGCGAGCAAACTCCATTAGGACTTTGTAAATAAATAACAAATGAAACCCGACCCGTTACTCAACTCAGGAAGCCTAGCCAAGATGCCGATCATTGTCTCTATATCACTCTTCCATATATAAGTGCCACCGACATTAGCGTTTCGTTCGCTACGGCGCAAACGATTGGCAATTGGCAGCTTGGCTCCTGAGATTACAATCCATACGAATTCTCAAGTCGATTGGTAAATATATTAGGGAAGGAATCGTGACCTGTGATCGGGCAGATGGGAATGAAATGGGGTGTTTGTATTGTATGTTTATATATACAAATAACCTAACCTAAGAACACGATTCATGATAAGGAAACCTAATAAACCAAACACATGGAACGACATGATGTTTTTCATTCACTTAATTAATCCTCAGGGGATAAGATAAGATAAGATACGGTAAGGTAAGGTAAGATAAAATAAGATAAGATAAAATATAGTTTATCCAAGTAGGCATAATTACAATGCGCTTATGAACGTCATATAAAGTACTAAGATAAGATAAGATAAGATATGGATACTTTTCCTGTACCTCTCAATAACATGTAAGTAGGTTATGATCGGACGAAACGTTTAGCTCCGTTATTCATAAACGTCTGCTAAGTTAATCAGCTGATGATAGTCGTTTGTCCCTCTCTACGGCATAACGACAGATAGGGACAAACGACGATCATCAACTGATTAAGTTAGCAGCCGTTTATGAATAACGCTATAAGTTAATAAAATAAATATTTTTAGGAATAACAACGGTTAGAGGATAGACAATATTGGCACAAATATCAATATCAATGTTTCTGTTCGGATTTTTGACATTTACGGCAGCAATGTCGCGCCGCAATACTGCAGCAGTAAAAATCTGAACAGTACCTTAACACGAATCATGTTTGACGGCCACAGGTCACGAATCATGTTGTATTAATGTAGATTTTTAGACCGTCAGGCGTACAGGTTAAAGGTAACATTCCATTTCTGACCGCAGCTGTACTACTTACTGGTCCTGAACGCGTCGCTGTTACTGTCAATTTCCATAGTAAAATGAACAGTAGTGCAGCTGCGGTTGGAAATGGACTGTCACCTTAACACAACCGGAGTTTAACAGCCATTGCACAGGTAACGAATCATGTTGTATTAAATAGGTAGTTATTTGTTAATTAACTATCGCATAACACGTCATTTTTGTAGATTTTTAGACCGTCAAGCTTATTCTGATATTAATAACAGGTTAAGAATTAGATCTGGATTGCTGCGGGCTCAGCACGGATCCGTTTTTATCCACTATCACTATGCCCGTCACTTTCGCACTTACCTACTTGTTAGAACGTGACAGGCATGGTGATAAATGATAAAAATGCGACCGTGCTACTAGGGCTGGAAAGTAATGTTTTCCCATGTTATCTATCTATCATTCTTCCATATTCGAGCTATAGAAAAGAACCAGATAGACGAAATTTCGATTTGAGTTATTCGCTACCTATAGACAAAACGCAAACCTCTAAGTTATTAGGTATTAATAGGCTCGAATATAGAGTGAGATATACCACGGTTACGCCTAATCAAATGACACGAACATACCGAATGCTTACTTTTGGCTTTGCCTTAGAAGGGTTTAAAATAAATTGAATGTTTTCAATAAAAAATGCCATTCAGAGTAGTAGCCACTTAATCACAAAATTGCTATGACAAAATAAACGTTCCCGTACAAAAAACAAAACAAAAAGGCGGAATAATTAATCTTTAGAGTGCAGCATAGAAGGAAAAACAATTACGGGCATCCGAAATGCGGGATTCAATTAATCTTCGTAAAATACAGGCGATATTCCGTTCACTTAATCTAATGCAAATCTAATCTTGGGGCGTACCGCGAAAACCGAAATTCTCAAATTGCGGGGGATCTTTCTCTTTTACTCCAATGAAGGCGTAATTAGAGTGACGGAGACAGATGCCCGCAATTTGCAAACTTCGATTTTCGGGGTTATAGCCCTTAACTTGATTGTTTGTCTCAAACTCAAACATAAATTAGGTAGCGTTGTTTCATCACAGAATTCCTATGGCCACCTCTGTGCCCATCATTCAGCTCGATGGTATCTACCATAATAGGTATTGCATTATCACCAAAGAGTAGTATAATATCACCAGTGATCGGAATAGGCAGAGTATATTTACCTACACTTGGTAGAACAAAGTCATGAAGTGGAGACTTCCTTGCGCTATTATTTTTTTCCGGGACTTCCCGGATTTAAAATTCGGTAAAATAAATAAAATCTCATAATGTATCCCCAATGTACGTAAAATTAAATAGTAACCACAACACTACAAGTTTGTACTAGTTTACGAGTGATAATATAACATTATAGTATTTATATTATTTCAAACTTGTCCGTCTCTTTTACGCCAATACCAGCTGTGTTTAAGTGAAAGAGATAGAAATAACAGTATTACTATCTACTATGTTAATTGTACTTTCCATTGTTATCGTCTAAAAGACAAAGCAGATGTCGTTATAACTTATCGCTGTTACCTCAGTTTCTTACTATCCCTTGTCGAGTACGTACGGAAGTGTAGATACTGTGTTTTTTGGATATTTGACATATGCTTGTTTACTGGAATTTCGCCTGCTATACTTGATTACACACGGCCTGAACTCGGACACCGATTTTGCTTTGATTGGATTTGGCGATTACTGGATACTGAAAACACCACGGATACTGCAAAACTACCAAGTTTCAAGGTAAGATAAAGTATTTATTATTTAACATTTTTATCCTTTTCATTGTGTGTATAATCTAAAGTAAGAAAATAAAGGCTGAAATATAATTATGGACACGAACTATGACTATTGACTTGAGTCACTTGCCTATGTTCATAATTTGGCCGTGTAATGTATTAAACCTACATACATACATTATTACAAGTGCGGGTAGTTCCAAAAACTCGTATAGCTAGAAAATGTTGACACAACTCCCTACCCGTATGCCTCTGACCACGGACGTAATGTGACATCCGAAACCTTGGGCCAAATATTAAATATAAGTGTTACGCGATTAAGTCCCGTTTTCATTTAATAATAGGTATGTGTGAAAATGGTGTTAGTTTAAATCAATATAATAATTTTGTATTTGTAGATTGAGTTGCAATGTTATTTATATTTAGACTTAATAAAATAATAATAACTTTGTACATAAAAAGAGTTTATTAAAAATAAATATAGAAGAATCCGTTTATATATTGGTTGTTTTATTTTATGCCTATTTATTGTATTGAAGCAGTTTGCATTGTTTTTTGTACTATTCAGAACAATATTAATTATTCGGTAAGTTCCCGGGACATTAGTCCCGCAAAAAAAAATTGTCGTAAGGAAGTCTCCACTTTTTATCTATGTTCTACCAAGTGTAGGTAAATATACTCTGCCTATTCCGATCACTGAATATCACCCAACTTACAATTATCTATGTAAAATTTCAGTTTAATTCCGATTTTTATTATTTCAATACTTAAGTGTTATTCTATGGAACTTTATTACTATATGTAAACAAAACTAAGTAGTAAATTCATCATTCAATATGGCGGTTTGTTTACATAGTTAGCAAGTTCCATGGAATGATACTTTAGTTACCTTGTATGGCGGTAAGTGCGGTAGTTAACCCTAAAAATTTAGTTAGCTTAGCGCCACTTGCACCATCCCATCTAACCCGGGGTTAACCGGTCTAACCGTTAACCCAGTGTCAAATTGTACTGGGTTAGTGGGATGGTGCAAGTGGCCCTTAGACGAATTCTAATAGAATCTAAGGCGCAGTCTGACCCGGTTCGGTAGGTGCGATTGTACATTTGCAATCTAGTAGCGATACGAGTACCTACGTCAATTTTTTATTTAAGAATTGACTTAAGAGACCGTAACAAATCTTGGAGAAGAAAATGTATATAGGTAAGCAGACGGGATAAAAAGACATTAGCAGAATATTGCGATTGCACATTGAGTAGTTTACTTTCTTGAAACTATAGACATATTATAACTCCGTATAAGATGAATAAAGTCTAAGGAAAAAACGTGCGTCGGAAATCAAGAAAAAGTCATTCTCGGATAGATGGCGCACATACCTTTGGCCTATGCTCGGCTAGATGGCGTTGACGACACCGTTTCATATTTAACAATTTTAGGTATCAGTGAAAGGACACGGCTAGGGTTTGCAATCCGGATCCGAAATGTATGAAATTATCCGGATCTGGATCCGGATCCGCGGATCTTCCCATACATTGCGGATCCGTCGTGCAAACCCTAGACACGGCTCAAAATGATATAAAAATAATCAAATCTTTTATCAATTTTTTTACAGTTTTATACATTTTCATTTTGGGTTTAATCATGTGTCGATAGATGGCAGTAAATTGACTGTGACTACAAAATTTACTATGACAGGACCCCTCTATACTATATCTAAATATTCTCTTTGCTTGAAATCAAAGAGTATATATTGAAGATACATAGGTAACATTTTTTGTTTCAGTTAGATTATAGTTTTAATTTTTAATAACATATTGTAAAATACTTGTATACCTATACTTACATTATCTTGGTATTAAAATATTAGTTTGAATTGGTCTCAGGCTCTACGCCACCGCGCCCCCGCACCGTGCGTGACGGAATCTGTCACGGCCCAGTTCCGGCTTTGCCACTTGTCATTTTCTACACAACAATTCCAATCGTTTGTTCAACTTCAAAATAGTGCGTTTTATATTATTAAGTTCTAGTGCTCTTAGGATTAACAGAAACTTTAGGTTTTATACTCAGAATCAGTAGGTTCTACTTATTTATTCTACAGTGAAAAAATGTTCTGGTATGGGCACGGACAAATCCAAAGCTAGGTACTACAATAGACAGACTTTAACGATAATCTAGAAAATTTTACATTTACCTACCACCAGTGTTACAGCTACAAAACACTACACAGATTATTTCAGTTCAAACATTCACAACCTTAATTATATCAGGTACTAAACCAACATTACAAGAGATGGTAATTATATACTACCTAACCAACGAAATAAGATAACTTCACCGAGCCAGACACCACAAGACCCGCCATTTTGTGTATCGCAACGCAAATTACCCATTTATCATTCCTGCGACTTTCGTAATGGACATTATGACACACAGTTCGATACATTAGCTTAAGTGTATTAAATTATATTAAATACTTACTACTTACTGTATAACAATCAATACTAACTTCGGAAATAGTAATCGGAAAAAGTAATTCAGTCTGTCTGTGATAGAAAAACTAAAATAGAAAGCTTGCCCTGGGGACGACCATTAGGCTACCTAATTTATTTGTGGAAATTTTTCCTCTAGGGTCACCTGGACACAAATAGTCTAGTCTAGACACATTGAGTCTATATATAAAATAAGTATTGTCTTCGGTTACCGCGATAGTTACTCATGAAATAACTATCACACGTTAACCACCAATGCTGTAAAGGGTTCGAATTCGAAACGTCGGGATGTATTATAAATTTATTCATTCATTATTTAAATTTGTCAGTCCTTGAAGTTGACCGCTACTAGGGCCTTATTAATATTACTTGCGGTTGCTCTCACTTAAAATTCATGTAAAAAAGTTTAAGTAACTTATAATGTTCCTCCAAATCTTTATATAATAAGTACCTTATTTTTATATATTAATTTTATAATATAATTATGAAATTTACCTACACATTTCTACTAACTAAAATATAATAGTTTATTGTAACTATGAGACTGACACAGATACTGCAAAAGTAATTACAAATTCTGTAAAAAACTTAAAATTGCTCACAGCAAACCATTGTGTTAAATCATAAAGCGCTTCAGTTTTTCAGAACTAGTTTAAAAAAGAAAGGTCTTTTATACACGGAAAGTGTCAGTTGGTCAGTCGTGACAAAAACTCAAACGGTTAAAGATTACCCATGCAGAAATCGTATTGAATTTTTTGGCCCAAATCGTGCCTTTCGGTGCTAACCCACTTCGTAACTTTACTTTGTAACTTAGATATGTGTATGGCTTTGACGTAACGATTGACAATACGTTTTTTGAAACTATTTAAATATCAAAGTGATTTAAAAACTATTCTTAAGGGCTGATTTAGACGGCGTGCGCACTCGTATGCGATTTTAGTTACATTGAGGACTATTGGTTACATCCAGTTTAGCCGACCAATCAAATACCGCAATTAGGGTTTGCACGACGGATCCAAAATGTATGGGAAGATCCGCGGACCCAGATTCAGATCCGGATAATTTCATATATTTCGGATCCGGATTACAAACCCTAACCGCAATGTAATTAAACTCGCATGCGAGTTCTCGTACCGTCTAAATGAGCCCACGCTTGTCAAGTCTAACAAGCCCTTGACAATCAGTTGTCCATATCTGTCATTTTGATATTTGTGTTTGTTAGATAGGGACAAAATTTAATAAAGGTTTGCTTTGTTTAAAGGGGATTTGCAGGTGAATAAGAGCAAGCCCTGCACTGTAATTCACAAAGTCTTAAGTAGGTCTATTTTCGTCAATCAGATCATTAAAAAGACTTCTAGCAATCATAACCTGATAGATTACTTAATTTTCTGATATCCAAATTAAAATACTTCTCTAATAAATTCAAGCTGATATTTATCAATGCAATCATCATTAAAATCAACTAGCTGTCTGCTCCGCTCCACTAAAATCACATCAAAACAAAAACTAATTAACTAATTGGAATTCTATCTTTTTAAATCTTTAATCCTAGGAAATAGATCCATTAGTGGGCCGATAAATAATTTATGTCGGAGCTAATTTCAAAATTATCTACCGGCGGTGCCGCAGTAGATCTGCAGTGCCCTGTGGCCAGGCATGTCGCCGGTAGGGAGGGGACACTGTCGATACTAAGTATGATATTTAAGGTAAATATGTGGGGAAAACGCGAAAATGTATTGCTGGGAAGACCGTTATATATAAAGCAAGAACTCTCGTAGTTGCACGCACTTCGCTCAGACCATAGAGAAATATAAGTAACGAAAGAGTGGTAACTCCATACATCAGTTTCTTACCAAAACGCGAGTTATTTCGTAGTCGACATCTAGCGTCAAGTAGTGGAACTACCAGTACCGCTACTTGACACGTCCAGATGTCAGCAGTTTCACTACTGACTGTGTTATTGAAAGAAAATAGGCAAAAAATTACCCCCCTCTTTTTATCTGCGAAACTCTCTAAAATTTTCTGGTTCTAAAATTTTGATAAAAATACTTACACAAAATAGTTATTTACCTATAGACATCAGTGTTGAGGTACAAATTCCAATGGATTAAAAACATCTGACACGACCACAATGGCATATTAGACCATTTTAAATGCAATAAAGCAGTTTTGTGGCAAACCACACGACGACGTTTTTTACATGATTGATATCAATTCCTAATAGAGGCCGGTTCTAAAATGACCTTCATGACATGAACACGTTTTATTAATTGCTATATGACAATGAGAAGTCATTACGCTAATAAATTCATAAAATCGCCAAAAATTTTAGCCATTGAACAATATACGCACTATTACGAAAAAATCGTGAGAAATTCTTATGTCATAACTCATAAACCTTGACTCTAATGTAGGAATGTGAGTTGCCAACTTTGGCCAAACCCAAAGTAAACTTTGTTACTGGCCATTTTAGTGTTATAGAACTTTAGTTTATAGTTATTAAAGTCCGTCAACCAAATCTTGTCAGTAGTAAAAGGCGGCAAATTTGAAAAATCGCGGGTTAGCAACACTGTGTTCGAATAATTCCAAAATGCGTGTCATCTGTGTTTTATCTGTGGAATGTGGATCGTGAACGACAGCCGTCAACTTATTTGTTTTCATTTGGTTTTCATTCTGAATCGTTTCTGTTTCAAGAGATATTTCTGCTGTCACCATTAAATACCAATACATTAAATAAGAATAAGCAAAGCTAAGGAGCCTACAATGTACAATCATGCTCGTTGATGGTAAACATTACTAAAAATTGAGGTTATGACAAGTACATACTGGAAGAACTCTTTCGAACTTTTAAGATTATGTTCAGTTTTTTTGTTTTAGGGTTAAAAAGCATAAATAAAATTAAAACGTATGCCTAAATCTATCCAACAAGACCATAAATTGTGTCCTGGAAACCGTCCATAGGCCCACATGTCTAATATTTTCAGCAATCAGTTGTGACTATTTACAAAGATGCAATAGAATACTACAGAGTATTATGCTTGGTTGAAGTGACCCGGTAACATTGGTAACTTCATTATATTTTTTCAATTAATGACCTGAATTATAGTGTAAGCTAAAGTGACCCTTATCTTATTTACCTTTAAATTAAATAAACACCCAAATATCAGTTGTTTTATTTTTAATATGTAATCCTATTGTATAATATATACCAATCAAAAAAATTACACAGGTATGTCATATTCATCCAGAAGAGTACACTAATTTACATTAACAAGTGGCATATTATATTGTAAATAACAAATATATGCACTATCTAATTATCTGCATTTTGATATGATTTTATTTTAGTAAACTTAGAAGACATAGATAGGGAACAAAGAGAATATAAGCACTACAATAGGGAGTTGTTTTTGATATCTTCAAATTTGTTCATCATTTTGATTAACATTGTTTTAACATCGCTTTTAAATTGTCCGTCCGAGTCAAATTTTTTCAATAAACCGCGAGTGACAATTTGAATTGACGTACGCAGGGCGCGCTCAGCGGAAAAAAAAATCTTTTGGTTCGATGTACATTGCTGCTTTTCTTACCGCAATACTGCTCTTTGAGTGTTGCCCTACTTTAGTTTGCTTTACATTGCTACTGACAAGATTTGGTTGACGGACTATACCTACCTACTTGTTTTTTGGTCTGCGAAAAACTGAATTAGGAAATATTCAATGCGTAACAGATGTTGTTACATTACTGTCGGAAAGTTTGCTTTTATTTGTATTTACGTTAATTGAGCCTATTTTTTAGACCATTCAGCTCCATCCCACGGTTAGTTCCGCTGCGGATCTGTCAACTAATTTAGCTAGGATTGATTCATAGGAAAAAAAATCTTATCTGTGATTCTACTACGAAGTGTTATCTTACCTATATCTATTCTGATTTGAAGTTCAAATCCGACAAGCGTATAAAGCTACCTTAAATAGTATGATGCTTATTTTTTTTACGATGATCATTCCAGAAATAAATTTTCCCATAAAGTTTGATTATTTCCGATGTATCGATAAATCGGGAAAAATTGTGGTTTCCTGGTCCATCCCTTTCCTTGACAATTTCGGGCTGCAACGTCGGACAAAAAAGGCGGTCCTCATTGGAAATTTATATCCCCTGGCATTCCACCTAATGTTGTTTTTGCAGTGCATTAAGACTCGGCTAATGCAATATGGAGTACTGGGGGCAGTAGTACTATTCGGGATGTTTTGATGATATTGATTCGTTATTAATTATCTTGAATACCTATCACAGCCTGTAATATAATTCACATAAAATGTCGTCCCGTACGTGACTATATTTATTTGGTAACTTCATGGAGTTTAGGTAGCTTTTTGTTACTCCTTTCAAATAATTGTAACTAACATCATCCGGGACTACTTAAAAACACACAAATACACTACTATGTATAAATTATAACTTGAAATAGATGTCATATATACCTACTTATATTAAAATATATAAAGAAGGGGTTAGTGGCGGAGGCCGGATTCGAACCCGGTCTTCTGCGTATGCGGCTGTTTATAAGTTAGGTAATTGTTGTACTAATTCTTGTTTTTTTTTTTAAGTTTTTACGCTATATTTGCATGACGAACACATATGTAATAAGAATCAAAATACACCCACATATAAGTACATTCGTAGATAAAAACGTTGGATTTGCGATATAGATAGCCGGCATGTGATAAAATCATCAATATCACCAGCTGTCACTACACCGTCTGAATACGGCCTTTCATATTTTGTCGCAGGGGAAATGCATTTTGTTGCCTCTGCAGATATGGAAGCAATTACGAATCAACTTTGTCCGAATGTTGGATAAAACTTTTCGTTTGAATGTGGGCAATCTGGCTTTTTTTCTTGGAAGCACACGGAACTGGTTAATAGAGATATAGTGGTTAATGGAGAACTTTTATTCTAATTATTCAATAATTGGGCTGAAATATTTTCTTCTTCGTTATTTTATTTATAACTAGGTTTGGATCGTATATATAATTGAGAAAGGTTACATGAACGACAACCTAAAAATTTCACTATTAGTGAACCATTCTCCTTCTATCTAAGGAGCATTCCATGAAATTGTCTACTGTTTGTCCCGTACAAACGCGAATTTTCTGAAGATTTGCAGGTATAAGAGTTTGAGTTTCTATGACAAATGGTCAAAAATATGCACAGAACACAGGAAATAAAATGCGTTTGTACGGGACAGCCCGTGGAATGCTCCCTAATCCTATCTGGAATGGAGTAGTCTGTGCGGAAAAAGAAGAGTCGTGGTATGTATGGGACCCAAATACATTCCACTACTCTTCTGTTTCTGAACAGACTCTATAAGTTGCTAAAATTACCTATCCGATTTTGTGTTATTATTCCAGATAAATAACAATAATATCCTCGAAACTGACCTAAGATATATTACCTATGTGTGGTTGTCAAAAAATTAGGTTCAAACATCGGTTGTGCTGTATAGAGCAGAAGAAAGAACTTTTCTAGAACGTTCTAGAAAAAAAAAAAAGCGTGTATTACTAAAAGAAATTAAAAACTAGCTTAAATCTAAAATAGGCCCTTGAGTACCAAGGATGCTGGCGACATTTCCTCGCTGTATATATCTTGTTTGTAAATAAATGATTACATATCAAAAGGCGTCAAAAACTTCGGTCTTGATCCTCAAACGAGAGTTTAATTTCGACGGTAGGTTAACTTGTTTAACGACAGGTTATTTTTATCCTTGTAGGTTGTGTAAAACAAACAATCATAACTTGTTTAATTAACAAATTACTGTATGTACGAGTTTTACTCGTAACCTAAACAAAGTTAGCCTTGTTCTGTTGTTTGCAATGCAACTATTTTGCTAGTTAAGTAATATCTGCTGATTTAATTTTATGGTGTAAGTAGCCTTGGTAAAATAATTTTGAGTGAAGTATTATTTATGTTAGTTTCCTTGATGGATTACAGTTGATCTGTTATCACTTTTTCTTATTTTTCGTACGTACAAAATCAATTGAATAACCACAATTGAATATCTTTCAACCATGGCGCTTATTACCTACACAACTAAACATTGTATGTAGTGTATGAATTTCTCATTTACAAAATGTAGGTAAGTTAAGTGGTCTATAATTAAACAAGCAACAACGGTTGCACTCCGGGAGTGCCGATAGAAGTTAAAACTCACCTCACTATGTTACCGACGCCGTAACACGATACATACGTTTAGCGGAGATATTGTATTTATTTATTATATATTATTATCATTCTGAAATAAGATCACACTTTTCTTGAAAAGGAGTCCGCAACATAAATGTCAAATAACATTGAGTTTTTCTTTATTGATTTAAATGCCATCTAAATTATGAGTGGCCATCTAAACCTTACGCCTCTTACGGTCACGTGATCGCCTTACGCCCCTTACGGTCACGTGATCGCCTTACGCTGTCTCGAGTTTATCATTTTTTCCCCACCTCAAAAAGTGTCCAGGGCCGCTAAAGAAGTTTTCACTTCAAAAATCCAACCAAGTAATTTCAATGTGCCACCAGTTTAATTTGCTAGCCTAATTTGTTTGATTACCTATTTGTTGCAATGAAACTTAACCCTTATTTGGTAACAAATAAGGTACAAAACGGTAACGCTTAAAAACCGTCAACTTTCCAACTGTCAAATCGCGAACACTTGCAATTTTCACACAAACCATCGACACGCGCTCGCTGAACTATCTTTCAAAAAGCCGTAAAACTCTCCATAACTATTACAATGATATGACTATTTTTATGCTAACAATGTTCTGTCTATTTTTGAAGCGTCGTAAGTCCGTGCGTATTTCATATGTAGATATCGCATTTTAGAATTATCATAGTTTCATGTTCCAGTCTGATAAGTATATTTCCTACGTTCCGGTATGAGTTGATTTCTTATTTTCGCACAAATTCCTTCGTTTTATTAGTCTTCATAATAAGACTAATGAGGTTTAATTAGCCTTCCTGTTTTGAATAGGAAAAGAGCGATATGAATCTTAGAAACGGATATGCGTAGCTAAGGCCCACTTGCACCATTCCACTAACCCGGGGTTAACTGGTTAAACCTGGATTTACCATGGTTACCAGTACAATTTGACACTAGGTTAACGGTTTAACATCTTAACCCCGGGTTATTGGGATGGTGCAAGTGGGCCTTAGATTTTCTGCTACAATGTAGTTTTCTAACTCGTACGAGGGTCGGTCTCTCTACGATGTGTTACCTAAATTATCTGTGGTGTTACGACAAAACTCTAATTAATATCAGTACCTATTATAGTTTGTAGATTTCTAATAGAGCCCGACGACTAATCCTATTGTCTGTTGTCAAGTAAAACCGCACGTGCTACTTACCTGCAAAAAAGGGTCTTAATTATTCTATTTGGCACCTGAGCACGGGCTAGTCGAACGCTCAAAAAACCAGTGTAGGTGCGCTCCCCGATAACGCGCCTTTGTTACGCGTCTCGATGACATATTTTAGACTGGTTCTGTAGCGTTCGACTCGCCGGCACTCAGTAATCGAAGTACTGACCACACATCCTAACAAAATATTTATCGATTAGTTCATTTTGAATCTTATTGCAATTTCCATAGGAGTTGTAATTCAATTACCTGGGTAAAGTGAACGAACGATTTTTTATGCAGGTGGTTGTGGCACGTGGCACGAGCGGTTTTACTTAACAATAGAAAATAGGATTAGCCGTCGGGCTCTATTAGAAAGCTACAAACCCTGTTTATACAACAACGGTTTCACTCACTTGAATTTTTAGTCGCTATTGGCGACATGTTTCGGGCCCTTCGGGGGTCCATCTTCAGGCTCGAGTGCTCGCGGCGACTGCAACTCGTGCACTGATGATCGCGCCGCCCGCCTCGTCGCTCGTTGCGCGCGCGCTGACAGGGCGGGGGCGGAGGCGCGGTGCACTCCACATCCGGAGTTGTGAAACCGTTATCGTATAAACAGTTTAAAATATGTCTCACGAAAGTTTAATATCGACTACAAACCCTGGTTTAAATTTCATTCGACAGCGTGACGTGACGTACGCGTTTGCGTTAAGTGTCATTTTGTACAGGATTTTGAGTTTCCAAAAGGTCCCGCTTGGCGCGCTGTTCATAATCCCATACATAAATAGACATAACGCAAACGCGAACGCACTTCACGCTATCGAACGAAGTGAACAGTCGTCATCAGATATATCGGAGCGGATAAGACTCTCACAAATTTTCATTATCATTTATTTATTCAAGACACATAATAAACTTAGGTACAGTAAAGTCACCAACTCGTTTACATGTTAATTCTTAATTCTAACACAAAATAAAAATGTCAAAAATGTTATACAACATAGTCGAATTATTGTAAAAATAAACTACATACCTACCTTCAAACGTCAGTGTAATATAAATGTAGGAACTATTCGGAACACGCCTCTATTTTCAGGGCGTTAGAGTGCGTGTTCAGATATTGTGAACACCTTGGCCGCTCCGATATATCTTATGGCGACTGTACACTAGGGGTATTTCTAGGTACAGTTTGGTTGTCAACTGACGAAATTGCCTATCCAGCTATGTCGCGTGCCGTAACGCTTGACTTAACAAGGAGTCCGTGTCTCTTACCTAAAGCAGTTGTCATGTCATGTATTATGTGTATTATGATACGTCAATTTTACGTTACACAATCTAAACGTTTTTGTACTTTCACGCTTTAATATTCATGGTTATTTGTTTTTTTTAGTAGTTTTAAATACAGAGTGAGTCACTGAGATGTAAACAGGAAACAATTCTTATTAAATATACAGGGTGTCCCAAGAAGTAGTGATATACTGAAGCTGGGAGGTAGAGGACCTAGAGGGCTATCTGAATCACCCCCATGTATGTTCCGCGATTTTTCGCATTTTCGGAGTTATGATTTTTTTTAATTTTTCACCTATCGCCGAGTACGATGAGATTTTTATTTATGGTGACGTGAATTATTGCGGTAGATGCTTGATTGTTTTTGTGTGCTAAGCTGATAGATAGGCCAATTCAGTATGGTAACATTTACTATCGTTAGATCTTTGAATGGAATTAAAAAAAATGTAATGCCAAGAAAGATAAAATTACCCAGTATGTTTTATTTTTCTAAGCGCCCTTGAAGTTGTAAACATACTGGGTAATTTTGTCTTTCTTGGCATTAATTTTTTTTTTAATTCCGTTCAAAGATCTAACGATAGTAAATGTTACCATACTGAATTGGCCTATCTATCAGCTTAGCACACAAAAAAAATCAAGCATCTACCGCAATAATTCACGTCACCATAAATAAAAATCTCATCGTACTCGGCGATAGGTAAAAAATAAAAAAAAATCATAACTCCGAAAATACGAAAAATCGCGGAACATACATGGGGGTGATTCAGATAGCCCTCTAGGTCCTCTACCTCCCAGCTTCAGTATATCACTACTTCTTGGGACAACCTGTATAAAAAACGGGTCACTCACGTATTTTACGATAATTGTTCAAAATCCCAGACAAAAATAGACAACGCAAACGCGAACGCTCGTCACGCCATCGAATGAAATTTATAGTTTGTCAAAGGACTCTAATTTCAAACGTGGACAAGAATCATAAGAAAAGTCCAAAAGAAAAGGATGAGTATAGTTTTTTTTTGTTCTTATTTACTGCCAATTTGGTTTGACCAGCTATACATTAGGGGGTTCTGTTGAAAGAAAAATGCATTCGATGCTATGCTCAAAACGAGTTTTTATAAAAATCTTATTGAAATGATATTTTTTTCCTTTTAATTTAACGCAAAATCCACGTAATTTACGTGACAACTGCCGGTAGCGTAAGCCTTTATTATAGAACAATGTTGATTTTTGATATTGCCCCGCAAAAAGTGGAAAAGCTTTGGGTAATTGTTTGGAAAACAAATTTCATCTGCGTCAAAAGGGGTTCCTTTGAGGCTAATCTCAGACAGGCTGACCTTATTATACAATTATATTACAGAGTAGAACAGGACAGAGGCCGTCATTGTATAAGTAATAATAATAACTTTCAAACAAAAATGATAAAAAAAAGAATACGGACTTTTATTTCTAACATCCTCCGTATTATGCTCTGATTGAACCTCAGGGGGCTTAGCCAAGATGACAATCGGTGATAGAAAACGTCCATTCTGGAAATAGTCAGTTTTTTCGTTCGGCGTTTGTCATCTTGGCTAGCCCCCCAGGCCCTAATCTGTTAAGAACACGCAACAAACAATAACATTCATAAATGCATAGGTACTTATGTGAACAGCTTATCATAGCCATTTATTTTAGTTTGACGTGTCGGGTTAAACTCTTTTAACCCTTGGCCTTATAGTAAAACTTAACAATCGAGTGTCAGTTTTACTCAATAAATATAGAACACTTAACTTAAAAGTTCATTCAATTTCAATTACATTTCTACTTGTTAATCTGCCCCATTGTCCTAAAGATAAGTGTCATTAATTTTTAAATGTAAACAATATCAATCCTAATTATAAATTGGCTATCAATAATCCTTATGTCAATCAATCGTCATCGGAACACATTGGCTAATGTCAATTACGAGACGTGTTACATAACGATGACGCAACGCTTTGTTGGCCAATTTATTTGTTATTACGCCCACTGGGCCGGTTTAGTTAGTGCGCTTTGCTTATTTGGGCATTTTTACGATGTAACTTTGACATCGGACGTATTGGTACTAATAGATAATCGTGTTTCTTTTGTATTAACTATACCATCATGAAAATATCAAATGTTTTTTTTTAAATTAAATATTATTACTTAGTTACAAGTTACAAGTAAATATAAGGCATAAAAACAGGCACTCTGTTTATTTGTATGAAGTGAAAGCACCCTCGTTTTCTTCGCAGGCAAATCTATATAGTTTTATTTATTAGATCTGTTTCCAATGTGATACTGATCTGTCAGTGTCATAAGTGACGTTTTTGATTGAAGAAAATGTTACTTTTGACACTGACAGACTAGTATCATATTGGAAACAGATCTAATAACTAAAACTAGTTGGCCCGTGGGCCTTAAACAACCCTTTTTTTGCGATAATAAAAAGCGAAGCGATACGAACAATTGGGCAAATAAGGCCAAGTTTAGTCTGTAATTAAGGTTTTAAAACATTGTAGTCTCTGTGTACCAAGCTGCTCTGCGCAAGTACCGCTCGCTCCTTTTCCTTTCATTTGGCCTTGCTCGGCTCGGACACTGGGCCGCCGCACGCGCCGTATGCTATATTATGACCGATTTACTATTTATTGTACAGCCTAGCAGTTTACTCAGACGGCTGGTAAAAATAAGTATCTAGTTGTGTGGTAGGTTTTTTCGTAAAACTTAATTTTCAGTTTCAATTTCTATAGCACCAATAGGAGCGCTCCACATACTCTGTATCGCGGCCAATTAGAGGCACCTTAATTTAAACCACCTTTTATACTGATCAAATATTGCAAATCACTCTTTCATCAGCTTCCATACAATAACCACCACTTCTACATTTAACCGTTTTGGCAAGAACCCTTGTAACCAGTATCTTTGGAAGAGTAGGTATATATCAGGTCACTAAGAATCGAAGCTTTTTATTTGAATCGTCGCGAGCCTGAGAGCCTAATACCGCGAACCACGTTTGACGTGTTACCTCCCTGTCACACTTACGTACGAATCTACAAGTGCGACAGAGAGGCAACACGTCGAACGTGGTTCGCGGTAGGCGCTCTGACCTGTACGGCAGCTACCACAGACTTAAATATACCATACATAATTTTTATGGTTGAATTGATGAAATTATATGAGTGAATTTGGTTAAGGTTATGAAAAGTCACAAGCCTAACCTTCAAATACACCGTGATCAAATTAGTTTTTTGATATTTTTATAAATTTTAATCCTGTGTCGATAGATGGCAGTAAATTTACTGTGACATACAAAATTTACTATGACAATAACTCTGTATTTACTCTATTCTCTTTGTATCGAACGTTTGCTAAATCAATCTCAATATCGTATTAAACGGCTGCGTATCCAACATATGGCCATCCAACACAGAGGGGAAACTAATCCTCGTCGGTATTTGTCTTTGTCTCATTTGGCGAAAAATACCCTAATGAAATTGTTAAGCAATTTATAGCGGACATTATTTACCCTGGTCCAATTAGATGCGAATTGGTCAATTTGTATTGTTGGAGTATTTAAGCGGGATTGGATTTTCAGAAAAAAGCGGCCAAGTGCGAGTCGGACTCGCCCATGAAGGGCTCCGTATTTAGGGGATTTATGACGTATTAAAAAAAACTACTTACTAGATATCGTTCAAACCAATTTTCGGTGGAAGTTTGCATGGTAAAGTACATCATATATTTTTTTAGTTTTTCATTCCCTTATTTTAGAAGTTACAGGGACCCCCACACATTTTACCACTTTGGAAGTGTCTCTCGCGCAAACTATTCAGTTTAGAAAAAATATATATTAGATACCTCAATATCATTTTTGAAGACCTATCCATAGATACCCCACACGTATGGGTTTGAAGAAAAAAAAAATTGAGTTTCAGTTCTAAGTATGGGGAACCCCCAAAATTTATTGTTTTTTTTTTCTATTTTTGTGTGAAAATCTTAATGCGGTTCACAGAATACATCTACTTACCAAGTTTCAACAGTATAGTTCTTATAGTTTCCAAAAAAAGTGGCTGTGACATACGGACGGACAGACGGACAGACAGACAGACAGACATGACGAATCCGAATAAGGGTTCCGTTTTTTGCCATTTGGCTACGGAACCCTAAAAAGGATGATTAACTTTTACCACAGTTCAGTTTGTATGAAAGAATGGCTAGTTTAAGTTTCAAAAGTGATTTACTCCAGAACAACTAGAATAATCCATAGTTTTAAAAGTTAAAGCTAATCTAGTAGGTATTCAAAAATTTAGGGCCTAACGATTCTACTTTTATATATACTTAATCGGCAAGCCGGAGCTGTTTTAGCCCATGTTTTAGGCTTCATCCATTTCTGTACCTATTACCTATACTAGCTGTTGCCCGCGACTTCGTACCCGTGGATTAGTACATTTTCCCCATACAAACTATATGGGATGAATTTTGAAAAATCCTTTCTTAGTGGACCCCTAGACATTATAAGGAACCTACTTGCCAAATTTGGACTTTCTAGTCCCAGCGGTTTGGGCTGTGCGTTGATTTAAGTCAGTCAGACAGGTCTTTCACGTTTATATACATAGATTATCTGATATCTCTTTGCCTGAGATACAGGATGTAAAAGTGCACGCATTATGTAACATTAGCAATAAGGTTTTATCAATAAATTTTATTGTTCTTATTTTATATAAAATGAATAAAAATCTTGCATAATCGCAGTGCAAACTATAACGACTTCTATTTTAATACTGAGCGCGAAATAAAGTATTTTTCTCAGCATTAACCCGCGCTTATTAAAACTTTTTTGCCGCTGGTACCATTGTGAGGACTATAGTTTTGAAATTAAAACAGCCTCGAGGAGTGTCCTTATTCAGCTTTGTTAGTAACTCGGAACTTGGATTGTTTGGGCAGTTCTTTGGGATTTTAATTCTTAAGACATTTTTTATGTTTTAAAGGAAGTTTAATCTTCGCAAAAAGTTTGTTAAATGCTAAGGTATGTAGGTAACAACTGTATGAGCGTCTTTCTGTAACCTTTCATATGTGTGTGTTGGTCAGAAATTGTATTTAGGCTCGAATGTCGATGCAAACTATACTTGGTCAAACCAAATTGTCCGTAAATAAGAACAAAAAAACTATACCTACTCATCCTTTTCTTCTGGGTGTTAGTACTAGTGTAAGACGAAGATAGTATGATTCTTTTTGTCTATGTTTGCAATGAGGCAGTCCTTTGACAAACTATACACAATTTGGAGCCTTATATTATACACAGATTAGAGACGGAGGTTACAATTTTGTCAAAACATCGTACTAGTATTTAGAAATCTTGAGCTTGAAATTAAAACACAAGTTTGTTTGCAAGGGAGTTTTGCAAGTATATGCTGTATACAATACATATACATACTGTTATGTACAAAGGCTTCTACAAATCACAGCTTAAGTAGGTACATATATTATAATAATTGAAAAAACACCTCTAGCCTTATAGTGATAACGTCAGCAAGAAAAAAAAACAAATCAATATTTTACTTCATACTTGAACAGAGCACTTGAACAGCTTTCCGGTCCTAATTACAGAAGTTCGAAGCCCAAAACTCAATGCACCAGTTTTTCCAGCAAATATTTAAGGAGCTATAAATTGGCCTTTCATTAGTCGAAATAAAAATGAAATAAAAGCACTCGAAGTAAAACTTTAAGTTTGTCGAAAAACGGCCGAATCCTGCATCGGCTAATTAACAACACAGCACAGATTACAGCGGGAGCACTACTTCAGCATTTCATCATTGATTTAAAACAAGTTTATACCCTTTGCAAAAAAAGGCAAGAAGAGACTACAAACATTCTTTGTAATAATTCTACATAATTTGTAATAATAATTCGTGCTGCGGTATCTGCAGCATTGTTTTATGTTAATTTACATTGTTTGATGTTCTATTATTATTACTGCTCAAATGCCTCGCCTTTGTACATTACATATTTTTTGTTTTATCTAAAATATTTATTTATAAAATTTTACAAATAATGCATTTATATCTAGGAAATACAGAAGTCAAATATCCACAACGCAGGCTTTTGTTTTATTGTATTTTATCATGTCTTATATACAATAGAGTGTTTACTCGTACATACATACATTATTAGTATTTATAAATTTCGTCCATTCTGTCGTTAGCATAACTAAGTTAATATGTTTTATGGTCATCATCATCAACCTACGGTCAATCGTTCAAATAAGTCTGCTTCAGTAAATCAGTTTATTGCAATGATTTTTGCAGGAGTTTTATGAGTTAAAGTCGCCAAGATTTGGTTTAAGCACGTTGATAATACAATATTTTAGCCAATTTCCTTACAAATAAATAACAAAACCCAAATTAATGACGTCAATAAGGCGAGTAAAAAAAATACAAAATAATGATTAGGTACTGTTGTTTACAAACATGCCTGATTCATGTTAGTACCTACTCGTAATCATCTTTTCCTTTTAAATGTCACTCTACTGATATCTGTCTAACTGTTACCGCGTTTTTAATTACAAGTGCGCTAACTGTTCTTCTCTGTAACGCAAAAAACACAATGTTCTGAAGTGCAAGCGAAGCCCGCATGCTTGAGTTCCTAGTTCGTTTTTATGCCTTAGTTAAGAATGTTTGCCGCTTGTATTGACAAGGAAAAATCAAACTGACGGTTAAACGGAGTGTACTGAATGCGCTGTTTTATTTGAGTGAATTTTCTTTTTTCAGTTTTGTTTACATTTTACCGATGAGTTTTCTTTTTAATAGGAAGCGGTAACTAAATTTTGGGAGCAATAATAATTTATAAGTGTAGTAAAGACTAACTTAATAGTATACCTACCTAGCTAATTCATTAAAAAATCAGTTGATTATTAGTTGTTACAGTTTATCCTTAGTTCACTCTACTATTTCAAAATTTTAAGTTTAAGTCGAGATCGTGACATACAGCCATATTCGAACTTAAAGATACGTCAAATACTAGATATTGGAACGATATGGATTGGATATGTCAGTGTCAAACAAGTGGCAATAGTGACGTCCTTTCTTCAAACAATCACGTCACTTTTGACACTTGTTTGACACTGACATATCTTGGTGATGTCTAATAGATATCTAGTTCAAAATCGGAATCGGACCCATGGCCGGTATATTGCTCTTATTAATTAAGTAACTTCTTAATTAATAAGCTCATGAAAGTCCATGTGATCATATCATACGAAGGTATATCAGAAAGTTCATTCTAATTTAACGATTTGTTATGGTTTAGATCTTATTTTGATACGACCTTGAAGATCGCTCACGCTGATCGATGCATGCGAAAGAATGAGTCGTGCGTGAGATGCACACTAATCCGATTCAAGGTCGTACCTATCAAAACCAGTTCAAAACGAAATTTGAATCGGTGTCGATGTTTTAGAACAGCGCATAAAAACTTTCCCCTACAGAGATCTCACTTAACACTTAATCAAGAACCGATCACTCACTTACTTACCACCACTAACCCCTATAGCTATCAATCGTCGATCAAAATCAACCCCAGGAGCCGTAAATGTTGGCAATCGAGTGCAGCGGTGGCGCCACCTTGCGGAGGAGCGCGTAACTACACGAAATGTCAACACACCAAACGATGGCTCGAAGGCGCCATCTACCCGACTACGAAGGAAACTGCTTCAAGACTGGTTAGGAGCAGAGGAAGGGGTAGAACCAACGGTTATTAAATAGGCCGACGAAGGCATCAGAGCTCTCTTTTTTCTGGGATTTCATGGGCGAAGCATAGGCGAGATAGACCATTCGTATTTACGTAATAAATTGTAAATCTGTTTGTCGAAGTTAAATAAAATTATTAACGTTACACGTGTTTATTTGAAGTAATCCACCTCCCGTTAGTTTGGTAGATTATATCAGAACTGGGGATAATCAACGCCCACCATGGGAAAACGGAAACGCGCCAAGCACGTGCGTGCGCGTTCAACTTCTACTTCAAGTAGCAGCAGTGGTCGGACGAGAACTCCGTCACCTCCACCGAAACAAACAAGAAAGGAAAAGAAGAAAACAAAGGTATCACGTAAGGCTGATACCTCAACTGTAAGTACAGATAAAGCTTCTACTGTGGTGAACAATATTATACCGGAATTTGATCCTTTACGAGACGACATAGGTGCTTGGCTTAATATTATTCAATCTTACGCTAAAACTTTTTCATGGTCAGATGGTGTGGTTAAATTTCAAGCGCTTAACAAACTAAAAGGGTCCGCTAAGACCTGGTACGATTCTTTATTGCGTACGGAACAAGAGTGGCCTTCGTGGCGTTGGGCGGACTGGCGCCGTAGGTTAGCATCTAGCTTTCAAATAAGACGTGATATGTTTCAACTTTTGAAAGAAGTAGTAGACAAGAAACCGACCGATAACCAATCATTGTACGAGTTTTATTTCGAACAGAAGAGCAAAATCGATCGTTTGTCATTAAATTTCTCGGAAATGGATGTTGTATCAATAATTGTTGGCAATATAGGAGATTCTGGGATAGGCGCGTCAATCGAAGCAAGCAATTTTACAACGTGTGATAGCTTGGCAAGTTTTCTTCACGGACGTACTTACAAATCCAGAACCTCGAAACAATTTAGTTCAAATATACGCGATGGACAAGGCAAGATAGGTACACATGTCACTACCACACAGCCTAGTAATTCTGCAAAGATACCTACAGGTCAGTCAGGCTCGAGTCAGACCGCTCCGTCCAATAACAATCAGGCTCTTAACCAAACTCAACGAAAACCAATTGAATGTTACGTATGTGGTGGTAATCATAAGAAAACAAATTGCGACAAGTTAAATCGAAAATGTGAATTTTGTGGCAAACGGGGGCATGATGAAGCCGCGTGTTTTCATAAAAAACATTCAACTAAAACCGAAAAACAGGAAGAGACTAAACTCATTTCTACCGTCAATTCACGCGATAAATTTATAAAAAAGATTTACGTTAATGACACCTACTATTATGATGCATTTATAGACATGGGGAGTAGTTGTTCATTAATAACACCATCACTGGTGAACAAATACTCTCTTAAAAGTATTCCTTTGCCATCCCCCGTCTTGCTGCATGGTTATAAAAAGGGTATTTCAGAATACGTTCAACAAAAGGTAGTACTTGATTTTAAATTGGATTCGGTGTGTTTAAAGAATATTGATTTCTATATAAGTAATGATTTAGACGATCGTGAAATGTTAATTGGGCGAAACGTGACTGAACGAGCTGACTTGGTATACTCGCGGGTAGGGAACCGCCTCCTGTTTGATTATGCGAAAACATTTACAGAGTTTTGTAACAATATCGCAGAATTTGAATTGGACGCGGACTCTCATCAAAGCGAATTGACAGCACTCTTTAGGACTTATAGAGACTGCGTTGCGTCTAACACTAAAGAGTTAGGAAAGGTGGCTAACCATGAAATGATTATTGAGGTTACTAACCCGCAACCTATTCAATGCAGACCCTTTAGGGCATCTCATGCTGACAGAAAGATAATCAGAGAAATGGTTAACGAACTCTTAGAAAATAAAATAATCTGTGAAAGTAACTCGCCATATGCGAGCCCCGCATTACTGGTTAATAAGAAAAACGGGGAAAAAAGGCTGTGCATTGATTACAGGTTGCTAAATAAAGTCACGGTTAAAAAACAATACCCCATGCCTCGGATAGAAGATCTTGTTGATAGGCTTCAGGGTCATAAATGTTTCACCAGCTTAGACTTAAAGAGTGGGTATTACCAAATTCCCATGCACCCGGATTCAGTAGACAAAGTGGCGTTTATTACGGAAGATGGTCACTATTCCTTCCTTCGGGTCCCTTTTGGGTTAGTCAATGCCCCGTCAGTATTTCAAGAGATGATGAATAAAGTCCTAGGGAATCTCAGATTTGAAAATGTGATCCTATATTTAGATGATGTGTATTTGGTTACAGAAACGGTTGAAGAAAATTTGAAATTGCTTGAACGGGTTCTAAAAATATTTCGCGAAAATGGCTTGACCCTGAACCTAAAAAAATGTCACTTTTTCAAATCTGAAATTGAGTTCTTAGGATATAGAATTAAACCTAATTGTGTCATGCCTAATCAATCCAAATTGGAAGCTGTAGAGAATTTCCCGGTCCCAAAAACCGTACACCAACTTCGACAATTTTTGGGCCTCATAAGCTACTTTAGAAAGTTTATAAAAAACTGCGCTATGATTTCTGCCCCATTGACGAGGTTGTTAAAGAAGGATGCGGTTTGGGTATGGGACACAGTTCATGAACAAGCGTTCCAGGTTTTGAAACATAAACTTACATCGGATAGTGTGTTGTCGATTTATGACCCAAATAAAGAACACGTTTTGTATACGGACGCTAGTAGGGAAGGTCTTGCCGGCATTTTAATGCAAATTACTGATGAGGGTGAAAAGCCCGTGCATTACTATAGTCGGCAAACCACAAATGAGGAAAAGAAATATCACTCATTTGAGTTAGAGCTGTTAGCTATTGTTTGCTCGCTTCAAAAATTTCGGTTGTACCTGTTAGGATCGCCTTTTAAAATTGTCACCGACTGTAACGCGGTTCGATACGCGTTGACTAAAAAAGAGATTATTCCCCGGATAGCACGGTGGGTTTTATCGACACAAGAGTTTGCGTTCGATATCACACATAGAGAAGGTACGCGAATGCAACATGTAGACGCATTAAGTCGTAACCCCGTGCCGTCAGGAGAAAAATCAGAGATTGAAGTAGTTTTATCGATAACCGAAGCAGATTGGTTATTAACGGTTCAATTACAAGATCCTGAATTGAAACGTATTAGGACGATAATTGAATCAGGAGACGCCGATAACAATAAAGACATTTTTACTAACTATGAGGTTTTAGGAGGCAAAGTCTACAGAAGAACGTCCCAAGGCCGTCGTTGGGTGGTCCCAAAAAACTGCATATGGCAGATCATTAGATGTAACCACGACGATTTGGGTCATTTTTCTGTAGACAAAACCATTGAACGAATAAGCTCGCAGTATTGGTTTCCTAGGATGAGACACGTCTTAAAAAAATATATCAAAAATTGCATTAACTGTATTTATTACAAAAAGAAAGGGGGGGCTAAAGAAGGTGAGCTGTACCCGTTGCCAAAATATGCAAGACCATACCACACACTTCATCTTGATCATTTAGGCCCATTTGTTAAAACTAAAAGTAAAAATCAATATTTATTAGTCGCTGTGGATGCTTTCACGAAGTTTGTGTTTATTTTTGCGGTAAAATCAACAAAAACTTCGTGTGTTATTAAAGAACTTGAAACCCTGTCAAAAACGTTTGGTAACCCAAAACGTATAATAACCGATGCCGGTAGTAGTTTTACCTCAAACGAGTTTACACAATATTGCACTAATAAGAACATACATTTGCATACGGTGGCAACTGGCATGCCTCGTTCGAATGGCCAAGCGGAGCGTTTTAATAAAACTATCCTTGATTCGTTAAAAACACTAGGCGCCAATACAACCGATGACAGATGGGATCAGTACGTAAAAATATTACAGCAAGGTTTAAATAGTACCATACACAAAACTATACAAGCAGTCCCTAGTGAAGTTTTCTTCGGATATAGGTTACGTACAGATAGCGATAGTTTAGCGCCAGGATACGACGATAACCTGATAGACGTGACAAGGTTGCGTGAGAATGTAGATAGTAATATTAAGTCCAATGCACAGTATCAGAAAGAGAGGTTTGACCGATCTCGAAGTAAAGCACCTGCATACAGTGTGGGAGACCTGGTTATGGTAACCATTCAAAGTCAGAGTAATGATGGTAAAAGCAAAAAGTTGTTACCTGTATACAAGGGTCCGTTTCAAGTCAGCAAGATTATGGGAAACGATAGGTATGAGGTGACGGAGGTAATTGGGAGTAAAAGGAGTAATAAAAAGTACACTGGAGTAACTGCGGCTGAAAATATGAAACGGTGGATCAATATTGATGATTGGAGTATTAATTAGGTAATATTCAATGTGTATATAACCGTGTTGGCAAGGTAAGATTATAAGTAAAACAACCTTGCTTTCTCTAGATTCCCTTTATTTTTTTTATGATAAATACTAAATAAAACTTACACCTATTTTCAATTTCAGTGCTATTCTATTTATTTCATAAATAATAATAACATTTCATTTTTTTTTTAAACTACAGTTACATATAAAGTTAATTTATACATAGTCCCTTACAAATTTAGAATGGCTTAAATTAAGTTCAGAGTTAAGATAAATGCTTCAACATATAATATGAATCTGCTTTACGTATGACATGCGCTGTCAAAACTTGATGAAGTCACAGTGGAGGTTGTTATTGGTAAAAATCGAGTTGGATACACGTAAAATCTTAAATGTTGCGTGGCAAGCTTTTAAGTAGGTATCAACCGATGTGAAACCAAGGCGAACGTGTTTAAGTGAGAAAACCTCTTTGAACATAGGCGGCCTATAAAAGTAACTTACACTGTGGCTATCACTCAGGTATGAGTAATCAAACAGCTATGTATGTTTTGATAATTTTACACATTCTTAACCTACGTGTATGTTTCAGCATGTATCTTAACTCGTGAGGCGCCTGCGGCAGGCGCCATGCAGGACGGCCGTGTTGGCAATCGAGTGCAGCGGTGGCGCCACCTTGCGGAGGAGCGCGTAACTACACGAAATGTCAACACACCAAACGATGGCTCGAAGGCGCCATCTACCCGACTACGAAGGAAACTGCTTCAAGACTGGTTAGGAGCAGAGGAAGGGGTAGAACCAACGGTTATTAAATAGGCCGACGAAGGCATCAGAGCTCTCTTTTTTCTGGGATTTCATGGGCGAAGCATAGGCGAGATAGACCATTCGTATTTACGTAATAAATTGTAAATCTGTTTGTCGAAGTTAAATAAAATTATTAACGTTACACGTGTTTATTTGAAGTAATCCACCTCCCGTTAGTTTGGTAGATTATATAAAATTTAATAAACCTCGTAAACAAATCCAGCCATTGATCACCCTCTATCTGATTCTAGTAGGGTTACCAGAATTTTAGAAAGTTGGAGAATCCCGACAAAATTTCTGATATATTTTACTGCACGAATCAATCGTGTCATTTGCAGTATAAGGGCGCATTTAGACGGTGCGAGAACTCGCATACGAGTTTCATTACATAGCGTCATTTGATCGGTTGGCTGAATTGATATAACCTCAAAAGTCCGCAATGTAACTAAAATCGCTGCATTCTCTGTATATTTCGATTAAATAAGTAAAGTTTGCCGCCGCATTACTGCCGCGGTTATGACATTCATTTTGTCACGCATTTTAATAAGGAAATTGACAGAAACAACGACGCCGTAACAGTAATGTAGCAATAGGTACTCAGGAGCTCTATCGAATCTGAACCAACCTACCTACCATAACATTAAAAAAACCTGCATTCTTCGCGAGCTTGCTCTTATTCTTCCACGTATCTTGAAAATATTCCCACCAGTCTTCGTCAAAGGCATCAAGCTTGTCCCGCTATCTTTGACGAAATCTATTGTGACGCCTTATAATTTATGACACTAGGTACCCCCTATAGGTACCTATGTGCCCTCGGAAAGTTCCCAAAATTGAGAAATTTCCACATTGAAAAGTTTCCGATACTCCTAAAATTTTTGTATGAGGATCGAAACCACCTATCCAAATTGAAATTTTCCTAAATTTCTTATGAAAGATTGGATTTTTTCCTCATATTTCCGAGATGTACTCCAACTTTTTTTAAACTTTCCGCAACTTGCACATCTGTATGTGGGACCTAATGTGCAATATTTGAAAACAAGATATGTCCCAAAATAATCTTACGTTTCGTAACCTTAGATTCAATACGGAAAAATCTAGAAAATTCCCGATCACGAACGGGGCATTATAAAAACGGTTCGCGGAAAATTGGAACAAGAAAATGCGATAAAATTATGCATTGGTTGGTTCATTCGCGATTTTTCTATAGAATGCCGTTTGGGTTTATGTTCTCTGGAGAAACTTGAGCATTTGAACATGATCATGTTTTCACATGGCCAAAACATACCTAGACTTTGCGTATAAAGTGTTAATATCTGGGTGACCGAGCTTCGCTCGGAAAACATATAAAAACTCGAAAATGCGCGTTTTCCCAGAGATAAGACCTAGCTAGATCGATTTTTCGCCCCCGAAAACTCCCGTATAGCAAATTTCATCGAAATCGTTAGAGCCGTTTCCGAGATCTCCAAAATATATATATATCTAAATAAATAAATAAACAAGAATTGCTCGTTTAAAGGTATTAGATATGAGCGTGTGTGTGTAGGTTTCACTGTTCAAACCTACGAATAGTATCAAATTCTTATTTTTTTAACCCGTTAAGCCAAATCTCACAGAAGAAAACTAGGGACAGATCAAACCTATACTGGTGCCATCTATAAAAATGGCAAATTTTTTGACTAATTTAACAGGTATAAATACAATACAATACATATACTCTTTATCGTTCACCTCAATAAAATAAAACAATACAAAAAAAAACAGAAACACAAGCAGGTACCTAAACCACAGGCTCGTATGTTAGTATTAATAATTTTTTGTTTGTTTGTTACAGTGGCCACCAAGATTACTTCGGTGGACGCTCACCATCTTGCTGATAGTCGCCGTTATTGCACCCACCTCAGACTCCACAAGTAAGTATCATCATTATGTAATACAGGTATATACCTAGTTCAGACTCCAGTCTCTCACAAAGGATTGTCAATGTATTTACCATTAGGGACACCTGTAAAATTATGTTGTGTTATGTTGGAAACACTCCACAACTCCGGGTTGTACTAGCAACTGTCGTATTTACAACCCTTTATCA
Source organism: Cydia amplana (assembly GCF_948474715.1). Lineage (NCBI taxonomy): Eukaryota > Metazoa > Arthropoda > Insecta > Lepidoptera > Tortricidae > Cydia > Cydia amplana. The sequence goes on from NC_086077.1 coordinate 5,030,986, forward strand.
AGCGATACCAATACATGACGAGGGTACAGTCGGAAACAGCGGACAAAACATTAATCTCCATTTAAAAGCGGACCCGACTGTCCTTGCGACGTGTGACATGTATACGGCGGATAATCTGGCCATTCGCTGCCTCACATTCGATTTACGCTGTTCAATTGTTTTGATTAAGGACATTTTTAACTTTTTGTTTTTATTAATTGCTTGGGATATTCGGCTAGGTATTTTACTGGTATTGTCTTTTTGGCTGGTCCTCTATGGTTGCATTTCTTAGCTGATTCTTCATTCTTTTGAATTTATTTGAGGAGGTTCGATAATTGTTTTGGTTCATTCTGTTTTAGGAAAATTTTCCGTTATTTATATTATGTACCTAAAGTGTTTCCTCGCATTGGAAATCAAACTCTGATAATGCCCAAAAAATGCGGAGGACAAGAGCATGAAAGCAATATTTTTTTCATCTAAATATTTCTTTTGGGCAGTATTCTCAAACATGTGTGATGTATTGCATTTTATTGCAAGGCTCACTCTGTATTTATTTATGACAGAAATTGGGAAGTTGAAAAAACAACCAAAACTTTGAAGCTTGAGCAGTGCGGCAAAACTGCCAAAAGGTTATCTGGATGAGATCGCAAACCAAAAAGTAGAGCAGAAAGACTCATAAAATACAGAACGTAAAACTGCCGCGGGCCGCGGCTCGATGACTCCGTGACGTATTGACGCGCGCGTCGATTTATTGCCGATGACGCGCGATTAACGAAGCGGACGCACGTCACTGTGATGCACTTTTATTGCGAATAAAATTGTAATGACTTTTTGTGAAATTCGCATTTTGACTAAATGTCTTAGTGTAAGGCCTGAGTGGACGCTCGAAGCGGAGCGTTCGGCACTTTGCCGAATATTCGGTATTCGGCCGAATGTTGCCTACTATTCGGCCGAATACCGAATATCTATTCCACCTACTTAAAAAGAAAAATTGCACAATAAAAATAACCAAAAACTATGTAGGTATATTTAGAATGTTTTCCTGGAAAGTTGTTAAATACGAAGACCATTTTTTGAGCATTTGTTGGTTAAAAAACATTTTATTTTTATCATGTCTGATTTGTTTCACTCTATTCATTAATTCTGTTCAACAAAAATATATATTAGCTAATGTCATCTAACGTTGAGCTTTGTTAGCGATCAGTTTTCATAATAATTGTGAATCAAAATGTTCGCATGTCATGCCGAATATTCGGTATTCGGCCGAGAGAAAGGCCGAATATTCGGTATTCGGCCAAAACCACTATTCGGAGCATCTCTAAAAATAATCTTTATCCTTATCTTGGGGTAAAACCACATTCTTTCCGGGTTTGCTCCAGTAATGTGACCGGACGAGCACCGATTCAATATTAAGGTAGGTATGAAGAAAGAAAGCTCAAACGTTTGAGCTTTGATAAATGCGTTAATGGCTACCAGTATTTTCCCATTCCCTTCAGCAATCTAAATAAATGTAGATAGACAATTATTTGTTATTGGCACACCTCAATAAAAAGATACAGCTGAAGAACAACGGCTAAAGATAGAGGCAGACAACAGGCGGTAGGCAGACAAAAGAGTAGGTGTTGCAGAAACTTTATGAAGTCTACTGTCATACATAAAAATACATACAGGGCGCTTCCTGTAACAGGAGCAATAAATTAAACTAAAGGCTGTACTCCTCAAACTGACCAACATTTGTTCTACAACTTTTGAAAATAACTCATGTTTTGATTTTTATTACACTTTTAAGTTTATTCTAAGACGCAATGTATTGCAAATTTTGTTATGTTTAAAGTGTGACAAGCAACGTCAAATACACTGATGTCAGCGTACATTGAAGGCAATATTTATTTTGTATGAAAAGGAGGAAGTCTAAAGGATTCATAATTTTTAAAAGTTGCTGAACAAATGTTGGTCAGTTTGAGGAGTACAGCCTTTAGTTTAATTTATTGCTCCTGTTACAGGAAGCACCCTGTATAAGTACCTAAATGAACCTAGATAGGTATAGCTAAATATAACAGCAACACGTCACCGTCAGCCACAGATTAAAAAATAACTATACAAATACTAAGGGAGAGATAGATAATGCTTGCTTAGTAAAACTTAGTAAAACTTTTCAAAAACTAGGAGGGATTTACAGCAAAGTAACCGAATACCAAGTAAAAGACAAAAACCCCGAAGTTGTCCCCTTGTGCATGCTTACACAAAGCCCGTTCCGATGGAAACTGTAAGAATAAAGAATCCCATAAGCGTTTTGCGGAACACAAACTGCCTATTCTCAACGGAGACATATCAAATATAATACAAATACTCCAACGAATCTTATAACATAACTGAAAGTTAAAACAATTTTCCCATTCGCGTTCTCAAAAACATCTACGAACTATTAGAAATTGAATTTGTGTTTTATACCAATGATATTTGCGTTGATTTTCATTTGGGAGATAGGACCTATCATTTACTGAGCGCCCCTCATGAGCACTTGAATTCTAAATGTGCAGGGAATTTTATTACTCGGAACAGATTGGAAAATAGTGCCTGGGAATTGCATGTTCGCGAGAATGATGTGCGTGATTTTGAATATTTTTATCAAACAAGGCTATTATTTTAGATAGTTAGGAACATGAGCTCATTATCGTTGTTTATTGCAAATAGCAATAGCGAGTTTGGAAATAATCTGATGTGCAACATGATTGAGAATTAAAATGCCAAAGTTGGTATGATAATTCTACATTGCGGCTTACATGTGTAGCTTCATTTGTTACAGAAAGGTCCCGAACGACAATGTAGATGAAGTATATTTGTTTTGCTACCAACATTTTAATTTATCTTATTTTATGACTTAAAACAAGTGCATCTAAACCGTAAAATTATTCAATGTTAGTATGTCTCACAACAGCTTAAAATCTAATATTTTATTGTACCTATTTCTCTTCTCTTACCTTACCAGGTATCTATTTCTTCAAAGCTGATTGAACTATATTTAGATAATAAGTATGCCGATTATAAGTAGTATGTAAATAAAGGTTAGAAATGGTCATAATAATTATCTAGAATCATTCAATAAAAATATTATCGACTTGGCATAATAAATGTTCTATTTGCCACCGAATTAATAAATTTATTAAGGCCAGTTTACCTAACACCCATTCTAAAGTACCTACTTATAATTTTCAGTTCCACCTTACTTTAGCGTATGTCCAGTAGTCTTTGTCTGAAGGCACGTAGTAATGAAATGTAAGTAAATGTAATCACATTGGACCTGCTGAGTATCGATTCCATGTGTATGTATGTCCTTGCTCACTTGTTGGCACTTTATGTCAATGTTGGAGCTTTTGCAGGTCTTATTTTATATTTTTTATTTTATATCGCGTTACTTTGGTTACAAATGTTGACATGTTTTAGACCGTACCGTAAGTGTAGTTGTAGACCGGCTTAGGCCTGAGATACACTTGTAAGTTTTATTTACGTAAGTAGGGACAAAGCTATTTGTTACAATGAGATAACGATAATCATCTCTCATTCTGTAGTACATATATAGCTGTGTCCCTACTTACGTAAGTAAAACTTACAAGTGTATCTTGGGCCTTAGGCAATGTTTATATTTGGCTAGTCGATCCTTGGGCAGTCCTATCCTAAAGCACAAATTGAGCAAATTGAGGTTTCATTGGAACCAGGATTCATTTCTTTTCGAACGAGCGAGCGAAGCGAACCGAAGTTCTTACATTCAACTTTGAACACGCGGCTGGCTAGCGGCACGTCCCGGCATTTCGATGTTTTTAAGCTGAACTGTCAGAAGATAGTTTGATACACAATAACTTAAGTAAATTTGTTCTAATTTAAATAAAATGGGGAAACGTGTAGTCGAGGGCATTATATTTTAGTCATTAAATTATGAGCAGGCTCGATCAAGGGGTTATTGAGCTTGAAGACCTTAGAAGGCCAAAAAGCTGTTTGTGAGGTGTCTTGCTATTCTGGTCATTTTATTTGCAAGAAAGTATGGTCGAGTTTGGTATCAAATGAAAGTGCTCGGCTTACACTTGTATAATATCGTTTTTAAATTTACCATTTTGAAATAATTAGCAAGATAAAAATAAAATAAAATAAACATAATATAGGTATTTGACAGGAAATATTTCGGCTTACCACAGATACAGTATCAGTTAAGGGCTCCACAGACCTTGCAATAAATCATACGCGGTTTTCGATCCTTTGACGACTGCATTCAATTGATATTTTTGGCGAACCGCGAGTTCTCAGTTCGGGGCGAACTACTAGTCTAACATAATGTAAGTTTCCTTAGGTCCATCAGCAGGCGAATTATGGTGCAGTGACTTTATCCATGATGTGACATTTGAGAAATGTACTACGAGCTGCAAAAGTATGCAGTGCTAATAGTTAGAAGAATGGAATAATTAAAAAAAAAACTTACTACGGTATGGTTTTTGGGGCGGGATAAAAAATCGACTGAGATGCGCCACTAAACGATTGTGTTTTAGTTGCGTATAATTTAAATCAGTTATTTAATTAAAAACAGAATCATCGATTTGTTCATCGTTTTGCGACCGAACTGGACGACATTGACGACAAATTTTCATTAAAAACCGGCCAAGTGCGAGTCGGACTCGCGCACCGAGGGTTTCGCACCATCAACAAAAAATAAAGCAAAAAAATCGTGTTTGTTGTATGTGAGCCCCCCTTAAATATTTATTTTATGTTATTTTTAGTATTTGTTGTTATAGCTGCAACAGGCGGTCTAGCATGAGTTGCGTTCTTGCGCGCGACTCCATACATCTTGCGCGACTTCAAGCATGGAGTCGCGCGCGAGAACGCAACTCATGCTAGACCGTCAGAGATACATCATTTGTGAAAATTTCAACTGTCTAGCTATCGCGGTTCATGAGATACAGCCTGGTGACAGACGGACGGACGGACAGCGAAGTCTTAGTAATAGGGTCCCGTTTTTTACCCTTTGGGTACGGAACCCTAAAAAACAATTTTGAATAGGTATAGTTACTTAATTCTCCCCACGGACTTCCTTTTAATCTTCAATTATTTTCTGATTGACGCAAAAAAATTAAAATTCTCACAATCGGCTGATAACTTTTATAAAATCGTTGAAAATGTAAATAGATCGTTATTTGAGTACTGGCCATTGTGCACGGATTTATTCCTTTGTCGAAATTGAAATTGGCGCAAATTGGACGTAAAAGATGCAAATTGGACAAACGATTTACAGCGAGATTTAGTCATCGTGTAACTGAAAGCCAGGTTTTTAGGCAAAACCATTTAAAATCTGTTATACTGTTTTCATTCTTATTAGGTACCTCAGCGGCTGAATGATTGTATAATTTCGGCCACTTTGCATAAAACAAACCAAATGTCTTCATCAAATACCATTGTCAGCTTATGATTATCATCACTAATCAAGCTATTATTAAACTCCAATGACGATTGGACGAGATTGATTGAGTGGTAGACTCATTTTCGAAGTTTTTAAAAATTGACGCAGATTTCCTTATTAAGACGTATTGCCAATAAATGTACAGGAATTGATTTTTATTATATCCACTAGTTGGCAAACAATTTTTTTTAAAGCAAAATTTTGATTTTACTTGACACGTTTCGGTGTAGCATAAAGTTATTAGGCACTTGGTAATAAACCCACTATTGACTTTAACCTACATTTTAACTTAAAAAATCCCCACCTTGTAGTAATCAAACAAAAAGCTCCCCATTCCTCACACTTTTCTCCTTTTCCACAGCCGTCCGCCGAAGACTCCGAAAACCGACCAAAGTCAGCACCAGCACCTCGGTATCAAGCAGCGTGTCCCGGTCTTCCGACCAAGTGATATCCGCGAGTGTGAACCGGCCTAAGATCCGAGGTCGCCCGAGTATAGCCAGTCGGAAGTCGTCGGCCGCCATCGACAACTCTGTCGCCACCGACGACCATAAGGACAAGGATGGCTACAAGGTAACTTATGTAATAGGTCGAGTGAGGCATTTGGTCAAATTCTAGATAGGTCCTCCGACTAAGTGATATCCGCTAGTGTAATCTGGCCTGAGATCCAGGTCACCCGAGCTTGTCTATCCGGAATTGGTCGGGTGCTGTAGAGTATTCTGTCACTACCGACGATCGGGACAGAGTGATTGATAAGGTATTATATTTATAAGTAGATTGAGTAAGCCATTTGGTCAAATTCTAGTAATTGGTTCTCCGACCAAGTGATATTCTGCAAGTTTAAACCGGCTTAAGATCCGAGGCCGACCGAGCGTAGCTGGCCGTAAGTCGTCCGCTGCTGTGGATAATTTTGTCGCTGCCGCCGATCAAAAGGAAAAAGTCCTCCGACTACCTGGTCGGATGCAGTTTCTATTGGCTTTCGCATTCGAGATCACCTGATCTGCGAACTGCACAACTTCATCAAATACCATTGTCAGCTTATGATTATCATCACTAACTGCTTAGCATAAGCCTCTCTTTAAGTATGCTTCGAGCCTCATCCCGTTTCATTTGATTTCATAACTTATCTTTAGAGTTAGATCAAGATAAGTTTGCAAGAATTTTGATAGCACACGCAGTGCAAGTGTTATTTTAAACCAAACTTCTATGAAATTATGACGTAAATAACACATTTACTATACTGTGTGGTATCAAAATCGTTGCAGACTTATCTTGGTCTGACTCTAGTAAATTACTACAAAAATGCGTGTTAAGTTAGTAGAAACACAATCGCAGACTGTAATACTTTTCCAACATCTATTAGAGGGCTATTAGCTAGAAAACGACAGGATACGCGGAATCGCGCTGTTCCGGTAAACGCATTTAGGAAAGTGGTCTTGCTGTGAACTTGCCAGGAAAAGACCATTGCCTTACGAGGACCATGATGCCAACTTATCTTTGCCATCCACTAACTTCTTACCGCTAGATAATGAACCTAAAGCTGAAGCAATAAGAGTGGCACATTCTTTAGAGAGTTGATATGGTATGTTGGTGTTTTAGCAAAATGCAACGCGGATGTGTTATGGAGCTTTTTGAGCGTAGAGTTGTTAGCCTTCAACGTGTATTTTGCTTAAGCGTTTGCAATTTTCAAGAGCTCTATGTTTAAAGCTTTTAAGAGTACTTTTGTGTAACTTGTTGGTTTTTTAGTGGTACAACAACAATGCTTTAAGAGGGAAATGTCATTCCGAATTTCACTTGTGTTGAATAATGGTGGACATTGATAGATTGGTGTTAATTGTTTGGAGACTAGCATAGTTGTATTTAAATTGTGATTGAAATAATCTAACTTGTTTTTGTCACACTACTATTCTTTTGATCTGCACTTACTCGTACTATTAAGTCCATTTGAGTGCCCACGGGGGGCTATTATTAGACTCGAGTAAATGACAGGTCGTGACGACCACCAACCGACCACTTTAACACAAGCGTTTAGGAATAACTACTTACCTATATACTTGTAAATATATCAGCTATACAGGGTGGCCAAAAAGTCGTAGATCAAACGAAACAGGGAGATAAAGGAGGTAATTCCCAACAAAAAATCTTTCTACAGCATGGCCGTAACTTCATTGCACGAAAAGTTATGAATTTTTGTTTTTTCTTCAATGAATACAATTTTTGTAGTATTGATACATTATCTAGTCACAATTCAACATCTTTTGTTTTATTGCTTTTAATCAATTTATTTTTTATTGTGTAAATTGTAAAAAAAACTCGGTAGTTTCATAAAAAAAATCATAACTTTTCGTGCAATGAAGTTATGGCCATGCCGTAGAAATATTTTTTGTTGGAAATTACCTCCTTTATCTCCCTGTTTCGTTTGATCCACGACTTTTTGGCCACCCTGTATAGAAACTGTCATTCTTATGTGTCCAATCCATTTCATGAAATTTATAGAAAATTCAAATAAGACGATAAAATTCGTTATAATTTAAAACTTTATTCTCCTGACCATTTGACCAATGATCCTATAACAGGGTGTAATTATATCCTTATGTGCTTTGTTAGAAAATATCAATATTTTATCAACCATTCATTAGCATGTCATTTAAATCGATATTGTAATCAAACTAATATATGCGGAATGTACATAATCGGTAAATGAGACAGAACCGGTCTGGCTTAGCTACAATCGTGAACTTGTTATACATAACTATAACAGTTTTATTGCTTAACGACTTTCAGTTAAAAAAAACCTTGTCTAATAAAATTATCGACCGGTGCTTAGGTACTTATTTATATCAATAAGGAATAGGTCAACAACGCTAATGTCTGTTATTTTGAGCCACTAGTATTACTACGCGTAATACAGGCGAAAACCTTATTTCCTCTTACATATTTATAATGTAGGTATTAAGCGGATATAATAACATTTTCATAACGTTCGTGATAATAAGAATTCAAGCTTACTTTTTTGACTTAGACGCACAAATTGAATATTTAGGTGACATTCATATTCAGACTGCACCAGCGTAACTTTTTATAATACATACATTCATACTTACCTAACTACATATAATCACGCCTATTTCCCGAAAGGGTAGGCTGACACCATGGATTTCCACATGCTAGGATCCTGACATAACTCTTTCGCTTTCTTCACACTGTTATACACTGTTATTTATGTTGCATTTTTAATCTGTACCTTTGATTGTACAGTACGTAATGAGCAGCGCCATTCTTTTGTCTCATTCATCAAACTGTTCACTGAGTCAATATGTTTGTCTCTCCCTAGATTGTATGCTACTATACCAACTGGTCCCAATACCGCACCAAGATCGGCAAGTTCACCCCTGAAGACATCCAGCCGGACCTCTGCACCCACATCATCTTCGCCTTCGGCTGGCTCAAGAAGGGCAAAATGAGCTCCTTTGAGTCCAACGATGAGACGAAAGACGGGAAGACTGGATTATACGACAGAATCAATGCGCTGAAGAAGGCTAATCCGAAGTTGAAAACTCTTTTGGCTATTGGTAAGTTTTTAAATAGCTTTACACATTATATTATAGGACGATCACACAAATCGAGTCACGGTAAGCTTAATAAAGAAAGTATTAGATGAATATGTATATAAATATTATAAAATAAATACTATGAGACAATTATACACAGATCGCTCTAGTCCCATAGTAGGGCGTTTTTTTTTGTTGTCCCTACACTTTTTTTTCAAATTTGGGATTTTTATGTTATTTCTACTCAGAATCACGAGCTCTTTCTATCCTAATAGGAGAAAAAAAGTGTCCTAAGGTTTTTATTTCCATTACGTCACCATTTTTCATACACTTTGTATAGCGGTCGCGGAATGGAAAGATCGAACAATGTATGGAAATTTGGGGACACTTTTTTTTCTCCTATTAGGATAGAAAGAGCTCGTGATTCTGAGTAGAACTAACATAAAAAATCCCAAATTTGAAAAAAAAAAGTGTAGGGGACAACAAAAAAAAAACGCCCAGTAATAAGCTCTATTGAGCTTGTGTTAATATACAACACACAGAGGGTCGTGTTGTGTTTTGTTGTCATAGAGAGATTAGAGATATTGTATAGCCGTAGATTTAATGAGGAATGTAGTTTTACGATTGCACGCCTGCACTAGTTACGAGGAAATAAATTAGTCTAAGTTACTACCCAAAATAAACTTGGTTTTTAAAAGTTCGGCAACGCGCATGTAATTCTTCTGGAGTTGCAGGCGTCCATAGGCTACGGTAACTGCCACCAGGTAGGCCGTATGCTTGTTTGTCACCGATGTGGTATTAAAAAAAAAATACTCGTCCTGACGCTGCCCTTTAACGGTTCCTACATTTAAAATACAATATCCATAATTTTATTCAGGGACAAATATCTGTTGCTTCGCCCGGCAACTTCGTTCAAATGATTCACTACAGTTTTATAACGATAAAAGGTTGTGATCCCAATAGTACTTATGCATGTCTGACAATCCTAAAATAGGTAAATCATTCACGTCTTCCGTTCATTAACTACTCCTATTACTATGATTCTTTTTAACAATATAACTGCAAGTAAAGACAAATCAGCCACACGCGTAACTTTAGTCGAATATTTGAATTAAGATTCACACAAACCCGCCGCCGAAATGACGCTCCCATACAATCAAGGTTAGGTTCTCATTTTAAACCGACATGCTTAAATTACAAGAAATTTGGCATTAACATAAATATTTCTCTGGTACACTTGTTTTCAATGCTAATAAGTTGTTGGCAAAAATTTCATTTTTGGTAGGGACAAACTTTTATCGCTGACTGTACTTTTCTTACGACAGACAACTAATACTCATCGAGACAATTCTAAAAACCCCTAACACAATTAGGTTGTGTTGTTTCATCACAGAGTTCCTATGGCCACCACCTGTCTCCATCATCAGATCAGCTCGATGGTACCATAATATTGCATTGTCACCCGACTTACATGTGTATGTAAAGTTTCAGCTCAATCGGAAACCGGGAAGTGGATCAAATTTAACTTGCAAGATTCCATTACATGGTTGCGTTGTTTCATCACAGAGTTCCTATGGCCACCTCCTGTCTCCATCATCAGATCAGCTCGATGGTACCATAATATTGCATTGTCACCCGCCTTACATGTGTATGCAAAGTTTCAGCTCAATCGGAAACCGGGAAGTGGATCAAATTTAACTTGCAAGATTCCATTACATAGTTAGTTACATACAGGTCGACCTAATAAAAGCGTGTTAAAAACTGTTAGGTATACAAAAGAAATAGAGCGAGTATGTATGATCTCGAAAAGTTTTGTATGTACAATCCTGTTCTATAGAAAAACTTCATAACGCGTAGTCGGGTAGTAAATACACACACGGGTGTATAATTATTTGTTAAATATTCCAGTTATAAAACCATCGCTAAACAGCTTAAATGCTTCCATGTTCAATTCTCGGAAAGCCACGAATTTCGCATGCCGCATCCACCGCTCCTGAAAATTTCCAGCAAGTTTTCAGAAGGTATTTCGGCATTGTCACGGACATATCTCTAGCTAGACTACGCAAATGCAAACTCCACATACTCTTATATTAGTCGGCACATCTTATAATCCTACTAGTGTCATTGTATTATGTGTTAAAACGACTGAAAATATTTGGAGAATACAAACAATTAAAACACTCATAATGCCTAAGGCAAGTGTACACGGTCCTACGACCGCCTTAATAGATAAAAATAGGTAAATTATTGATTAGGTATCTCCGAAATGGAGTTAATTAGAATTTAAAATTATGTTACTTTCCAAAAGACACCGGTCTTTTGAAAAGTAACATAATTTAAGCTCAGGAATGCACCCTTGAAATTAACTAAATTAATAAACTATAGTTTCGAATCTGTATTCAACTCATTAACACTAATTACTACGCTGTTCCAGAATATTTTAAAGATCTTGGAGAAGGATTTATTTTATTTTAGGGATAAAAAATAACTAAGTATACAATACAAATACAAATAAAATACAAATACAAATAATTTATTGAGAAAAGTATAGTACAGTGGTTGCTCTTAATACAATAAAATAACATTAAGTGTTACAGAAGATGCGTTTTACATTATGAGTCAAGAGCATTATCCACGGGTTGGTTACTGCAATTTGTAATTGCCAAAATAGAACTTATGGGCATCAGTATACAGGGTGACCTTAGTTATGGAACAAACCCTGAAATCCCACTTCTCAGGAATGCTCTAACGTTAGTATATTTTTCATTAGAACAAATGATAAAAAAAATTCAAACAAAAATTATTTCCAATAATTTACAACTAAAAGAAACATACTGTACATATTAATCATTGGCAGTTCTTTTGATAATTTGTTCGAAAATGTGCGGCAATGATGATATTTGTCAAAGGTCAGAATCTTATTAGTGACATAAATAAAAAAGATAATCGAGAAGGTCGAAAAAGGTTTCATACTATATTTATTAGCTCAGGATTCTCAGGAGCTACTAACACATACAGGCTGCTCCAAAGTAAAAATCGTAGTTAATTTCTTCGTACCCGCTACACCGGTTGTTATTATGATAAGTTACTTTGTATAGATACTGGTTCTAAATACCCTAATGCATATATAAATTTCGGCTTTGTCCAATGGCTAAGGACAACCTGTATATAATAGTATTAGATAGTTATATATCTGTGTACCATGCTAGCCCGGGGCGGTTTCTCGTTACGCCAGTTGGTCAAGTGTGTGGAGATCGTGCTAAGGGTTCCATACAAAGATCCGCTTTATATGCAAATCCGGTGAATACGACTTTGTTTTCGAGACGCTTCTTTAGCATATTATATATTTTCACATTTGAATCTGAGAAGGAATTCAAAGGAATATTCAAAATTAATCTCTTCGTGGATATTAATTTTAAAACGCTTTTTATTCTTAAAACTAAGGCAGATGCTACAACGCCGATGAAAAAGCGACTAGCGATCAACTATTTAATTCTTTATAATGTATGAATACCTGGCGTTCTTTCACATTTGATGCGGATCCGCACACTGCTCCGGTGCACGAGTCGCTTTATACTTGTATAGCCCTACCTCGTTCACACGCGATACCCGTGCGGGCATCAGTGTGACTGCAAAGACAACGCTCATAACTATAATCGGCAGAACAATTATAAAATAACTCTATTCACGAGCGTATAAATCCGTTTTATTTGATTTACACCAGAAGTCACCCAAATGGAACGCATAGTATGGTTCCGCAATTTGAACTGCAAATTGTGGTTGCTCATCAAATTCATTAGCGTGGCTGAATGTATTATTTATATTGTGATTTAATGGTTTCAAATACTGCTGGTGCCGCGGCCCGCGGTTCTGCATTGCATGCATCGCGACTGTATGGATACTGTATCGCGGCCTTTTTGCGACTGTATTGTATCGCTGCATAAAGTCGCCGTGTGGATCTTCCTAATATAGGTATTCATAACATCATACTAAGTACCCACGGCATTATGTTTATTTCTTTCCACACACTAGAGCCCGTACCATGAGTCACTGACATTGTAAAAACTGACATACCTATACGCTATCGAGAACGTAATTTACTTTCTATACATCTCACTACTATGCGAGTACGAGCGAGATGTATAGAAAGTAATTACGATCTCGATGGCGTTTATGTCAGTGCCGAACTGATGGTAGCCACATAGCTAGGTAATCTATGATAACTCTCAAACTTTGCATAATGCTGTAAAGTAAGCCAATGGCTACGAACGCCAGTGACGCTGAAAGTAGGGATGTACCTAACAGTTTCCGAGGAAGTTTTACACACCTATCGATATTTTTAGGATGCCGCTAAAATCAACATATAATAATTCCAAGTTATGTTTTTGCACTGACGAATATTATTGCTTTAAAATATAATGACAATAATTTTCGCTTTGATCGCTAAAGCTCAGATGGCCTAGCCGAGGTGACAATTGCTATCGCTACGACAACGAAACGCTTTGTGTCTCTCTATCACTCATCCTAATTAGTGCGACGATGACAGTTGCGTTTCGATCGTTACGGAGCGATAAGCATGTTGGCTACGCGGCCTGGTCTGGCTAATTTTGAAAATTGAAAATATCTACTTAACTATCAGCTCTTTCTACTATACCAAGAGAAAACCAACCTTGGTAAACGATGCTTTAGCGTAGGTAAGTGTTGCCAAATAATGCAGTGATTCTGTTTTAGTATCAAAATTACCCCGCTATCGTAGCTACCCCAAAGCACCTTACAATATTTTCCATATTGTTGATTGAGTAATGAGTAAAACAGTTACATACTTACATATGTTACTTAAAACCACGCGGTTATATAGAGATACAAAATAACAATAAAAACTATTATGCATTGTAGTGATCGGATTATGAGTTGAAACAAAGAGATTGTTAGGTTAAGTTACAAAGGAGTAACGTAACTTAACGTATCTTAAAAAAAAACCGTAAAGTCGAGCTAGAGAAACACGCAATGTAGTCATGTAATTGATTAAATCAATGATATTCGATTGAAAACACCGATAACTTAATCATACATTGTATTTAAAAATTAAATCGAATGAACGTTAGTTCCGTTGTTAAGTAATACTTCTTCCGTTTGCGTGCAGTTTGACCAATTAACTATAATAATGTAAAAATAACCAATGAACGTATTAATGGTTTTAAATCATTAACTATTAGTACTAATAATTGTGACATAACTTAAGTAATTACCTTTTATTGTGTAGTTTGGCTTATTTTTTTTTTATTTTTTTTTTTGTGCGTATTACATCATAAACGAGGTTATATTGCGTTTCTCTTAATGTAACCGTTCTTATTTCTACTTAGCATTGATACTTATAGAATAAACCAACAATATCGATAGATACACCACTATCTCATATGCGACCAAGCCACCAAGTTTTTCCCACGCAAGGGACAATCGTCGACATTTTCACCTATTTTCACGGGAATGTGGATAAAAACTACACCCGTTTCCCTAACTAGAGCCGTGGCGTAACGTAACCGCGCATTATTCGCTTTGCGAAATTTGTTGCGAGTGTCGACATCGATATTTTTTGTTTCACATCACTTTATAATTGTTTGCTTTGTGGAGAAAACGATTGGTATGTTTGGTTACCTTGGGTGTTAAGAAAGATTATATTGGACGTGTTGAAAGGTATTGGTTTCAAATAGTATTCGATAAATGGTTTATCTTTTAAGCGGTTTACTAATCTTATTCGCTTATTACCGACCTATAGTCAAGGTCTTAAAATCGACAAGGATAAGTGCCAAATATAAATATGTAGGTACATACTACTTTAACGTGCCTATAGGCAATAAATTTATGCACATTTTGTTTTTATTACTTCATCATCATCATCGAATGTCCAAATGTTCGAAATGTTCGAATACCCCGTAAAAAAAATGTGTTTATCAGGAATATTTGTCACAGAGTTATAAATGTTGTAGGTTTTTTGAAGTGAAAACTTCTTTAGCGGCGCTGTGCACTTTTTGAGGTGGGGAAAAAATGTTAAACTCGAACTGTAAGTCGAACACATGACCTGATCGAAAAACTGTTGCAATGTCATTAAGTTTTTCTTTATTGATTTAAATGCCATCTAGTGAGTTTCCCTCTAACTGGTATTAATATAACTCGAGTACTAACAGTGATGTGCTTAGGGGTTTCAAGTAATGCGACGAAATAACGCTAAATGGCGTTAACCTTAATTATACATAGTGCTGCAGACATTTTGCAGTAGTCATTGAGTTTTCACTTCTGCCGGCACTCCCGGAGTGCAACCCGTTATTATTTTTGTAGGTATTATATATCTATGTATCCACAAGACACTTACCGTGAGACTAGGTTGATTTGTGTAAGATTCTACCTATATAATATTTATTTATGTTCAATATAAATGTACAAATAATTTGTTAGTGATTACTGATTGTTATCGCAATGTAATGTAAATTAAATTGACCTTTTTGTGACATTTGTACCAAAAAAGGGCGTGAATTCCCTATGATTTCTTGACATTAAATTGATTGAACGTTAACAATTTTCGTTGGCTGTAGCTGATCATGCAGTACTTCCGGTACACTCTCAAATCAATACAATTAGCTGAATAATATTAATAGCAAAAAAAAGTATGAATCCATGAATGTTCTCCCATTTGTGTGGAGAATATTCCCACACGGCAAAAATACTGCTCGAAAACCTGCAAATGACAAATTATTAATAAACTTTAGTTCAGTAAAATAAATGTTTTAGGTTAAGAATTATTTCTTATTCCATACCTTCCTAGGGCACAAAAAACCAACACTGCTATTTGTCATCATCAAAATTATCACTAATTTCGTCGTACCTTCCTTATCATAGGTATATGTACCTATTCCTAATAGTTCGTGTCACAGCGCCCGTGTATGCTGAATAAATCTTTTGATCTTAATTTATGTAGATCTGAGTGCCAACTTCAATAAAAGATTATTCATAAATTATGATTTGGATCAAATTAAAATAATATATTTTTCCAGGTGGCTGGTCCTTCGGCACCCAGAAGTTCAAGGAGATGTCTGCCTCTCGCTACGCTCGTCAGACCTTCATCTACTCCGCTATCCCCTACCTGAGGGACCGCAGCTTCGACGGTTTAGACGTGGACTGGGAGTACCCCAAGGGAGGAGATGATAAGAAGAACTTCGTGCTGCTTTTGAAAGGTAGGTTAGACGCTTGTGATAGATGGACAGATGGACACCAGGTGGCTTTATTATCCAGAAGCTTAAGGAGGTTTTTGCCTACTGCTACGTCCATCAGATCTTCTACTCTGCCATACCCTACCTCAGGGACCGCAACTTCGACGGTCTGGACGTGGACTGGGAGTACCCCAAGGGAGGAGATGATAAGAAGAACATCGTGCTGCTTTTGAAAGGTAGGTTAGACGCCTGTGCTAGACGGACAGACACCGGGTGACTATTTTTTTAGTGTCCAGAAGCTTAAGGAAGTTTTTGCCTACTGCTACGTCCATCAGACCTTCTACTCTGCCATACCCTACCTGAGGGCCGCAACTTAGACGGTTTGGACGTGGACTGGGAGTACCCCAAGGGAGGAGATGATAAGAACTTCGTGCTGCTTTTGAAAGGTAGGTAGGAGAATGCCAGTTATAGACTGACAGACAGACAGACAGACACCAGGCTGGTTCTTTGGTGTTCAGAAGTTTAAGGAGATGTCTGCCTCTCGCTACTTTCTATTCTACCATATCCTGCCTGAGATGATAAAAAGAACTTCAAGCTGCCGTTAAAGGGTAGGTCAGAAAACGCCAGTGATAGATGGACTGAGATGATATATAAGTATTCTGATATTACCAATTTTAGTAGGAGACAAAAAAAAGCAGTCCGTTTTTACCACCTCAAACACGTAATAGCTGGTATCTGCTGCGTCACATTATTTAGTTTATCTAGAAATTAATGAACGCTGGCAAAAAGAACCGAAGAAAAAATAAATGTACAAAACAAAAACAAAACCAATTTTTCTTATATTTTCGACCGACTGGCTTTTACAAGCATAGATTAATTAACGAAAAGGTTTTTCTTAGCTAGAAAAACACTTAGTCTGGTACTGTTGAGATCGCAAAATAATATATCAAAAGAACCAGAAAAAATAAATAACAATCGAATTCGTCAGACGTGATTTTATTCTGAAATATGTAGCTGTTGTTTTTACATACATTCTGTAATAAAAGTTGATTGGTGCTCCCAAATCGGTTTCTTAGTTAAACATTGAAATTAATCTGCCATGTTTGATCAAAATAAACCTACAAAAACAAAAAATTAAAATCAAAAGCACACAAACAAAAAATGTAAGTAGTCAGACTCAAATATAAAAGCGCTTAAAAACATTATTTATTTCCAAACTCGGAGTAAATATTAGCAGTTTTACAGAAAAATAAACCATGCCTTGGATAATAAAAGCAGATTTGGCCTTAAAATATACTGGAACAAGTATATTTTTTCAAATACTGATCCAAAACACACAATGGCACTTTAAAATCGTTTCTCGTATCTTACATTCGTCTTGTAACGATTTTATTAGAGAAAATAGATGAGAGCGTCCACCAGCAGTAGTTCACTTTTTAGTATATAGGTATTTTAGAAACCAGAAAATAATCCTTTTACATGTAAATAGTAAGCGTAAGTTTTTTTGTGTTTTATCTGAATATTTTCTATTCTACCTGTATTCTAATGTATAGTTTGACTCATCAGTAGAGTACCACAAACCTTCAGACTATACGTGTATCGGTCACCGTTTCGATGGCTTAAGATAGTTGAGGTCTATAGCTCATTATAATTTGTTATGTCACTTTCTTACAAAGGTCGATAGGAAGTATTCGATCCTGCGTCAAAACCTTTAGATAGAGTCCGTCTTTATTAGCTAACTTTTTGCCGATTGATCAGAAAAAAAGGGAATATCATTATAAACGTCATATATTCATAGAAATTTGACATTAATTATGATATCGCCGCACTTTGACGATGCAAATGCCATGAAGAATTAAAGATCTACAGCGAAACCTCTCTCAAACCCTCTCTGCCGAACAAACTTTACTTTAAACTGTATCGGGGAGCGCAATATCTGCTCCCGACGCGGCTAAATATCGGCGACATCGGACATCCCAGGTGCAACGCCGGCTTAGCTCCAAAACGGCTTAAGTCTTTAAGAACATCAAGCGGTTTATTGCAATCGCTCACAGAGTCAAACGCTCTGGCCGGCCAAAGTATGTATGCGACGTAGCTACTAGGCGATCGTACAGCGCGTTTATATTGGACTAACTTGAGCTTTAGACTCGCCTGCGTGATTGTAATAACATATGCTTGTTATTACTATAGCTTAGTCTAGCTGACCATTATAAGAAGGACCTTCAGTATAACGAATTCCTAAGGTTCTCTTTACTGGTTTTTCTACGACGATTGTTTAATATAGATGGTAATATGATGGTCTTTAAGTCTTTCCTTCAAAGAGACTTGCAGGTTGTGGGTGGAATTGATACTTGGTATTTGTTTTTGGAGACGCCTCCGCTGCAACGCTGTATCTGAAATCGTTGTTTGTTCAATAGTTTTTCAGAGAGTTGCAGTCAGAGGCAAAGAAAATCTCCTATAAATAAGTAGTAAGTAGGTAGTTACGACGAAGCAACAACGAATAACTTTTTGTACAGCCCAATGTAATAATATAAAACCTTGCTTGTACTTAAAAATCTTTGTCGTAATATAAGATCTATGTGTCGGCGGCAGATCGTAAAATCGGGCATATCGAGATATTCCTATGCATTTAAGAATACCTTTCGTACTAGGTATATTTATTAGGTAAACTTCTGTCTTAGAGATTTATTTTGATTTACTAACTATTTTGTTTTTGATTACAATCCTGTCAATTTTTTCAATCACGTTTTTGAATCCATGACTTAGTATATACCCAATACATAGTATATGAAAGGTTCAGTATATGTCAGTGAAATACATACATTTATATTGATAAAAATTTCCCATTGTTAATGCTGCCTTATTTTCGTTATCATTATTTTTATTATGTATCTCATTATAATTATTAGGTATCATTATTGTTTCGAGACAGTTAACAAATACAAAAACTTTGCAATACCATCGGTTATGTAAGTAAAACAGGTAAAATGTCACTAGACCGCGATTACAAATCGTAGCAGAATGCCAAATTCTGAGCCATTTCTTTAAAACGAGTTTACCAATTTCGGTTGCAAAGAGTAATTTTATACTGAAACAGGTTTGATATGATATTATAATTATTTTAATGACTATAGGAAACAGACAGCGAACAAAAAGTTAATATAATTATCTTGTTGACCTCAACGAAATCGGTCAAAAGATTTCGGTAAGGAGGTCTATTCAGATAGTATTTCTTGTTATTAAATGGTTATGGGTTCTGCTCATTGAAAGTGTTAGTGGTAGCCGTTGCTATAACTTATCCAAATTTTAATTAAGTAAACGGTCTGCGAAACGGTCTCGGAGAAAAACACATTCCACTAATTCCGTCAAATTGTACTGGTAACCATGGTAACTCCAGGTTTAACCGGTTAATCCCGGGTTAGTGAATGGTGCACGTGGCCCTTAACCGATTATCAAGACCGAAATGATCCCATGAGTACTCCGTGGAGAAAGTTTTCTATGGAACCTGAATAGAGCTCCTGGACTTACCAACAAGCCCAACAACATTTGTTACCATTAGGTCACCGTTACCCACTAGGGAAGTGACCGCAATAGCTTTATCGATATTCCTGTGCTTCAGTGCACCTGTCGCTACCATTTTAGTGTTGAAACCGATCGGTAATTTTAATTGCCAACGATTAACTGATATAAACTGTTATTGGATTGCAATACTTGTTTAATGTAAATGTTTTATTATGGTAATAGTATTTCGCAATGTGTGCTGTAATTAAGGTTTTATTGTGGTGGCTTTTGGAAGTATTTTAGAATTCATTCGTTGATGAAGGACGTTTTATTGCTTTAAATTTTATTACTGTCCCATTTGGTGGAATCTAGCAATGAAGTTTATTTGATAGCTTAAAATCAGTTTATGCTAACATATAAAAAATTAACCGTATTTTTAAGCATTCACCCATATCATTATTGTGACTAGGCTTATTCTTGTAAAACAAAGTTTAACTTCATCTTTATTTAAGAACGATATTTATGTAAATGTGTGTATCTTATAATATATAAAATTCATTATTTCGTTTGGGTTTGGAACGAAACACATACATATTCCTATAAAAAAGGTGTGCTATCGTATATTTAATGCTGACAATACGAAATATATGTTTTTGTTCTAATTTCAAACTATCGAAACAAGTCTATAAAAGTATACGATATCTACCTATTTATAAATCTGCAGTCATTAAGAACGGATTTTTTACTCTAAAACGATCAACACGTCATTTAAATTCAAGTCTAGCAGGTAATTTCGCAGCATGCATATATATTATGTTAATTTTATCTTGTTGTATGCCGATGATGACTCCAAATATTACACGTCTAACATTTGATTTAAAAAAAGGGATGCCAGCGTCGAATCTTCTCATAGTTTCATCGAGGTGATCTCATTTAGTATTTTATTAAACCACAAGTAAATAAACTGTAACTCGTATAGATATGTTTTTAAACAAATATCTCTCTTGTCATGTATGTCAACTATACATTTATTAAACGTTTTTTTTTTCTAAGATTGTGACGTATTAAGAAATAATCATCAATAACTTTACTTTAATTTCAAACTTACTCAACACAAACTAAACAAACCGGGATCGTGACAAACTAAAACTCGTTAGGTACCGTTTCTCCTGAAACTTATGGCGGCCATTAAAGTAATTGGTTATTTAATCGATGTCGATAAATCATGTTGCGCATCACTGGCCCGTCGCGCACGTCGGCGCATGCTAGGATGGCACGCTTTGTCGTGGCTCTTGTTTGTGACATAGTGTCGCAAATTTATATTAAAAAGCATGGAGTTTATCTTCAGAATTTATTAAGAAAAGTTTATAAATCATGTCTAAATTTTTTAATCAGTTATTTTATTTCATTGTGTTCTATATTCTTTACATTAATATTTCTTGAAAATTATTTATACGATGTTTTTGGATCGTATTATTTTTAGTAAGAATATTGTGTTAGGAGATCTACCTACTCTCTTTCATAAAAGTTTTTAATATATTCGATTTTGACTAGTAAAAGAAAAACCATAATTAAGTCTGCGTAGTTTTAATAAAAAAAAATACTCATTTCCTTTTCCTGTAAAAGTATAGTTTATTACAAAGCATGAAACTTAAAATATTGTAATGTGGCCAAGCTAATCACTACATAGCATAAAACAAAATCACTTCTCTGTCTGTCTGTCTGTATGCTTAGATCTTTAAAAGTACGCAACGGATTTAGATGCGGTTTTTTTAATAGATAAAGTGATTCAAGAGGAAGGTTCATGTATAGTTTGTTAACCCGTGCGAAGCCGGGGCGGGTCGCTAGTTTATGTATAAACTTTTTAAGAACTGTTGGTTCTTCTGCTGTTATCACACCAAAGTATAGGTAATATTGTTCAGTCAGTAGCAAACTGTGACTTTCTGCTCGCCTGGCGACTTTATCCCAATGAAGCAATAACAAACCTTTCATATTAGTTATGTGTGTGGTGGTGAAAAATCGTGGTTTCAAACCTCGATTCTACAATCTAGAGTAGAAAAAATGGTTGTCGAAATAAATGCAATTAAATATGACTAAAACTTCGTTTCTTCAGTTTAACTCAGTGTAACTCTCTGTACAATTTGTACCTACCAATATATAGATTAAGAAACTAGTATAAGTAACGAAACTGGGTCCTGTAACACAGGCTTTCCTAGAACAGGACACAGGGACGTGATTTACTGTATGTCTAAATTTATACAATAAGCTTTTTCATTTTTTTCATTTTCATTATCACACACAGACAAGAGGTTAACTAGGTATAGTGCGTTATAAAATAGTAGAAATTAAATACAATGGAACTATAAAATGTCCATACTAAATTGTTGGCATGTTTAAGCATTTTACGTCAAAAATGTGACATTTACGTAGGAAGTGGCGCCTTCAATAATTTTCTACAATTTCTTGTCGGACTATTATATTATAGGATGTTTTTTCATGTTTTTATTTTATTCGCGTTTGTCGATAAATCATTATGCCAACGTGCCCTGATTATTTCGTTTATAAAATAATTACTGAACATCAAACATTGTTTTATATACGTATACCTAAAGTGTCATTCTATGGAACTTGCTTTGTACCTAAACAAAAGTCACTAGTAAATTCATATTTTTTGACAGTTTCAATATGGCGGTTTGTTAACATAGCAAGTTCCGTAGAATGACACTTTACTAGGGTTTGTAATCCGGATCCGGAATATATGAAATTATCCGGATCTGGATCCGGATTCGCGGATCTTCCCATACATTTCGGATCCGTCGTGCAAACCCTACACTTTACCTATAAAAAGTAAAAATCTTTACTAAATAGGGTACGCAAAGTTATTGGCTACCTTTTAAGAAATAAAAAACAAAGAATAAAATATCCCTTTTACCTTAATAAAGCTTGACAGCCATTTCGTAATAAACCGTGATGGGTAGATAATCCTGGTTTAGCTTCGTGAGCTATATTAGACATGAAAACGTAATTTGTTTCCATTATTTACTTGGACGAGGACGATTCGCGCTTTATCGTGACCTAACATCGATAGTTTCGTGGCAACACTACTACTTTTAAGGGGCAAGGCAGGAGTGGTCATTTCTCCATACAAACATACTCGACTGTTTCCTCCGTGGGTTTTGAAGCTAGAGGAATGATTTTTTCAACACAGATTAATATTGTCAATATCTGTGTCGAACCGTTTTGCTTTTTTTGATATTTTTATTTTTTAAGGCGCTAGAGCCCTTCAGAAATTGCCAAAATGGCCTAATTGACTATGCCGCAATGAGAGGCGTGGTATTCAAAACTGATATCAATTAGCCAAAAAAGCAAAACGGCCCGACACAGTTAATTTCATAATCATTTAGATTTCCGGTTACGATTGGTTAAGTTTTGGAGGAGGAAACAGTCGAGTACGAAACCTCGGTTTGTGAGATTTATACGTAGGATTTCGCCTTGTCCTTATCGCACTAGATTTAGGAGCCGCTTGCGTTAGCGAGACGGGTATATTAAAAAAAAATATATATATTATATTTATTATTATTATTAATTATATTTACCTAAAATATTTGAATCTCAGCTCCTATTTCGTCTTAAACTAGTTTTAGTTAGTTATCTCAGAACCTTGTAATTTATCAACCGATTTAGAAATTATTTTTTGTTTGAAAGTATACCCTCCCTACTTACAGATTGGTCCCATTTTCGCTTATTACAACCAGAATGGTACTCCTCCACGATAAGTATTTTACGTCTTGTGTCTAATTGTAAGTAATTACTATGAGATGCATTAGGGTCCTAAATAATTTTAATGGTAAGTAGGTAGGTAAAGTATCGGTACTTATTTCAAACATTTCAAAGTTTTGTGAAGTCGTTTTTTATTCTAACTATTACGGCTCAGCGACCCAAAGAGGATCTTGGCCTCCGAAACGAGAGCACACCACTTTCCCGATCCTGCGCCGTTTCCTGCCAATTATCGGCTTGAAGCTGACGCAGATCCGCTTCCACACTGTTTTCCCAGCGGCTGTCTTGTTTTTTTTTCTATTAAAGATTATTCGTAACTGCTGTTATCTCTCAGTCAGACATTGTACGCATAAGTATCGAGCCACAAACACACAACCGCACGTTTACCGCAGGTACCGAATATACAGGGTGTTCTCTTCCTCGTAATTAAACGTCGTGTGCGTGGCGCAAACAAGTGCCGGTGACGCCTTAATGAGATCTAGTCCTCGACGCTACACGATATGGAGACCGATATATTAATAAGCAGAAAGTTTAGTTAATACTTAGCTAATTTCATCAATATCATAAGTTACAATACACCTATAATTACTCGAATATTTACATTGCAAAATATTGCCGGAAGTAAAATAATAACTTGTATAGCTAGTCTGCAAAGGGCAAAAACAAAAATAATCTCTAATTTGTGTTTGTTACTTATAAGATTTATAAGTTTCGGCCATATTACCTGATACAGATGACATAATTGCCTTATCAGATCTTGAAAACTAAAAATATATGGGATCCCTTAGCTTAATAGATTACAACCCTTGTCATATTTCTCCCAGGCCTCCCAGCTTGCTAACACAAAGATTACACCCTTATTCCTCAAACAGCAAAATTTCTCAAAGTCAATAAAACGAAGTTTTCAACGTCGCAATATTTCCCAGTTTAATTGGCAATATCGCGTAGTCAGAGAGTCTAGTCCAGGAGATATTGCGGTTTATTGCCACTTGCACTTGCACTCTTTATTGCGACGCCGGATGGAGAAACAAAACTGTTAAGGCCCCAGTACACGATGGGCCATCGCCGGCCACTCCAAGGGACGCAGTCATGCGGTAGAATGAGATAGCAATATCACTTGCTGCCTCTAATCTAACGCATAAATGCGTCCCTTGGACTGGCCGGCGATGGCCCATTGTGTACTGGGGCCTTATGGTACATGATTTGAAGTTTCATACTAGTAACCTTTTTAGTGTTTTATTAAATTTAAAGTGTCATAACATGTAAGTGACATATTAACTCACATTTATAGACGGGTCTATCGCGAAATTTATTTTATTACCTTTATTTACCTACGTTTCGACACAGGTTTCACTGGTCGTGGTTTAAGTGTCTGGATTTTATTATTTTCTTTTATGAGGTACAAATTAGGAAACAATGTGTATTTTCGTTTTCACTTATTGTTGGCAGATTTATAATCGTAGTAAAGTGAGAATAGTAGTCGACTCGTAATAGTCGTAGTCACTTATAACATAACCTCATAAAAAAAAATGTAAAACCGACTTCACAAAGGATAAAATTAAATAATTATTATCCCGTTTTATATGCGCTAGCAACTGAAACGTTTGAAGTCGGTGCCAGGCCAACAACTGTAT
Organism: Cydia amplana; assembly: GCF_948474715.1. Taxonomy (NCBI): domain Eukaryota; kingdom Metazoa; phylum Arthropoda; class Insecta; order Lepidoptera; family Tortricidae; genus Cydia; species Cydia amplana. The sequence continues at coordinate 5,056,073 of NC_086077.1, forward strand.
AAGTGTACAATACAATTCGTAATAAAAGTCTGCCGCTATATTTTCCTAGCGCAAACGAATGAGAGCTATTAACAGACCACCTCGCCCCCGCAAATCCTTTATTGCGCCGCTAACATGGGAACATGAATTATTTTTAATTTCACTTATGTATTTAGTGACCGCCGGGTTGCGGTTAATATCATGATAATTAATTCGTCGTGGTATAGGTACCCTAAGTACATTGAAAATCAAGGATAGGACATATTTTATTTATCGTTTTCAAAAATGGTGGTTTTTATATTTATTATTTATGTCGCCTATCGCTTTTTATTTCTAATTAAATGTGTAAAGTCTCTAATCAAAAATAAAATAAGTACAGAGGAGTCTAAAATTAGCTGTAAGCACTTTAACTGTCGTTTAATAAATAACTAGCTGCACGCCCCGGGTTTGCACGGGTCAACAAATTATACACAAACCTTCCTCAAGAATCACTCTATTTATATGTGAAAACCGCATAATAATCCGTTCAGTAATTTTTGAGTTTATCCCGAACAAACAAACACACAAACATACAGACGCGCTGGGGGACTTTGTGTTACACCACCATTGGCCTTTGCGTCTATTGCACACGATTTATGGTGCAAATCGGAGAGACAATGACCTCTCCGGACTTAACACCGCCTGGGACGGAATTAAGGAAACGTAGGGATGCCCAGCACCTGCATTACCCTCTCGGCTTCACTGTCTTAACCCACAGGAAAGGCGAGTCAATACGTGTGGAGGCAGGTCGGCTGCAGGAATCTGCCGCTTATTTCAGGTTGGACCCTACTCGCGCCTTACGGTAACTCCATTCCGGGATTTAATTTTGGAGTATCCTTCTCCTAGGTGGATTGCAAGCCAATGCTAAGAGGTCCATCTCCCCTGTGACGAAACAGCTTTTTGATGTTTGTGGACTTAGTCGTCTCGTACGACACCCTTATTCCATGTGAGGGTTGGCGCTATTCTAAAGCCGGCCACCACACGGCAAGGTGTAGTGATTATCTTTTGTACAATCAGAGATAAAAAATATCGGCAACAAACTGTCATACTTAATGTAACATTTTAATTTGTCCTATTAATTATCTTTTTATTGTATTTCTACCATAACAAGCCAGTTGTTTTTCTATCTAAACCAACTTTTCAAGCAAAGCACCGCAATAAAATTCCTTTTATCCGTTCCGTTCTTAAAAAACTTGTTATGACTCAGACCCAAGTTGCAGTTAAGGAAGTATTGTGTCATCCGAAATGCATTTTGTCCTTGGTATTTCGCTTAAGGTCAAAAAGTTGACTTTATTGGTGCGTCGTGAACTCTGTGACCTCAGGAATTTAAGAATTTACAAATCAACGAAATATCGTGTGTTGCATGAAGTACAAGCGAATTGTTTTTTAGTCGTATAGTCGCCGTCAGTCGTAGTACAGTCGATTTTAGATATATCGGAGCGATTCAGGTACCTATCCAATAAATCCATACTAATATTATAAATGCGAAAGTGTGTCTGTCTGTCACCTCTGCACGCTTAAACCGCTGAACCGATATTGTTGAAAGGTATAGAGATAGTTTGAGTTCCGGGGAAGGACATAGGGTAGTTTTTATACCAGAAGTCATCCTTTAAGGAGGTGAAAAGGAGGTGAAAATTTGTACGGGGAATCGATAAAAAGCAGATTGGATACAAAATAAGCTACCCAAATTACTAAATCCACGCAGACGAAGTCGCGGGCAAAAGCTAGTACCTTTATAAGCTCAACATTAAAGTGCATAGTCAGATATTTTTGAACATCATGCCTCTTGAAAGAAAAGTACAGTAGGCGATGTGCTTGTATCTAAAGTATTAACAAAATAACTACAGAGGATTTTATTAATTCTTGATTTTAGAACAAGTATAAAAGTAAGTAAGTAGTGTAAGTACCTATGTAGTCAGAATTCTAATGTTTCCTAAATGTTTGAGAAGTACTAGGTTAAAGAAGGTTCAGTTAATACAATTTACGGATCTAAACGCATTGACTCACAACTCTCACAAGATTACTATAAGTGAATGTCCTAACCCAAAAGGTACCTATCTAGTTCTAAATTTAATTGAACTACCGAAACTACGTTTACAACAATGTTGAACTACATGTCAGTTAGCACATAGTTGTAGCGATCGTATGCGAATGTAATCAGGAGAGCACTCCGGTATTGTATTCAAATAGACAGGCGCCTGTGGGGCACCAGTGGCAGCGATTTGTACTAGGAAGTGCTCCCGGTACTGGTTTTCTATACAAATAACAGTACCGGAACCGGAAATTCCCGGCTATCGCCATACAAACTCAGTACTGGGAGCATTCCCTAATTTGTACGTATTGCTAGTGGTATCAGTGTCAAGTCAGCATAAATCAACAGATATTGGCGGTTTAAATGGCCAAATACACCGTAACTCACAAGGATGTGTGCTTATATATTCGGCTACATAAACACTTATGAGACGTTCCGACACTGTTTCTATAAATCTTTAACATTTTTTGCTAAACTAAAATACCTAGATCTGATAGCCAGAATAGCTACCAATAAAGGGTAGAAATGTATTACTTCTATACTGTGGGGTTAGAATTAACGTAGGTATTATTAAATACATGGCGTTTATAAACGACACTTGTAGGCATTGAGTAGCCCAATTTTATTAAAGGATCGTGCTGACCCGAACCCTCATTGATTACGTCTAACAAGATGGAGCATTTGAGAGGACATGCGCTCGAAACTCATCGGAGTGCTTGGCTAATGCACACTTGGTTGCTGGAACGTAGGTACTTGAAAACATAATTCCAAAAACTCGATTTTTATTGTCAGGGTTACGCAAGAACAAGTCCAATCTTAGATCAACTACCTAATCAGAGCGGTTTTTTGTGAGTTTTTTCACTTGACTTGCCGAATGTGCAACTGTAGCATAGTGCGAGTGCTACCAAAGAATAATCCAGGGGTCTTCGTAGACTGCAGCCACACTAGGATTACTACAGGGGATGATACTTTTAGGTTTTTGGCCAGCCCCAGCTTTATCTTTTACATTCTTAGCGTTATAATCATACTCCGAGGTTTTGGGTACGGGAACGTTTTACACTAGCCAAAAAAATGTTAAAAAACTGTAAAAACAAAAAAAAATAGATCTTTAAGCACTTTTAAAATTACTACCTACTTACCTATGTTTACTTTATATTTTAGTAGGTAACTATTTTACAATATCCAATGTTATAAATACAGGTAATCATTGCCATTATGATTACATAGTATGCAAGATCTTGTGGGAAGGTACCTAGTCTGTGCCCGAACCCGACCGTGGGTGCGAGGGTATGATTACATTATAAAGGGTGCTACTTCCTTTTAAATCCTTATTTTATAACGCCCAGGGATTAAGCTTTTATGTCCCTTTTATTTTAAAGGCTTGTGGATTTTTTATAAAGGTCAATATAAGGGCAACATTCGTACTTTATTTCATCTAATACCTTTAAACGAGCAATCCTTGATTATTTATTTATTTATATAAATTATTATTTATATATTTATTTATATTTCGGGGATCTCGGAAACGGCTCTAATAATTTCGTTGAAATTTGGTATATGGGTTCGGGGGTGAAAAATCGATCTAGCTAGGTCTTATCTCTGGGAAAACGCTCAATTTTGAGTTTTTATAAGATTGTTGTCTCCCAGATATTGTAATACTTATATGAGGCATTCTTTACTGTATGTTTTGGCGGTGCTCATGTGAATGATGAATACCTATGTTTTAAGAAATATATGTCTATTTATCCGCTGTTGTCGTCTAAACAGTTTAAAATATATGTCTCACGAAAGTTTAATATCGATTATTTATATTATCTTGATTGCTCGAATTCATTCGATTATCTAATCGAATTCCGCTGTCACTGAGGACCGACAAAACAAGGCTCTCCCACTGATTGCAAACTGAATTAATTCTACTGCCAAATATCTGAGATTCGTTAGGTTCCCATTTTAGAGCTAACGAATGGATTCCCGTCAGATGGAGCCAAAAGCTCAATTTATTTCGCAGGCAATTAATACTAGGTAAATTAAGATTTCGGTTCCAACTTTGCCGGCAATATGCAAAATAACCAATTTATTTGTGAAACTATGTTAAGTTTATTAACTCACTAGGACTAGGGCTCATATATGGTGGAAATATTCGCTGAATTGGGTACGGTCTTGGTAGCTCAGATGGCAGAGCAATGTACTAGTGATCCAGTGGTCGTGGGTTCAAGTCCCACCCAAGACAGTGATTTTTTCCACTTTTAATTTATTTCGAAGCTTAATAGCATCGGTCGCAGACGTTTCTGCTTAATACAAAATTAATTTACTATGTTAAGTTTAATAATTAAAATAGATTTCAATAAATAACGAAAAATGATATCGAAGGATTTGTTTCTTTCTGAAATATAATTACTGCGTTAATCATAAACATCTGCTAAGTTAATCAGCTGATGATCGTCGTTTGTCCCTCTCTATGACATAACGACAGATAGGGACAAACGACGATCATCAACTGATTAAGTTAGCAGCCGTTTATGAATAACGCCATTAATAAATAGATAAAATTAGTTTGTGTACCTAACTTTTGATTTATTTTAAAACTACTACTATTGAATTTCACCTGGAAATATGGCTTTGACAAATTATAAGAAAAAGCTTGACATAGGTAATAATGATTAGTGAATAGTGAATATACCTAATATACTTAAAAATTGAAAGTCCGAGTTCCATGCTTTTATGAAACCTTTTCGTAAAAATTGTGACGTCACACACAAGTAGGTACTAACTACACGAACAACAAAAAAATGTTGTGGAATCGCTGACTTGAATATCATTTCAAAATGACTGAGAACCCACTGTATTTATTGTTAAAAGTGCAAAAAGCTGGTCAATAGAGCACGTCACCGTGACATACGGCTAAATGACCAACCATTCAGACCACAGTCGTGTTGCAATAAATATCTTTTCACAAGTAAAGCTTTCATATGTCAGCCTTTATTTTCTTTGATATACGGTTTATTTTTGCTAATACGGCACTTTGTTATCTTTGGCTTCGCGAGTAGGTTTAAGGGCGAATTTATTAAGGCTAACCAGTGTACAGAGACGTTGAGACCCGTGACCTATTTATGACCCTTAATTAAAGAACTTCCATTATAGTAACAATGCTCCTGTTATCTGTTAATATCTGCATAATACGAGTATGTAGATTCGTAGTGTTGTATTCTCGATTGCGAGTAATGTTCCCGAGAATAGGTAGTCTATTAAGCAGTACTAGTATTTGTCCCTTAATTTATTTCTGTGAATCGTTGTTATTTACTCATCATCATCATCATCATATCAGCCCTTTATCGCCCACTGCTGAGCATAGGCCTCTCTACTACTCTACGCCACTTGTCCCGGTCCTGAGCTAATCTCATCCAGAAGTGACCCGCAATCTTCCGGATGTCGTCCACCCAACGAACCAACGAACGCCAGGCGCTTCTTTCATCCATAGGTTTCGGTCCACTTAGTATCACGCAGGTCCCACGGTTGTTTGCCACTGTCATGCTATTAAAACTGAATTATCGAATAGATTCTTAAATAAGTTTATCCGGGCCTTTTATTTGCTCATGCTCTGCAAGGTTTTAGAACAACACTCTTGTGCGGAACGTTTTTTTACTAGATGACATATACTCGCCCGGCCATGGCCAACATACGGGTGGGGTCAGCAAAAGTATCTCACCGTTTTTTGCTGTCGGTACTGATATAGCCAGTCATCGAGTGACGTAGCAATAACTGGAACAGAACGGTTATGCCATACAGAAAAATATTGGTAGACAAATTAATTAGAGTCTGACAAAGCTAACTCTGCATGACGACAAAGTGTGGCAATGTCTTCACTAATGTCAAATTTCGTGTGAAACTTCTCAAGGTCATTTTATGAACCCTTTCAAACCCTTGGAATTAAAGGTTTAAATAGCGTAGACCAAAATAAACCATTTCATTGCGACGTTGCTTAGTTTTTTCTGCGTTAGATGGAATCCGATAAAAATATAAATATTAACTCTGAGATTAACCTTTTCACCCTGATTTGTCATAACTCATATTTAAACATGTCATACGCGCATAGTTACGTTAACTTTATCGGTATTTACTTACAAAAGCAAAAATCATTTAATAAAGTTATATGTTCCGTCCACTGTGTCTTTGTCCGGGTTGAAATGAATATGTCTTATTTCATACTGGTAGGTACTTACTTCTTATTTTATTATCTTTTATCTACACGCATGTAAAGCATAATTTAATCACAGGAAAACCCTGTAGGTACTTGCATTTATTCTGACTCGCTCGACTTTCTAAGAAACTACCTACACTTGCACTGTCGCCCTGACTAAGTGCTAAATGCCGTATTTCTGTATAAAGCTCTTATTTCTTACGTCATTCTGGTTCTGTATCGATTTCAGTAACTTTCCAAGCTAACAGTATCCTATTTATACCTACTTAATCTCCTTTGAATATCAAATCGGCAAATTGGCAAGATTCCATTAGGGTAAGACTTGAAATTGGAAAATACCTTGAGTGTGCTTACGATTGGTATTTCTAAACATATATAATTACATAACTTTACATAATATATTATACATTCAAGTTGCAATCATAAAATGGAGTATATGGTGTTCTATACTGTATTAATATGACTAATAAAGAGGTTTTGATGGGTTTATTTTATTGTGGCTACTTTCATTCTTACATGTCATACAGTATGCGTCTGTGGGGTACCTACTGCGCCATATTAAAATTGAGAATTTAATCAGTGAGTCTATCTTATGTAAAGCGATTCAATCATGAAACAAAATGATCTTTATATTGAGAGCAGAAAAAGTGAATTAATAATCATAGAAAACTACTGTAATTGTAAGGATAATAAATATTTATTATCAGCATAGTGCAATAAAAACTGTATGAACTTGCTCATCCAGATGTTACCTTCACTATATTCCACCGTTTCTATTCAATATGAGCCAATATCGTACTATGTTAAAAATACACTTGATCCGAAGACGTCACGTGTGTCAGGTAGTAAAATTTTATGACGCACATAAGCTATGAACTCACGATAACTCTTAGTAAATATCTAAAGACTTTATGTACGAAATATGCCAATGTTATAAATGTAAAATTGATATAGGTATAAGTATAGGTATATATTTTAAATCATTTGTTGACCGAGATCGAAGCAAGGAGTTAATAATAATGACGAATCCTGTTGCGGAAATCAGCATTGGTATGTTTGGGACGAGGCATGTTGCTGATTTGTATTTGCATCCGAACGTAGCCTGCGTTGTGGATTTCCAACATATAATAATGCAAACTTATTATCTACCTAATTGCCTTTCATGAAATAAATAATTTTAGTATAAAAAAAGGTTTTAGTTAAAGTAGTCAAAGATACTTACCCCAAAAATACTATAATATAAATGGCGAAGTATGCCATTGCCAAGGCGGATTTATTATAAACATTGGAATGTCTATATCGAGAAAACGACAGCGAATCATGTTAATACTTAGTTTAATCTGTAACTAATTATCAATATTAATTAATAAACAGTTAAAACGAACGTAGCTAAAGGAATACATTATTAAAACATATTATTACTCATGGTTCAAATTCAAAATGCGTGATACAATTTGGGAGACAATTTGTCATCATGCCCCACACCGTCCAGGTATAACGACATTACTTTCAATCTTTCGCTACCCACAGTAACATTACGGGAACAGTAAATAGTTTCCAAGAACCGCAGTAACACGCAAACTACGATCCTAGAAACTATTAGAACGTTTAAATATGACATTTAACTGACGACCCAGCGGGACCTAAGCGGAATTGTGTGCCAGAGATAGGTTAATAATTGAGACTTACATTTGTAAACAATGTTGCATTCTTCGTTCTTGATTATCAATGTTATCAACAGTGAAAAGTAATGCTCCACAGATTGTAACTTAAAGTTTAAATATGTTTATGACGTAACACATCTTTAGCTTTAGTCAACGAGTTGCCTTCTTGCAGTGCTTTTTACGCCCACCAATCACGAGCGATCGTCACATGATAATCAAAACTTTAACATATATTACAGCAAATATACAAAAGGATACTTTGCTGCTGTGATGCCATGCTCAATAAAGACGTGAAAGGTGACTTTGTACAGAGATTGAATATAAATCATTTATTCAGACAACACATCAATAAATAACACATATAGCAAATATAAGGCAAAGATAAACAAATCAGTGGAAATAGAGATGTGAAGCCGAAACGGTCTTCACTCAGCAATGCAGCTGGCACGATTGACAATCTTTAATGTACTGGTCTCTCGTTCTGCAGAGTCACATTTACGAGTATATTTAATATTGTAATAAATATAATGTATCCGGGAGAAAAATGCCCTTGTTATAAATGCCCACTTTATTCTAGGCACTAGACTAGAGGAAGTCAGGGAATTATTATGACAGCCATTTTCTGGTAAAGAAGAAAAACCGGGATGATTAAAAATACATAATAGATATTTCTACCTACAACATTATACAGTTTGACAAATATTTATTCTTGTACAGTCGAGTTCACAAACATCTTTACAAGCCTGCGTTATATTTCATATTTATTTATTTCGTATATGCACGCATACATTACACGTCAAAACGCCTTTATTCGCCTTTATGACACTGACAATAAAGTCGAGTTTAGAGCAGTTAAAACTTTAGTAGGTACCTAAGTTATGTCACAGAATAAATAATAGTACTAAGTACAGAAGACTCACCCTCTAACAAAACGCGTCTGTTACGATCAGCACAGTACGGTTACCATCAGTTTGTCACTGACATAAACGCCGTCGAGAACGTAATTTACTTTCTATACATCCCGTTTGCACGAATATGCGAGTGCGAGCAAGATGTATAGAAAGTAAATTACGTTCTCGACGGCGTTTATGTCAGTGACAAACTGATGGTAACCGTACAGATATGGCCGCTAGGTGACGACAGCGCCACGCGCGGCTTATGGCTTTCCCCAAAATTGGGGCCGGAACGGATGTACCTACTTTTAGCTACCTGTAGCAAAGCGACGAAATCGCGGAGTGAGACACGCCTGGTTATGTTTTATCATTATCAGTCACCAGTATGACACTTGTTACATCGAAAAATTTTGAGATACCTAGTTTGGTCTAGTTATAGGACTTATAGGTACTTAAAGAGGACTTATAGGAGAACTATACCTAAACGTTTAGTATCAAATACAAAATGATGGTCAAAGCATAAGCGGGTAATTTATTATGTATCGTAACGTTGTAGTACACATTTGTTACTATAAAACTAAGGATTCTGCTTTTTGGGCAACTTTCGCCATCACTATTTGACGCTAACATACAGATGAATTGCTACATTATAAGCAAGACCCTCTCTCTAATGCTATTTTCCATACAATCGACTGGCAAATGAGCTAACCCTTCCTTAAAGACACGTCTTACAAACAAACAATTTGTATAATCAGTCAATTTGCCAGTTCCTCATAACACTTACTAGGGTCCAATTCTGTTTTAAGAATTTGTTAAGGATTTGTCATTTTTTTTTGATACGACCTTGAGTCGTGTCATCTGGCATCTCACGTGCACCAATGAGTTCGACCAAGATGCATTATGAGACGACTCCTCCCCCCGCCCGCAGCGGGCTCAGCACGGTTCCATTTTTATCGACTATCACTGCCCGTCACTTTCGCACTTACATACTTGTTAGAACGCGACAGGCATGGTGACAAACGATAAAAATGCGACCGTGCTACTAGGGCTGATCACATTTCGTGAGGACCAGGCAAGCGGCGTTAAGGTGTCATTCGGATGTCAACTTCTTCTCTCTTCTTCTTTCCTATAGCTCCAGCGAATATGTGCCCAATGTTGGGCATACGCCTTTCCAAATAGGTGTCAAATGCAGCTGCACTACTGTTGCAACATTACTGCTGGCATCGACGCTGCCGCCATATCTGTCAATTTCCCTGATATAATGACGTGAGTGATGATCGCCGCCGCATTATTATCGCTATTATGATGTTCAATCCGCGACTCATTTTAATGGAAATTGATAATGGCATAAACGCAGCTGCATTTGACATGGTTTAGCGGCTCACGCTGATTGCTACAGCATGACACACTCAAAATCGTATCAAAATAAGATCAAAATTTTAAAACAGAATTGGCCTCCTAGACTTGTAAACTATTTGTTAACATTCGTCCTTGCTTAGTAAGAGAGGTTCCTTTCGAATTCCTATTCAAGACCTGTAAACACCGGCTGTGTGCTATTATATTCGCATTAACTATTGTTATTAATGGAATACAAATACATCATAACATAATTATCAATGTTATGATATATTTCAGTATTGCGTGAGAATTTAGCACTCATCGTAAAATAACGAGTATTTAGTTTTCTGGCAGCTCAATAGCGCGTGTGATTTTTGAACTGGAGGTCATGGGTTTCATTTCATTTCATTTATTTACTGCAATCCATGGTACATATAGGTGTTATAATCATTTAAATTGTAACAGCATGGACCCTGAATAGGGTATAGCATGATAATCTTAAAAACTAAATACTTAAAATTACCTTAAAACATAACATAACATAATTTTGATTTCTACACTGAATAATCCAAATATATTTCCGATGACATTACAATACATTATCAATTAAAATAATAATAATAGTGTCAATTCATTTATAATAATAATTCATTTAATTCTCAGTCGTATCACTATTGTCAGATGCCATAAATTCTTGATAAGAATAAAATGATTTAGCAATTAACCATGATTTGAGTTTATTTCGAAATATATTATAAGTTTCAACGTCTTTAATAGAATCAGGGATTTTGTTATATATTTTTATCGACTGGTAATGGGGCCCGTTTTTATACATAGTTAATTTAGGTTCAGGAAGAACTAGTTGTTTATTTCGTCGCGCGCTTTTAACATACTGGAAGTTGGATATGTGTTTTCTTACAAATAGTCCAACCTCCAGTATGTAAATACATGGTAAGGTTAGAATCTTTAGGTCAATAAAGTGTGGTCGGCAGCTTTCTGGGTGTCGGATGTTTGCTATAACGCGTACGCATTTTTTTTGTGCTATAAATAGATCTTCGACGTCTGTGCTATTCCCCCATAAAACTACCCCATACCGCAACCATGCATAGGCATATGCGTAATATGCCGAAAGTGCACATTCCACGTTTGTGTTTCTTTTTAATACACTTAACGCAAACAAAAAACGTGATAATTTGTTCCTGACCTCTTCAATATGCGTTTTCCAATTTAAACTCGTGTCAATGTTTAATCCTAATAGTTTGAAAGAGCTAACCTCTTCGATGCCAAGTTCTTTTGATGTTGCCGATAAATCTAAATTTTCTTTTTGGTACGGGTTGAAATTGGATTAATTTGGTTTTGCTCATATTAAGTTCCAAGCTGTGTTCAGTTAACCAATTCGTAATTTCTGTTAAGGTTTCGTTGATATCGCTCTGAAAGTTATGGTTATTAGGGCTTCTAAACAAGAGGGACACATCATCCGCGAACAAGATGCAAGTGTGTTTTGTAATTTTGGGCAAATCATTAATATAAACTAAAAATAAGATACATCCCAAAACTGACCCCTGAGGTATTGAACAATTAGTTATTAAGGTGTCTGATTGTATGTTTGTAACTTCACCTGTTTTTTTGTCATGATGTTGGATTTGTACGCATTGCGCCCTGTCTTTTAAGTAGCATTGTAACCATTTATGTGCACCGCCTCGAATACCTATTCCATAAAGTTTATTTAATAGGATAGAATGTGAAATTTTGTCGTATGCTTTCGTCATATCTAACATCAAACCGATAGCGTAATGTTTATCTCTTATATAATTAAGAATTTCATTGACGTATTTATATACTGTGAGCGTGGTGCAGTGTTTTTTGCGAAAACCATTCTGATTTACATCTAATAGGTGAAATTTTTCTAAAAACTTGTAAATGCGATTTGCCATTGTTTTTTCGAAAACTTTGGATATTACAGGTAGTAAGGCTATGGGTCGATATTGGTTTGAATTTTGCGGGTCACTTTTATTTTTAAGAATAGGTTTTATTATTGTAAATTTTAATTTATCTGGAAAAGTTGATTGCGTATAGGACTGGTTAATTAATTTAGTAATTATAGGCGTAAGTTCCGCACTACAGTTTTTTAGCAAAGCTGTGGGTATTTCGTCTATGCCGGCACTATATTTGTTTGGGAGTTTCCTTATTATTGAATGTACTTCGTTATCAGTTACGGGGCTAAGGAACATCGAGTTTATGGCAGGTTGCATAACCGGCCGGCCAGTTGGTCGGTTGCTCTGCGTGCAAGATGATGCACCCACGGTCGAAAAATAATCATTAAATAGATTTGATACTAGTCGAGGACATTTTACAGTGGAATTGTGGTGGTTCAATTCCCGGCTAGAAATATAAGATAAATGATCACGTGATGTTATTTTTGGCTTGTAATTTTTTTTCTAATTACAGGTAATCCTTTTGTCAATTATGTACATTTAGGGTCCTAGCTAGAGATGGGTAGTAAGTAAATACTCACCGGTAAATATCGAGTAAATACTCAGTATTTACTCAATATACCCGTATTTACTCGTTTGTACCCAAATTGGTGGGTATAAACTATTTAGAGCGCTGAAAGGGGCTAAAGTTGAAATATAGGTGTATTTTGTAAGCCGCTATTGGATTATGTACTCAAAATTGTACGAAATGTATTTTTAAGAGGGGCACTCCATACATGTAACTATTCGTCACAAAAAAAAATTAGAAACCACCAACGTGTTGCACATCATTAAATGGGTCTTAAAATGGGTCTTAAAAAATAACTGGAATATTTCTAAGAACTTTTTTGGATAAATTGAATATTTTTGGAAAAAAACCGTTTCGAAAGGCCAAAATAATGTTTATCTCTCTATATTTCTATAACTTTCGTACCAAAGTTCAGAAAACATATAAAAACATATCGGGAGATTAGCCGCTATTATACGGCTAGTACAAAAACTATATTTTGAACATCATCGGTTAAGCCATTTTTGAGTTTTCTTGAGTTAAAAAACCCTTAATAAAACGTCGTAAGTGCCGCGTAAACATGCACTTTTGCGCGACATGCATGCAAGTTATCTAGAACATCGATAGAATTTAAGTACCATATTTTTAAAGTAAATATATTCTTAATTAAAACAAAATTGTTAACTATGCATTATCACAATTTGCCTCTCACTGATAATTACCTTTTTTTCCAAAATTAAGCATCCTATATGCTTTTTATTTTATAGATATTGTTAACACACGTTAGCATTCTTCAATAAAAGACAATTTTGTTCTTAAATCTCTATTTTTGAATATTTTATAAGCAATCGTTTTTACCCACCTAAATGAGTAAATACGGGTATTTATCGGGTGCTTTGAGTAAATACCGAGTAAATACTCAGTATTTACTCACCCCTACCCATCTCTAGTCCTAGCTAAATTGGTTGTTCCATACTTACGCTATGGAATGTCCAATTTAGCTTGAACCCTAAATGGCCTAACAATCGCGGAGCGTGATGGTACCTATTAAGAATATTTAACCAAGATAACATTTTATCTTTTCCTGTAAGTCTTAAAAAATCATTGGTGTTACGTTTTAGGCTATGATTCAGTCGTGATAGACTAAAAGGAACTGAACTAACGATTTAAAAGAAAGGGTAGTCAATAGTTTAGTACCGTAAAACGGGGCGAGTAGGTTTCGCGGGGAGAGGTGGGTTATGAATGGGGAGAGAAGGTTTGAGAGGGGGGTGTGAAGGGATTTTAAGGCTACTGCTACAAAAATAATGTATTCCAATTTAAAATGGAGCTATAGCATAATAAAAAAAAATCGATCCAACAATCTTCCAAAATCACCTTTGTATGAAAACCCCTCTCACCCCAAATACGAGGCACTACGGGGTAAGGTGGGTTTTCCTCTTTATCGTCAAAGTTATGAAATGGAACTATCCAAAATAAACTAAAATACAAACGTCCGGAACACTTATTATATACACCATTCAGTTTTCATATATAAAAATGAAATGTTATCGAGGTTTGAATTTCAGTTTTGACCCTACTCACCCCATTTACGGTATGATGCTATAATAAAAACAAATCCTCTCGACAAGAAAACCCTCTTTCCATACCTAAATGTCATCAAAGCAGAAAATTGTATTTTGGTCATTACCAAAGACATCAACTTGGCGCATTACCAGACCGTAGTTACGGCTTTCCCTTACAACAGCTACCTAATGAATCTAAGGTCTCAAACAACGTCTAAGGTCCGTGTTTGAGGTTCGCATGTACTTAAACTTATTGGTCTGTTGTTCTTGGTCTTAAGAGCGATTGTTTCCAACTGTACCCTTCAGGAATTGAATGAAGGGTTGAGTTGTGTAATTTAATTACTACTGCATTATTATTATTACTTTGACCGTTTTTTGGAATAAAATGCAAAGCAGAATTGAATGTTTATTTTGGCCTAACCTGGTTAGTCATTAAGAAGCTTTTGATCCTGAATAGAAATGGAATCCATTGGCATAAAAAAGAAATTAAAAATGACGGTTTTGTCACTGACTGTACATTTTGACTAGAATCTATAAATCTCAATCGTCTTTAATTAAAAAATTAAGGAAGGTCGCCTAAGACCATTTTTGCGTAGCAGCATGGTCAGCTGCAGTTGAATTTAAATATTTTAGCATATATAGTATAGAATTTATGCTTATACTTATTCATATTATATGCGGGAAAAATAATCATGTCAAACAAAAATATTATCTCTGCTCCCAAATCTAACTGATGTTCTTTATTTCAGAACTGCGAGAGGCCTTCGAGGCAGAGGCCCAAGAGGTGAAGAAACCCCGACTGCTACTCACTGCTGCTGTCCCAGTCGGTCCCGACAACATCAAGGGAGGATACGATGTGCCTGCTGTAGCTAGGTAAGTCTTTAACACCAGAACTATCAGAACTGTACGAGGCCGGAGGCCTATAGATGAAAAAAACCGCGCTTTCTATACCTAATTTTTGAGCTTTGACGCAGGTACTTCAAAACAAAAACACATCCAAATAAAATCTTAATAGCAATGCCGTGCATCTAAATCACACTAAATCACATGCCTTCACTTTTAAAGGCTGCAGCCAGCCTATTATAGATAGCTTTATCCATCTTTATCCACGTGATAAAATAACTGTCACTGTTTAACACCGTGGGAAAGAAAGTGACGGACACCGTTTTATCACGCTGTCACGTAGACAAGAACGACCATCATATCCGTACAGCCTTGATAAAACAATACAATATTAATGCACTCCGCCACACCATATTCCAACAATTATTTCAAATTCGCGGACTAATTAGCTACAAATTTCTAGTGAATCCAGGGTTAATGCAAGGCGACCTAAATAAACCTATCTACACTAAAAAATACATTGTCACATGAACGTATTGCGAAATTTCTCTCATTCATATTCCATATACATTGTTTACGCATTTCCCATACTCTAAAACAATGTGCGGAAAAGCTAACATGCGAATTCACACACATAACCACTTTTTGTACGAATATCATCCTTATATCGTGTAGCATACGGTCGTGCTAGGTTTTTGCTGGATGTTACGAAAGTTGGTGTTTAGCTTCATTCAAATACTTGACACATCTGTCGACTGTCATGTTAGACATGGTGGTGCCTGGCGGCTTTTCAGGACGCGTCGAACTTTTATCAAAGGGTAGGCGATCTCGATGCAAACATGAACACGTTATCGTTTCGACGGGGGCTATTATTCTGATTGGCATTTGTTTAATGGGGTTGCAAAACTTTAGGGTAAGACACTTAAATGTGGAGCTCTTGGCACGTGCGTAGAGTTTTAATGGCGGTTGCCTTTTCGTGATTAATTTTGAATACGTTTAAATTGTTGGCAGGTTAAACTTTGCTTTTTACCAATTCTCTCACACTTATCGCCTGAATTATGATGAATATTTGAAACTTACACCATCAATTCCATTTCCTAGGAAGTGTCAAATTCAACTTATTTCATATGAAGAGTACACGGAAAAAACATGTCTATACATGTGTATAGCCACTGTAACATTTTTAGTTATCGCGGTTTGAAAGAACGATGTACATAATTAACCATATTATTTTCGTCTATAGGTGTTTTTAAAGTGAAAAAAAATAGGAATTATATTTATGATTACAGCGGTAACAGAAGGTGTACCTAATAGTTCATTAGAGCTCTACATTTTGAGATTAAAATCGCATTTTTCAAAAAAAGTGACTCATGTTCTTTCCGTGTACCCTTCATATAATATGATTGCCTTTAACATCTACTAACTTCTACTTATTTCCTATAACAGTTACCTTGACTTCATCAACCTCATGGCCTACGATTTCCACGGCAAGTGGGAGCGGGAAACAGGACACAATGCACCTCTGTACGCACCATCATCAGACTCGGAATGGAGGAAACAGCTATCTGTGGACCATGCTGCACATCTGTGGGTTAAGCTGGGAGCGCCCAAGGAGAAGCTTATTATTGGTAAGTTGTCAGTGACATTCGTTTTTCGAGACCCGCCACGCCAACTTAGCCATCTAAGGTACTAGTCCGATATTGGGATGAAGAGTGCCAAAACGCATCAGTCATCTGTGGACCATGCTACACAACTACTTAACTGTGGTCCAAACTGGGAGCGCCCAAGGAGAAACATATCATCAACGAACCAAAATAACTATAGAAGTCTGCTTTGCCCATATGTATTCCGTAGCTGCTTATCATCGGTAAGTTAACAGCTTGTGCATGGCATATAACATTGTCCATAATGCGGTTAAGCGGGATTGGTTGGATCACTCTGGCTATTACACTATGAAATACTTTTATACCTGTATACGTCTCTGTGGATACTACTGACAACTTATTTAGCTGCGTTTCTCTACAATTGTCATTATGATCCAAAAATAGTTCCTTGTAGTAGTTGTATAACGGTCCACCACTTCATGTCTCAACATTATTTATTTTGCCAAATCACTTAACCGTACAATGTATAAAATACGAAATCAAACTGAATCACAACATCAAATAAGGAAAAAAAAAGTCTACCTACACGCTATTCCCAAGTCGCGATACCTAATGAAAATTCGAACAGTACTGCAAATTTCCAATTTGTCATGGAACATAAATTGTGACCCCTGACGTAGGGGTAAATAAATAAAACGAGGGTCCGGGGTTTGTTTACGACACAAGGTCATCCCTGGCTGTAAATTAAAAATGACATTCGAAGGCTGTAAATAATAAAACTAGACGGTTTCAATAAGGTTGATTGAGTAGGTAGTAAAAGTTTGGTAAACTTGTTCATACCTTTCTTGGAGTGGACATTTCAAATGTAAGAAAACGTTGTGCTGCCTAGTTTGACTGCTGATGTAGATGTCGCTGCAGTGTACCATAATGTCCATAATTATGTTACTATGTAGTCTACTCGTATGTAATATAAATATGTACATTGGATGCAAAATAAAGATCTCTATCTCTATCTATCTCTATGTTCTGTGGTGAAGGGATTGTCAAACGTTGATTTTTGACAATCAGAATTACCGCATAATGTGTGTACACGCCATCTACATCAGCTGTCAAATTCAAAAAAATAATTTGTATCTTTAGCCATATACTAACAATAAATCGTGGGCTGTCAATAACAAAATTGGACTGTAAATCAAGAAAGTTATTTTAATTCGTCAAGTTTGACTCAAAATTCAGAATTTAATCACAATGTTGACAATTTATATGTTTTCGTGAACAAGAAGGGTAAATTAACAGCGAACGTTGATGTCTTTGGAAGGTTAAATCGTGACAATATGAGATTGCTTTAACATTTCGAAGCGGAATTACTAATTCAACACGTTTACATATATGGTGTCCTAATAATATTAATTAAGGCAAATGCAATTTTAAGTATAATTTAGTGTGAACAGGGTTTTCTTTAAAAATGTCTAATTCTTGTTTAGTTAAAGTTTTTTATTGCTAGATATGAGTGAAAACGCCGTTTGGCCAATTGGTGTGGTAAATTGACATGATAAAACCCAAACTAGTCTAGAAATTAAAAAAATGTATAATTCTTTTATGTACGTATATGATTAACTTTCCTTGTCACGTTTTCTTTTCTTATTTTCGGGTACTTTTCCCGCTTATAAAAGGGCTCATCTATCCAAATTAAACGCCTACATTTTTTTTTTACTTTTCAACTTTGCGGACTGTTTCTAAACTGTCTTGAGCCTGGCGTCAATTGAAAGTTGTACTTTACCTAGAAAATGGATGTTGAGGACATATCTACAAGCAAATATAATTCCTGTTTTTCCTTCAATACTTCACAGTTCATCTTCAGGCGGCGAAACTCTCATACGAATCGTTATAATTCAGCCTACATATATCTCACTCTCACTGCTGGGCATAGGCCACCTCTCATACGCGAAAGGATTAGTCTCCAAGATGGCCCACTGCAGTTTGGAGACTTCACATACCTCCTTTGAATTTCTTCTACAAATGTATGCAGGTTACCTCACGATGTTTTTCTTCCCCAAAAAGCTAGACCCTCCCATATTTAATATTACTAATATCGAGTCTCTCTCCAGGTATGCCGACATACGGCCGGACGTTCACTCTGTCCAATCCGAATAACTTCAAAGTAAATTCCCCTGCGAGCGGCGGCGGCAAGGCGGGCGAGTACACAAAGGAGAGCGGCTTCCTCGCCTACTACGAGGTAACTTTAATGAAAAACGAGATATGTATCATGTTATGTGTAACAGGCGAGTTATATTTGGCTGTAGTTGATAATTTTTACAACTACTGTATTCATGTTTTTTTTTTTTAATTTACCGATTCAGGCAAGATTCGAACTTGTGAGGTTTCGGAACACCGGTCCGATCGCTCTTAACCTATAGTTCGTTTTTTTAGCATTAGAAATAAGTTAAACAATCTTGATGTGTCTTTTAATTTAAAAACACATTTTAAGAGCCAACAGGTGTGGTCATTTCTCCATACAAACGTACTCGACTGTTTTATCCGTGGGTTTTGAAGCTGGAGCAATGATTTTTTCAACACAGATTAATATTGTCAATATCTGTGTCGGACCGTTTTGTTTTTTTTTTTTGATATTTTTGTTTTTTAAGGCGCTTAGAGCCCTTCAAAAATGGTCAAAATGGCCTAATTGACTATGCCGCAATGAGAGGCGTGATATTTAAAACTGACATCAATTAGTCAAAAAAGCAAGACGGTTCGACACAGATAATGTCATAATCATTTAGATTTCCAAATTTGGTTAGGATTGGTTAAGTTTTGGAGGAGGAAACAGTCGAGTACGAAACCTCGATTTTTGATATTTTTACGCAGGATTTTTCGCCTTGTCCTTATCGCACTAGTTTTAGGAGCCGCTTCCGTTAGCGAGACGGGTATATTTACCTAAAATATTTAAATCTTAGCTCCTGTTGGCTCTTAAAAATAAGTTACGGTAAATATGTAACAATTATGAAAGTAATACGATCTTTTATAGTCTTCTGCTTTCATAAGTAATAGTTATTGATTTTTAAAAAGTGTTTTTCAATGAAAAGACATGTCAAAATCGCTTACCTTCTTTCAAGTTCTTTCTAATGTTAAAAAAAAACGAACTATAGGTACTGAGCTACGGAAGCTTAATAGAAGCATGCGAATCTTTTCATTCCTTCCTTTTTTGTTTACCCTTAGGTAGGCGCATAACAAAATTCTAGTTTACCTATTTTTAGATTTCAGACAAATTTAAATGACGGTGAAATATCACTTAGAGTCTGTGCGGAAAGAGAAGAGTCGTAGAATGTATGGGGCCCAATATAATCCACGACTCTTCTCTTTCCACACAGACCCTAAAAACCAATCAATTATCCATCAACATTAATTGATGTTCTCCCATTAGGTTTGTGAAATGCTCAGGAACGGCGCCACCTACGTTTGGGACGATGAGATGAAGGTGCCTTACTGCATCCTGGGCGATCAGTGGGTTGGCTTTGACGATGAGAAATCCATCAGGCACAAGATGAGGTTTGTAAAAATATCAATAAGGGTATTTTGAGACAACCTCTGTTCATCTTATCCATATCTTACTTACTTTAAAAATTACTATGCTAGTGACGATACATTCGCCTAACTACTTCAAATACAGCTTTTTCACCCAAAGAACCAGATAATGCTTATAATTTAGAAAAAAAAGAGTATTTGATCCTGTACCTTTTTTATAAGCATAATTTGTCTACTTATGCCTTAAAGTTAACTGATAATCATTTTGATCTACAGATGGGTGAAGGACAACGGATTCGGAGGCGCCATGGTCTGGACCGTAGACATGGACGACTTTAGTGGCGACGTGTGCGGTGGAGACGTCAAATACCCCCTCATTGGAGCTATGAGGTAAGTACAAAAAACGAAGAATACTAAAGCATAGAAGTTTTATTAAACTGGCCTGTCAAATACCCATATAAATACCGATCAAATCATAATAATATCGTCCTTTTTGCCTTAGTCAAAAAACTAAAAAGTGAAGAAACGTGACTATTTATTTCAGTATTAAAAGAGAGACAGTAATAATGACTACGGATACTATCAGAATGACAGTGAATATTGCTTTACCACGGTTTCCAGTGCTGTCTTATTATTTATAGGGATTATACCTATGGCTCAAAATCAATTGACTATAAGTTTGCACATTCCGGACACTGATTATTAGTTTCTGCCTGCAGGCAGTGACACTTTCACTTACAAATTAAGTACATTGTTACTTTAGTTTAGGGCGATTTTGTCTGATGTTAATAAACTATGATTTCTCTGTTATATAGTTGTATTGATGTCTACAATTAGGTATAATTAAAATAACTATTTCGTCACTTCTTCCATTACATCAGCGGTCGGCAACCCGCGGCCCGCGGGCCGCATGCGTCCCGTGAATCTGTCATTTGCGGCCCGCGAGCCTCCCTGGCAATTTTGTATGTAATATTGACAAACGACAATGTCTGATAAAGTCATAAATATTAACAGAGTGCGGCCCGCGTCAACTTCGTTAACTACTATGTGGCCCTTGGCTGCTAAAAGGTTGCCGACCGCTGCATTACATAATATATGATTATATTAAGTTTTAGGGAGTGTATTTGTGTAGCCTACCTCTTTTAAATTAAAAATCTATAGATTTCTGATATTCTGATTACAATACAGTATACACAAGTATTTTTGTAAACTAATAGTTTTTTGTCTTATTTCAGTATAGAAAATTCCTATTTTATTTCTATAGTCAATTTTAGTAAAGATATGACAGTTATACTTAAACCTACGAATTCTTTCAGAGAGGAGCTTCGTGGTATTTCTCGTGGCAAGGACGCTAAAGACGTCGACTGGGCTACAGTAGCAGCCTCAGTGGTTGTAGAAGTCACCGAGAAACCTGAGCCGATCAAGATCAGCCTGTCGGATGTCCTCAGCAGGGTCAAGAAACCTACCAAGACCATCATTTTCAAGAACAAGAATGCTGCTGCTGACCTTGACAAGAACAGTAAGTTCCTGTTAACTAACTAAACTGACGCAGCTTATGAAATTGATTATCATCGAGGGCATAAAATACCAATAATATAAAAAACAAGAATTTGACACAATTTTAGAGATTGATATGGCTTACATATGGCTAGCGCCATTTGTAAAATACTTCGACCAGCCAACCCCATTGATTGAACACAGTCATTTATATGCGAAAGAATCACTACGGTTTAAATCTACTAATACGTCAAATTTTTACTTTATTTCGAATCGAAGCCAACATTTCTTATGCAACAAGATTGTCGCCATGGCGCCAATCAGGTAGGTAGTTTTTTTTTATCTAAATGAACTACCATAACTTGTCGTAATTTATTACGATCACTTTCTCTCTTTAACTCGCCAATTGGCTCTGTTTGAATTTAAATGGTTAATATTAGTAATTTCCTCGTGTTCACTTTCGATTTTTTTTTATTTACCCGTTTGACTTTCTAAAGAGTTTTTAATATTTTTTGATGGGGTCTCGTTATGTTATGGTAAATGACGCGTTCGGAGTTACAAAGTTATATTTGCGGTCAATAGTAGTGCTTTTCCTTAACAATTAATGTTCAGTGAGTATGAGGTGATGTTTTTTTTTCATATTTCACCGTGACTTCCAGTTAAGTTGGTACGGTAAATTACACTTTCATATTAATGTGCTTACGCCGCATTTGTGCAATTTTTATAATGATATAATACGAAAATAGGTAGTTTGATGACTTTATAAAAACTCACAAAATCTTGTATCACAATAAAGACGCAACTTGTCTGCGTTATTTACATTCACGGTATTCTTTAAAAACGATTCAATAAGTAAATATTTTATTACGTCGGCTGATTTAATGCCTTAATCGTAAGAACCATTTAAATAAGTTCACAACTGCCACGACAATCATTTAAATATCTTTCAAAGTTCAACACAATTACAAATCTTCAAAACAATACTTCAAACCTATCTCAACAGACAAACCATTATGACAATGCGTTTGGCACGGAAAGCAACAAATCTCTCACGGGAGTGCCTCAAGGGTCACTCCTGGCCCCTTTGTTTCTCCTGCCAAGACGCGAATGGGTCGCGTGGTTGAAACTTTGAAGCATCGACTGCTTTTAACGGTGAAATGTAGTTGCCATGCCGTTGGCTGGAACAGCCTCGTAAATGTTGATATAGGTACGCTTAAGAGTCAAAATGTGTTTCCATTGTTTCTCAAGTTAATGTCAACCTCAGTCTCGACAGTTTCAAATACTGTTACTATTAGAGTACTTGCTAATTCATAACATTTGCTTGATAGATGTCTTGATAGTAATTTGGAACATAAAAGACGATTTCTTGAGATCAATATAATTTATTTTAACTTGATAGGTGTGCACCTATTAGAATAGCAAACGTAAATAAATATTAATTAATAAATAAATAGGTACTTATTGACTTATTACGAAACCTTTGTTTACAAACTAAATGCTGATGGGACAGTTGAACAATATGATGCATTTGCAATTTACTTATAAAGTTACCATTATTGTTTTTAAACGACTGCCCAAAAAAATAAGTGTACTTACTGTTTTCAGCGTTCATGTTTGTATGTATCTATGTATGTATGTGAGTTTCTTTATTATGTTGTTTTTCTACGCTAAATTCTCTGTAATTTGTACTACTAGAGAAAAGTAGTTTGACCATTCCGTTCCTATGCCAAGACCGTTCGTTACCTTAAAACACGATTTACAAACCACAGAAGAATGCACAGTAACTGCCAAAACATTCCGACGCAATCATAAATCACGGCAACTTGTTTAATATTTCACACAAACTAAATTCTTTTGGCTTACCAAAAATACGTACATTTAAGGAACGCTGTGATTTAAGAGCCCTCAGTTATGACGCGACAATCTTTTCAAGTACCCCCAAGTTTCCTTCAAGTACGTTATAAACAACATATTTTGAATGTTGAGGAATACTGCGGAAGTTAAAGTATTCTTTGGGAGTTTTTACGGCGTGACAAAGTCTTGACGTGAGTTATGAAAAAGTTGTGCCTTGTATGGAATGGGATGTGTTGAAGTTAGAAATACCGTAAAAAGGATGATGAGAACATTATATGCCCTCTGCATGAGATTACAACAGGGAAAAAATGCGTTGAATTTTGTGGTTTTTCCTTGTAAGTAAATATGAAAGTTATTCAATTGTGGGTATTGACTGTTTTTACAAGCTTTTATTTAACTTGCAATGTAGGTACCTATGTAAGTATGTGTGTATGTAATTAACAGGTAAACGCAAAAGTTATTAAAAGTTTACCTCTCTTTATTAGGTTTCTTACTACTGTACCTACTTATTAAAATCCAGTAATTCCAAGAATCGCTCGTTTATAATTTCATATCAAAAATGATTGGAAATATTTTTTTATATTAGCGTCGGATGATTGACGCTTAATAAAAACGCCGTTTGGGTTTAAATAAGGAAAGACTCACAATTAGATTCCTTTCAAGCTTTCGAATTGATAAATGACGAAATTATATTCAGCGAAATCAAATGACACTTTATCGAAATGGATATATGATTACTTGATTACAGAAATAACTTTTTCTAGAAATATAAAATGATAGGTTCTAAATTTAAATATGGGTGCCTACCAGTTTGAGGTCATAGATGAAGTTCCGATTGAACCGTTTAACTTCAATCATAATTATAATTGTTGGACAATACAACATTCCGATTGGCCACATGTCTTAGAATAGGGGCATCAACAAACATGCCCCACCGGTGCCAATGCGGAATTATGGTGGATAATCTGGGCCACCACGGCCTCTCATGCAGCCGTAGCGCTGGAAGGATCCCTCGCCACGCCAGCCTCAACGACGTCATCCGAAGGGCCCTTGTCAGTGCCAAGGTACCGTCGGTCCTCGAGCCCAACGGGCTGGCCAGGGCCGATGGCAAGAGGCCTGACGGAATGACGCTAGTGCCTTGGAGTATGGGTCGGCCACTTGTCTGGGACGCTACCTGCGTAGATACCCTGGCGCCGTCCCATATTCCAAGCACCAAAGTTGGCGCTGGTGCGGCCGCATCCTCAGCCGAAAGCTCCAAACGTCGCAAATATGCGACACTAGGTAGTAGCTACATATTTGCGGCGTTTGGAGTGGAAACCCTGGGGCCGTGGGGACCTAGCGCGCGTAGCCTCTATAAGGAGCTGTCAAAGCGCCTTATAGAGGCTTCTGGTGACCAGAGGGCTGGCCAATATTTTGCCCAGCGGATCAGCATTGCCATCCAGCGGGGCAATGCGGCCAGCCTTCTGGGTACCCTACCGAGCGACCACGACCTAGGCCAAATTTTTTATTTATAAGGTTTTATTTTAAGTGTTTTTATTAGTTTATTTTCTTTGTCTGTGATTACGAATAAAACTGGCATTATAATTTTATTCATATTCATATTGATATACTCTCATCAAATTAATGTCAATTGTGGTAATAGCAAAGAGTACCTCTTAAAAACACGGTGTTTTTTTCCTTTAATTTTAGTCCTTTAATTTCAAGGGTGCATTCCTGAGCTTAAATAGATAATAGGTCGAAAAATAAAATCGTTCCTCCGAGTTACACGGCCGATTTACTGGTAGATGGCACTATACGGCGCCCCATGGTTTTTTTAGTTAAGTACTGAAATATCAAACATCAACGTATGATAACCAGCATAATAAGTATACGGGACCGTACAGCGACATCTACTTCAGCTGTCAAATTGCACGTTATTTTTCTTAGACTTGAGGTAAATCCATTTTTCTCATAAAAATTATTTAGTTGGAAATAAGTTTCAAATGGATAAACAATAATACCACGAAAATTTAAAATTAAAATCATTATTGAACTATTGTATTTTGTACCAATACTACCAATCGTTTTTATAATTTTGTTATTTATGTTCAATAAATGTTCGCTCGTTTATTGTTTTAATTTTCATTGTGTTTATGAAATAAATATGGATGTTAATTAAGTGTAGTGTAGTGTTTACGTAGTTGCGATTATTGTTTGTTCGTTCATTATTAATTACCGCTTTTGAAATTCATTGTAATTGTTATAACATTTATTCTCATGCTTCGACATGAGTTTGTGCATTTTGTAAATCAATGTGTATCGCTAAGCGCTGGTGGCCTAGCGGTAAGAGCGTGCGACTTGCAATCCGGAGGTCGCGGGTTCAAACCCCGGCTCGTACCAATGAGTTTGTCGGAACTTTTATGTACGAAATATCATTTCATTTGATATTTACCAGTCGCTTTTCGGCGAAGGAAAACATCGCGAGGAAACCGGACTAATCCCAATACGGGCCTAGTTTACCCTCTGGGTTGGAAGGTCAGATGGCAGTCGCTTTCGTAAAAACTAGTGCCCACGCCAATTACTGGGATTAGTTGCCAAGCGGACCCCAGGCTCCCATGAGCCGTGGCAAAATGCCGGGACAACGCGAGGAAGATGAATGTGTATCGCTAATGCATTATTATTTCCAATTCAATGAAGTTTTATATCTCTTTTCTCGTAAAAATCAAAATCAAATCTGGATTGCATCAGTTTTTTGATTTTTGATGATCACTCCAAACAAATATCAGTACCATAACACAAATGTGTAATTGCCACATAAGTGATCAACTAAAACGTTTGCAAGGCGGTGCAATCGATTATGAATTCGGACTTCTGACGTGTTACTATTAAACACAATCTTGTTTCAGAACGTGAACCCCAAGTCCTCTGCTACCTGACCTCCTGGTCGTCCAAGCGCCCTAGCGCTGGCCGCTTCACCGCCGAAAACGTGGACCCCAACCTTTGCACGCACGTCATCTTTGCGTTCGCCACTCTGAAGGACCACAAGCTAGCCGAAGGCGATGAGAAAGATGCGGATATGTATGAGAAGGTCGTCGCGTTGAGGGAGAAGAATGCTAACTTGAAGGTCAGTTATTTTAATATATCCTCCTAAGGCCCAGCCATACAAATAAAAAATCCAAAATTTGCCACTGAAATTTGAACCTATATAGACTAGGAAATAGCGTTGATTTTGCATTGTTTGAAAACTGAATGAAACAATGCAAAAGCGACTCTTTTCCAATTGAATATGATTAAAATTTCATCAACCTGAAGAAGTACTATAGGTAGGACCTTGGGCCTTACGAGAATATTAGTTTAGCAGTTTTGCGAGGCGTCCCTAATTTTGGATGCTTATCAAAACTGCTATGTACCTAATTATGTTATTGCGCTAAGCCATACAGCACATGAGCACATATGCATAGACACACATGGTCAAAAATAACCATGTGATCGTAGGATCTATATTCAACGTTTAGGTTGATTCATTGCATAAAGCAAATCTGTCACAGTTATTTATACCAATTCCATTTGTTTTACTAATTTATATTTCATCGATTAATTATGATACTATTTGCTACATAAATGATATAATACTGGATATAATCAATAAAACGAATGAAACATGAGCGAGCATGTTACAAACTAATTTATCGTTAAATTAACACACACAATGTGGTGATATCAAATAGATGTTCATTTAGAATTAACTGCCAATTCAGCTCGTTAGGCTGTGTTATGTTTCTATTATCTGTACTGCTGATTGAATTTAATTAATTGTTCATATGCTCCTTGTTTTCGATTGTTTTCTTTTAAATAAGGTCAGTAGGTATCTAATCCTGACTATTAAAAAGAATTTAAAGAATAATACAATAATTATATATAAATGGATATATTATTATTTACCATTGGAGTTATGTTATTGTTACTTATTGAACTTCTTGATAGTAGAAAGAAAGAATGTCTTTAAAAAAATTAGTACCCCGGAGTAATTTGACAGTTGAAATATTTGGCGGTAAGTAATGTGTCATGTCTTGTGGTCACTGGATTTGCAAAAGTGAACTTTTGATGGCCAAAGTTACAGCATAAGTTACGGAGCCGTATTGGGTCATCTTCATTTCAAATTCAATGCACGACTTGGTCTTAGACTTAAAGAAAAATATCTTAATGATGGAACCGTACTAATTCCAGAAATGTCAAGTTTCTCCCTTTTGTTTCAATGTTTTCTTAAATGTGATAAATGTATTTCTTTCCAGATTTTGCTCGCCATCGGCGGCTGGGCTTTCGGCTCCACTCCCTTCAAAGAGTTGACCTCCAACGTCTTCCGTATGAATCAGTTCGTGTACGAAGCCATCGAATTCCTCAGGGACTACCAGTTCAATGGTCTTGACGTGGATTGGGAGTACCCCAGGTAAGTTGTATAGAAATGAAAACTTTGGGTCTCCAGAGACAGGCTTCAAGCTGTGTCTTTAAGTCAATATACTTACTTCTGAAATCGCTATACGCAACAGCTATATGCTCAAAACTGGCTTTTATTAAGGGACTTAGTTCTTTTCAGTAAAATACACTCATTGCACCGAATTATTAATTCCTTGAAGTTAATAGTTCTCACTTTGTTCTATATTGTGGGTCCATTTAACATTTTCACTTGTATTTTCATTCAAGTTTCGGTAATGTAATAGGCAGACAAGTAATGGGAATTACCTACCTATCTCCATTTCAGTTTGTACAAACATGCATTCGTATGTCTGTCCGACTGTGTTGAGCTTTAGCTCACAGTGTGGACTGTAGCCCACAGCTCACAGAGCTACTGTGTACTATTTTAGCTTAAATTAGCAAAAGTGATATGAATTAAGGTTTCAGGTAAAATTTTCCAAAAAATACTGAGGTCCTGTATTTCACAGAGGAGCTGACGACCGCGCTGCCTTCGTCTCCCTCCTGAAAGAACTCCGCCTGGCCTTCGAAGGAGAAGCCAAGACCTCTGGCCAGCCGCGCCTGCTGCTCACCGCTGCTGTACCCGCCTCGTTTGAAGCTATCGCCGCTGGATACGATGTGCCGGAGATCTCGAAATACTTGGTAAGCTATTGTGGTTTTCTAAAGCTTATGTACATATAAGTCGCCTTATTATTTAATCATCCAGAAATCCGAGCATGCTAATTTAAATACGATTTCGATTCAATTACAAAAAATATGTAATAGAAGGTCTTCTTATTAGAACTTGGAGTCTCTTAAAGTGCATGCTCCGACCTCCCAAAGTCCAGCTCTAAGTATTTCATAAGCAATTCCTTAATAGTTAATGTTATTTGCTTGAAATTCTAATGTCTGTATTACAGCAGGATTATGACAAAAAAAAGTCTTTCATTTCAGGTGATTGTTTTTTATCTTGTTCTTTAAAATAACTGGTTATTATGGTTCTACCTAAAACTTTACACCATTTCCTAGACACAATTCTAATTTGAGTATTTCGAATTTGGATTCTGCTTAGGGTCCCATACACGTATTGTTTGAACGTTTTCGTTATTAATAAATTGACAACTTTTACTCCAGGACTTCATCAACGTCATGACGTACGACTTCCACGGACAATGGGAGAGGCAGGTCGGCCACAACAGCCCCCTGTTCCCGCTGGAGAGCGCCACCAGTTACCAGAAGAAACTCACTGTGGTACGTACCATCGAAAAGCATTAACCTCCTACCTCCTCATATTTTTAGGTTGAAGTTTTGACCACGTACAGTCAGCAAAACTAATATAATGACTATATAAGGGGAAGTTTGAAAGTAGCACCGGTAACGGAGATGATGAGGAGTAGTAGGTTAGCATGGTATGGGCATGTAATGAGGAGGGATGAATGCCATATAGGCAAAAGAGTGTTAGGGATGAATGTTGATGGACAGAGAGCGGATAGTAGAACCAAAAAACGATGGATGGATTGTGTGAAAGAGGATATGAGAAAGAAAGGAGTGCTGAGGTGACGCAAGATAGAGGAGAATGGAAGAGAAAATAATGTTGTGCCAAACATAACGTGGGATAAGGGCAGGAGGAAGAAGACAGTCACCAAACTCTAAACCCCTGTAAACAAATATGTACCTCCACATAAAAAAAGGGTAATGGGAAGAATCGCTTTGTAAATCGTACCCAGGACCTATAAATCCTAAACCTAGCGCTTAAACCGGAATATCAGGCCAATAAATATGATCTGTATTCTGAAAATTGCGTAGCAAGTACCAATAAATCAAAGAAAAGGAGGGTGACTAGGCTTGATATTTGATCTAATATTCTTTAAGGGAGTCTAACTTTCTCTTCAATACCCTTGAAGTCCGTCAAACCGGTAAAGTGTGAATTTCTGTCCCTAACTTCAAACGAGCATATTATAACAATGTGATCAATGTTACATTATACAACGCTTTGTCCAAGTAAATATGAGTATATTATACATATTGGTATATACAATTTTACAATAATTAGTAAAGATCGCTTGATGTTCATTGGGGCCCTTAAATGTGAATAAGATATTGGATGGAATAACCTTAGTATGTTATAAGTAGGTATTTATTTATTTGATACTATTATAATTATTTGTAAGAAAATCTACGATTAGGTATGTCGGATTTAAAAGGTAGGTACTTATCGTTATTGGAATTGGCTACTATGAGGATGAATACATATAGTAGGGTCGCCTAAGATCGGATGTGACATAAGACCGGATAAATATAATTTACTGCAAACGAAGCGATATTTTTAACTGATAGCAACATAGTTTGCTGCGCCATTTTGTTCTACTCAGCAAATTATACGTAGTAAGAACCAAAAAAAAATGGTTTCCTACCTTGGACTTGAATTACTATTACATTGCAACTGATGCTGCTCCTATTTATTTATTTATTTTTATACTTTATTTCACATAAAAAAGAGTACAACAGGCGGACTAAATGCTGCTATAGGCATTCTCTACCAGTCAAGGCAAAACAGAAAAGCCGCAGGCGGGCAAAACAGAAAAGTCACAGGAAGACAGGGCATGGCTATGCTGGCTCTGTCTTTTTATTATTCATTATTTTCCAGAAAACTTCATAAAATATTAATTAAACTGAACTAACTTAGCAGTTAATCATTAATCACGGAAAATTAAGATCATAAAAGTAGCCACGTTTTTCCATGACACTGCTTCATTAGGCATTGCGAAAAATATGATCGAAAAATCAAAGAAAGGGATAATAATAGCATAATATTAAGACCCGACCCTTGTTCACTCCAGTAGGCTTTTCCCCTGCCTTTTCATAACAATTTAGGAATATCCTATACCTCCATGGTTTTCAATCAAGGCTTGTCTGATATACGATCGCTTTTAACCGATTTGTTATAATGGATATACAAAGTGTTTTAAAGAAACATTGCGTGTGAAATCCAACTGATATATTAATATGTTTATTGTCTGACTTAGTTATTTATGTACAAAATATCATCTCATATTGACCAGTAAATTTTTGGTGAGTTAAAACATCGTGAGGAAACCTGCATTCATCTGCAAAGAAATTCAAAAGTGTATCTGGAACGTATAATCATCGTATATTATCAAGTAATTAGTACAACGAGTAGGACCCTGGGCTTTACAAGGATTATGTTCTCAGTCCGCATAGGGCTAGTGTTAAACATTTGTTCCTTGTTCACTAATGACCACGAGACATAATGCTACTAGACATACATTTGTCTGCCGTTGAATATAATTAAATAAGAAATATGAAAATGAAAAAATTAAAAAAAGTTTATTCAGTTTAAGAATTTCTTAGACAGTTGGGGGTGTTGGCGCCTCTTTTTAAGTAACAAATTCCTGTGTTAGGAGGTACCGCTCTTCCTTAGTTGGTAATTGAACAACAATAATGTTTTAATTAATATACATACTTAGGTACTAAAATATATAAAAAAGAAAAATATAACAAGTTTTCTCCACCTGTAACCACAACGGAAGAACAGCGCTGGCTTTGCCAGCTACATGCTGGGTTGTGACCCTTTTATGGCATTTTGCTCTAAATGTTATACATTGTATATTTGTCAACATGTTTTTGTCATCTGTGTTTGTCATAAATAAATGTATTTTTCTAACCTAACCCTTTGACCCTTCGTTTCCAGGACTACTCAGCCCGCGAGTGGGTGCGACAGGGAGCCCCCAAGGAGAAGCTGATGATCGGCATGCCGACCTACGGCCGTTCCTTCACTCTGATCAACGAGACACAGTTCGATATCGGCGCGCCTGCTTCTGGTGGCGGTAAGTTCTTTATAATAATTCGGTGATAAACAAGCATACGGTCCGACGAATCATAAGTCGGAACGAAAGGTCCGATCGCTGTGTCTCGCTCCAACCTATGGTTGCCGCCTTAGCCGAACCCAGTCACGCAATGTCGTGGCCAGCGCGTCAACCTTCATGCGTTCCGAAAAGGTTCACTATGACGCGCCGCGCACAACAGGCGTGCCTTTCAAACGGTTAAGAACTTATACTCTTTTTTCTTGACCCCATTCTGATGTCTCTAAAAACACATCAAGCCTTCGCACACCCAGAATGTTCGCGGAAGGAAATTGCGCTGGAATCGCACAGCGTGCGACCATTTAAGTTCCTGCGAGCGTCGCGATGGTAGAACACAGCCGTGGGTGTCATATGAATTATTTTTAAGGCCCTTATATAAAGAAGTGACATATTTAAAGTACAATATTTTGAGGCAGCGGTGAGAAAATACACCAATATCAAAAACCTAATCAAACACGTTCCTTTAAGGCATCAATCAGATCACACCCTTTCCTAGCTGGTTGATGAAGGTTTGATGTGTCGTGGACGCAAAGTCAGTTGGTTATTACAAATTTAGGATAAACAAAAATCTCTGCACGAGTCTCACATGCTCTGAGCTTGAAAATAATAACGTAACTTCCAAATAAACACCTTGTTTGTACACAATAAAGTCTAAATTAAATTGTTGGCTCAACATCGTTACCTGCCCTCGTGCAAATCATTTTCGTATATTGGTTTGTTTAACAGGAATATTGTTTACGTTTTGAGACCAGCGGTTAGGTACGTCGAATATGTTGGGAAACGTGTAGGTACGGTCCGATTTTATATGGGTGATTGGACAAACGATTTTGTGGGTTGTTACGCAAATTGTGCCATATATTTAGGAATAATAATTTGAAGGGCATGTGTGTTAGTTGGTAGATATTGATTGAGAGATTCGAGAATTTTTACAAGTTTTTGGTAACTGCTACATAATATACAGGGCCCCTATTCGACATGTGCAACTGTCAGATTTCGCGTCATTTGAAATTCAACTGCTGAAGTTCATTTGAAGTTCATCAAGTGCTGAAGTTCATTTGGTACAAACAATAATTTAACAAAAAACAACTTTGTTTTATTATTACTTTAAGGTTTATAATGGTTTGGTTTGGTTGTCACCTAACTGTGGATTGCTAATGTCAAATTTTGACAAGTAATGATTCCAAAGGTAGACTTGGTTCTCTATGACCTTCGGCACCATCTTGGAGTTTTTGACGTGCGAAAGGGTAATTTATAGCAAAGAGTAAAACTTTTTTTTTTCAGTACGTAAGTTTACATGAATTAATGACATCTTGTGAGCGATAGACCAACGAATGCGCTGTAGGCGATGCGGCGGCGAGTAGTGGAACTTACGTGACAATTTCCATCAATCAAAAAGGGACTACATTGCTGATGGTCGATAAAGGCTATTAATAATTGAATTTTAACAGCAAGAATGCCTTATTGACAAGCGATCTTTTTGTTGAACCCACACCTACACGTCAAATAATGCTTGCTCCACACATTCTCCTATAAACGCTCAAAATTGTAAAAAAATTAAACAATTTACTCATCACCTCTCTCAACTCAAGCTGCCTATTTCTAAACCACGTTAATAAACCACAAGTTGTACCTTAAGAGCCTCCTGTTGGAGCTGAGATTTAAATATTTTAGGTAAATATACCCGTCTCGCTAACGGAAGCGGCACCTAAAACTAATGCGATAAGGACAAGGTGAAAAATCCTGCGTAAAAATCTCAAATATCGAGGTCGAGTACGAAACCTCCTGTTTCCTGTTTACTTTTAACTGTTTCCTCCTCCAAAACTTAACCAATCGTAACCAAATTTGGAAATCTAAATGATTATGAAATTATCTGTGTCGGACCATTTTGCTTTTTTGGCTAATTGATATCAGTTTTGAATACCACGCCTCTCATTGCGGCATAGTCAATTAGGCCATTTTGGCCATTTTTGAAGGGCTCTAGCGCCTTAAAAAACAAAAATATCAAAAAAAGCAAAACGGTCCGACACCGTTATTGACAATATTAATCTGTGTTAAAAAAATCATTGCTCTAGCTTCAAAACCCACGGAGGAAACAGTCGAGTACGTTTGTATGGAGAAATGACCACTCCTGTTGGCTCTTAACACATTTCGTAAACCACATATTCAGAAAAGTCCGTATTTTATTACTAAGTGGAACATGAATAGCTTGTATTACTTTTTTGGCATAAAAGTAATCTAAATTAGTCAAAATATTTTGACTAAATATTGCGCTACTGCTACCTACTATATAGGTACCTACTACCTTAGTAACTTGGTAACTTTGTCAGTCACCAACTATTTTGATGCTACCTACAAAGAGCATCAAAATAGTTGGTGACTGACAGGTCAGGCTTCGGTCTTGGTAAGTAATATAGTCAAATACAGTAGGTCATAAGACCTAACATTACTACCAAGACCTAAAAGTACCTATTGTTTAATATGTATCTACTCAGAGATGATTTTTAATTAAAGGAGATTAAATACATATATGTTATTCAACTACAAATAAAAAAATTAGATCTATTTCAGTTTACACATTTTTTTTCGTTTAATTTTAATAAAACATTAAAGTTTTTAAGCATTCAACTTTATTTAATTTTCTTCACTTTATTATTTTCTGATATTTAAGTAGGTATGGTGTTTCAGGTTGGTAACAGGAAATAAGAAAACCACACCTCTCCAAAAACTCTGCTGGTGATTCACATCTGTAAGTTTAAATATGAAACATGATAAAAACACTTAAATTAAAAACTTAATGTCTGGGAGACCGAGTTTTGCTCGGGAAACATATAATAACCCAAAAATGCGTTTTCCCAGAGATAAAACCTAGCTAGATCGATTTTGCGCCCCCGTAAACCTCCATATAGCAAATTTCATCTAAATCCGTTTAGAGCCGTTCCCGAGATCCCCGAAATATATATACATATAAATAAATAAATAAATTTACAAGAATTGCTCGTTTAAAGGTATTAAAAACTTATAAATAAATTATTAGCCCTAAATCCTGGTAGTGAGTGTAGTGACCTACCAAGTGCGGTAGGGTGCCCTTCTCCAGGCTGCCCGCTTGCCCCGCTGGATAAGAATGCTGATCCGCATCATCAAAAGCATACAGATATAAAGCGCTTTGACAGCTCCTCATAGAGGCAACGCGCGCTAGGCCGCACGCCATAAATCTAAGCTAAAGTCTTAAATTCGAGATCATGAACATGAAATATTGTTCGCTATAATATTAAAATCATAGGTATTAGACCTATGATTTTACTATTATAGCGAAAAGTTAGCAGGAGACGGCCGTGCCGTGGTCGTGATAGGTACAGCATGCGTGGACCAGACAAGCAAACCCTGAATTACGAGGGGTATTCAAAATATTCTCGGTATGAGAATGAAAACAAACAAGTACGAAAAGTTTGATATTTTTATTTTTCAATATACTCCCCCCCTATGTTCATACACTTAAAAGATCGATCAATTATTTTTTTTAATCCCTCGTAAAAATATTTTTTATCTTTCGTGTAAAAATGCTCCTCCACTGCCGCCTTCAATGCTTCATCGTCAGAAAATTTATTTCCACGCAGATCCTTTTTAAGATTGGGGAGCAAAAAGAAGTCGCTGGGGGCTAAGTCCGGACTATACGGTGGGTGAGTAACAGTTTTAAACCCACGTTCAACAATAGCTGCCTTGGCAATATGAGCAGTATGGACGGGGGCGTTGTCATGC
Source organism: Cydia amplana (assembly GCF_948474715.1). Taxonomy (NCBI): domain Eukaryota; kingdom Metazoa; phylum Arthropoda; class Insecta; order Lepidoptera; family Tortricidae; genus Cydia; species Cydia amplana. The sequence continues at coordinate 5,091,647 of NC_086077.1, forward strand.
AGAAGCAGAATACCTTTGGTTAACTTTCCTCGCCTCTTTTCTTTAATTACATCCTTTAATTGACGTAGAATGTTAGCGTAGTACTGTCCTGTGATATTTACACCTTTTTCTTTATAATCGATTAGTAATACTCCTTCACAATCCCAAAATATCGTGGCCATGACCTTGCCAGCTGAAGGGATGACCTTCAACTTCTTGGGATGAGCTGAACCCTTAATGTGCCACTGCATGGACTCTTGTTTACTCTCTGGGTCATAATGATGAACCCAGGTTTCATCTCCAGTAACTATTCTTTGCAGCACCTCATCAGGATTTTCACCGCACAGGTCAATAAAATCGGAACAACAAGCTACACGCATGTCTTTTTGAAGCCGAGTCAGCATTCGCGGAACCCATCTTGCACTTACTTTTGACATATTAAGATGGTCATGTATAATATCATGTACGGTACTAATAGAGAGATTGGTTACTTGTGCTATAGATTTTACCTTCACTCGACCATCTTCCAATATAAGTTTTTCCACTTTATCAATATTTTCTTGTGAAGTAGCTACTACAGGCCGGCCAGGTCTAGGGTCATCTTCAATACTCTCCCTTCCGCGTTTAAACTCGCTTGACCACTTTTGAATGGTAGATAAAGAAGGAGCAGACTCACGGTAAACACAATCCATTTCCTCTTTTATGGTTTTTTGATTTTTACCCTGTTTTGTCAAGAATTTTATCACGCATCGATGTTCTAATTTAGTTAACATTGTCAATTCGCACAGGATGTTCATGTTTGTTCAGCAATTGCAGAAAAACAAAAGACTATCTCGGTTCGAATTATACTTTTTTTTAATGTCAATGAATAAACCTTAGCGGCCAGTAACGAAAGAAATTTTAGAAGAGGTCGTAAGATATCAATACCGAGAATATTTTGAACGCCCCTCGTATGTCCCTACCTATTTGACTATACCTTTGTTCACCATTATGTTCACCTATGTATATTTACTCTTCTTTCCAAGATAATCATCTTTTTCAAGATGTAACCCGTATAATCGGGCTGTATAATTGCCTCAATTTTTTTTACACAAAGTTGTATGTAATCTTAATTCGATAATTAATGATGTTTTACATATTTATCATATACTATTTTGCAAATTTTTCTTGGATATTTGTACGTTGTTTATTTCGATTGACGATTACTACGACAGCGTTTTTTTTTTTCTTTTTTGGCATTTACTACAGTAGCCAGTGTCATGTCGATATAAAAACACTTTAAAAATGGAAAGGTTGAGTCCTCAATACAGTGACATTATAACTCAAACAAGAACCATCCAAAGGGGGGTGGGGGGAAATTTCGTTATCTGCCTCTCTATCACTCTTGCATATACGAGCGAAATTTAATGGTGGCAGATAACGAAATTGGTATCGCGGCAGGCCCTCTTTAAACAAACCGCCTTGATTCATCAATGTTATATTTATTAGGAACAAACGTTGACTGCCGACTGTTCTATATATTATACTACTCTTTGCTGCCCACTTCTAGCGCTGGCGGTACACCGCGAAAATCAGTAAAATGCTGCAAATGGTGTTAAAGGTCTGAAAATCGGTACGATTGATCTTTAGGACATTTGAAACAATTTGACCCGAAGCGCCAACAAATAAAAAAAACGAGAGGAGTTATGACGTCATGTTTTTTTGTATGAAATAAAAAAAAATGTTTAGAAACCTATCGTGTATGGTATTAAACGAAAGGGCTTTCTGAGCCAATGCTAAAAATATATCACATAGTTACATTTCAGTCATTTTGTTTAAATTATAATAAAAATAGTTTTCAAAACATACCAAGTTTGGGCTTCTCCAGATACAATACCATAATTTTTTTTTTGTAAAATATACCTCAAATTATCCCTAATATCCTCATATCTAACCCTAATAAAGCAATTTTGAAATTATTTACATTTAGGTTTTTTTTTTAATTTTTCAATTTTACAAAGTGTAATAATAGCCCTGCCGAATTACTCAATACGAGTAATAATGTCATTCGGGTAAAATAAGAGTATTGAAACTTGCTTTTTCTACTCCCGTACTTTTATTTGTCATTTAAAGGGTCGTGCACACACCTTTAAACCCCTAACTTATAGTTATCAACACAAGTCTTTAGTCTATTCCCCAAAAAAAATATTTGTGCATACACGCAGTATCTTTTTGGCACTTTTACGATACTTCGTGTAATCACCACTTAAAAAATATTGTATGGAATACATTGTTTCCAATCTAATTTTAATTGTCATTTCTGACAGATGAGTAAACCATATACATGTTTTGGTTAATGGTACGATTATTTTCATCTTTATAGGGCTGTATCTCCTAAACCGTGCGTCGTAGCACAAAAATAATCAAATTTTCGTTCCCCTTTGAAACTCCTAAGTAATATTTAGAAAATACAAAAAACAAAAAATAAAGATTTTTTTTATAGGGTTGTATCTTCTAAACCGTGCGTCGTAGCGCAAAAATATTAAAATGTTCATTCCTCTGTAAGAAACCCTAATTAATATTTAAAAAAAACACAAAAAAGAGATTAAAAAACACAAAAAAAACTTTATAATGCTGTATCTCCTAAACCGTGCGTCGTAGCGCAAAAATAATCAAATTTTCGTTCCCCTTTAAGGAACCCCTAAGTAAGATTTAAAAAACACAAAAAAAGAAAAAAAAAAGAAAAAAAAAGAAAAAGAGGAAGAAAAATATTTATAGGGCTGTATCTCCTAAACCGTGCGTCGTAGCGCAAAAATAATAAAATTTTCGTTCCCCTTAAGAATCCCACGCACTGAACAACCTATCACATTAGGACATGAAACAATCATCATCATCCATTTTTATTATTATTTCATTGCATTTCAAAGTAAGTGCTTGGTCGTAGAAAAAGTATTGTATGCAACGTTGTTTAACTGAGTCAAAAAATACTAGTGGCGTCTTTATTAACAATTTTCGGTTGTTGTTTGTTGTTATTGTTACTCACGCCACTCGCCTTTTTTGACCTCTCTTAAACAACAGTTGCATAAAATACTATTACATGTTCCTTTGGTAATATCTAAGCTTTAAGTAAGAAAAAGTTCTGATGAGTGGGGGGCGGAGAACTCGGGAAAGGGGGGACGTTAAAGGTGAGTTTTTTCGGTTAATTCTTTCTTAATTATTACATAGACAATTTTTACTACGACTTATAGATTCCGAGATATAAGCGACTTTCTGAAAAAAACCGTTATATATTAATTTTATGCTTTCTTTTTAAATATTTAATTGAGAGATTCATAGATCACACTATGGAAAATTGAAAAATAAAAAAAAAAACCTAAATGTATATAATTTCAAAATTGCTTTATTAGGGTTAGATATGAGGATATTAGGTATAAGATTAGAGGTATATTTTACAAAAAAAAATTTGCTGTATTGTATCTGGAGAAACCCAAACTTAATTGGTATGTTTTGAAAATTATTTATATTATAATAAAAAAAAAATACTGAAATGTAATGATGTGATATATGTTTGGAATCGGCTCCTAAAGCCCTTTCGTTTAATACCAAACACGATAGGTTTTTAAACAATATATTTTTATTCCTTACAAAAAAAGATGACGTCATAACTCCTCTCGTTTTCTTTTTATTTGTTGGTGCTTCGGGTCAAATTGTTTCAAATGTTCTACAGATCAATCGTACCGATTTTCATACCTTTAACATCATTTGCAGCATTTTACTGAATTTCTCGGTGTACCGCCAGCGCTATATAGGTATACTTGGTCAACCAGATCTTGACAGTAGACAAAGGCGGCAATTTTGAAAAATGTAGGCGCGAAGGGATATCGTCCCATGGAAGATTTGAATTTCGTGCCTTTTTTTACTGACAAGATTTGGTTGACCAGCTATATACATATTATACTACTCTTTGCCTACGCCTTTGTTTTAAACTTTTTTTTAACAAGTTTTCACAGACAATTAAAAATTTGACATAGACACATCAAGGCGGTTTGTTTACAAAGGGGCCTATCGGGAAGTGCGAAAATCGAAACTCAGCTATTTGCCTCTTTATCGCTCGAATATGCAAGAGTGATAAAGAGGTCAGATAACAAAATTTCTAATTTCTGACTGTATTTTTCTTTAAATATTTTCAAATATAATTAAGTTGCGTTGTTTTATCACAAAGTTAAAAAGACTTAAAAGACCACTGTTTGTATCATCACCATCAGATCAGCTCGATGGTAACCATAAAAATATTGTATTGTCACCCATATTACATATTATGTACTTATGTAAATTTTCAGCTTCATTGAACACCCGAGAAGTGGGTCAAATCTAGACACGCGGTAGCGTGTCCAGCCAAGTTCAAAGAAAAAGGAACTGGCGACGCAGCAACCGTGTGTAATATTACACGAACCATTTCGAGCTACTTTTGACCCCTTCACAACTTGAAACCTACTTAACCTACACACATGAAATTTGGCACATGTATTCAAGTCCCTTAGCTTGTTCAAAATACACTATTTCATAAACATAGCTCAAACAGTTATTAATAAATTAACCTTTAAAAACCGGCATTTTTGTGACTGACTGACATATAGATCAAAAACCTAACCCACTTCCAGGTGACCTAGAAACTTGAAATTTGGCATCAAGGTAGACTATTAGGTGTATATAGAAGGAAAAATGTGAAAATTGGAAATGATTGATATTTTGATGGAAAAAAAAATAATTAATACTTATAGACCAAAAACCTAACCCACTTCTAGATCACTTAGAAACTTGATATTTGGCATCAAAGTCGACTATTAGGTGCATATAGAAGGAAAAATGTGAAAACTGGAAATTATTGATATTTCGATGGAAAAAAAAATAATTAATACTTATAGACCAAAAACCTAACCCACTTCTAGATGACTTAGAAACTTGATATTTGGCATCAAGGTAGACTATTAGGTGCATATAGAGGGAAAAATCTGAAAACTGGAAATTATTGATATATCGATGGAAAAAAAAATACTTATAGACCAAAAACCTAACCCACTTCTAGATTACTTAGAAACTTGATATTTGGAATGAAAGTAGACTATAAGGCGTATACAAAAGAAAAAATGTGAAACTGAAACTTTTTGACAATTAACCGCGCGTTAGCGAGGGTCTCCTTTTCAGCTTAGGCAAACTGCTTTCATGATGAATACTATAGTAATTTCTGTACAAAAAGTAATGATATCCCAACAAAAACATAAATGTGAAATGAGAGCCAAGTTCAATATTGAGAATATGTGTCGTTGTTAACTCGCCGACAAAAGAATTGAGATCTATATGGGTGCCAAGTTCTGTGCTGTGTAGAAAATCCTGAGATTATAAAGGATTTGTCTTGGCTAGTTTTTACGTATAGGCATATAGGTAATATATATTTTTCTGTTAGTTTTTCAAAAACTTGGTTTGTTGTTAAAAACTAGCCAAGACAAATCCTTTATAATTTCAGGATTTTCTACACAGCACAGAACTTGGCACCCATATAGATCTCAATTCTTTTGTCGGCGAGTCAACAACGACACGTATTCTCAATATTGAACTTGGCTCTCATTTCACATTTATGTTTTTGTTGGGATTTAATTTGCATGATTTGATTGGAACCACATTGGAACAGACAGACAACCAACGGGACAGATGAAACTAAGTAAAAGCTTGAACAAATGTGGCTTTTTCAATTTCTATTGCAACTTCAGATGAAAACGGGGTTTCTATTGTTTCCCAGATAGTTTTAAGCCATAATGTATTGTTTGCTCGAATTTTCGTTAGTCATAATTCATTTGGTTCAGAAACGCGTCACTTTTCAGGATTGCCATAAAACAAATCTAACCTAACCTAACCTATCTATAGGATAACCTAACTAAAATCTTGAAATGTTAACGGTTTCAGTTTTATGAGTAATGATAATATGACAAACAATACATTATGACTTAAAACTTTATGGGAAACAACGGGACCCCATGAAAACGTCCTTATTGAAGCATTGTTGAGGGGCTATCCTGGTGTCTGGATGCTGAATATGAACTCCAATGTAGTTACTATGAGTTTAATTATAAAAAATATACAAAAATGTAATGCAGCCGAGTCATTGCCGCGGTGGCTAGTAAGTAAGTCACGTGATCACTTGGCTGCCCCCCGCTCGAACCTCACCCCGCGGTCGCCCTGCTGGAGTGGTACGCGACATGCCGGCGGACCTTGAAGTATCGTCTTCAACTGCAGTGTCCACAGGTAAGGGGCAGATTTTGGTGAAGTCTCTGCGCAGCAGTCCAGTGGCGGTTTGAATTTCGGCGACTCTGGTAACACCGTCGCGCCCTAGGAGCCATTTTATTGGAGGCTGTTGCTTATCTTTAATAACGACGAGGGTCCCAATCTTTAGTTGCCCGTTCGTCGATTGCCTCCATTTAGTTCGGATCTGAAGCTCGCTTATGTACTCCAGTTGCCAGCGTGCCCAGAAGTGCTGGCGTAGCTGCTGGATCGTCTGGTATCTGTCCACTAATCTGGTACGTGAAGTGAGATCTGCCTCTGGGATCGCTGTCATACTTCGCCCGATTATGAAGTGGCCAGGTGTGAGTGGCAATAAATCATTCTGGTCCGAGCTAAGTGGGGTCAAGGGTCGAGAATTTAAAAGTGCCTCTATATAAGTCAGTGTAGAATACAAATCCTCATAAGTTAGATTAGCCGAACCTAATACGCGGCGCAAATGATGCTTTATAGATCGTACACCGGCTTCATGTAGGCCACCAAAGTGTGGCGCATGTGGAGGCAAAAAATGAAAATTGATTGATTCCGAAGTTGTAGCGCCTAATATGTCAGAAGCGTTTTGTGCAATAAAAGATTTGAGCTCGTTAGCCGCTCCTACAAAATTCGAGCCATTATCGCAAAATATGTCTAAAGGTTTTCCTCTGCGAGCAATAAACCTCTTGAGAGCGGCAATAAAGTTAGCTGTGCTCAAATCGCCCACCAGCTCGATATGTATGGCCTTGGTTTTGCAGCACACAAAGATACAAATGTAGGCCTTTATGAGACGACAACCACGTCCCCTACGATTAGCCATCATTATGGGCCCAGCGTAGTCTACATTTACTTCCAAAAACGGAGAGCCTGGTTGAAGTCTTTGTTTGGGTAGATTGCCCATGATTGGAGTTACGGTACGACCACCAAAACGACGACAAGTTACACATTGGTGTGAAATGGATCTCGCTATACCGCGTCCCCCAATAGGCCAATACCGTTCCCTTATTGAATAGAGCAAGTGCTGAGGACCGGCGTGCATGAGAGCTTTGTGTTGACATTCGAATAACAATTTAGTTATACGATGACCCTTGCTTAATAGAATCGGATGAACCTTGTCATAATCATAATCCGAATTCGACAATCTGCCACCTACCCTAATTAAATTAAAATCATTTGTGTCTATGTACGGGTTCAGTGACGAAATTGTAGATTTTTTGATGGACGTTCCCGATTTTAACTTAGTATATTCCGTGGGAAACGATTCCTTTTGTGAAATTAATATTAAATGTTTTAACGCGTTGTCTAATTCCTCGGCACTGAGTGGGCCACTTCTTTTGTTGGACCTAAAGCGCGTGTTGTGAATGAATCGTGTAATATAAGCAAACGTGCGTTGCATGCGCTTTAGGTCCGAGAACTTGTTAAAAGGAAATGGCTCATCATTGCCGGAACTCACTGCCAGACAGGTATTTTGGGTTTTAACTTCAGGTAAGTTACTAGTATTTAGTTTTAATTTTAATTGAGGCCATGAGTGCTCTGGCTGGGACAAAAATTGTGGACCGTTCCACCATAACTGGTTGTGCACTATTTCGTTGGCTGTCAATCCACGTGAAATGTGGTCTGCGGGATTTTCGTTGGTTGGAACATGTCTCCAAGTATGGTTGGCGCAAGTGGACTGTATCTCGGCAATTCTGTTACGAATGAATGTTTGCAACTTACTTGGATGCATGCTCAACCAACCCAATACGATAGTTGAGTCAGACCACAGAAAGCAACTGTCAAATTGCAGTCTCATGGATGTCAAAATCTTGTCTAGCAACCGAGAACCTAGTAGGGCTGCGCATAATTCCAGACGGGGAGTGGTCAACGGTTTAAGTGGGGCCACTTTCCCCTTTGAGCACAGCAAGTTGACAGTCACTTCGTCATGTTCGTTTGTTGAACGCACGTATGCACAAGCACCGTAGGCTACTTCGGACGCATCCACGAAGATATGTAATTGTAAATTGACAGGACTGTGACATATCGCGTGTCTAGGGATTTGTACTTCGTTGAGATTGTGCAACGTGAGCACAAAGGCTTGCCACACATCTTTGATGTCATCAGGAACAGCTGAGTCCCACGATAACTGGTGCAACCACAACTTCTGCATCATGACCTTGGCTTCTAAAATAGTTGGTGCGACCAAACCTAAAGGGTCAAATATCTTAGAGATAGTTGACAATATGCTGCGCTTAGTGACAGAGCCCTTAAGGTCTACATTGGTTGTAATGCACAAGCTATCGAAGATGCTGTTCCAGGTAATGCCTAAAACCTTGGAACTATGCTCGGGGCATAGGTCCAGGTTTCCTTCGGCGTCTACAGTCTTGTCATTAGCTATATTTTGAAGTACGCTAGTGTCGTTTGATCTCCATTTTCTCAGTGGAAAACAAGCACTATTCAAGACTTCTGTAAGTTTTGTATATATACTAGTGGCGCCCTCTGCAGAGGAGCACCCGGTGATAAGGTCATCGACATAAAAATCCCTAGCTATGATTTCTTTAACAATAGGATCATCACACTCGATTGATAATTGTCGTAGACAGCGGATGGCTAGAAAAGCCGCCGACGACGTACCATAAGTCAAGGTATTTAATTGAAATGTTTTTATAGGTTGGGAGGGGTCGTCCCTCCACAATATTTGTTGCAATGGTCGTTGCGACTCAACGACGCCGCACTGGCGATACATTTTTGCGACATCCGCAGTCAATGCCACGTCATGTTGTCTAAAACGCATTAAAATTGAAAACAAATCGTCTTGTATAGTCGGACCGACTTGCTGCAAATCATTGAACGAGTAGCCAGATGACGATTTAGCTGAACAGTCAAAAACGACTCTTAATTTGCTAGTGAGACTGTCGCTTAAAACAGCATGATGTGGCGCAAAGTAGGTAATTTGCGACCTATCGTTATGTGATTCACTCATGTGACCTAATTGTATATATTCATGAATGAACTTTGTATAGGATTCTTTTAAGCTAGGATTTTTTTGTAGTTTATTTTCTAAAGAAAGAAATCTTTGTTTTGCTAAGCCATAGCTATCACCTAATAAGCTAGGCGATTCTTTGAGTGGAATGGTAAGTAAAAATCGACCGTCAGGTAAACGTGTCGTGTTTTGTACAAAGCTTTGTTCACATTCCGCCTCCTCGACACTCAAAGACGTAGAATCATTTGTTATGGAATCTAGTTCCCAAAACCTTGCTAATTGTTTTTGTATTGTGCAATTTTCTATGTTATTTTTGTTTTGTAATTGTGTACTTGTCATATTTTGTGCGTGTGCGAACGCGCATATGTCCGTCATGCCTGGTTCCGAGCCTCCTAGGACCCAACCGAATTTTGTTTCATGCAAAATTAAATTTGTATTATCTAAGTCGATTTGCTCTGAGCCTAATAAACCCCAAAATACCTTGTTCCCTAGTAGGATGTCAATATTGGACTTTTCATAAAAAGTAGGATCAGCCAATTTGATGTTTTTGGGTATATTGAATGATTCAATATTCATTGGTTCACATGGCCACGGCCTACTAATTACAGGTATGACAGTACAGCGTATTTCAATGGAATAGTCACTATATTTTGATTTTAAATTAACCATACAAGTTTTATTTAGAATTGATTCATGTTCGTTTATTCCTGTTATCGAAATTAAAGCTTCTTTCGTTTCCAGATTCAACTCTGTGCACAATCGCTCACTTATAAAATTTATAGTACTACCACAATCTAGCATAATACGTACTGGATAAGCGTTAGTGTCAGCAGCGCGCACGTCGACTATAGCGGTTGTCAATACCCCTTCTTGCGGCTCGGCGCAAACCAGGCTAATAGGCTCAGGTGCGGTGGTCGCGCCGTCCGCCTGGCCAGCAGGCGCAGACGCGGCCGGTTCGGCCGGCGCGGGCGCAGGTGGCGCTACCGCGACGGGCAGCGCGAGACCGCTTGTGCTAGGTACCGAGGTACTCGGCGCGTTGTTATCCCGCGCAGTCGGTTTAGTCGAGTGCAAAATAGTGTTATGTTTTTTTCTACAAACTCTGCACGGGCTTAAACGACACTTATTGGTAGGATGCCCATGGCGGAGACAATTGAGACACAGATTCAAACCTAGGGCCTTGTTTTCCCTATCCTTAGCATTCAAATCTAGAAATGTTTTGCAATTGTAAATGTTGTGAACGCTCGAATTGCATACAGGACATGATTTGGTATTATTATTAGTAATATTAGTTTTAGTAGGTGAATCATAAGTGACCAAGGCTCGCGGCTTCTCTTGCCTAACATTTCTTTGCTCGAGAGTTTCTAGTAAATCGGCCCGCATCCTAACAAATTTGACCAAATCGTCAAATGTGTTAGAATCGCCTTCTAATGTTAATTTGTATTTTTCCCACTCAAATAATGTTTGGGTGTCTAGCTTGGTACACACAATATAAGTCAATAATGTGTCCCACTTATCAACTGGTTCCTTTAATATTTGCAAGGACTTTAGGTTTTTTACGAAAGTATCAATTAACCTGCGTAGCTGAAAGGCTGTATCTTTTTGCACTGCAAATACGTTAAATAAGGCTTTAACGTGATTAGATATAAGCAAGCGTTTATTATTGTATCTGTCACACACGAGCTCCCATGCAATTTGGTAGTTCGATGCACTAAATTCGATTGATTTAATCACGAGCGATGCACTGCCCTCTAAGTAAGATCGTAAGTAATGAAACTTCGTAATATCGGATAAGCTAGTATCGTTATGAATCATAGATTCATACATGTCACGAAACTCCAACCATTGACTGTACGTACCGTCAAACTTAGTAAGGTTTATTTCAGGCAATTTTACCTTTGTGTGCTTCACATCCGTCACCTTCATATCGGCTGGTGATGATTTAGCATTACTGACCGCAGGTCCCTCCGCCTCGCTCAGCAGGAGCTGGGCGCGGGCGATGCTGCAGTAGTACGTTGCCTCGAAAGCCTTTCGCTGGCTGTACTGCTCGGCAGCATCCTCATGGGCACATTCGATCTGTAATTGTACGTCATGGAAGTCATTAAACACTAATTCCAACCTCGAAATGCGCAGCTCGAGCTCAAACCTTTGATGAGGAGTTAATTTTTCTGGTAATTCACTCAAATAGGTATTGAAATTAGTTAACTGAGCCTTACAAGTACCACGACGTTTAACATTTTCTTTCAAAATGGCTTCAGTCATTTTTCACCTCCAAAAACGACACTGCAATGCTAAAACAATCAACAGGAAACGAATGTAAACAACACTTACTCGTAATTAGTAATTTTAGGTTAAGATTATTTGCACTATATTCTTTGTAGGTACTAATATCTTTGAACACTAGTTGTATTGATCGAAAATATATGTAATGTTCTTGTTTTATGCACTAGAAGTTAAAATAACTGCACTTTAATCACAATAGGCAAGTATTTTAGTTAATTTAGTTGTAATTTCTATGAGCCGGCAACTAGTACTGACGGCGTAAACATGTGATTTTTACCGTTAGCTGCAACAAGATAACGATGGCTAAGTAGATATCTATAGTTGCACTTTATGAGGATTCGTATTTAATTCACTGTTTATTATGTAAGTAAGGTATGTTTTACGTTGTAATCTAGTTTTTAATATGATTTCTGACGCTAGTAATTTTGAGATGATTACCTAAGTAGGCACTTATAAGAAAGGGAGTGGATGGGAACTTAGCTGGTTTCTAGTAATCCTGGGCTTCTGGTTCCTTAAATCCGTCCATAAAGGCTTGTAGATCCCTTCTTGAAGTATTTTTAGTGGACTTAGCTTGTTTCTTGCGGCGAACTCGACGTAACTTAGCTTGTAATTTCGAATAGTTAACTGCGCTGTGACAATGGCGGTGCACGGACACGTTGGCTGGACAGTTAATTCGTAGTTACTCGCTGGTTCTTGACTTGTAGGCTCGAAGACCAATGTTGAGGGGCTATCCTGGTGTCTGGATGCTGAATATGAACTCCAATGTAGTTACTATGAGTTTAATTATAAAAAATATACAAAAATGTAATGCAGCCGAGTCATTGCCGCGGTGGCTAGTAAGTAAGTCACGTGATCACTTGGCTGCCCCCCGCTCGAACCTCACCCCGCGGTCGCCCTGCTGGAGTGGTACGCGACAAGCATAAGGACCCTTAGTTTATGGAAAGCCACATATAACAACCAATTCGAGGCTACTAGGTGGCAAAATACGACTCAATACGAGTAGGTAGGTCAAATACACGAGAGTAAGGATTTATATTTGGCCAAATATTCTTGTGACAAAGTTATTCTTCCTCGCGTTATCTCGATTTTGCCACGGATCATGAGAACCTATTGTTCGCTTGACAATTAATCTCAAGGATTGGCGTAGGCACTAGTTTTTCCGAAAGCAACTGCCATCTGACCTTCCAACCCAGAGGGTAAACTAGGCCTTATTGGGATCTGTTAGGCTGTTAAAGTTTAAAGTTACCTACTCGTAAGTCTCGTAACACAACATATAAGTTTCACATAACAAAATTACTTACATATATATATATTATGTACCTAAACATATTACTTTTCTAAAAAAAGGACTGAAATCTAGTGCTGCGAAGAAACGGTATTTTTGTTCGGCTTTTTTGTTGCTATTTTGGCATATGGATACATGGTAGAAGAAGTAAGTATGGAATCCTCCTCCGTTTTGCGTGGTCCGACGCACCTGGCCGGGTTTTCGCGATTTTCCGTCAATGTCTGTCAATACCTTATTTCTTACGAACACCTAAAATAATAAGTTTAAAATTAATCTCAATGTCTCCAGTTTGCTGTTTATTCAAACTGACAAAATCCAAATTTCTGAGGCAATATACGACCGCTGTCTTATATAAGCCATTAAAATTCATCATGAATAACCCCACGTTGCGTTGTTATAAATTTAATTAAATAAATAATTATTGTATTTAATTTATAACAACTAATTAGGCATAGCGTCCAATTTAGAATATGACACAGGCACTAGTTCTTACGAATTTTACCTTAATTTATTAATCAAAGGACCTGAGGTAAAAGTGAGAAGAGGTTAATAAGCAGATGCACCAGCTAGTCGCCGACGCTCCGCTTCCCCCGGGATTAGCCCTTAAGCCTGCACCTAACAGACTGGCTCATAGGGGGCTATGAGCTTGCTGTTGCGTCAATTTTCATTTTTAGAAAAAAAAAACTAGTCTACTAACTACTAACAACACAATAAATGCTTATTTTGCCGCATTCTTCACTATCTCTCCCTATTTCACTGCCATCTAACCCAGAGGACAAAAATATAGCTTATTGTGGCTACTGGCTACTCCGTCTTCCTCATGACTCATGATATTTTACTTCACCATAAAGTAATTGGTGTAATATCAAATGATATTTTTCACACAAGTTACAAGAAGTTCATTGCTAAGAGCTGGGGTTAGGACCCACGACGATTGGTTTAAAATTTAAACTTTATATATAATTTGTTACCTAGTAATTATACTAAATCTGTTTTCTTTTTGACATTTAGTGGTATATGTATTGCTGTATGTTTATTGTCAAGTTTTTTTTAATTCTGGACAATTGTCATATATTCGTTTTCATGATAGATCTACACCAACGCAACTGCATGTCATGTTCTTGCGGTTTATTTTTATAACGCCAAGATCGAAATTTGACTGTTAACTCCATCTTGCGTCGAGTAGGGGAATCAAAAAACTATAGAAAATAGAAATGCAGTTTACTCTATGCCATAGAATCCCCTTTTAAATGTCATAAATCCAAACATGGCGGCCATACCAATAGACAACCAAGTCTAGCGATGAAATGATTTGTTTACATGAGATTCACTGACAGGTGACACACTTTACCTATTCGACAACCCATGATTGTTCAGATTCAAATGAACTTCAACATGCGACGTCAAAAGTGGCATGTCGAATAAGGCCCCAGGTGGAGTACGATCCAACCAGAGATGTGAAAAATACTTTATAAAAAGTATTTAAATACAAAATGCAAATACTTCCTTGATATACTATTTCAAATGCAAAATACAAAATAGTTTTTGAATTTATATTTAAAATACAAAATACGAAATAGGTATTTTCAAAATACTTTTTTTAAATACAAATACTTTGCGATAAAAGGTACTCTGAATAGTGAATACCTAGTCTGAATTAAAAAGTATTACTCTTTATTCTTTGAAAACAGTGTGTCAATCAGTCCTCTATCTAAAGTGCAAATTTCTAGTTGTTTGCTCATATTAACCGGAAGGATGGATGATGGATGATGGTTTTTAACGGCCAATTTTTAAAAGCATTAATTTAGATATGTAATGTTTTACAGCTAGTATAGGTAATACCTCTCGTTAGTGTAATGAAAACGTCACATTTGTGTTTCACCTGGGCAGAAAAGTTTGTTCTCCTCTCGTGCCTTGAAACCCTCGCAACACTCAAGATTCTTCTTCTTTAACCACTCGCTACTCTTGTGGTCATGTGGTTAATAAACATATTCAACAGTTCCATGTTAAAAGAATGAGAGTTTTGCCAGGATTGTAACATCAGAAGAGATTGTAACTCCTACCTAAATTAGCTACTATAAAGTATTTTGTATTTTGAAAATAGAAAATAGGTCCCAAAAACTATTTCAAATAAAATACAAAATAGTTTTCTTCAAAAGGTATTTAAATACAAAATACAAAATAGGTATTTTGCATTTTGTATTTGCATTTTAAATACAAGTATTTCAAATAAGTCACATCTCTGGATCCAACTACGCTATCGTTTCAAATGAAATGTGGTTTTGTTTTGATCATTATAAAATATATTTTTCATTTAAAACCCGTATCTGCCCATTGCATTGAATTTTGTGGGAATAACCCTGCCTGAAATGTATTCTTGTTAGGTACCTATGTGTTTCCGTTGCTGCGGTGAAAAGTTGTGTGTCGCAACGCTCCTTTTAAGTCTCTGGTCGAGAGTTTAATAAGATTTTTTTAATTGGTCAGCAATTATAATCAGCATTAGGATAAAATATCCCCTTTCCTTTTCTATTGTATAAAAATATATCGTAACAAATTAACAAAAAAATATGTTGTCAATCAGGTTCAGCCGGCCGCTACACCAACGAGGCCGGGTTCATGTCGTATTACGAGATCTGCGAGTTCCTCCGCGAGGACAACACGACCCTCGTGTGGGACAACGAGCAGATGGTGCCGTTCGCGTACCGCGACGACCAATGGGTTGGCTTCGATGACGAAAGATCGCTGAAGACCAAGGTAAAACACCAATGAGGGGAGGACAGCATGACCCTCGTGTGAGACAACGATCAGATGGTTCCGTTCGCGCTGAAGACCAAGGTAAGATACTAATGGGTTCATGTCAAGTGGACAACACGACTCTCGTGTGAGACATCGAGCAGATGGTGCCGTTTGCATACCACGACGACCAATGGGTTGGCTTCGATGACGAGCAATCGCTGAAGACCAAGGTACGTTCAACACCAACTCAAAGTCCAGTATTTATTCGGTAAATAGACAACGAGGCAATGATAGATCACCGAAGCCCAGGGCGAATCCAACCCCAATGAGACCAGGGTCATGTAGAATCAGGAGGTCTGCAAAATTATCCCGCAATGACAACAGGAATCTCTAATAGTGGCACATTGAGCTGACCGTCTAGCATGAGTTGCGTTCTCGCTCTCGCTCGGTCGATCTTTCTCCCTGTGTGTATCTCCCCTCTTCTTCTCTCCAACGTTGTATGTTTGTCTTGCTCTCTAATTTTTACCTTTCCGTTCTGTATTTTTGTTTTGACACATATGTTTTAAGAATTATGGTTCAAATTATATCAACCGCAAGATTAAGCTTCCCAGTAAACATCAAACGTTAGAGGCTATACCGCACATGTTATCCTTAAAAAGACTTTTCTCAAACATGCAATGAAATGTCGTCGCTCCGGGCGTTATATCAGGCTTCGAAGTATCACGTTTAGGGCGGAGCAACTCCAGAGAACTGTAAAGGAATTTCATACGAAATTGAAGGCCTAGGCCGGGAAGTAATTTTTTTTAAAATTCTAATGTAAACATGGGGTCTGTGTCCATGAACAGACTAAACAGCCGAATTATTTTTTTTTTTTTTTTTTTTTGGTGATTGAATGGTTATCGGACCAAAATATCCGTGTTAACGCCTGTTATACACGAACGTACTGATATTAAGAATACGAATCTGTATGATTCAATGTGTTGATGAATAAATTTAAAATTTTGCCTATACGTAAGTCACCAGAGACCATAGACAATATTTAAAATCCTCTGCATTTATTTTATTTATAGAAATTGAGATTCTTATTATCAGATTGTGTATAATGGCCCTAATAAGGTCTATTCGAACACTACACACGCGAAATACGGACGACTTCCGTAAAAAAAAAAACAATTATGGCGGGATTGGAAGAAAAATTAAAAAACTTTTGTTGTGAAGTTGGATTTTTATTATAAAGATTATAAATTTGTTTTTTTGAGTGGTGTATTTTTTTTTATTTCATTGCATGTTTGAGAAAAGCACTATACATGCCTAGCCGTGAAAAGGTCTTGCCGGCTTCGTATCACTATCCGGCCTCCCTACGGTCGGCCGGCTATACCTACTCACCCGGCAAGCCCTTCTTTCCCGGCGTCTGCAGTAATGTACTATTATTATTAGAATTAACACCAGCACTTCAATTCCAGATGGCCTGGCTCAAGGAAGAAGGCTTCGGCGGCATCATGGTCTGGTCCGTCGACATGGACGACTTCCGAGGCTCCTGCGGCACCGGGAAGTATCCTCTTATCACCGCCATGAAGCAGGAGCTATCAGGGTACAAGGTCAAGCTGGAATTTGACGGGCCTTATGAATCGTCGAACCCGAACGGACAGTACACTACTAAGGATCGTGAGTATCTTGCTTTTACCCGCGTCGCGTCGGTTTCTTTCGACACCCTTTTGGGAGGGTGTGAGTAGGGTTTACACGACGGATCTAAAATGTATGGGAAGATCCGCGGATCCGGATCCAGATCCGGATAATTTCATACATTTCGGATCCGGATTGCAAACCCTAGGTGTGAGGACCGCCGTGATGTACCTATCAATGTCATATTTTATTGTCTGGGAAAACTCCTACTACTCTATGGTTTACGATGGGTGCTTGTGCTGCACTCTGGCGGCAGAACATTGCAGTAATACCCCCTATTGACGAAAATTAATTAGAATTCCACAATCGTGAATTTCAGAGAAACCGTTCTTAGCTAAAATACGTTTATTTCAAGTTTACTTACATGCTAATATTTGCCGAATTTCACTTTCTATTATGCTTAATTTACGTCAGATTTAAATTTAATACGAGCCATATTTTCCGAAACTAGTAAACCCAGCTAAGCTAAACAGCCGGTAGTGACATGCAATTATTTATTTGGTATGTTGTCAAATGATTTATATCTGCGATAGGTAAAATGGGATTTTCATAGAGTTAGGTAAACTAGGAATTCTGGTTTCATTTATTTTCCGTTACTTACTTATTTTCTTCTTTTAAACACAAATTGGCCAGGAGACTGATTCTGATTTACCAATTTGTTAAAGTTTTAGCCACCTAATCACACGACTTCCAGAGAATTTCGCGCGCATCAATCAGTGCGAGCGATCGTCAAGGTCGTATCATAACTAAATCAAAACCTGAACAAATTTTTAAATCAAAATTGGGCTTCATATTACACGTAATTCCTTTAAAAAAGTTATTTACAAATAAATTACTTTTTCAGCCAACGAAGTCGTCTGTGAAGAAGAAGACGGCCATATTTCCTACCACAAAGACAAGGCTGACTGCACGCACTACTACATGTGTGAGGGAGAGAGAAAGCACCACATGCCGTGCCCGTCTAACCTAGTGTTCAACCAGGACCAGAACGTCTGCGATTGGCCAGAGAATGTAGAAGGATGCCACCACCACACCCAAGCGCCGGCAGCTAAACGATAGAAAAAACAGTTCTGTTATGTTGGCTAAATTGTAGTTAATTTTGCAGACCGTCAGTATATATAAATGCTTCCAGATTGTTATGGTTCTAATTGGGTTAATAACTAGCAACGTCAGAGGCCCTTTTATTAAGTTCATCCGCCAGCGAACGACAGTTGCAAGTGCCAAAAATTGACACGCACAAACGCCTGTTATCCGCAACCTTCTTGAATACAGTGGCGCCCTCTGCAGTGAACAAAAAAGAGATTTTAATCCAATTGTGGTGATTACCTATAGCCTGGCCAGCCATCCGTCCATAGCTTTGGAACAATAGTTACGAAAGAAAAAAAAATGTCCTGTAGCTTATTTCTATATCTGCTTGGTTGGCTAAACTATATTAATTGTATTTTTTTTTTTACTTTTTTACATTGTTATGATCTTGAACTATCATCCACCAATTATAAAAAAGATTTACTTATCGGTTGTCATTGAAAATCGAATGGAGATTCGTGTGATATATTGTAAATTAACATTATTGGTAATATTGTACGTAAAGTACCCTATCTATTAATAAATTATATTTTTAAGGATAATCTTACTCTCCCAAAGGTACACAATTATTGTAAGATTTTAACAAATAAACATGAAGATCTTGATTATATTTTAATAACAAATGCACATTATATTAAGTAAATAAGTTGGTTTTCTGTTTAAAACTGGATTGGTCCCTATATGACGTATCTGGCGATTGTCAAAATATGTTTGTAACTTTTCTGTTTAAGTGTGATATTGATAACTTATGAAAGTGATGTTAAAAAAATCAAGTCATAAATCAAATTAAATGTTGTGTTTCTTTGGGATTGTATAATTATTTTATTATATAAGTAGCATAAACTTATTTTATTTTATGGAATACTCAAATCAGCTACGTACACTGCCTTTTATACTGCCAGTAAGTTACTGTCCAACGAAATTGTTATGATGTGACAATAAATAAATTACTGTAAAATAAGTGATAATTTAAGTTTGTAAATATTGTGTTTAGATAAAAAGAGACGTAGGAGTAATTATTAAACATTTTTTTAAAGAAAACTTTTTTTACTTTTGTCCTTCATGTTTGTTGTCGTCCTATGGTACCCCATTGGTACAAAGGGCCTTCGTGAGACGTCGCCATCCACTCCTGTCCTGTGCCTCGCGCTCCGCGTCCCTCCAACTCAGTCCAGCTGTCCTTTGTCCTTCATACTAGCTATTAACTACCTAATATTGTTTAGCTACAGAGTTATTCATTGTAGACGAGTTATAAAGCCTAAAAACATCGTAATTACGAAAGTAATTGATCTAAGACTTAGATGACGCTGTATGACTCCGTACAATAACTCTGATAGTCAAATCTGATCTGTTAAGGCCATGCGTACTAGTAGCTGCCCCCCCATTCTCAGATATGGACAAGATTTATTCGAATGACGAATAAGAATAACAACATTATTCGCGAATTATGAATAAAATTGTCGACGATTTTTCTTATTTGAATAAATTATTCTTGGAATAATTTATTCGCAAATAATTTATTGGTCGAATTGCCACGAATAATTGTTTATTGGAGTAGTAGGTACCGTACCATATTAACTTTTCTCGGTTTGAAAGATTTGGCAACTGTGATGTGATGTGTGTGTGACTGCAACTAAATAGTTACTGATAAATATAAATTATACGTTGTGCTATGATAAACACACAAAGAGTCACTACCGAATTGGCTAAGAGGCCGTTAAAAAACCTATACATTACAAAAACCTTTTTATTCTGTTTCCAGTTTTCCATTATTACTTGGCTATTTATATCTCGTGTATACTGCAATAATAGACCACATTGCTCTTTCGAAACATGCTTCCAATAATCCAGAACCAATTTCCAATCGAAACTATGTTAGCATAAATCTGTACAAACTACCAATTTCCACGGTAAATTGGATCATAATAGAATAAAGCTAGAGTTTCGATTCGATTGTTTCGGAAAACGGGATCAGTGGGAAATTTACTGGATTTCAGATCATACCTGAAATAAGCGATTGAAAATTCATAGCAGTATGCTTTGGTATGAATTGGAGTTGACGGCGATAAGGTGCTTCGTTGCTTTTTTTTTTTTTTGATAGGAGAATATTAGGACATTTAACATCCCGTAATTATCTTTGTGAGCAAAGAGAATAAATACTATTTATATAGTCCTCCTCATAGTAAATTTTGTAGTCACAGTAAATTTACTGCCAACTATCGACACACGATTAAAACTCAAAATGAAAATGTATAAAACTATCAAAAAAATGTACATATGGATAAATGATTTTATTATTTCCATATCATTTCGACCGATGTTCTTTCACTGATACCTATGTGCCTATGTGTTAAAATTGTTAAATATCAAACGGTGACACAACGCCATCTAGTCAAGCATAGCCCAAAGGTGTGTGCGCCATCTAACCGAGAATGACTTTATCTTGATTTCCGAGGCAAGTTTTTTTCCTTAAATTGTATTAATCTTATACAGAGTTACATATGTCTTTGTTGTGAGTATGTACGTAGGTGTAGGTAGGTACTATCTTTCGCACTGCACTGCACTTTTCAACTAACATCCCAGTAAAGCGTTATTTTATACCTTAAAGTTTGTGAACATCACCGTAACAGCTGCAATTTCACAAGCAGCTAGAATAAATCACTTGAAAATTCGCCATTTATCTCAAGAACTAGTCGGTGCTGTCGGTACCAAATGCTGTAAAAATTAAGTGCAGACGCGTGATCGCTGCCAGTTAACTTGAGATCGATTCTTAACGGTCTAACGCGTAATGTGAATAACTGGATAAGTTTATTGTGTGAATTCAATTTCCTACCATTGAACACGTCATGTCTTGAGTAGGTAGTAATAAAATAATAAATAGGTAGTACATATTGCAATATTGCACACCTCAAAGTAGCGTTGTAACTTGAAAATTCAACAATTTCTATTTACACATTTCTTATGATTTCTAATTTCAAGGCACAAAGTAAAGTAACAGTAAAGTAAGTAGGTATAATAGGTAGCAGTAGTACCTACAAACACCATTATGATTAGATTTCTCTATGTGCTTAGTGCCTTTTTACTAAAGTGGCCCTTTCATAATTACCTACAAACCTACATGATGTTGAAAGTTACAGATGCAATACCCCCGGCTCGTACCAATGAGTTTTTCGGAACTTATGTACGAAATATCATTTGATATTTACCAGTCGCTTTTCGGTGAAGGAAAACATCGTGAGGAAACCGGACTAATCCCAATACGGGCCTAGTTTACCCTCTGGGTTGGAAGGTCAGATGGCAGTCGCTTTCGTAAAAACTAGTGCCCACGCCAATTACTGGGATTAGTTGCCAAGCGGACCCCAGGCTACCATGAGCCGTGGCAAAATGGGGACAACGCGAGGAAGATGATGATGATTCTGTGTTTCTGCGATATATAACAGAACGTTATTTTTTTATTTAGCTTATAGTTTATACTGTCCCACTACTCGAAAAAGGACTCCCCCAATTCCTTTGAGGAATTTTTTTCTGTATGTATTTTTCACATCTCTAATATTTTTCTTGTATAAGGGTTATTTTATGTACTTTTAGTCGTTTTTAGGGTTCCGTAGCCAAATGGCAAAAAACGGAACCCTTATGGATTCGTCATGTCTGTCTGTCTGTCTGTCTGTCTGTCTGTCCGTCTGTCCGGCTCGCACTTGGCCGCTTTTTTTCTATTTTTGTGTGAAAATCTTAATGCGGTTCACAGAATACATCTACTTACCAAGTTTCAACAGTATAGTTCTTATAGTTTCGGAAAAAAGTGGCTGTGACATACGGACGGACAGACATGACGAATCCGTATAAGGGTTCCGTTTTTTGCCATTTGGCTACGGAACCCTAATATTTTTTTTATTACGTCATAAATCCCCTAAATACGGAACCCTTCCGGCCGCTTTGACCCGCTAGGCCCGTGATCTACAGGGTGCTTCCTGTAACAGGAGCAATAAATTAAACTAAAGGCTGTACTCCTCAAACTGACCAACATTTGTTCAGCAACTTTTAAAAATTATGAATCCTTTAGTCTTCCTCTTTTTCATACAAAATAAATATTGCCTACAATGTACGCTGACATCAGTGTGTTTGACGTTGCTTGTCACGCTTTAAATATAACAAAATTTGCAATACATTGCGTCTTAGAATAAACTTTAAAGTGTAATACAAATCAAAACATGAGTTATTTTCAAAAGTTGCTGAACAAATGTTGGTCAGTTTGAGGAGTACAGCCTACAGTTTAACTTATTGCTCTTGTTACAGGAAGCATCCTGTATATTGGCGAACAACAAAACCCTCAATCCATCAACAGAATAATTGAAATGCTGCGGTTATCGAACGCTGGTTCTGCGTGCGGTATCAATTATATATATATGTATGTTATTAACAACACATATAATTCAATCATATAGGTACTTAACGTGTTAACCAGTGGTACCTATAATATGTTCACAGGTAGGTAGGTATGTATGATAAGGTTAAAAATATTCTTAAAAAAACAGATTGTTTCAATCTCTATACAAACATATGAGAAATATCCGCAATTTTCCCTTAAGGCCAATCAAATGAGATACAAAAATAAGGTTTTGGGGAATTAATTCCCAGCAAGCTGGAAATCATGCTTTTAATCCGAGTTTGCTCCATCCCAGGAGGTGACATATCCCTAATAAGAAAAATATTCCAGAGTGGCAGATAGGTCGGTACTTATGGAAAGTTGTTTCATCCGCTACTATTATTACTGTTGATTTTACTTATATTATAACACTCGGCATCGCTCATACTTTATCTAACCCTTTCCATGCTTTGATTATTAAAACCGTGATCCCCATAACTCCTGTCACCCATTTCCATTCGCGTCACGCACTACGAGTATGTTGTCACGTTCTGAATTACCGTAGCAGGTGCTGGAAGATACATCCTGTAGTTTCGGCAGGAATTTTAAACTAGCGAGAAGCTGTGTTGCGAAATCTCTGATGGTTTGCATAATAATGTACGTTGAAACAAATAGCGTTAGCCTGGTTTATTTGTTTGGCAGCTAGACGAAATGGTAAACAAGGTTTTATAGTACGATATGTATAGAGTCTGTGCGGAAAGAGAAGAGTCGTGGAATGTATGGGGCCCAATACATTCCACGACTCTTCTTTCCGAACAGACTCTGTGCTCTAGTGGTTATAAATTAATATTCTAGCTTTGTTGTAAAATATTTTAGGTAGGTTGTCTCGAGCGCTTACGTCATGGTGACGTCACTGACAGGGTTAGTCGATGTCAGACTGCGAGCAGAGCCGGTCGTACCGCGTGATGTTTGTGTTGGCGAACCGTTGGAAATACACTATATCGTATGATTTACTGAGGTAAATGCAATACTTTACAGGTAAATAAAAAAAATGTGAAAAAATACTGTTATTTCAATGTAATTTGCTACATATTTAGATCTTCACAAAGTCAAATAGGGTCAGTTGTCACCATGATAAACTATTAGGGTTGCCAACTGTCTGAGTTTCCCCTGTTTCTAGTTTTGTTCTATGGGACTTGGCTTAATGGCATCCAGGTCATTAAAAACTGGCACTATTCATAGAATTGACTCATATATTTCATATGCTGGCGTCTGTAAAATCATGTACCTAAAATACTTCTTCTAAAATTTTCTTCAATTTGAGCTGTGCTTACCAATCGTGTGCTTACAAAAAACACGAACATAGTCAACGGCTGAAGCTAGTCTCGGTACAATACTGCTTACAAGTCCATGTAGCAGTATTGTAACTATTTTTGTTGTAATTATATACCGACGCGTTTCAGCACTTTCAGCTCAGCAATACTTAGTCTATGGGGCTAGCATGGCGTTAACCCTTAATTACACAGAAAAGGAAAGATAGCGAACTCAAATTGTTCAAAACTCCTTGGCGCTCAATGGTCGTAATTCTGGTAAGCAAAAAAATGTAAAACATGTATCACAGGGTCTCAGGTGGCGTTCTGAGTTCATAGGTTATGCTCAGTATTGTGTGCGTTGACGAAAAAATCAATCGATATAATCAAAGTAAGTCCGAAGTGACGCATGACATGACAAGTGATAAAAATGCGAACATGATAGCGACCGCCGCAGGCTCGACAATTACATGAAAAAAAAAATAGTGTTTGGAATTTTCCTAAACGGCGAAGCTACCTACAGGTCGTTGCGAAGTCTACGCTCACAGAGGCTAGGTACCTACTCTTTTTATCAGTTTTTATTTTGTATAGTCATCGACCGACTTGAATACGCTTAATAAGCCATGTTACTATGAAATGTTAGTGTTTAAAATGTCAAATCTCTGAGTCGCTATGTTTATTATTAGTGTCTTTGGTATTTAAACACGGCGTGAATCAGATAGCTGTTTTACTAGTAAGTATTGTTATTAATTTAACACAAACATTTTATACTCATTCACATAGTCCAGTCTTAATTCCTTAACACATTCATTTCCACTCAGCCAAACAAGACATCTGCACCTGTGCACCAGGCCAGAAAAATTTCGTCATAAGAAAGCCGGTAGTACCACGATCCGGACTATCGGGTCGTCCGGCCTGGGAACGAAATCATAAAATACCCGATAGTCGGGTTTTCGGCACTGAATGTGTTAAACCAACAGACTAAAGTTGGACAGAGCCTACGACGTTTGCACCCACAGAGGTGGGCTAAACTAGCCACGGAGTAGGACCCACAACTTAAACGCCGGAGTGGTGATTATATTAGGAGGAGATGGCGGGACGACCCGACCTGAGGTCCGTTTCTCAAAAGCTTGTAACTTGTAATACAAGCAGATGTCACTTTTTGATAGCTTTTGTTAAAAAGGGACTTCCACTTATATAACAATAGCTTTTGAGAATCGGGCCCCTGGACGCATTTATTGGCAACGGGATGGCTACTGCACTTAATCGGGAACATTGGAACTCTAGGGGGAGGTCTTTGCCCAGCAGTGGCTTTATACACTTAAAAAAAAGTTTCTTGACTCTAGATACGCCCGGCAGAGTTGAGGTCCTTATCCTTAGTAGTTGATTTCCCCACAAGACGCTACCTACAGTCTCGTTTAGGATTAACAACAATGCTGTACCTACATAGAGGAGGTATACATTTTGGTAATTGAATTGTCTACATCATCTTTAGAAACTTTATTTAATTCGAATTTAATCTTCCCAGAGAGGGCTGATTTAGAAGGCGCGCGATTTAAGTTGCATTGCGGACTGTTGGTTACATCCAATTCAACCGACCGATCAAAAAACGCAATGTAATGAAACTCGCATGCGAGTTCTCGCATCGTCTAAATGAGCCCTTAATGAGCATGCTAGTGCGAAACCATTACTGGTAAGTGACCACCCCAGGAGACTGTCTACTTATGTTGTACGAGCTAATGACGAAATCGAATCAGGCTCTCAGATGTAGATGTAGACCTTTATAAAGTACTACGTTTTAGTAAACTTTACTGTATAGGTACAAGATAGGGTCCATTTTTGGTTAGTTTTATAGGGTCTATTATTGTTCATTTGAAATGGAATCAGGCTCTTGGGATGTTTGCATTACGTTTATATCATCGTTTTCACCATTCATGAACCTTAATTAAAAAAGATAAGGTTTATTTTTGCTATCGGTAGAAAAAGAGACTAGTACATAGAAAAGACCGATAGTCTTCATAGTAGCAGCAAGAATCGTCTTTGATGTAGATGGCACATTTTTTTTCTCACTTTATTTGATTATTTTTACATGAGTAGGTATGTAATGTAAAATTGGACTATGTTAACCGTTGCCATGAGCACAAAAATACAATAAAACCAACACATTATTAAACAATTATAGGGAACCAAACATTTTAATAGCGCCATCTATTTTTACCCTTTTTGTTACTTCCAGAGAACTTGAATAAGAATATTCCGTAAAATGTTTTTAATGTTTTTTTTTGTACTTTTGTGGGTATGGCAGCTAGGCAAGCTTTTATATGCACAGTTTTTATATGAACTAAATCTCTAAATCTAGATGTAAAATAAAGAAATTGATGAGACTGTAAAAACTACGAAAGAAATATGTGTCATCGGATAATTAGAAAAAGGTCTACCCTAAAGTCGATAATACCATATTATTTTGGTATTGTTTCATTCCAAAGACGATAACAGGTAGTTGTTGAAGCTAAAATGCAATAATAGTAATAAGTAGCGCCACCTACAAAATAAACGAAGGCACGCGAGGAACGCGGTGTTGCTTGTCGTCGGTCCTACCTATTTACTAGCCACTGGTTCAAGCTAATGACCAAATGGAATCAGGCACCCGGGACGCCTGCATCTCGTTTTTACTTCGTACAGACGGCCGCTCATTCTGTTCTCTGATGAGGTTCAAATTCGTTTTATTCTCGCAGTCACAAAGTCATTCACTTCTGTGAAAAATACAGGCTTGTGTAGTGCCTAATAAATACCTATAGGTACACCTACATAGAAAATATCCATAACTCAGAAACCTATATTTGCTATAAAACACAAATAAACTGCCCTCAGCAAGATTCGAACCCGATACCCGATACCTCTTACTTTAGTACCGACTACCGGCTAGGCCAGGAGACCGTCATGTAGTTTTATATTTCAATTTAAAATCTAAGTATAAGCTATGTCTATAGGCAAAACCGTTAACATACTAAAAATAAATTCAACTGTAAATACTAACATAACTAATACAAGGTCAAGCTTGACTGACTGCATATATTAGATTAAACCTGCACTCATACAAGATGCTTCGCTGACCTTAATTGAAACTTAAAGTCCGATTAAGTGTGCTGTAAGAAAGCGATGAGATATACGTAGCACAGTTGAGCAGTGAGCTACCCTAATGTGAGAGCTTATTAGCACTTATCAGCTTTTTCACACGACTGTCCAAATCACGAGCGGAAAGCGTTTTGGGATTTATTAAAAAGCGGCATATATATAGTCCATAGATTAGAATTTGGCCCCGAACGGCTAATCCTTTGTCTATTGTGTTAAGTAAAACAGCACGTGCCCCTACCTGCGAAAAAAGGGTCGTGTAATTCTAATTGGCACCTGAGCGCGGTCTAGTCCAACGCCCAAGCAACCAGTGTAACCGCTCTCCGATAAGGCATTGTTACGCATCTCGATAACACATTTTAGACTGATTTCCTTAGCGTTCGACTCGCCGGCACTCAGTGTCCGTAGTTCTTGGGTGGTCCCTGCCACACAAGAAGTTGCATTTTTTTTACCATTTGTTCACTTTGAATGTTATTGCAATTTCCATAGGAGTTGTAATTCAATAACCAGTTAAAGTGACTGGACCATTTTTTATGCAGGGAATAGCACGTGCCGATTTACTTTACAATAGACAAAGGATAAGCCGTTCGGGGTCAGTTTCACATCGACGGAATATACCTAAGGAGGACGGTGAACGCCTGAGTGAACCTTTTTACTTATCATTTTTCACACTAGTGTCTACGCCACCAGCTGGAAGCTTTTTAACGGGCTGGTCAAAAATGTTTCTAATCATATCCCTCGGCTATATCTCTAGCTCATCAATCTCATCATCATTAACTTAAGAGTTACTCTCTTGTCGGTGGAGTATCTTCCAGCTTTTCCTATTTTGCGCCAGCTCTTTGACTTTTTGATACGACACGACCCCTCTACTTTGTCTTTTACATTTTTCTTTTTTTTATATCACTAGCTATTTTATACTATAATAAAATTGTACTTCTATGGTATGCAGGGCAATCAATGATATAATACTGAAAATAAATGAAAATTATACATGCTTTCGCGATGTTTTCTATCGGGTCAACTTTTTAAGGTTTTGGTTACAGTCTGTCCTTACCAAATAAATTGTAAATTGTTTGAATTTGTCATTCAAAAAATGTACATGGAAAATCTCCTTTAAACGTGTAAAAGGTTATATAAAAACTACAACTTTGCGTTAGCCCCCTCTTAATTGACGCAAAACGTTACCCGCTGTTCGCTCCTCGCTTATTTACCACAAACCACTAATTCCCGTTAGCGGAGAAGGATACAGCGCACCCAGTGGCACACTGGCCCGTTGTATCACTTACTTATAAAAGGTGACATTGTTTCAAATAATCACGGCGCTTACGCCCTTTTGGCTACGCTATACGACACTCTGTCACTTGGCCTTAAAAGGTTATATTTTGTTCAACGTTGTACGGCGCTTACGACGTATTGGGTAATCGGTGCTACAAGACTTGGGAGTCATTAGGTTGGTTTATCACTGGATTGTCTAAATGTTCGCACACGACGTTGAATAGTAAATAGTTAAATACTGTACGGTATCGAGTATATGGAAATAAGAGTTCGAGATAGATAGTTTAGGTATAGGCATGTTTTAGGCCTATTAAATAAAGAAATATTTATGTAGGTACTTATAAAATATAATAACACCTCTTCACGCCACTCTCGGAATGTGCCGAGGAAATTAACATTCAAAAGTACTGATTTTTCCGGTATCTGATTTTATTTATCCTTCAACCTAGCCACTCTTCTCTTCATACCATTAGCTGCACCGGCGGTCTAGCCAAGGTGACAATCGCTTGCGCTTCGCCATCGAATCGTTTTGTGTCTCTCTATCACTCTTCCATTTAGTGTGACAGTGACAGTTGCGTTTCGTTCGCTACGGAACGTTAGCGATTGGCATGTTGTCTACGAGGCCTGCTGCTCTAACCTCCACTAATAAAAATCTGCCAGGTAACAGGATCTAGTAATAAAGATAAAGACAAACTAAATAGTAGGTCTGCCTGTAGGTGTATCCATTTTTTCAGGGCTAGCGCTTAAAATCATTAAGATGATTATCATGTTTCAAATGTACTAAACAGCTGAGTACAGAAAACATATTATGTACAGTTCATTAATATAATTAGAAGAACTTTCGCTTTTCATAGTGTTAATAATTTGCATAACGCCGGTAAGTGTTGGTTTCTCACATTATGCGTTATCTAAGGTTTGTAATTCGGAATTTCTCTTGATATTTTGTTGTTTATTTTAATACAAAAATATACATAATAAAACACGTAGCATTTACCACATGGCATTTCAGGCATCACCTTAAAGTTTAGAGTACGTGTGACTCTTAATTTATGAATTTAAATTATTCGTGATAGTATTATTAATTTAGTATAGGTAAGTTTAAAAAATAAACCCATCCCTTTGACAAGTATGCCTTTAGAATCATTATAGTATTTTTCAGTACTCGTGTTATAGCAATAATGGATGATGATACTTCAAATGTATTTAATGCAGGTATGCGGTTTGTTGATTCTATTCTAGTTGGTATATAAAATAATCTCACTATGTTTTTTTTTATTTACAGATACCTATACATATATTCACTTATTTACATTTGTTCGATTTTTATAAACCCATTTTCTTCCTATTTTGTAGGTAGTATTTTTTCTGGGTTCAAAATTTATCTCAAAATGGATTATGTAGGTAATTACATTACACATATACCCGCGTGTGTTTTTTAAAACGTATTTAATGAACATCAACCGAGTCTTATATTAGGGCTCATTTAGACGGTGCGAGTACTCGTCTTAAAGTATAATCTTATATTGTCATATGAAACTTTAGCCTGGTGTCTCTTAAAGCTCGACGGAGACCTAACTTTAAACCATTAATCCATCTAAAGACCCATTATAGGAGCCGATACACAGGTATGTGTTACAATTAATAGCGTAGTCATTTAGTGCACGAAAACATTTAGTGATAAAACTTTATTGACTTGAAATCAATTAATCGTATCAAGCACAACAACGCGCATACCATACTCAGTTTTTAGACAGAAAAAGGTAGTAATTTAATATGGAACTAGTCTTGTTTTGCTTCCTTTCTTGATAGAATCGCAAGCGCACCCACCCAGATATATTGTACCTAAGTAGACCGCGCAAGTAGGGTTTAAGTGTCAATAATAAGATTGTATGCATATTGCATGTGTAATCCACCGTTCTCTCCAATATTATGTGAGCTATGCCTATGCGCCGTCGTAACCACATGGTCATTAACTTTTGTTACAGGTTTTACACTTTTTGATAATGCGACGTCTATCCAGATGAATATATGTACAACCACCCCCCACAACCCCACACCTCCGTTCTCTCGAATACTCTGAAGAGTAGTCGCGGTGATCCGCGTTCCCAATGTCTTTAGTTCTCTATCAATCTGGACAACGCGGTGTTAATATAATTGTTAATGTCAACCAGTTGTTAATGTCAAGCTAATTCGTAATTTAACACATTGTAATATTCATTTATAGTAAAAATAGTGCAAAACGATTTTTAACATACTTCTAATAATAATGTCGGTTTTTTGTTTTTCTAACTGTTAAAAAAAGTATTTCTGATTAATTGCAAACTGTAATATAATACCGACTTGAGATAAGACTTATACAATAACAAGACTTATAAACTATTATTACCTACTTTAACTAGAGATGTTATCTTTGTGGTTGTTTTTTGTTTAGAAAATTTCCTTTAACCCGCATAAATGTCAATGTGGTTCAGTGGACGGACTGAAAATCAGCGCTGCGCAGGTAATTTGTAATGAAATGACTGACGCAGCGTATGCTGAGCCCCTTCCTTTTGCCGCACAATTATTTTTTTTTTTTTCAATCCCTTTATGTTTTGTAACCTGTATGCTTTTTGTGTTGCAATAAATGGTTTCTTATTGTTATAATTCAAGTGTTGTGTTATTACATGTGACGTCTATGTATTCGAATATCTGTGCACCCACCCCACTTCTCTCGAACGCTCACCGCGCTTCGTCGCACGCGCATCGTCTTCAGTTCTCTAGGTCAAACAGCCGCGGTGCAACGCGGTTACGAATTGTTGTGTTTGTGTTGTGGTTGTGTTTTGTTTTTGGATTTTGCCGGCTTGCCGATTTTGCCGGCGTATAAGGTAATTTGTGCTTTGTGTATATTACCTATAGATTATTGCTTTTTTTGAAGTGTGTCTTTTATAGTTTTTTTATGTGGATATGTTGCAGGTTTAGATGTGATTTTAAACGCACGTTTAGATAAAACAAAAATCGATAGAAATAGCAAAAAGCATAAACAATAGTATAAGATAACCAGAAACCTCAAAAATGGACACAACAAATTAATTAAAACTTATGTTCTACCATCGAATGTTGTTTATTTCTATGTACATGTACCATGTACATGATTACATCAGTACATGTACCTACAAAACTACATAGAATGCACTACAAAAAAATACCCTCGATTTTCGACCACTACACTTATAAAAGCTTAATTCCCTACAATCTGGTGACAAATGGGTTGTCACTTTAAATTAGGTTGTAAATTACTATTAGTACGTTTACCTTAATTATAAAATAAAAAAACACTGGCCATTTCTATTTATCATGATTGTCATCAATTATCTTATCATAACGAACATACTTATGTTTATGTTTATGTGATACTTCCTTATTTTCCAAATCAATTAGTGGTTAATTTAGGTGGTAAGGAAAATCTGTTAAAGGAAATAAGTAAACAGTGGAAAGTATTGCATACATACATTATAAAATTACACTTGTAAATAGGAAACATTGCATGAAAAATTACTACCTAAAGTACAGTCAAGGGTAAAAATATGGGTGTACCTACTCATCATACTCAAAAATATGTCCCAAAGCTCTTATGTCAGCGAATTAAGAACTATGGGACATATTTTTGAGTAAGTTGTATGGACCCATATTTTTACGACTGTACAAGTGTAGGTAAGTACATAAACAAATCGTAATACATAAAAATATTAACATTAGGTAGGTTTATAGTAGTGTGTCTACTTGAAATAAAAACAAATTAAAATATTTTCTGAAAATAATTTAATTTGTTCTAATACATTAGGTACTTATTTTAAAATATCTTACTGGCAAAGTAGTTTCATCAACCTGCAGTAATTTGTTCGAGTTGGAGAAAAAACATTCTCTTTGATTTATTTGAAACAATTTTTTCTATTTTTTCTTAGCTTAACTGTTTGTTAATACCTTTATATCTGATATTTGGTACCCATCAGAAATGTCTACATTTAACTAGATACGGAGGAAGATTCATAAATACTTATAAACAAGACATTTATTTTATTACTTTAGATAAGAAACTTGTCACGTACTTATAATTTGCTAGGTATTTGATATTTTCATAACATTTTATTATCGTTTCTATAAAACTACTTCAGCGATAAATGATTCATGGTAAAAGTACCTTCAATTTGAGACGCGAAACCTATGAATAAATTCTCATAACTTTAAAACTTATAATAATTTTACTCTTTAGTGATTTTTTAAGTCTACGTGACTATTTAAAATGACCTACTAAAAGTTCACAGCGTGAATGTAAAAATTTATAGGAACGCCAATAGTATGTAACCTTTAATAGACCTTTCTACGCGACTGACATTATACACTTGTTATTGAGCCGTATAAAGCAATATACTATATTTTAAAGGTGCTCACAAATATCTGTACACGCTAGAGGCGCTCGAGGCGTTAGAGGGTGTTTTCTGATATTTTTGAGCACCTCGGCCGCTCTTATATATATATATATATATCTGATGGCGACTATTAGTAGTTTCTGAGAGCTGCAACCGTTTTTAAAGTAGGTGTATATACCTATGCTAAACTCCCAGTTGTTGTTCGCGATATTTAAGTCAAGTTAAAGGATTACGGATTTGAGTCAACTTGACAATCCTAATTGTGCCTAACTTTTCAACCCATAGGCAGAAATTAGGCACAATTTGTCCTATCGGGTTGTTAAGTTATTCTGGCCATGTGCGTAGTACGTGATAGGCTGACGATGACAGAGGGACAAAAAGTCGCGCTCGAAGTACTAACCGGCCTAGCCAAGGTGACAATCGCTATCGCTACGACAACGAAACGATTTGTGTCTCTCTCTATCACTCTTCCTTATTAGCGCGACAGTGACAGTTGCGTTGCGATCGCTACGGAGCGTAAGCGATACAGAAATCTGAACGTTCTTCTGCTCTTAACGTTAAATATTCATTGTGAAATGTCAAAAATGTTTGGAGATGTTGATAATGAATTCCATGTCGATGTACTCGATAGCTGACATTTCCTTCCGTACATGCTGCATAGCAATGCTGTCGTAATCAAAATGTAACCTTTATTTTCAGACAGAGAGACATTGAGAAATAGTCAAACAATTAATATTAAACACTACTACCCAAGTAGGTACTTAAATTGTCTCATTGTCGTATCAGACGGAAACGAGACCGAAAGGACCTGTCATCTATTGGTCTCGCATAACCAATAGATGGGAGGCCCTTTCGGAACTATGCACCAAAGCCAATTTTTGGGTTCGTTAAGTATGACTCACGTTAGACCGGGCCGACCGGGCTGTGTCCGGGCCCGAGCTTCCGGCTCTTGCTTTTCTATGACAGATGATCACGTGATGCTTTCCATAGAAAACGAAGCTCCGGAAGCTCCGACCCGGACACGGCTCGGTCTAACGTCTTTTAGCAGTCAAACCACATAATCGTTTAGGAAGTAAAGAAAACCTCTATTACACTTACTATGTACGTTACATCGATCGACAAAAAGCCGATCGAACGCGAACGGAGCGTGACGTATCGGTTGACCACATGCTGCGGTGGATTTCTAGCAGCACGCCTTTGCCATGTGAAACTCCCATTACCCGCTGATCGTGCTCTACGGATTTATGGGGCTATATACAAATTGTACAGTGAGCTGAGGAGATAATATATGTGACCCGGTTCTGCTTAATTACTTAGACCACTGTTAATATCAATATACTCGTAATTAGAGATGATAATGTAGCTAATTGTTTCACTAATATTCTAAGCAATCACTGTTCTGCTTTAAACCAAATACAAAACATAATATTATTTTCATCTCAGCAGCTCGAACAAGGGTACTTTGCTACTTAAAAACAGTGAGCAAAATCGCATTTTGCTCACTGAGTGAGTCAAAATGACATTCAAGTGACCTTAATATTCAAATGTCATTTCAACATGCGGGGTCTAATACAAGTTCGAAATACTTGGATTTTATTATCTCTGTCCCTTTCATGTCATTAGCAAAAAGAAAGAGACAAAAAGAAGTTCAAACGACATTCAACGGTAAGTATATAATAGTCCCCCGAAAAACGTCAGAACGCATCGTTCCAAAACACATACACGTATGAATTCTTAATAATTAATTAATTAAAATAAAATTTCAATTTGATAAAAACTGATAAAAACACTATATTTAACGTAATTTAAGTATTGTACGATAAAAATAATAAATTCACAAAATACTCAGTGTATCACGTAAAATAAATAATTATACTTTTAATAATCTCTACAATAGTTTACAAATAGTAAGTATCAGCAATTCGGACCGTATCTTACAATGTTTTTTTTTTTACAAAAAAAAGTTGCGAATTCAAATGTCAATCAATTGATGGTCGTTGTTTTCATATACATATTACCTATTTTACTGAAATTTACTACGTTTTGTTTTTGTGTTTGATTGTGGTAATTAAACTTAATTGTTAGTATATCTTAAGAAAACATGACTGAATAGGTAAGTGATGAAGAAGGATTACATTTTTCGGGTTGTCTAATGTTCTCACTGCTGAGGTGAAAAGTTTTGTGAACTACACGAGATCAAAGTTATTTACATCTCGTGCGCTTTTGAGTCCCTTACTACGCTCAAGATTCTAAATTAGATTCACTCGCTACGCTCATGAATCTACTATAGAATCTTTCGCTTGCACGGGACTCAAAATAAGCACTCGAAGAAATATCAAACTTTGATCTCTTGTTGTACAAATAACTAACTATTGGCATGTGGCATTGAAGATTTCACCATCAAAGTTATGTCCACGATTCGAAATCGCTCAAATTAGCAGAGAAATAGAGAGACAGGCAACAAAATTTTGATATTTTGGTATTCGATGTTTGTGTCCTACTGTCCTTAGGCATTGTTTTGTTCCAACGCCTCATACTGTGTAGAACTAGTCAGGTTCTGGCTAGCTAAGAATAGTAGATTGTACAACAAGGGCACAAAGTGACCCATTTTTACCCGAGGCAATTTTTTGGTCTGAGCGAAGCGAAGACCAAAATAGTAGACGAGGGTAAAAATGGACATTTATGCCCTTGTTGTACAATCTGCTTTTCACTTCGATTGCGAGGAAAATACACATACAAAAACAAAAATATCCAATATTTTAGGTTATTTTCCCGTATTTATTCAAGACTAAAAATTTTATTCGGGCCGGTCGGGGGCGCGAGGCACGCCGGGCGGGAGCGCGCCGGTCGGGCGCGGGCGCGCCGGCAAGGCTGGCAGTTTGTATGGCAGATTTTGGACTTTATTGCTAGGTCAATAAGGGTCGCAATAGATGATTTTACTTTATGCTCTAGAACATAATAAGCAACTTTATGTCGTCTACGCACGACATAAAGGTGCACTTTTTGAGCATGAGAAGTGAAAAAAACTTTGATCATAATTGCCAAGGAATATCGACGACGGGAATGAGCTCCATTCCCAAAGACCAACCACCGTATTCTGTAACCCATTCCTTAGCCTTCATTAGGACAAAGATAGTATGATTCTCTCTGTCTATGTTTGAAATGAGACAGTCCTTTGACAAACTATAACAGCATTTTGTAGGTATATCCACGGTATTTATTTATACAACTGCCACGCAGGAACATATCCACGTGCAACCCCACAACCATATATTACTGACAAAAGAACTACAGAACTCCCGTGTGATTCGAACATATTTAAAAAACCGGGAATCTCAACGTATTATTAAGTCAAAATAAATGGTCGACATATTTCGATCCGTTTTGAGGATCTTCGACGGAGCATCGATTGTATGTCTCTACTGATCGAGCGCACGACGTGTCTTGTACGAGTTGTACGTGACGAGGATCGAACAAATCAAGAGTTTATTCGACTTAATATACGTAGGTACCTAAGTTACCCTAGGTACGTATATTAAGTCGAATAAACTCTTGATTTGTTCGATCCACGTCACGTACTCGTTTGAATGACAACATTTAATTTTCATCGCGCCATTTTCAACGCAAATTATCATAAAAAGCGACATTCAGACTTCTTAGATTACCTTAATGTCACTTTCTTTACAGAATCTATATCAAGCTAATTAAGATATTTCAAAGTTAATGAATACAACGTTATAATGATCATTTTTGAAGTAAACCAAGGCGCGACCCGAGTACCGTTTGACTGGAGTTTCAAGTTTATGTGATTGCTGCTGTGTCGGGTTTTAATTGCTATAAAATATGCATGACGGTTCAAAGCTAGAACTTAGGTTTAAGAAATAGATTTTCTTGCATGAGTTGGTAGTCCTATCGCTGACAATATATTTATATAGCCTCTAGCAACCCAGCATAAGCAATCATTTGTACGACCAAATACCACCATAATTCTGTATCATCATCTGAAAAAAATCCTTATATAGCCGGTCAAACAATTTTGTCGGTAGAAAAGACGCGAAATTCAAATATTTTACGGAACGATAACTCTTCGCGCCTACTTTTTAGCGTTCCGTACCCAAAGGGTAAAAAACGAGACCCTATTACTAAGACTTCGCTGTCCGTCCGTCCGTCCGTCCGTCCGTCCGTCTGTCACCAGGCTGTATCTCATGAACCGCGATAGCTAGACAGTTGAAATTTTCACAAATTATGTATCTCTGTTGCCGCTATAATAACAAATACTAAAAATAAAATAAAATAAATATTTAAGGGGGGCTCCCATACAACAAACACGATTTTAATGCTCTATTTTTTGATGATGGTGCGGAACCCTCCGTGCGCGAGTCAGACTCGCACTTGGCCGGTTTTTTTTTTATTTTTAAATTTGCCGCATTTCTACTGACGGAAATGGCTTGACAGAGTATAATAATGATTCTAAATACCAACCAGGTACATCCTAAACACCATTATTGTTTTCGCTCCAAGCTGACCTCATTTATTTCATTGAGATTACCCGATCAAGTAATTCATTAAAAGTAAACGTTAAAGAAACGTAGATAAAAACGATGTTTTGCTTAAGTTTTTTGTTACGTACGACCTTGAAGCTCATTGACGCACGACGACACTAAACGTCACATTATATCATGAATCTAGTATTTTAACTGAATCTGGCATGAGGGGTGGAGTGAAATGACGCAACGGGATAGTCTTATGTATCTTTCAGTAGGAGTAGCAGCGAAAGCGCTATTATTGTTTGTCCTTGTCACAGTCTCACAATTTTTATTCCCCACCGTAAATTAGTATGAATTATGGTGGGCAACAAATAAATTCGACCAATCATAGCGTGGCATTGCGTATGTTTTGTCCCTCACGGACGCACGCGTATACCACATCTATTAGGATCCTATCATCTATACATTTTATGCTCTACTCTTATTTTTAAGAGAAGGAACGCCAAATTGTATGTATGTATGTATGTCACTTTATTGCACATAAACAGGTTTAGGTACACAAAATAAACATAATACAGTAAAAGATGTAAGTATATGTACAAAGGCGAACTTATCCCTAATAGAAATACTTTTAAAAGATGCTTAAAAAACTTTTTAATAGACAAAGTCTTTTATAACTTAAAAGAATTTTATAACTCCGTAAACCTAAATGTGTATTAAAATTTAGTTTAAGATAGGATAATTATTAAAACTTAGTTTAAGATAAAATAAATTGTACGCCCGAAAAGGGTAAAACTGTTGATACTCGCCAAAAAATGTACCTAGTTATACTTCCTGTACCTACACAGTTTATACAATAAATATTTCTGATTTCTGATTTCTGATAGAGATCTCTTCCAGCAAGTAACCTTTGAGAAAATTTAGTTTTTATATTAAAATATTTTTTGGTTAACTAAAATTTAAAGGTCTTTTACCTTTTTTGCCTGAACTAGGTTTCAATTTTATCTGAATAATTTAATTA
Source organism: Cydia amplana (assembly GCF_948474715.1). NCBI lineage: Eukaryota > Metazoa > Arthropoda > Insecta > Lepidoptera > Tortricidae > Cydia > Cydia amplana. Next base: position 5,129,931 of record NC_086077.1, read on the forward strand.
AAACCTTGTTTAGTTATTTTTTGATTAATTACAGATAGTTTCGCTAAAAATAACTGCTATTTTATTAAAACTTGACGACTGATGATATTTTTCAAACGAATGTTATTACACCCAATTTCATAAATAACAAAATTCCGTGAATCGTTATTTTAAAATATGTCAATCGTATATCCATAAACAAGTAGGTAAAGCTTTTTATAAATTCGAATCATTCATATATAAAAAGTCCAATGACCGGAACATTCGGTTCAACTGTCAAACGTCAACAACCGTTTAGAATCGAACGCGATTTGAAATTCAAATTTGGAATCTAAATTTAAACGGTTCGGTTCGTCACGACAGCGAGAGGCCGGTTTTGAATTAACTATTTGTTAAGATTTTTATTTTGTTTTGATACGACCTTGGCGATCGCACACGCTAATAATTGGTGCACAAGAAAAGCATTGAAATTTGTGTCATTATGCATCTCGCTCGCACTTATTGGTGCGCGTGAGATACCTAGAGGTCTATTCAGATAATAATTTCTTATATGTAACGGTTATGGATATGATCTTTTAGCTCTCAATAATGATATTAAATTTATGGTTGAACAATTGTCAAAGTCGTATCAAAACAAGATAAACCCCACAACAAAGTTAAAATTAGAATCGGTCTCCTAGACTTACTTGCGGAGGAAGTGAATGAAACAATTGAAGCTACAAATATGTAATAGTTTCCGGTACGGCTTATGAATTAGAAAGGATATAGCTATGCGTTCAAAAAGCCGCTGATGATGACAATTGATAATAATTGGTAATAAAAAGCGGTAAAATTTCAAAGCAGTCTGAAACCGATATTTCGGCTAGAACTGTACTAATAAGGGAAGGTAAGGAAGGGCCTGTAAGATAGGGGAAGGTGGAGCAAAACGGACTAGTTTAAAAAACGCATCTACGAGTACGCACACTCAAACACACAAACAAACTAACTGCCAGATTGTAATATTCTTACCATATATTACCTACATTAAACATAGAAAACGATTTAAATAAGTCTTACAACGATTAAATCAAATATTGCGTTAATAAAACCATTTGGCATATGAATACTTTAATAGGAATCATTTATAAAATCGAAATCCGATTACTTCACTTAAGCGATACAAGGTTCGAAACTTTTGTAAAGATAAAGGTCCCTAGAAACGATTGAAAAAATGCGATAAAAACAACTGAATCGAGAAATTCCTCCTATTAAATTCTAAAGTCTAAAAACGTCACCATCCTCAACAACACAAGATCATTATCTTGCCTTTCTTTTCTTGTTCCTAAAAATAACCTTTTGCAGGATAATGAGGAATCTTTAAAACGGTGGAACATTTAAAAACGTGCCTAGGGCGCGTCTGGTGGAGACTACTGTGTAAGGCCTGAAGGCCTACCGCGAACCACGTTCGACGTGTTGCCTCCCTGTCACACTTACGTACGAAATTAAAAGTGCGACAGAGATGCAACACGTCGTACGTGGTTCGCGGTAGCCCCTCTGAGTGGACGCTTGAGTTGTGCGTGCAGCAAGGCGGGGCGCGCGGCGTGCATGTTTAACAAATGCAAACGTATAGTAGCGCCTTACGGCGCGATTCGGAAAATGAATAAGAGATTCACTAGATATGAAATAGTAAAGATATGTGACGTTCCACGGCAAAAGGTAACATTGCCCCGGCTGAATATTGGAGCAGCGTTAATAATAGCGTTAAGCGCCAGCAGCCATAAGGTACCTTTTGCCGTGGAACTTCACATATCTTTACTATTTCATATCTAGTAAATCACTAATTCATTTCCCGAATCGCGCCGTTAGTGCACGCTGCTCAAATCACTTGTTAGTCCGACGCCACGCTGCACGCCCCGCCGAACGCTCCGCTTCGAGCGTCCACTCAGGTCCTACACTTAAGTGAAGCTTGCTGTCGCTGTGGACACCGTTTCTTTAGTGTACCTATAGCTGCAACACAAAATAACAATAAAAAACCGGCCAAGTGCGAGTCGGACTCGCGTTCTAAGGGTTCCGTACATTAAGTCCGACTCACGCTTGACGCTTTCTAATAGGTTTTCCTGACATCTATAGGTAAAGAACTACTTTGTGTATCTATTTCTAAATTTTAGACCCAGTAGTTTCGGAGATAAATGGGGGGAACGGTCGGACAGACAGACAGACAGACAGACGCACGAGTGATCCCGTAAGGGTTCCGTTTTTTTCCTTTTGGTACGGAACCCTAAAAAAAAACAATGTTTAAGGTGACATTCGAATGCAGGCAACAGCGGCTGCATTACTGTTGCGGCATTACTGCTGTGGAGTTGAGTGTACGTTCACTGTCAATTTCCTTGATAAAATGAGCGATGTCGCCACTTTACTGCTGCGGCATAAGGCTTTTTATAAAATAAATATCGAAAACCCGATTCTTTCAAATCTGGACGTTCTTGGGCTCATTCTACTCAGAATCGACAGCACTCTCCATCCTACCATTAAAAAAAGATGTCCCAAAATGTCCATTCCATTACGTCACGTTTTTAGTATGAGAAAAATGTTCACATGTATGTAACGTGACGTAGTGGAATGTACAATTTTCATACAAAATGTTGGGACATCTTTTTTTAATGGTAGGATGGAGAGTGCTATCGATTCTGAGTAGAATGAGCCCAAGAACGTCCAGATTTGAAAGAATCGGGTTTTCGATATTTATTTTAGAAAAAGCCCAAATTTACGCGGGCACTGACGGGACTGTTACTGAAAATTTCCTTGATAAAATTATCAAATAATTTGACAGTGACATCGCCCGTACGTGTCAACGCTGCAGCAATATTATATTGCGGGCATATTTCTCTGTCACTCTAATTACGTCTTAATGAGAGTAAAAGAGAAAGATCCCCGCAATTTGCGAATTTCGGTTTTCGCGGTAGCACCTCTGCTGCACTCGCAAACCCAATTTTCAATTATCATGCCATCCTTTGAATATAGCCTAATTGAAGATTCGCCTATGTACTGTAATATGTGTATGTTAGTGTAGATACATATGTGTATGTGTAAGTAAATATTTAGGCCTAAAACATACGGGTGTCATTCTGAATCCCTAACAACGTTTGTCCTAAAGTCACTTGCCCTAACTGGTTTGTCCTAATGGGCACATGCAAAATGGTTAGGTTTTAGAACTTTCTGCCACAAAAGTGGGTTAGGTTAGGGTTAGAACTGCGACCCTCGCAAAAAAGAAAATATGCTTAATAACATTAGGATAAGCAATCAATAATTAGGGAAACCAAAATTAGGGTTTTTAGTGTTAGGACAACTGATCATTATGACAAACAATATTAGGGAATGCAAAGATAGGAGAAAAGATTTTAGGGATTCAGATATAGATCCAAGCATACGCTTTAGGCCTAAATATTTACTTACTACTCGAGCCGAACATTGCTCGAGTTCATTACAAGGAAGCTAATTAGGTGCTAACCACAATTTAAAAAGGTGAGATACTAGGCACTTCCCCTGGTATTTCCCGCAGTAATCGTTGCCTGTTTTTCTTCCGGCACGAGTATGACATTACTAATGACAGTTTTATAGGCGAGTGGGCATGCGTGGTCTGTGTGATAAGTCGGCAGCGATTATTTTTGTTTACACTTAATTACAACCGCTGACTGACAATGTAGGTTAGTGTTTTGGTTTATTTATGTCTCTATATCTGTTTTGGCACACTCTAGTAAAGTATCTTGATTTGAAAGGTTGTAACATAATACGTAAAATTTTTCATTAAAATCCGACGACCACTTGGACTGCTGTTGTCAAGCGAGCCAAGGAAATTGGAAAAAGTAACAGTTATATCCATTTCCTAATTTTTTTTCAGTTGTATTTTTTTTCGATAATGATCCAATTACGACGAGTACCAATGAAATAGAAATTTGTTATAAATATTATTGATTTAGTTTTTTGGTGGACCATTTTTTTTTTTCATTTTTCGGTAGAATGAACACACAGCAAAAACCAACTTTGATCTATAGACGTACTAACGACGATATTTTTATAATGTATTACATATAATTATGATAGCGTTAGATTTTATCAATTTTCTAGTTAGTAGTGCCGTGACATGTGACTTCCAAAATCGCTCATCGCTCATGCCTTGCGCGTGAGTGGAAAGTCGATGAGATACGTTCAATCGGTGCGCAAGCGCCGCCGCGTGTAATTACTCGTTACACTGACCCATTTGTACGCAGTTTCACATATTCTTACCCTACCGTACCCTGGGGGAGGTACAACACTATAAAATACTTATTATGAGATATTTCAATCCATTTTCAAATTAAAGGTAAAATGTCTTTCCCTACCACCCTACTAGGTACTAGGTGAGTACCTAAATTAAGGATAAAAACAGTAAAATATCAATTGAAGAGGCTATCTCTCGTGATAGCATCTCACAGTAAATAAAGTAGTCTTACATTTCACCCAAATACCTATAAATTGGGTATTTATCTAAATATCAGGCGTGTATCTGAAGGGAAATATCGTATATTAAATGTCATTCTCTGTAAGTTTCAAATATCGATAATTTCTTAACCCTTAATCAAATAACGGGAAATTATTTCCCACTTCGTTCTAATTTACGAAATATTTTTTATCTTTTTAATGGCAGCACTCAGCGATACCAACCATACAGATTTAAAATCTTAGTAACATTTTGAATTTGAAAAATGGCAACACTTTTCTAATGGCCACCATTTGTGACCAATGACCATATATCAAAGTCAATGTCAGTTCTCGTGATTTTTTTGCAATAACAACATTTTTTTTGGTGTTTTGAGCTTAAGTGCGTAAAAAAATCTGGTAAGTGCATACACTGAATACTATCATAAACTAGACTTATTTTCCCTGTGTTTTGCTTGAAGATAATTGTGATAACGATATGAATTAGCCAAGATTTTAAGGTTTTAGTAAGTGGGAAATTATTTCCCATTGTTTGTTCCTGAACATACGATTTACAAAAAAATTGGTAGGTTTTACCAAGTGGGAAATTATTTCCCAGTGTTTGTTCTACACCTAAATTTTAATTTGTTTCCATATATAAAAATATATGCCCGTTTGTCTGTTACACATTAAAATCTGAGTCTTCTTTTTTCTTTTATTTATTTCTTTGATTTTTGAAGATACCGTTAAAAAATCATACTTGAATTCCAAGCAAAGCCGGAGGGAGCTACTAACTAGTAAAAAGTTCGTAACCGTGTCGGACAATGGGAAACTATTTCCCACTTATTCAAAATTTTGCTATTCCCTAACGGATAACGGGAAATGATTTCCCACCGCAAAACCCCCCTTTCCCCCCCACTTAAATTTTTTTTATATACTTTTTCCTAATCTACGCACCCAAATTACCTAAAAACCATCTTTGCTTTCAAAAATCTCATAAAAAGTGTTCCGTTTGATTAAGGGTAAACCAAATGTAAAGTTTTAAGAGCCAACAGGAGCTAAGATTTAAATAATTTAGGTAAATATACCCGTCTCGCTAACGGAAGCGGCTCCTAAAACTAGTGCGATAAGGACAAGGCGAAAAATCCTGCGTAAAAATATCAAAAATCGAGGTTTCGTACTCGACTGTTTCGTCCTCCAAAACTTAACCAATCGTAACCAAATTTGGAAATCTAAATGATTGTGACATTATCTGTGTCGGACCGTTTTGCTTTTTTGACTAATTGATGTCAGTTTTGAATAGCACGCCTCTCATTGCGGCATAGTCAATTAGGCCATTTTGGCCATTTTTGAAGGGCTCTAGCGCCTTAACCCCTCATTTCCCAGGACCTCTCAAATCCATACAATTCCGACTCATATTGGAGCCACTGGGAACTGAGAGGTTAAAAAACAAAAATATCAAAAAAAGCAAAACGGTCCGACACAGATATTGACAATATTAATCTGTGTTGAAAAAATCATTGTTCTAGCTTCAAAACCCACGGAGGAAACAGTCGAGTACGTTTGTATGGAGAAATGACCACTCCTGTTGGCTCTTAATTCCAATTATTTTCCAGGATGTTTTCAAAATTGGAAACCGCATTGTAGAATTGCTTTCCCACATGGATTAGTTTGCACAGTGGAAGCAAATGTCACGGTACGGGGGTTGTCTCGATCTAAAACTAATCAAGTTAGCTATATAAGGAGAAAAACAATCGTTTCGAGAATAGAACAGTTTCATTACAGTAACTTATAGAGAACTGTAATGAGGTTCGATCCTTCGCATAGTGCGTTTGGAGGTGTTTTGGATCTCTAGGTCATAATTATACTAATTTACATTTTTAACAAGCAGAAACGTCTGCGAACGATGCTACGAGTATTAAGCTTAGAATTGAGTTAGAATAAATTTAAAAGTGGAAAAATTACTGTCTTCCTTGAGACTTGAACTCACGGCCTCTGGATCTGCATTCAGAGGCCGTGAGTTCAAGTCTCACCCAAGACAGTAATTTTTCCACTTTTAAATTTATTCTAAGCATATTATACTAGATACGAAATCATAACTTGCCTGCTGCGCTGCCACAATCAACGAGAATGTTAGACAAAACACAATACAACGATTCTTAACACGCGACATATGTTTATGATTGTCATTGTCAATGCTTTAGTGACAAAAAGTTAGCGACATTAAAAGCTGTACATGTATACATGAAACCCATCTCAAACGCCACGCCAGATAGAAATGGCATAAAAAATACTCGCTATATTTGTTTCAATAGGAGAAACAAAGAAGTGGTAGGTAGTTGACAACCTGAAGTTACATGTATCGATCTAAGACACGTCACACACCATCTAAATTAAAGCAATATGGTCCACAATTAACTTAGAAAAAAAAATACAATTTTTTTTTCTTAAAACTGTAATAAAAACCGGCCAAGTGCGAGTCGGACTCGCGCACGGAGGGTTCCGCACCATTAACAAAAAATAGAGCAAAACAAGCAAAAAAACGGTCACCCATCCAAGTACTGACCCCGCCCGACGTTGCTTAACTTCGGTCGAAAATCACGTTTGTTGTATGGGAGCCCCACTTAAATCTTTATTTTATTCTGGTTTTAGTATTTGTTGTTATAGCGGCAACAGAAATACATCATCTGTGAAAATTTCAACTGTCTAGCTATCACGGTTCGTGAGATACAGCCTGGTGACAGACGGACGGACGGACGGACGGACGGACGGACAGCGGAGTTTTAGTAATAGGGTCCCGTTTTTACACTTTGGGTACGGAACCCTAAAAATCAACAGTACGGCTACCATCAGTTTAGCACTGACATAAACGCCATCGAGAACGTAATTTACTTTCTATATATCTCGCTCGTACTCGCATATTAGTGCGAACGAGATGTATAGAAAGTAAATTACGTTCTCGATAGCGTATAAGTCAGTTTTGACACTGTCAGTGACTCATGGTACGGGCTCTGGAGATAGTTGTAGGTAGTGCCGGTGCATGACATTAAATCTGGGGACTGATTTTAGAACTTGGAGCGCTCTATTTCATGTATTTTAGTTCAATAATATCTCCACTAAGTACTAGGCATTTAAATTCTACTAATATAATTGAAAACGGGTGGTCAATACCACTAGATTCCCAATTTCTATCGCTCGTATTTCAAAAATTAGCAATTTGCCGTTTTCCACCGATTTTCTAATGACGAAATCGAAGTAATCGAAATTCGCCGATTCGAAAATCGCCCCCCCGTAAAAACGATTGTCTTCGTCAAATCTAAGGCATAAATAGCAGATTTAACCCGTATCTTCTATAGGAATAGGAGTAAAATAGAGAAGTCTCATAATCATGTCATATTTTAGATCCTTCCGCGTGTTCTTTCCTTTTGTTGATTTCTTCCATACATATGTCATACACATACACGTCGATAAAATTAGTATACAAAAGAGTCTTCACTGGATTTTCTTCACCGCTGTTACTCGTAACACACATTTCACTTCCCAGTCTTAGCGAAATGGAATCGTAAAAAAATAACCATTCGTTTGTTAAGTTTCCGCGCTTCTTATGTGAATATCACAGATCACTTAACTACTAGATGGAGTCGACTCCTGGGGCCCGTTTCTCAAAAGCTTGTAACATGTAATACAAGCGAATGTTACTTTTTGAAAGCTTTTGTTAGAAAGGGAAGGGACAATCGTACATTGCCAAGTAAAATGTATGGAGATGACAGATGCTACGAAGAGTCACGTGACTATCTCCATACATAAGTATCGAGGGACATCTAAGTGGCGAATTATTGTCTTCTTGGCTAGACCCCCTGGTCAACACACATTGGCGCTCCCATACTAATATTGCTGTCGAGTGTTGTAACCTCCGTGGTGACCTGGACTGACTAACTGACTGACTTACATATTATTTGACACTCTCCTGGGCGCCTCATGTTACTGAATTGAGCAAAAAGCTGTTTGGATCTCTCCATTCTTTAAGGCGTCTTCAGAACTTTCTTCCACTGGATACCAAAGCCATGCTGGCCCGGTCTCTGTTACTGCCTCTACTCGACTACGGCGACGCTGTGAATCTTGACATGACAGAAGAACTCCTGGACAAGTTAGAGTGCTTACAGAATGTCTGTATAAGATTCATTTTCGGCCTACGGAAGTACGATCATGTGTCTTACTATCGTCAAAAACTCAATTGGCTTCCAATCCGCCGCCGTAGAGATCTTCACACTCTTTCTCTTCTCTTTAATGTTCTTTTTACACCTTCTTCTCCTTTATACCTCTCTCAAAAATTTCAATTTCTGGCTGAAGGCAGTGGCCACCGTCTGCGTTCGAGCGCGAATTTATCACTTGCCATCCCTCCTCACAAATCTCGAGGATACAACAAGTCCTTCGCAGTGCGTCCAGTGAAGCTGTGGAATGAGCTGCCTGTTTCGCTCAGGCAGGCACAATCGGTTGCGTCGTTCAAGGAGAGGTTAAAAAGCTATGGCTATCTGATCTGACTGATTAATTTGTCTATATTTCTATTGTATAGTTGCTTTATATCTTTCTAATTCTTTCCAATTTTTAGTGTATCTTCCCCATTCCTTTTTGTGTAATATATGTATGTTTATCCTATACATTTTGTATGTATTTATATCCTTTATCTTTCTGGTACCTTGTTGTACATTTTGCTGCATTTGTCACCCTCTTTTCACTTTCTCGTCTCATCTACTCAAAGGTTAACTGGAAGAGATCCCTCAAAGGGATAAGTTCGCCGTTGTACTTCTTACTAATTGTATGTTATTTTTAATATGTCTTTTTGTACAATAAAGAGTTTACTACTACTACTACTACTACTACTACTACTATTATTTGAACCGACTGAGATTTTAAATTCGAAATTGTCACAGGACAAAATCATTTCACAACAGACAGAGACTGAACTCGGACGACAAATACCTTTTTTTTCCACCACGGCGATCTCCGGGACGACACATACCTACGGTTAAGTTAGGTTGTGTGTTCACCTTTGCGGCTTGCGGCTTCTACCTGATCATCATGATAAAATTTTACAAACAAATAGCTCAAGCAATTACAGAGTATAATATATCAGTCCATGCGGCTTAGGTTAGAAACAAAGCAAAACAAAATGTTACTAATATAAAAAAATTAAGTCCAAATTAAATTACAGAGTATCAGTCCATGCGGCTTAGGTTAGGTTAGGTTAGACAGACAGGGGGTGCTAGGTCGGGTAACCTCCACGATGGTTAGGGCTCTACCAATTCCTTTGAATTCTCGTGGATCCACAGGAAAGGGTAGGGTCCTGGCTGGTGTACCCTGGGGGCAACGGTAAGGAATCTCTCACGAAGGATCAATTATCGGTGCTGCTAATAACTCGACAAGGGGGGGAAGGGAAAACGGCCGTAGAGGCCGAGAAGGTGTTGCTCTGGGCTCCTCTGACTAAGCAGAGGACACCTCAGATGCGACTTGAAGAGGGAATTGGTGGGTTTGCATTTAGTGTCCTGCTGATCTCCGAGGCTATACCGGATAGGGCCACCCATACCGGGCAGGCTTGAGGGGAAGGAGGTACAAGAAGCAAACCAGCACACGGGGTATTACGCCACTCCCCGTTAGCCCGGGTTCCGACACTATCCCAAAGACCTCCATCTATGGCGTAATGGAGTACGGGAAGTATGCTGAACCGGAGGGCGTTGGTGCGATGAGGAGGGGCGGCGGGCCCTACTACTCCTAGTGCTAGGCGTAGCGGGGCAGACTCAGGTCACCGTCGGCCAGCCTGTTACTCTTTTAGGAGCCAGGGGGCTTGCCTTTACCGGCCGGCCCAAGTGGAGAAAACCACACTAAAAAACCACAACCCCCGGTATTGCGGTCCATGATATCGGGGTGCTCCGGAGCTCCGGAGTGGCTGGGGTGATCATCAGCCACTAATGTACCAACCTGCAGTACCGCCCGACCCTGCAGTGTATAAGGGGCACTTTGGTTATTGGGGTTCTCTGACCGCTGTGCAGCTTAAGTCACCCTACTCGTGGGATTTATATGGAAAATTCAAATACAAATTTAACAAACGGTCCTTCTCAGGACCAAACGACGACAACAGACGATGGAGAAGGGACATCAAGAAGTCCAATAGGACTGAACGATGGTGTGGCGGAGGAAGTGGACGCCCTGATGGAAGGCACACAAGTCCATGATATAACTGGCGATGTTTCGGTCGGCGACGGGCGTGAGTCACGGAGCGCCGACGGAAGGAGAAGGGGAACGCGGACTGGGCTGAGGAGCCAGACTCCGGTCCCAAAGGCGAGGGTGATACTCACTCAGATCGACCAGGATGCCGATGACAAATCGGCTGAATCGGACGACTCGCTGTACAATGTGCGGTCGCGGTCACGATCACCGTCGTTGGGCCGCTTCTGGAACTCGAGTAGCAAGCGCCGAAAGCTCGAGGACGGCAAGTCCGGCAGTGAAAGCGAAGAGACAGAGATGCGGAACGGCGCTGCGTCGCCGTCGGCTGCGAGGCCGGCGAAGAAGGCGGACTTTATGAGCAAGGCGGCAGCACAGGCGAGGCTCAATGCCGAGCTGCGCGAGGCATCAAGATTGAATGCCGAAGAGGAGGTCAGTAAAATGACCATCCGGTCGCGGCCCTTAAATCCATCAAACGAGACGGAGCTTTCGTCTGCTCTCGTGCAACAATCGTCCGACGCTGTTGAAATAATAAAGGCCGTAGCAAAGAGCTCCCGCAACCTAAAAGGAACCTACCAAAGGAAACTCAAGGAGGCAGGGGACGCGATCGTTGATGCCATAGGGGTTCTGGCGACGCGCTTGCTGTCCTCAGACGAGGTACAACGCCTTCAAAAGTGTAACGAGCGACAGCAAGCGGAGATAGCCGAGTTGCGGGCGGAGTTAGCCCAAATTAAGACGGATCTACAGCAGCGTGAGTCGGAGAGAGTACCCTCTCCGATGCAGACGCAGCCGATTACACTTTCGCAGGAGCCAGTGGAGCCATCATCTGAGCGGGCAACCATAGTCGCCATGATGAATGCCCGCTTTGATGCGTTGGAAGTGGAAGGGAGGTTACTCCCCGCCAGAAACTTGCGTCCCCAACTGGCGGCCGACAAAAAGAAGGCGGGAGAGAAAATGGCGCCCGTTTCGGTGCCTACCAGTGGCGGTAAAAAGAAAAACAAGACGCCGGCAGTGGCTCCTGACAATATGAAGGCACCCCCTGCACCTCCCTCTCCAGCACAAGAGGGCCCCAAAGGCGGGAAGGCAAAACAGAAGAAGGGCTTGCAACCCGCCGTCAACGCTGGTCCATCGGCTTCGAGAAAGCCCCAACCACTAGCCCCTGCAACCGCTTCCTCGGACCAGCAGTGGACCAAGGTGGTCAGCAAGAGGGCTAAAAAGAAGGCCGCTGCGAAGTCGAACCCGCAGCCTCAGGCGAAGGCCAAGACTCGCCCTAAATCTGGTGGACGTAATCTCCGCCCACCACGGTCAGCAGCAGTTGTGCTGACGCTGCAACCAGAGGCGGAGAAAAGTGGAGCGACGTATGCCAAGGTGCTGGCCGATGCTAAGGCCAAAGTGAATCTCGTGGAACTCGGCATATCGGCCTTGCAATTCCGACGAGCAGCCACTGGTGCGCGGGTCCTGGAGTTGCCGGGAGTGACCAGCAGCGAGAAGGCAGACAAGCTGGCGCAGGTGCTGGCGGAGAAGTTGGGGGAAGGAGTCCGGGTCACCAGGCTGACGAAGTGTGCAGAGCTGCGTCTATCAAACCTGGACGACTCTGTAACCCCAGAAGAGGTAGTTGCCGCCGTTGCTCGAGTTGGCGAATGTGCTACGGATCAGGTGAAAACCGGGGAGATTCGTTTGGACTACAGTGGTCTCGGCACCGTGTGGGTGCGCTGCCCGGTCACAGCGGCAAAAAAGGTGGCCGATGGCGGTCGTTTTCTGGTGGGGTGGTCCTCGGCACAGGTCAAACTGCTGGAGCCGAGAGTAATGCGCTGCTTCCGCTGCCTGGAGTGCGGGCATGTGAAAGCGCAGTGTCAGGCGCAGGTGGACCGTAGCGGACTGTGCTACCGTTGCGGGAAGCCTGACCACAAGGCGGCGCAGTGCTCAGCGGCGCCCCACTGTGCCGTGTGCGATTCGGCGGGCAAGCCGGCAAGTCACGTCCTTGGCTCCAAGGCGTGCACTACATCACGCCCGAGAAAGGGGAAGAAAGCTGGTGATGGCCCCCGGGTCTCCTCGCAGTTTTCTCAGGTGGCTACAAAAACACCTGTGGCCCGTAATGAGGCGGCAGAGGGAATGGCTCTCGATTAATAATGGCTATCCGATTTCTACAGGGGAATATAAACCATAGCGCCAGAGCCCAGGACCTGCTGGCACAAAGTCTGGCGGAATGGCAAATCGGAGTTGGGATTGTTGCTGAGCCTTATTCGGTCCCACCTAGAGATAATTGGGCCGGAGATTTGGACGGTCTAGCGGCTATAGTCGTCAATCCGTCCGCTGGTTCTCCGCCGCTACAAAGAGTAGAAAGGGGCCACGGTTACGTCGCGGCCTGGATTGGCGACACAATGTTGATCGGGGCGTATTTCTCGCCAAACCGGACGCTGGCCGAATTCGAACCGTTCCTGGTCGAGATCGGGACACTGATCGGTAGAAGCCGTCCTGGTATGGTGCTCGTGGCCGGAGACCTCAACGCTAAGTCTAGGGCGTGGGGATCTCCGGCAACGACCGCCCGTGGAGCAGAGTTGGAGGAGTGGGCGGTGTCAACTGGGCTGGTTGTTCTCAACCGAGGGTCGGTAAACACGTGCGTGCGGCAACAGGGTGGCTCAATCGTTGACGTCGCTTTCGCAAATGCTGCCCTGGCACGCCGTGTTCGAGGTTGGGAGGTGCTGGAGGATGTGGAGACTTTATCTGACCACCGATACATTCGGTTCGAGGTCTCCACTCTTCCGGCCGACCCGAATGACCTGAATCGGCCCTTGCGAGGGGATGGCCCGCGTTGGGCGCTCAAGCGCCTGGACCGGGATATATTTATAGAGGCAGCTGTGGTAAAAGCTTGGCTATCAGTCCCTGAAGTCCCTGTTGATGTCGACGCGGAGGCGGAGAGAATGGGGAGTACTATGGTCGAGGTGTGTGACGCGGCTATGCCACGGGTCGGCCCAATTCCCCCAAGGCGTGGAGTGTACTGGTGGTCTGCGGAACTTGCGCAGCTGCGCCAGTCGTGCGTTGCTGCAAGACGCCAGTACACTCACTGCAGGAGGCGGCGGATTCGAGACGTGCCAGAGGAGGAGCGTCTATATGCTGCATACTCGGCGGCCGTTAAGCTGCTGCAGAGAGCGATCGGCAGGGCGAAGGATTTAGCCGAGGAGGAGATGCTGGAGACTCTAAATAACGATCCGTGGGGGAGGCCGTATAAAATGGTGAGGCGGAAGCTTCGCCCCTGGGCACCCCCGCTAACGCAAAGTCTCCAGCCACAGCTCCTCGAGCAGGTGGTCGGTGCCCTGTTCCCGACGAGGGACGAACACATACCTCCGCCCATGACACCTCCCAGGGGGAGGGCCGCAGATGTGAGTGAGGCGCCGGAAGTAACGGAAGGTGAACTGGGGGCAGCGGTTCTACGGCTCCGAGCCAAAAACACTGCCCCCGGCCCTGACGGAGTCCCCGGCCGGGCCTGGGTTCTGGCGTTGGGCCCACTCGAGCCGCGCTTGAGGGCGCTTTTCAGCGGTTGTTTAGCGCAGGGGCGGTTTCCTCGTGTGTGGAAGTCGGGAAAACTTGTCCTTCTGCGGAAAGAGGGGCGACCGCCGGACTCGCCCTCGGCTTACAGGCCGATAGTGTTGCTGGACGAGGCCAGTAAGCTGTTGGAGCGCGTGGTGGCTGCTCGTCTCGTTCGGCACCTCGAGGGGCTGGGACCAAACCTCAGTGACCATCAGTTCGGTTTCCGTCGGGGCAGGTCCACGATCGACGCAATTGCGAGGGTGAGGGCCCTAGCGGATGAAGCAGTGACCCGGGGTGACGTGGTTTTGGCGGTGTCTCTAGACATCGCCAACGCATTCAACTCCCTGCCCTGGGCTTGTATCAGGGCGGCATTGAGGCGCCATGCCGTGCCTGAGTACCTGCGGAAGACGGTGGAGGATTACCTCACCGATAGAACCGTTAGGTACCCTGCGCGAAGTGCTTGGGAGGAGAAGGGACTATCGTGCGGTGTTCCACAGGGCTCTGTCCTAGGACCACTCCTGTGGAACATCGGTTACGACTGGGTGTTGAGGGGGGCCAACCTGCCGGGAGTGAGCGTGACCTGTTACGCCGACGATACCCTGGTAACGGCTCGCGGCAACAGCTTCAGGGAGGCGTCAATTCGGGCCACAGCGGGAGTAGCGTCGGTCGTGACTCGGATTAGGAGGCTGGGGCTGGAGGTGGCCCTGAACAAATCAGAGGCCTTGTGTTTCCATGGGCCTCGGAAGGCCCCTCCGGCGGGTTCCAGCTTAATGGTGGGGGGAACGTCCATTGGTGTCAAGTCGACAATGCGGTACCTGGGTATAGTCCTTGACAGCCGTTGGACGTTCAAGAAACACTTTGAGGGCCTTGCTCCCAAACTAATTGGAGCGGCGTCGGCACTCAGCCGGCTTCTACCCAACGTCGGTGGGCCGAATGTGGGCTGCAGGAAACTGTACGCAGGTGTTGTGCGGTCGATGGCCCTATATGGGGCGCCCATTTGGGCATTCACCCTGATCGCCGAAAATCAGGCCCAATTGCGGAGGCCGCAGCGGGTTATGGCGGTCAGGATGGTGAGGGCATACCGCTCCGTCTCACACGAGGCAGCGTGCGTGTTGGCGGGGACTCCACCCTGGGACCTGGACGCAGCAGCACTCGCTGATGTTTATTGGCGTGTCTCTGAGGCGCGGGCCACGGGGGTCCAACCACCTCTGGAGGAGGTCAGACGGTGGAGACTTGACTCCCGTCGAGTGCTCCTCCAGAAGTGGAAAGAGCGATTGGAGGCGCCAAGTGCCGGCCACTGGACCGTCGAAGCCATCCGACCCGTTCTGGAGCAATGGATCAGAAGAAAGGGGGGGTTCCTCTCCTTCCACCTTACTCAGGTCCTCTCGGGGCATGGTTGCTTCGGGAGATACCTGTGTAGGAGGGCAGGACGGGAACCAACGATGCAATGTCACGACTGCGGCGATGCCGAAGACACGGCGCTACACACGCTGGCCATTTGCCCAGCCTGGGCGGATCAGAGGGCCGCTCTCGTGGCCGTAGTGGGGAGAGACCTTTCCTTGCCAGCGGTGGTAAAATCCATGCTTGGTGGGGAGAGTAGATGGAAGGCGGTGGCCTCCTTCTGCGAGGACGTGATGGTGCAGAAGGAGGCAGCGGAGCGTGGCAGGGAGGAAGATCCGGCCTCTCAGCCAATGCGCCGCAAGCGCGTGGGGCGGCGGCGGTTGGCATACGACCGCCGGTTACCCCCATAAGGGCACTTGTGGGCGGCAGGCCCGGGGACGTCTGTCGCCTACAGAAAGGTCCCTGCGTGGGCGGGCGCGATGTGTAGACGCGCCCAATGAGGTGAAGGGGTGATTTCCCCAAGAGTCGGGTCCGAGTCCGGACGGCCGCTGGCGAGGTTGCGGAAGAGTACTTCGGCGTTCCTGGGACCTCGCCTTATAGCAGCGAGGCGGCAACAGAGGGGTTTTAGTGGGTAAACCTGGGGTCTCATTAGCCCACAACAGGGAGTCCCACATAACCATCCCGGCCCGTCCCCGCGCCGGGTGGTATGCGTAAAGCATTTCCCCTCTTAAAAAAAAAAAAAAAAAAAAAAAAAAAAAAAAAAAAAAAAAAAAAAAAAAAAAAGTTAGACAGACAGCCTAAACTAACCTAAACAAAATTCTAATAAGAAAAATAAGTAAATATAGGTGAGATTATACATAATATACATATGGTGATCTCGCGGACTTTGTAAAATCATCATAAAGCGGAGTCTTGTAGGTGGTGGTCTACAGCAAACATGTAACCGATGTGCAGACTGATTTGTATCGATAGACAGCTGTTGTAAACTAGTGTAAGCTGTTGTAAATTAGCAAGTTCCTATGCTATTTTAGTCGACTTACCCTATTCAGTGTTATGTAAATATGGCGTTATTCATAGACGGCTGCTAACTTAATCAGTTGATGATCGTCGTTTGTCCCTATCTGTCGTTATGCTATATAGATAGGGACAAACGACAAGTATGGACCTTATTCTTTGCGTTCGGTAAAGCTGGTGGCTGGTGTAGGTAATAAACCGGGAGAAACATCTTAGGATGACTCAGGTTAGACCGGGCCGACCGGGCCGTGTCCGGGCCGGAGCTTCCGGCGCTTACTTTTCTTTGAAAGATGACAGGTGATCACTGATCACGTGATGCTTTCCATAGAAAACAAAGTATATGTAACTGTACATAATTAGGCATTAAAACATTCGTGTGATGTTTTAATGAAACCCACGCTCGTATTTTAATGCCTTTAATTATGTAACAGTCACATAAACTGCTATTATTAGGTCATGTTTATGATAATGCCAGTTTCTTTTGTTTCATAAAACACGTTTTAATTAACAGTCTGTAAGGATATAAAAATTAACATAATGGTATTAAGCGTCTTAAATTAGCGTTATAAAATAATGAAACACATTTGCATTTGATGCATCGGTGCTTTACGAATAACTTGCATACTAATACAACACTCACTTTTAAAATTCCTATCTACTTCTTGAAAATACTGCGAATATAAACCTTATTCTTTCGGTGTAAGGTTGCTTATTCAATGGCATACTTCAATTAGATGCGAGCTTTGGATACTAACCAATCGATATGTAAATACTCTAACATGATCAGTGTACCTTGGTTTTAACAGGACTCTTCAATCGACGCCAATATGAACTTTACATCCGTGTAATAAGGTAGCTTTTGCAATGGCAAGAGTGCATAAGATACGAGCTTACGAAAGTGATTAGCTAAATATGTAAAACATCCTACATGGCCAGTGTGGTGTTAACACTTTTTACCGACAACGCAAAAGGAGGTGATGGTGAGGGACGCGTGAACATGATAGATTTATGTTTTTATTTTCTTGTTAATTAATGATTGTTCCATGCCGATGATTGATATTATGAATCATAGTTTGTTCGTTATGTTGGTATGATGATTGGCCATTTAAAAATCAGTGATTTGGTAGTAGAACCGTACAGGAGTTCAATACAAATTCTTTAAAAAAATAGGAGTTATTACAAAGCCTATGTTTGACACCTAAAAGCCTAGAGACCGTCTAAGCTAACTTTGCACCGATTTAAACCTCATTTAAACAAAACAAAGTGAGAGAGTCATTAAAAATACATATATCTCCATAGAAATATGCCTTTACTCACGATATTCCACACTTTGTCAGTGTGTACGACAGTCTATGTACAATTGAATAGGTACTTAGTTTATCAAAATGTCAAAACTATATTTAGACTTGGAATTTCAGTTGCCATCCGAACCAAAATGTCACCTACACGCATAAGGAATACTTATTTATGTTACTATTAATCACATAATAGGTACTTAAAATATGTTTATTGCAAATAGATACTTAACAAGGATAATTCCCAATATTAAACAAAATTTTAAGTAATCGACCTCCAAAATACAAATTTCTCCGTAAATCAATGTTATCGGAACCCATTTCCTAAATCAACAAATTACTCCAAGTTCCAGTGATTTTAATTAATAATAAATCATTGTTAGCACAATGGGTCCTATTACGGCGCCTTGGGCGATAGACCAAGAGCTAGCCCCGGGAAATGGTAGGTATATCCTCTAGCCAGCCAGACGTTAAAGCTTGCCAATGAAAATTCAACTTTGACTTGTCGAAAATAAGATTCAAATTAGAATGGAACAGGAGTCATTTTTATAGGTCTCTGGGCGGCTAGAGGATATGATAACTATAATGAGAGCATTGTCTTGTATAGTAGACGAGCAGGTTCTTAACATTTGAATGGCAACTGCAGCTGCATTAAGGATGACTCACGTTAGACCGGGCCGTGTCCGGTCCGGAGCTTCCGGCGCTTACTTTTCTATGAGAGATAACAGGTGATCACGTGATGCTTTCCATAGAAAATGAAGCTCCGGAAGCTCCGGCTCGGACATCTGTTAACCTTGATATTCATATGAATTTTATTTGTATGAATCCTACATTGTCAGTTTAATAATTAGGTACGCAAGATGGATGTCAAACATAAAAACATTAATACAGAAAAAATGTAACAATACGATTCTAAGAATGTCATTAAGAAATTAAAAACGATAGTTAATCGTCGAGCTATTCATCCAAGAATTCAGCAACGGAATAATAGGCCTTTTGGATTAAAAACGACTTAAGTTTTAATATAAATCCTAAGTTGATAAAATGATTTAAGGATTTTAATGTCATAATTGCGGCAGTAATTGATAAAATTAGTGACGTTCGCTGTGAACGTCACTAATTTTATCAAGGAAATTGACAGATACAGGAGCAGATAATGTCGCAACAGTAATGTAGCTGCTGTTGACATCCGAATGTCACCGTACTGTCTATTTTTGTCGCTCCTATTATCATATGGGCCTAGATCACCACAGAGTGGCAGCCCAGTTCAAAACGAGGAGTTGGCAAACCACGTCGGCGATGGCGAGACGAGTTAGACTCCTTTTTAAAGGAATCGACAGAGACTGCACAGGATCGGGAAGACTGGAAAAAGTGGGGGGAGGCCTTTGCCCAGCAGTGGGACATTATAGGCTCCTAATAATTATAATCATATACCGTTTTCCGGGCCTAGCTCTGCGTCTGCAATGAATGTTGAGCGATTGAGCGTGGCTACCATTCGTTTTATTACTATACATTTAACAAACAATTATTGAGAAAACAAAGACGATTTAACGCTCTTTGTACACTCTGTGGGAATGGGAGGTGTAGTTTTGTGGAAGAAGGGTTCTATTTTTTTTATTTATCTAAAAAAAATATCGCGATGAGTATCGTAATTCAGCAAACGCAGGTAGGTCATAAATATAAAGTATTATCGACCGCTGATAACAACCAATCGAAATCCCAAAAACTTTAACGATTCAACCGGTTAACCCTGGGTTAGTGGCGCTTAATATTTAGTAAGAATCGTTAGGTTCAGGAAGCCTAGCCAAGATGACAATCGTTTGGGTCAATTTCACCAAACGAGCATTTTTGTCTAATTCCCATGGAATTTTGAAATACTAACATTACACAAAAAAAATTATGCTGATAATTTGATAAAAAATATAATAAACATTAATTTTCTTATGGGGTAAAAATATTCATAAAACTATAAAAGTTATTTCAATTTCAAATTTTGGTCAGGGCACGGGAATTAGTGTGTCCATGGGAATTAGATTTTACTAGCACGGAAATTAGAACATGGCACAGGAATTGTTTTCTTAACTTATTTTGGTAGTTAAAACTATTATTTATGTATATTTTAATCTACAATAATGTACTTTAACCATACTGAAGCGGCATCGAACATATTTACCTTCTTTAATATTAGTTTCGGACGACAAATCTACGAAAGTATGATACACTAAAAACTACGTATTTGACTAATCGTTTCCTTGATTTTAATGGCAACTAATCTCTCTTTCTTAGTAAAATGTACATATTTCAAAACAATACCTACTTACATACATACATACAAAACTATTAAATTAAAAAGTGTCATGATGTATCTGCATGTAGATAGGCAGTGTATGATCTGGTATATGGCCGTATAGGAAATGATACTAAGAAATAAGTAAATAGGGGCACAGTGAGAACAAGTTATTGTGTAAGTTAATCTGAAGAAATCGAATATGCTGCCTTCATAAATTCATAACACAAAAAATTGTTTGACCACATATGAGGTAAGGTAGGGTAAGACTATCACAGACAGACAGACATGACGAATCCATAAGGGTTCCGTTTTTTGCCATTTGGCTACGGAACCCTAATAAGGTATCTAATAGTATTACGATTTTAATACCCCCTGGCACTGACTAAAATAACCGACTTGGTTTCCCATTACATCTCAAAACTTTTTTGTAGTAGAAGAACTGCGTTGCGAGACTTGCATCTTTTTACATGTAATGTTTTTGATAGGATCCCATCTCTTTTTGTAGGCTGTCCTTCTTTTCAGGTAATCATACCCATACCATACTGATACTATGTATACAAATCTTTATTCATACTCACATCGTACGTCGTAGTGTACCTTTACTTTCCCTACTAATTGTAAGAACTAAAAGGTAACGTTGTTATCGCATATATTTCTATGGGATTACAAACTTATTTATGCAGTTATTAGATCTTTAGAACGTGACTAATATTACAGTATTATTAGATTTTTATTGGCTTAAAAAGCTAAAACCAAATTACGCTTCAAATTTGGGTATGCTAGAAGTACCTTAAAATAATGATGATCGTGAGTGATTGTGTCAGTGACAAAACTAAGGGATTGTAAAGTGCATTAAATGTTATTTTGATAGAATGTTATTGAGATTTGATGGTACGGCCGTGCCACTTTGTTTTGCTCGACTTGGCGGCGGCACTGCCGTGCCCCCAGATCCTTTGTCCTTCCCCGGGCCTCAAACTATCTCCATGCCAAATATCATCAAGATGATATTGGTTCAGCGGTTTAAGCGTGACGAGATAACAGACAGACAGACAGAGATACTTTCGCATTTATAATATAGTAAGAATAGGATATATATTTATTTTTTCTTGTATTAGAAAAGCTAATTTATAACAACTAATCTATTAAACGAGCAATTCTTGTATATATTTCGGGGATCTCGGAAACGGCTCTAACGATTTCGAATGAAATTTGATCATATATGAGGGTTTTTTGGGGTGAAAAATCGATCTAGCTAGGTGTTATCTCTGGGAAAACGCGCATTTTTGAGTTTTTAGGTAGGTATATGTTTTCCAAGCAAAGCTCGGTCTCCCAGATATTTAAACTTTATACGGTATACGCTGTCAGCTGTCAAATTTACAAAAAAAAAACATTGCAAATTTGATTCATTTTGTTTCATGTAACCTTAGGTACAGGTATTATAATATGTAATAATTCCAGAAATATTTTTATGTTTATATAATATTTTAATGTTATAATATGATCAATGAATAAGGTAAGGTGGGGCAAGACTAACAGTACAAGGATTCCATACAAGTGATAGTCTTACCCCGGTGTCGTCTTACCCCACCTTACCTTACGTATTAAAATTGCCCGGGTTATTCGGGTCCACCCTGTATGTACTATAGTACTTATACTAAAAAACCGTTCACAAATTTTTGTGCATTCTTTAAGATTTCCTTAAATGCAAAATAGAAAGATATACGTCATATTATTATTACATATAATATATATTCAATGCCAATATACATAAATGTAATAATAATATGACGTAAACATTGCCAATTAACTTAAAGTGCCCCCAATAAAAGATTTGTTGACAATAAATGTAATACTTTCTAATTCCCGTGCCACTTAATCAGCTGTTTTAGGTAAATTTGCTATGGGAATTAGGGCACGGAAATTAGAATTCGTAATAAAAAAATTCGCCAAAAATTTAAATCGTGTTTGACCAAACTGTTATGTTATCGCTTACATAAAGGGCTCCTAAATATGACAATTGTTATTGAAAAGCTATGTGGAAAATAAAATTTATAAGGGGCATCGAAATTAGAAAAAAATTGTCGCCCACCCGGATTCCGAAATACTTACGCGATTTGCTCAAACACGCCACGGCTTGACGTACATCCGTTTGCTTTGAAAGACAGCCGAATACTGCCAGTACAGGTGAGGCGGGACACGAGGCGGTTCAAATACAGACGTCGGCTGTCAGAGCCCTGTGAGTTTTGCCGACGAAATTGTACTCGCGCGCTCGGACAAAATTTAAACATCGATCAC
This sequence comes from Cydia amplana, assembly GCF_948474715.1. Lineage (NCBI taxonomy): Eukaryota > Metazoa > Arthropoda > Insecta > Lepidoptera > Tortricidae > Cydia > Cydia amplana. The sequence continues at coordinate 5,152,326 of NC_086077.1, forward strand.
GAGTTATTTACCACAATGAAGTTAATAGTGTATGTGCTCAGTGATAGTAAATATCATCTAGTTTAAGTATTTGACACTAAATTAGTGATACTAATGTAGAATTTTTCGTAGGATTTTTCATTATGCTCAAAAGTAGATTCCGGACAGGGCACGGGAGCAGTAATTTGAGCCTTTAGGTATTTTTAAGTGTACTCTAAAAACCAATTAATCAGTGAATTCATATGGAACTCGGTGTGAAAGTGTGACTTCTTTATGTAAAAAAAAAATGGTAAGTATTATCTGATGCTAACCCGCGATTTTCATCACGGACAGAAAAAAAATCGTGTTCAGAAATTGACCCGTTTGCATAAAACGAAGCGAAACGCTAAGATAATCGTAAAATAACAGCGTTTAGTTTCATTTTTACAAACGATCGGTCGATTCATCTTGGCCAGGCCCACTGGTACTTTATTTATTACATAAATAAATAAATAACTATTAGGGACATTTTACACAAATCAACCTAGCCCCAAACTAAGCCAAATACCAAGAGAGGTATAAGGAGCGGCGTGTCCCACACACCGTGCGTAAATGCATTCCCACTCCGTCAAAAAAAGAAGGCGACGACGACGTGAAACATCTATGACTCAGGAACAAATATTTGTGTTCATCACACATATAAATGCCCTTACCGGGATTTGAACCCAGGACCATCGGCTTCACAGGCAGGGTCACTACTCACTAGGCCAGACCGGTTACATAATATCAGGCTTATCATAAACACTGGAAGAACCCTAATAAGTTCGTGATTCAAAACAAATGCTAGCAAATAAAGTTGTACAAATAAACGAAAATCTCTCAGGAAATCGTCATTCCTTTGTTCGCGAGAAAGTTGGCCGCAAAGAAATGTTAAGCCAAGAATTGTTGAATTATAAAGACATTGCCTTCAATTGTCCTAAACTGTGGACCGGGGAAAGTTTTCCTTTTGTTTTTATTTACGAAATAATGGATACCCTTGTAGTGTTCAGAAGAATTGCTGGAGTGTACACTGTAAAGTCAACGAAGAATTTACGAATTGACTTGAAAAATACGAGCGTATTTTTAGAAAAAATAGAATTTTTAATGCATAGAAAAATTAATGACATTATGGTAAAAGCTTACATGTTTATCTTAAATCTCATAGATCTCTTTCGCCGCCGCATAACTGCCACGATTATGACATTCATTTCGTCATACAGTTTATCATGGAAATTGATAGATACTGTGGCAACAACGACGCCGCAACAGGTAATGCAGTTGCAGTTGATATCCAAAAGTTACCTTTAAGTACTTACGTTCTTGGTCGCAAGCAGACTGGCGAAGAATTTGTATCAGTATCTTCTATCCCCAATCTATCGAGCATAATATAGTCCCGTTTTAAATAGATAATATTAGGTATTTTATTTATTTATAATAACGGTACAGCTATTAAGAAATACTTTCTGAGCACATACAACAACCTGTCAAATAAGTAATTTGGAGGTAGACATGTAACTAATATCACATGACATTTATCACTGTCGCAATATTGTGTGGATTAGCAATCACTTGACATTTCGTACGATTATGTGCCAGCACCCATCATTCAATTTAATCATATGCTGAAGTACGAGTCAAGAAATATTATGGAAATTTGGAAAATTTTAATGCTGAAACGAATGAACAAGAGTTACAATTCTAGTGATTAATTAAATATTGACTCAAGTGTTATCGATATCGATAGCAATCAATGTATATATGTCGTAATAACTGTTTAATTATAAATTATAATTGAAGTAAAAGAGTGTTAGTTCCTTTATTATCTATTTGCAAATCTCTTATTGCAACTGTAAAATTATACAAGATATTTCGATTATTTTTCAAATATTTTGTTCTTTATAATAATTATTCTCCGAAATTGTGTTCAAAGCCGTTCTCCTATCTGTATTTACTGCTACGTTACGGTCTTAGCTCCATTTTAATTTATACCCCATGGAAAACACCTTCCAATCGATTTCACGCGCGATTCCAATATCCCAAGTTTAATCCATTCCAAAGATTAGAAAAGTGAGGTAAACGTACTAGTGCTCGACATGCTAATGCCCAATAGATGACACCCTGCTGTCATCTCTATTGATAATAACTTATGTTTCAAAGGTGACATGTACTGGCCTACTGGGACCGCGTCGAGCACCAGTACGATTACCTTATTATGTGTTATGAGATTCCTCGTCCATATTGAAGCGTGCACCTAGATATAAATAAATAGATATTTGTAGTATCAAAAACCCAGAGCGATATTTGTAATTTTAAAATATGTCATTAATTTGTTTTGGATTATTGTTATACCTAGGTATATACAGTGTGTGGCCTATAACGCGGGCGAAAAATTAAAACGTAGATTCTACTCCTCAAACAATAAAACTTTTGTTCAACAACTTTTTGAAATTATGTAGTCTTAAAATTGTCCCTTTTTCAAACAAACTAAATAATATTTTCAATGTACTTTAAATTCCGTCTAATTGACATTGCCCGTCAGTCTTGTCACCGTACAGGCATAATCAATTTCGTAATACATTGCGTGTTCGATTAAATTTTAAAGTGTTTTAAAATACAAACCACAAGTTATTTTTAAAAGTCGCTGAACAAACATTGTCTAGTTTGAGGAGTAGAATATACGTTTTAATTTTTCGCCCGCGTTATAGGCCACACACTGTATATTCCCTATATATTCCTTTCTCAGTCGCTGCGCATCTCGCTCGTACCAATCTATAAGTTCAACTAAGATGCACTAGGAAGGGCTGTCAAAATAACATAAAATACAGATCTGATGTAGTGCATAATAATTTTCATCGTATTTTCACGGAAACGTACGTACGTGTCTTGTCTATTTATCTATTGTCTATTTCAGTCAGTCTCGGTACAAAAGGTACCTACTGAAGTTGACTGAAGTAGCATGACAAATACGACCGTTTCGAGAAAATACGATGCAAATCAATTAATATGCACTACGTCTCTAAAGACAACAACAATTTACAATTTTATGTCTAAACATAAAATTGTAAGTTTTAGTCGGGAGTTTAAACTTGTCACAGACGTCCCCAACATTTTCTTGCGTCTAGTTAGCCAATTTTCGAAAAAAAAAAAATAGTTAGAATTAGAATATGTTTCTTTTTACTCGTAACGTAACCTGCCTGTAGTACAAAGTTAAATATAACATATCTACAACCATTAATTAGAAGTTTTTTTTTTACTTTTTTTGTGTTGGTATAATCACGCTTTCTTATCTTAAAATATCTGAGTAAGAGGAATCTCCCAGACAAATAAAAAACGCGAGCTAGACAGAACCCAAATAAGAGAAAGAGTGGGTTTTAAATTTACTTCGCCTCTTTGCTGTGATGAATCGACCTTTGGGTTCTTATTGACGACGATTTTAATCTGGATAAGCCGTTAAGTATATTAAGTTACCAAGTTGGTAGAATTTTGTAACGTACCGTAGTAATACAGTGTGTGGCCCATAACGCGGGCGAAAAATTAAACCGTAGATTCTACTCCTCAAACTAGACAATGTTTGTTCAGCGACTTTTAAAAATAACTTGTGGTTTGTATTTTAAAACACTTTAAAATTTAATCGAACACGCAATGTATTACGAAATTGATTATGCCTCTGACAAGACTGACGGGCAATGTCAATTAGACGGAATTTAAAGTAAGGTCACTGCGGGCAAGACCGTCTACAAGGGAAGTCCGTCTACACGTTATAACTTTTGAATTAAGAGTCGTATGCTGCTTTGGAGTCTAGTCGATTAATCAGTTTTGCGCGTTAGTTCCCTCACTCTAAAACAGATGGCGCTGTGACAACCAATTTCAGAGCAATCCGCCTAAATAAGTCATTTCGTGTTTTGAACTCAAAGTCATAGTTCGACAGCCGTTCGAAAAAATTTTTTAAAAATAGTTTTTGAAAAGATTGTGCATCAGAAAGTACCTACGTAAGTAGCATAAGAACCAGTTATCTTTATTCTGTGTTTAAAATATCGGAAATTGGCTTAGTTTTGTAATTATACGTTCCACCATTTATCACATTAAAATTTGACTAAGTTTGAAAGTCCGTCTATTATGTACAAGGCAAGTCCGTCATATGCCGTCATGTACTTTCGTTAAATCAGAGATTACCAACTGTTTTTGCGACTTTAATATTATAACGATTTGATAAGGTATCGAAAAATCCTCCTGACATTGCGCATGATGTTAGTTTCCTAAATTTTCATCTCAGTAAATTAAAAGAAACTAATAAAGTACATTTTAAAATTTCTATTGGTCTTTTATTTTGGAAATCCAAAAAATAATTACGTATAATTATTAGCCATAAAAGGTTTACTACCCCATTTTCTTAGTATATGCCGGACTTGCCTTTATATTAGAAAAATGGCGTTTATTTCGAATCTGAACCCTATATTAACAAGTTGAAAGTACACTTTTAATTGCCTTGATTCATTCTTTTTAGGAATTCGACTACGAACATATACGGACCCATAGATTGGCTAATATCATTACTAGACGGACTTCCCTTAAACTACAAGACAAGTCCGTCTACTCGCCGTCTTTTTAAAAATACTAATTTTTTTGCTTAATTTATGATTAAAATGATCTGTCACTATGGCTAAACTATTAATTATTAAATTCTTCATCGTATGCGATTACAAACGGTAACGTAGGTGAATAAGTAACGCAACTAGATCACTCCAAAGTAAAAAATAAATAAAGTATGCCGGTCTTGCCCGCAGTGACCTTACATTGAAAATATTATTTAGTTTGTTTGAAAAAGGGACAATTTTAAGACTACATAATTTCATAAAGTTGTTGAACAAAAGTTTTATTGTTTGAGGAGTGGAATCTACGTTTTAATTTTTCGCCCGCGTTATAGGCCACACACTGTATTTGCAGCGTGTTAAGTATATCAAAAGGGGTCATTCACATTTATGAGCAATCTTCTATATAAATTACGTGAGTGACCCGTTTTGATATATTTAATACTTATGTCAGTGATCCACGGAAGTTTTGTTATATTTGCAGTTTAAGGTAATGGGAAGGAAACTGATCAATTATTTAATGTCACAAATCTCAAGGCGCTTTAGTATAAGTTTCTTTGCGCCATATGTAATAGGGTTACCAAAGAATACCTATGATGATACATGGTACCTATTTAGTAATGTGTGATTTACGATAAAAAACCGTTTTAGAATTAATCCTGCACCTAATCATCCATGATATCTTTACGTTAGTATAAAGTTAGTAGGTATATAGTTAGTGCATACTAAACTTTACGTTATAATATTTAAAACTTTCGCGCTTTGAACACATATTAACTCACATTTATAAACGGGTCTAACGCGAAATTTATTCACATACATTTGTTTACCGACGTTTCGACACAGGTCGAGGTCGGGAGGGAGAAGCAATTGAAATCAAGAAACACCCCAGGAATTTTAATAGGAAGGATGGATTCAACTTATCGCTAACTTGGGAACCAGTGATACAGAAGTTAAAGCCAAATGATCTATCTTCAGACGTGTGCGTGGATATTGTGAGTGTTGCGTGTCGGACTATTGACAATAATTAACATTATGTGTGGGTGGTTTGAAAATGTGATGTCTTCCCCAAACTTTTTCATACACTTTTCGTCGGGTAGTTGCGCAAATCTCTGTTTTGACATTTTGCTGACCGCGACGACCGCGACCACGACCAGTGAAACCTGTGTCGAAACGTCGGTAAATAAAGGTATGTGAATAAATTTCGCGTTAATAGCTATAAATGTGAGTTAAACTTTACGTTCATGCTAATTTCAAGTAAAAGTTAACCTGCAGAAAGTGACTGTTATGTTAAATGATATTAATAACTGTAATACCACACATTAAAATAATAATTATGTAGGCCCCTTAGTATAAAATACCAGGGTTCCATAACTTGTACAGTATAAGAAAGTGGCGATTAAGGTCGCCTCGCGTAATAATTAAAGGTGACAGCTGTCATTTGTCACTATGACTAATAACTCTGTCAAGATGTGGAATACATGAATAGCCGTGAATATGCGAGATAAGAAATAAGTTTATATTATGAGTCAGGGATCGGAACCGGTTCGCGTAAACTTCGAAATAATCATACCTATTTCGAATTATTTTATACTCGACATGTAGGACTCAGTTGTGTTTTAGGTAACGACTTCATATTATTAGATTGCCCAATTAGAAATGAAATAATTAACAAAAGAACGATAAAATTGCGTTTTTGTTCCCATACAAAAATACCGGTATCCGATCCCTGTATAAGACTAGTTTACCTTGCGTGTTTTATTTATTTATACTACTATCGTTATGTATTTGAGATTTGTGACTATGTGGTATTCAGACTATGTGGTATTATTTCAGACTATGTCATTCCTCTTTCCTCACGCACGTAGATTTAATAAAAACTAAAAAAATGCTAAATTCTTTAATTTGATCGTAACAAGCAAATATAATAGTAATAATGGGGCCATACAAATTGTTTTCAAGTATCGCAGACATTGCTTTTAAATTGTAATAATTATGTACCTACTTGTACAATAGATATTATTATTATTGTATTGTTATTGTATACTATGTAGTATTTTACATTGTAAAATAATTACCATGGTAGGTACCTATATTATATTATATTGATTCAAACGTATGGTTAGGTATCGAATTATCCTAATGGTCCATAGGGCTAAATTAAATTCAATTTATTCACCTCTTTTATTTTAATAGGTCTATGGCTGGTTATTCTCCGAAAATAACCAGTAAAAATTGATTTTTGATCTTTAGGTATGAATTGACTTGACCCTTATAGAAATGATGCTAGGCTATACGTTAAACACTAGCTTAATATATGTATATAAAGGTCAATTTATAACGGACAAGCCATCAAACCTTGAAGAAAAGAGCGTACCCATCTCAAAGGCCGGTAACGCACTTGTAACCCCTCCGGTGTTGCAGGTATCGGTATATACGGTAATCGCTTACTATGAGGCGATTCGTTTGCTCATTCGTCTCCTATATAATTATCATAAATAAAATAAATATTTACTAAGCGAATGACTGTGCGGAAAGAGAAGAGCCGTGGAATGTATTGCTGGGCCCCATACACACGACTCTAATAGGTACTTAATACTTTTCTAAGTGGTTATTTGATAAAATTGTCTTATCCCCTTATGTATTTCCTTCGTCTCTCGCTCAATCATTGTCTCTCTCTATAACGACAGCAAAGAATTTAATTTCATTAAAATGTCTTATTTTCACACTTTGTTTTTCCACAATGTAGTTGTAAAAACAGTCTGTGCCAGCTTAAAGTGGAATTAAAAAGCGCAGTCGGGTTTTAATTAAATATCTGTAGTAATAGAACAAAATGGGATACCTAGTTAGTTTATTTAATCAGCAGACGTCTCTCATTTGGCCAAAAGTTGCATCTAGACTTCGTAATACGAGTATATCTTCTAAACTAGGAGTCGCAGTGGTCGCCGTGGCCGAAATCATCATCATCATCATATCCTCCAGGGAAAGGGTTACACCAAAAATTGTTTTAAGAGCACAGATTTAAATATTGTGGTTACGCATAAGTAATTAATTGAACAGGGCACACAGGGGAAAAGGGGTTGGGTGGACGATATTCGGGTTGGGTGGACGATACTCGGAAGATTGCGGGTCACTTCTGCCAGCCTATTATGGATAGCTTTATCCATCTTTATCCACGTGATAAAATAACTGTCACTGTTTAACACCGTGGGAAAGAAAGTGACGGACACCGTTTTATCACGCTGTCACGTAGACAAGAACGACCATCATATCCGTACTGGATAAGATTGGCTCAGGACCTGGATAAGTGGCGTATCCTATGCACATGAAGCATAAGGACCCTTTTCTATGGAAAGCCACTAATAGCTGGCAATTAGAATTATGCGCCGTATTGTATTGGACAACACCCACAATTAGTGCCTATTGTGTGAATAAGCTATGATTTATTATCTAGGGCACTATTTAGTCCACAACAGGGATTCCCACATAACCATCCCGGCCCGTCCCCGCGCCTTTTATTCCCGTCGCCACGATTATCACTTGCTCCATGTTGCACATACACTATTATACATTAGGTACACAAAGCAAAGGTAACACGTTCACTGTTCCAGGCTTGCCGTGAAATAAAGGCACAAGTAAAATTTATTTCGTTGACGCGTACTTGAATGACTAAGTAGTTGAATGTTGAACGTCGAGGCTGAGACTGACTCCTCTAGAGCTGAGCGTTTTTTTCCGTAAGTGTTTTTAAAAACACTTTCTTGTGCTGTAACGAAATAACAGTTTGTGGTAGGAACGACAAACTGTTTTTATAAAAACGATGACAAAGAGGCGGCGGCATACGATAACATAGTCGCTCATAACCACGCATAACGTACGCAACTATCGCAAAGCAAAATGCAGCTCTAAAACTGTTTTATTCGTTTTCCGATGAGCAGGGACAGTTATAGGTTATCGGCTAACGAAAGAGCGAGATAGAGATAAAAACGAAACGAAACGTATTGAGCTTTGTCAGGTAGACGCTAATCGCGCTTTTTAGCAGGCATTATATTCAAAAACTTCAATGTTCGTTAGATAAATAAGTGCTCTATTTTCTAAGCATTAGGGTTTAAATTAAGGAATCTTTTAATGCGTAAAATTTAAGCAAATAGCGAAATTGGCGCCAGTTGGACTACTTTAAAAATAATTCACGACGCTTAACAAACACTCGCTAGCATCACGAATTTAGGGGCCATTTTATGTGTGACCTATCGATTTATCTTTATAAAGTACTGAAGTTAGGGGTCAAGTTATATCAGACATTTGTGAGACGATGCAAATTAGGTTTTTTTGAAATGTGAATTGCAGATCGTTTTAGTTTTGGTTTCGCGACTTGGCGGGAATTCGTGACAATAACAAACTAATGTGATTGTATTTGTCGAGTGTCGAGTTAAGTTGATTGTATAATTTTGTTTTAAAAACTAGTACGTACGTTTCTAAATTCAATGCGATTTCGTTTCGTTTCGTTCGACACACACTGGGAATCCAGTTATTTTAGAAACTGTTTTTGAAAACAGTTACGTGATTTAAAGAAACGGTTACGTTTCGTTTCACGGAAAACTCGAAACGACCCAGCTCTAGACTCCTCACTCGCACGGTCACAGGCGCCGCAGGGGCGCGGGCGGGGAGGACCGCTGGTGCACCGGCGCCCCCCTACTTATCTCTTGATTGAACGGATTAACTGATTATTTAATTTAATTATGAAGAAAATCGATTTAACAAATAATTCTTAATAGAATGGAATATTAGTTTCGTAATTAATACAATAACTTGATCATAATGGGATTGAATGTTTTATCTTCGTTGTTCTAAATATTATATGTTTAGTTGATTAAAATACCAAGTCTTATGTAAATCAACAAAGAGAAAATAATCACATAAACTATTAAAATGTTCATAACTATTAACATATTTATCTGTTTTAATTAATTTGTTAAGGATTGAATCAACCTACGTTACATAATTATGCCAACAAGTTAATGATAGATGCAAAGTATACAATTGTTAGGATTAATAACATACCTACTTTATTAGTTCCATCACAGATACACTTATTGTTTTAAGTAATCAGGTTTCTTTGATTTATATAAGATCGTTATTGTTATAATTAACTTAACGTCAACTAAGAGAAAACTGCTCTTAGTTGGTCTTCATTTTTTAGAGTGTACGTTGTGTGAGGAAGCCGCCAGCTCTTCGGTAACCAGTTTCGTCAACCAGACGCTTAATATTAACTGCTCACACAACTGTTCCTAGTCCAGAATCTATTTTTTATACGTCAAATTAGGGAGAGGGCCGAGGGGAGCTGACGCGCGCCCGCGCGGGTTCGTATTCGTACCTGAGGGCCTACCGCGAACCACGTTCGACGTGTTGCCTCCCTGTCACACTTACGTACGAATTTACAAGTGCGACAGAGAGGCAACACGTCGAACGTGGTTCGCGGTAGGCCCTCTGGTGCAAAGGTTGTCCATCGCCATTCAACGTGGTAACCAGGGATGTTGCGAACATCCGCATCCGCATCCGCAGCCGCGGAACTTCCGCATTATTTTCAACATCCGCATCCGCATCCGCATCCGCATAAAATCGATGCGGAGCTTATGCGGATGCGGATGTCGAACAAGTCGGTACAGGAACATCTTAGCGGCGGCGTAAGTGCTAGGTAATTTCGTAATTACCTATAACGAAATCGTCTAGATCCAGAAAAGTCAGCCAAGGTACTGTTTATTAAATATAACGCACCTATATTCTTGTTCAACGACTAAACGTTTCGTTTTTTTTTAAATAAAAAAACCGGCCAAGTGCGAGTCGGACTCGCCCATGAAGGGTTCCGTATTTAGGCGATTTATGACGTATTAAAAAAAAACTACTTACTAGATCTCGTTCAAACCAATTTTCGGTGGAAGTTTACATGGTAATGTACATTATATATATTTTTTAGTTTTATCATTCTCTTATTTTAGAAGCTACAGGGGGGGGGGGACACATTTTACCACTTTGGAAGTGTCTCTCGCGCAAACTATTCAGTTTAGAAAAAAATGATATTAGAAACCTCAATATCATTTTTGAAGATCTATCCATAGATATACCACACGTATGGGTTTGATGAAAAAAAAATTTTTGAGTTTCAGTTCTAAGTATGGGGACCCCCAAAATTTATTGATTTTTTTCTATTTTTATAGAAATTACCAAAATTATTACTTACCAAGTTTCAACAGTATAGTTCTTATAGTTTCGGAGAAAAGTGGCTGTGACATACGGACGGACGGACAGACAGACAGACAGACAGACAGACAGACAGACAGACAGACAGACATGACGAATCTATAAGGGTTCCGTTTTTTGCCATTTGGCTACGGAACCCTAAAAATACTAAAAATGTAATATTTGACGTTTTCTAAGTACCTAATCTTGACATCCGCATCCGCATCCGCATCCGCGGATGTGAGCCTTTAAAAATCCGCATCCGCATCCGCATCCGCGGATGTCAAAAAATCCGCATCCGCAACATCCCTGGTGGTAACGCTGCTAGTGTGATGGGTACCTTTGCGCCAGGGACAACTCGCGGGGGACTTTTTGACTAGGCTTACGTAGCGTCTTACGATATTTTTCTAGCAACAAACCCGCGCACGTGTATTATAGACGCGCCCACTTCGGACAAGGCCATCGCATCGCGCCGCGCCGCGCCGCGCCACGTTCGCGTAAAGAATGCTCACCTCTTAGGACACATTCATACGTATCAACTGTTTGTCTCAGGGATGTTGCGGATGCAGATTTTTTGACATCTGCGGATGCGGATATTTAAAGGTTCACATCCGCGGATGCGGATGCGGATGTGGATGTCAAGATTAGGTACTTAGAAAACGTCAAATATTACATTTTTAGTATTTTTTTATTAAAAAAAACGAAGCGTTTAGTATTTGAGCAAGAATATAGGTGGTTATATTTAATAAACAGTCACTTGGCCGACTTTTCTGGATCTAGACGATTTCGTTATAGGTAATGACGAAATTACCTGTACCGACTTGTTCGACATCCGCATCCGCATAAGCTCCGCATCGATTTTATGCGGATACGGATGCAGATGCGGATGTTGAAAGTAATGCGGAAGTTCCGCGGTTGCGGATGCGGATGCGTATGTTCGCAACATCCCTGGTTTGTCTCGCCGCGTGTTCGTTGACCGCCGCGTCGCGTCGCGCCGCATCGCATTCGAGAATTGATCGCCTACGTAAAATGATAGTAACACAGTACATTGTAATATTCACTTTTTCCACGGTATCATGTCATTGTAAATTACTTATGTGAAATTGTAGTGGCGTGCGACTTTCAAACTGGAGGTCACGGGTTCGAACCCCGGCCCGTGCAAGTGAGTTTTTGTAAGTAGAGACCTTTTTTAGTGGTACTTAAATATAATAACTTTTCGTATTATTGAAATAAAATATTTTATTCAAACTTAATAATATAATAATTAAAACGAATAATATCAATTAGTTTTTAATATTTATTCAATTATTTTAAATTATTTGAGCATGAAACATACTAGATTTATTTTTATCATTACAATAGAAAAAAAGCAAAAAATATATTCTTATAGATATTTTATTTTCAAACAAAAATAAGGCAAAAAGTTACGGTTAGATTCTGATGGCTAAATACCAAACAGCTACCGATACATTTCAATATGTCGAAATTTCCTAACCCGTTGTAACTGACAAAGAGTATAGATTTCGACGTAGCATGACGTAGCTAAGCAAAAACGCACACATGCGTAACGTATAGGCCTGTAAGAAGGCACCATCATAGGTTTACCTCCGATTCCGTTACTACTCAATGGAGTTACGACTCAACGTTTATTGGATATTAAAATTTTACGTAATTCGGAGCGCTGCGCGAAGTGACATAGGTCTTACCTCTTTGAGGCACGACGGCCATCTAACATTACTGGCATAAAGGATGCATTTATGACTTTGACGCATGACAGAAAGAGAAACCGAACTGCGTAAAATGGGCGTTTGCTGTTGAATTCATAAAATCAAAAATCGATAATAAATCCATCGGTAAAGGATAATAAGTTAATATTTAGTTCTTTGAAAGTTAAGACGAGATGAAAACCTTTGCTGTAAGGTGGATTGTGCTGGATATGGATGTGTTTTCTAGTTGCACGAAGCTAAAACCGAAAAATGAACACGTAAGTTTGGATTTATTTTCTATCGAGAAAATTTTAAGCATTCGTGTTTCGACTACTACGAAATGTCTTATCATATAGTCAAGAAACATATATCCGAAAATCACTACTGTTTGTTTCCGGGGCTAGCCACTGCCACCTTTCTAAGATCCTGTTATTTTTCGATGCACGGCCTTAAGCTAGTCTTAAGTTGTTATTGTTTTTTTTTTGTAATTTTATTTTGAATCTAATTTGATTCATCGTCAGTTTATCGTAAACAACAACAACCGTTTTGTAGTCAAGAATCCGACCATAAATACTGGAAGCTGTAGTGTTGTCACAAATTCCGGCGCTAATCTGAGCATTGTCACGTCTAGATTTACGCGGCATTGTGCGGATAATACCGGCAATTAGTATTGTGCGTATAGCCTAGATTTATGCCCTAGTGCATGTCTCATTTGATTCCTGAACATTTTTCCAAACTTCCAATAGCCTATTACCATTAGTAAAGGTATTTTTGAAATAAAACTATTAAAACGGATTATATCGCGTATATTGAATTTATACTACATCCCGACGTTTCGAACCCTTTACAGCGTTCGTGGTCAACGGGTGTCTGAGGAAAAACTACACTGTGCAAATCTACCCACTTACAAATGAAAAAAAAAATGAAAATGAAAAATATTTTATTCAGTAGCTTAAAAAACAAATTATGATAAATGATTGTACATTATTTCGAAACGTCGGGGTAAATTCAATATACGCGATATAATCCGTTTTAATAAATATAAATAAATAAATAAAAACTCGTTTATTAAAAGAAAAATGATACAATAACATAACTAGCTCAGTGGTCACAGGCTAGGCCTGTGTCGTGGTGACCGCTCTAGAACAGAATTACTAAAAACATAAAATTTTGGGGTATCCTCTAAAACTAGACTTTTCTTTTACATGAAAAACTATGCTAAAATAGTTTTATTTCATCAGTAGGTAAGGTAACTATCGCGGTAACGGAAGGCAATATTATAAAGGTATTTTTATGAAACTATCTTCGAACATTTTTTAAATCGAAAATCGAAATTGCTTTGATATCCCAGATATTAAAACGATAGTGTTCGATTGGTCTACTTTCTCCTACTGGGCTAAAACCGCGAAAATCGAATTAAGTTCGCAAATTGCGGGCATCTGTCTCTGTGTCTCTAACAGGGATGTTGCGGATGCAGATTTTTTGATATCCGCGGATGCGGATGCGGATGCGGATATTTAAAGGCTCACATCCGCGGATGCGGATGCGGATGCGGATATTTAAAGGCTCACATCCGCGGATGCGGATGCGGATGTCAAGATTAGGTACTTAGAAAACGTCAAATATTACATTTTTAGTATTATGTTATTTAAAAAAAACGAAACGTTTAGTACCTATTTGAGCAAGAATATGGGTGCGTTATATTTAATAAACAGTAACTTGACCGACTTTTCTGGATCTAGACGATTTCGTTATACCTAGGTATATGACGAAATTACCTAGCACTTACGCCGCCACTAAGACGTTCCTGTACCGACTTGTTCGACATCCGCATCCGCATAAGCTCCGCATCGATTTTATGCGGATGCGGATGTTGAAAATAATGCGGAAGTTCCGCGGTTAAGGATGCGGATGCGGATGTTCGCAACATCCCTGGTCTCTAATTACGCCTTCATTGGAGTAAAAAATACCCACTTATTGCGAATTTCGGTTTTCACGGTATCGGTAGCCCCTCGAATCAGCCGGAACAGGATAATTAGGTAGGTAGGATAAGTTGTAAGTAAAAACACAAAATAAGTTTTGAAATTGAAAAGAATTAATATCATTTTACTACAGTTAATTTCATTTTTAATCAACTTTATGTAACTTTCTGAATTTTCGCCTTGTAGGACTTCATCTGAAGTATGTACCTATTTTTTAAGATACATCCACACCGCAGGTAATTTTTATGGAGCTTTGCACAAAAGCTAAATGCATGCCGCGGGGAGTGTGGCGTACACTGTTTCATGTCCACCCACCACACCACTCAATGTTACCTTGTTGCACAGTGTTCCTCCATAAAAGTTAACTCCTCTGTGAATGCACATTTAATAAACAGACATGTTAGGTAAGTATGCTATTTACCTTGTACTATGTTAGTACTTAACTACCTACTAACTATAAAAGCTAAACTAGATTCACGTTAATACCTTATTAAGCCATAGAAGTTTCATCCGCATGTCGTTAGTAAAATAGTCCACAAAACTGACTTCTTATAGACTTTAATGCAATGGCATATGGTCTAAAATTGGTTAATTAATTGTGTTGATGTTAATAGGCACTCTAACTGCGTATCACTCGGGAAAGTCCAATTATTTAACCTGTTAGAAAGGCTAGACCTATCTGTGTTGTTTATAGCTATACTTAGTAGGTTAAAGACAGAAATTAGCAGACCTGTCCAGTGTCTATAGCGTGATATAGGCAAATGAGTAAATACGTGGGTTCTTTTGTGTGAAAGGTTCGTTCTCGGGGTGCTTTCAAAAATGTAGTAAATTCGGCACTGCGCATGTGACACCCCTGGCGGAATTTTAAATCATAAAAGTCGTCAATCAGATAAAATTTCGTTGTCAAACAATTGAAGAAAAAAGGCAATTTAACAAATCTGATCGAAAGCTGGCCCGCGCGAAAATTCTGAGGCGCAATATGGCCCTCAGGTAAAAAAGTTTGGAGACCCCTGGTCTAGTCCAACTTCTCGTATAGGTACAGTCGCCATCAGAGATAACGGAGCGGCCAAGGTGTTCAGATATTTGTGAGCGCCTTAGCCGCTCCGATATATCTGATGTCGACTGTACATCTGACATTTATACCTTGAAATCTAAGCCACATATTAACAATAGTAAGAGCAAACTGGTGCCCGAAATACTACGTACTAAGTTTGAATCAAATCTCATAACAATCCAGCGAGCTGTAGTATGGTCTAAGTTTCCTTATTGTCGGGCTCTATAATACAAGTCTCAACTGCGCCAAAGTTCATGTGTACCAACCGAGGATATATCTCTTATTATAATTTCCAACAGATACTCCACTCATGGGACAAATAAATAAATTAAAAAATTTTTTTCATCAAACCCATACGTGTGGGGTATCTATGGATATAGGTCTTCAAAAATGATATTGAGGTTTCTAATATCATTTTTTTCTAAACTGAATAGTTTGCGCGAGAGACACTTCCAAAGTGGTAAAACGCCTAAGGCAGGCCACAGGTTGACCCTCGCGCAGGCAGCTTTCTCGCGCAAAGATTGGCCATAGCAATCCAGCGCGGGAACGCTGCCTGCGTGATGGGCACCTTACCAAAGGCCCAAAACTTTGATAGGTGTTTTTAATTTTTTAGCTTTAGTATTAGTTGTACTTAAATTTAGTTTTATATTCATTTTATAACACTTAATAAATTAAACATTTTGATTTATGTTATTTGAAAGTGTAGAAACACTATCATTGCATAGTATAACACAAAGTCGCTTCCCGCTGTCTATTTGTCCCTATGTATGCTTAGATCTTTAAAACTACGCAACGGATTTTGATGCGGTTTTTTTAATAGATAGAATGATTCAAGAGTAAGGTTTATGTATAATTTGGTAACCCGTGCGAAGCCGGGGCGGGTTGCTAGTACATTAAAAAGTGAATCATGCTAACCGAACTGCCAAAATCCGAATCGGCTTCTTCGCTTTATTTTAGTGTAAAAAAAGCGGCCAAGTGCGAGTCGGACCCGCCCATGAAGGGTTCCGTATTTAGGCGATTTATGACGTATAAAAAAAAACTACTTACTAGATCTCGTTCAAACCAATTTTCGGTGGAAGTGTACATTATATATTTTTTTTAGTTTTATCATTCTCTTATTTTAGAAGTTACGGGGGGGGGGGGGGGGGACACATTTTACCACTTTGGAAGTGTCTCTCGCGCAAACTATTCAGTTTAGATAAAAATGATATTAGAAACCTCAATATCATTTTTGAAGACCTATCCACAGATACCCCACACGTATGGGTTTGAAGAAAAAAAAATTTTGAGTTTCAGTTCGAAGTATGGGGAACCCCAAAAATTTATTGTTTTTTTTTTCTATTTTTGTGTGAAAATCTTAATGCGGTTCACAGAATACATCTACTTACCAAGTTTCAACAGTATAGTTCTTATAGTTTCGGAGAAAAGTGGCTGTGACATACGGACGGACAGACAGACGGACAGACGGACAGACGGACAGACGGACAGACAGACAGACAGACATGACGAATCTATAAGGGTTCCGTTTTTTGCCATTTGGCTACGGAACCCTAAAAAACGTACCCGACATTTTTCTGGAATGCCCCTGCAAATTAAACATTCTCTTAACTCCAAAATGGGCAAGCGCATATAGTAATATACGACAGTACAGGTAGTAGGTACAGTAGTACCTACTTATCCCTTGCATGTGTGTTCATGAGTTACACGAAATAAAATATTCATTCATTCATTCATATATTAAGAACATATCCGCGAACTATGTATGCGAATTACGTATTTCAAGAACTAAACTGCTTTTATTTTACATTACATTAAAGCATTTATTTATGTAATAGTAAGAAGAGGGGTCGTCAACGCTACAATAATTCAATAAATAGATTTTTTTGAGTGGCGTATCTGAAAAATTATATCTGTGTTCCAACTGGCAAGTAAGTAGTAAGTGGCAAGTTGTGTGCCACTTGAACGGGGTTAGGTACTGCCACATGTTTCAGCTCGCAGTAATTATGTAGTTTAGTGCATTTGATAGTTAGAAATGTTATAAACCTAATGTGTATTTGCGTCCCTTATAATAAACTCGTTCAACAATACGAAATTATCACTTTTGTTATGTTTATAATAACTTCAATTTAATTCTGGCACTAATTCACAAACCTAATTATAAATCTGTCGAACAAGACGTAAAATTTTAACTACGCCTTTACAATAGCCGTAATTCCATTGAAACGACATTATTTGCCCAAGTTCAACAATTAAATAAAAGTTTTTTTTTAATTCTTTGCCAAAACGTGTCGAGTTCAGACTCAGAGTGGCGTTTCATTATCGTTATTGCGGTTCAGGGAACTGAAGACGTTAACGGTTGACGCACACTTATCTAATTGGCACTAGCTCATTATTTCCTCATTTATTGTAATTTGTAACATGCGAGGCGATATAGCTGCATATATCTGTATGAAAAATGTTCATATTTACAGAAGTCGTCGTGCTTTGTTATGCCTTCCCGCAGGTCACATCTCCGCGCGCGCAGAGTGATAAGTGTGCGTTAACCTTTTAAGCTTACATTCTGATAGAATCTCTTTCCGCGGAATGGTTTTTTATTTCCAGCATTCTTAGCACTAATGCTGGTAAGTGCTCTGGTAATCATGTTTTTTCCTTTTAAAGATTTTATTTTAATTCGATTAATGTGTAAGGATATTTGTTTTGACCAGGTTTTGTCCTACACTGAATAGAATAGAAGAAATTTATTCAGAAAACGCTTAAATTTAGGTATTGTAACTTCTACTGGAATTGTAACTACTTACTTTTATCCCTAATAAACGGCTCAATAATAATATATTTATTTTATTTCAAAACCGACGGTATAGTCGGCTGTTGTTTCGCATATTGGGCTAAGTAAAACTCAAACCACTTCGTTCGTCTGTATTATGTCCATCATTCGAATATCCAATAGCGATAGAGACGCAAATATTACATGCTTTTTGAATTTCTATTCTCACCGTAGCTAATTCAATTATTTCCTCATTTCAGAACCAGTGTCTACCTCAAATGGCCCACTAGCAAACCTCCGCAATGGGCAGCGGCCTCAGCACCGCGACCAGCAAGAAGCCCCGCAAGCCAGACTCGCAGGCCGAGTCTTCCAGGGTGCTGTTTCTGTTATACCTCATACATAGGACTTGGAACGTGCTGGTCGAACATGTGGACGCTAAAAGTGCTAGGTAAGTTCCGTAAGCCCCCACTTTGAAACTAAGCGACTAGGTAATCCTAGTCTTATTAAGTTTAAGCTGCTGGCAATATGCCTAGCAAGCTATAGAAAATCGTCGTCGTAATCGTCTCTAACAAGAAAACCCTCAAACTGGACTGACAGGCCCAGTTTTCATAGTTCCCTCATACCTAACCTAGATCTTGAAACGTGCTGGTCTGCTGAGCGCTAGGGCCGCTAGGTATGATTCAAAACCGCAAGATGAAACTAACAGGTTAAGAATGACTCACGCTAGACCGGGCTGGGGCCGGGCCTGAGCTTACGGTGCTTCGTTTTCGATGGAAAGCACCACGTGATAACCGATCAGCTGTCACAGAAAATGATACGTCGGGCGCCTCAGCCCGGGCACGGCTTTTATGCAGTCCTATCCTTTAAAACTCTGAAGGCTGTTAGCACCGTACGCGTCCCTCAACCTAAAATTGTAGGCTTTGCACAACTTCACACGTCATAGTATTTTACCTCTATTCAAAATTGTAAGTTCATCCTCACTTCTTATATATACATATACATGGCACACCAAGAATAAGCGGGCATCTCGCTCGTTTCTTCCCAGAACGTGCAGAATGTGGAATAAGTTGCCTCATGAGGTATTTCCTTTGTACTATGTCATGGGATTCTTCAAGAAGCGGGTATTTAAGGTTCTCAAGGTTCGCAACGCTTAAGTGGCTCCTGTGATGTTGCTTTTGTCCACGGGCGACGATGACCGCTTCCCATCATGCGGCTCGTCTGCTCATTTGCTGACTATTACATAAAAAAAAATTAAACCGTTTAATTCTCTGGTTTCCAGATGGCGCGGCTCCCAAACCGTCCCAAGCTCGCGCCGGTTCGACTCCGCCAGCATGCCGGATTCCGACCCCGGCTCTTGCTACTCCTCCTGCAGTTGCAGCTACTGCCAGCTTCGGGAATGTGCCCAGGATTGTGTCAGGTCAGCAAGCAATAATCTAATCTTCCAAGATCCCTGCTTGAGTAGGGTTAAATCCACCCATATACCATCACACCTACCACCCGTACATTGACCACCAAACTTGGACATGCTGGACTCGGACCCCAGCTCCTGCTACTCCCGCAGCTTCAGGAATGTGCCCAGGATTGTGTCTTTTAAAATAATCCCAGGGATCCTCAGTAAACTTTTTCTCTATGGCTGGCACTGCTATATTATATATGTATTTATTTATGTATGTATATATAAGTATGTGTATGTATTGTATATGTATTTTTATTTTGTTTATTTTTATTTGCATGGTAATTTTGTCTGTTTTCGATGTATTTAGTGATAGGTTTCTTTCATTGCATTTGCAACACCTACTGACATATGTAAATTTATTAATTTCCGCTACCCAAAGGTTGTCTGGAAGAGATCGCTTTTTAGCGATAAGACCGCCTGTTGTTTACCTCTGTTTGTATTTCTGTTCTTCTGTTCTTTTATTGAGGTGTGCAATAAAGAGTATTAAATTGTATTTGTATTTGTAAAGTTGTCGCATCTCCCAAGATTGCTACTTACGTAGGGTTACTCATAGAGACTTACATGTCATAGACTTGTTGGACTCAGTCCTGGCTTCTGCTACTTCTGCAGCTGCAGCTACAGAGTGTCAGGATTGTGTCAGGTAATTTAGCAATAATCTCATTTGTAAACATTCTTACTTAAGTAGGGTTTTGTCCACTCCACTATTTTACATGGCCTATCTAAGTCCACTTTATCACTCTAAATAACGGCGCAGTTAACCTAACGATTAACAACACCAGTGACCAGTCCACTAGAGTCGAAACAAGCTAACTCTGCATGACATGGCAATGTCATCATAAACTGTCAAATTTATATGAAAATATGATGTTTATAATGACACCCGCACACTTCGTTGTATCGGTGTATATTCTCTCTGATGACTGTAATGTGTCATGCTTTTCAAGTTAGAGAATAAGTGAATTTGGTAAGTTAGAGAAATAATTCTTGTACTTAAACACTTGTTTAAGTAAATAATAATTAACTTAGTAATTTACTTAAATTATATTCTACCTACTATTATCTGTCCGCCAAGTCGAGCAAAACAAAGAGGCACGGCCGTACCATCCTTTTCTCGAAGCGATTCAGGCCATTTTCGACGTCCTGTAATTTTGTGCTGGCTGAAGCTAGAACGCTGAATTTTCAGTAATATATAGGGCTTAACATGCTTAAGATATATTCTCAAAAACATTCAATTTGAACGTGTAGTTTAAGAATTATTTTATGTCAAAGTTCCTTATTTTCGACACTGACACACTCACTCATTCCCTCACCTACGATCATCACAATTCTAAGGTAGTTCTAGCATACCCACAAGCTTAAAATTTTAAACATAAGTAGTTTTCAGCTTATCAAGCCATAGAAAACCTAAAAATATTGCAATATCAGTCACGTTTTAAAGATCTACGAACTGCATAAGTAAGTTTGTAATCCCATATAAATATATGCAATTACAAAGTTACTGTTGCAGTTCCTACAAATAGTAGGTAAAGTAAAGGTACGATGTACGATGTGAGTATGAATGAAGATGTGTTTAGTTATGATATGTGTATACATAGTATGGGTATGAGTACCCGAAAAGAAGGACTGCCTACAAAAAGACATGAGATCTCATCAAAAACATTACATGTAAAAAGGTGCAAGTCTCGCAACGCTAGAAGCACATAATGCTTTACTCGTATCGTACACGTAAATATGTATTGTGTAATGCTCAAACTGCAATTAGCGCTAGCGATAGCGTTATGTTCAATTTGAATTATTTTATTTTAAATAGGTTACGATGATCCTTATGTCATTATGCAGCCGTGCGATGGTACATTATACGTATTATTACAAATTAAATATATCTTATTGATCCGGTTTTAACACCCCCTGGCACTGATTAAAATAACCGACTTGGTTTCACATTACTTACATTTCAAAACTTTTTTGTAGTAGAAGCGTTGCGAGACTTGCACCTTTTTACATGTAATGTTTTTGATGGGATATTATATTCTAAGTCTTCATTGTTTACTTAATCTACTTTATTTCTGTTTCAGGTAAGAGGAACGTATAGAGATCTCGCCTCATCTTCATGAAATTTTGGCCACGAAATGCAGTTGAAATGTTAAATCTGAGCCCCGAACCCTACATCATTTCGACCACAGATAGTATGAAGTGACTTTTCATGAATTTCATGTAATGTAGGGTCAGGTGGGGTAAACGTAAAACACAGGTAAAAATAAGAACAAGGTTTTAACACTCAAAAACTTATTCTATTACATTCCTATTGCTTTAAAAAAAAAGTCTGACACACAAGGCTAAACTCCCACGAAATTTGAATCGCAAAAATTACCTACGTTAAATATTTCGTAGGTAGGTATGTCTATCCACTGCAATCTTGCCTCCATCAGCTTACCAAGCACGGTCATTAGACAAAATATTTAAAAGCCAGCTTTTTTGAGATCATTCCACTAAATTACCTCAACAGATAACCGCAAGAAAACACTTTATTTTTAAAAGCCATTAAAAGGTTTAATTCCTAAAATTCGGCCAGCTACTCTTGTTCAAACATTCACAACTTTCATAAAATCGTATCGTACATTTAATTTACATGCATTTTGAACTCTAAGTACACGGCATTAGTGTCAGTTTTAAGTAACAAGGTTTTTAACGGTACGAATTTGCGTATTATCATAAAACGTCCCCTGACCTGCGGTTGATAAATGCGAAAAGTTTAAAATTATCCCAAATCTACCCAACACATTATCGACTTTAGGTCTATAAGGTTAAGGTTCCTATTGCAGTGAGTTTTCAGGATGATTGCTGAGTCGCTGATAGCTTACTTAAACACGTTTCCTGATTTATTTTTAGGAAAAGTCTGTAACGATTGTGAAAAGTTTGGTTTTCTATAAAGCTAAATGCGTTACACGATTTGACTTCCGCATTGGTCCCTTTTTCATGAAAAATTCTCTTTTCAAAATGTATATCAATTCAAATTAATTCACAAAACGAAGTATGGTTAAATGGCATTGAGCAACCGAATGCGGAGGGTATTTTTTTTTATTTTGTAGTTGGACATACCTATACACATACACATTTTATCGGAAATACCTCTAGTGTTACAGGGGGTAATAGATGATTACAGTCACATTTGGCAAATATACTTCTCAATAGCTAGAGAATGTTGCAGTACGTGCAGTTCATTGAGAATAAGGGTTGGCAAAATACGTACCTAAAATTCGCCTTAAGTGCATAACTTCTTAATATTTAGGATTTGGATTAAGTTTTAGTATAGTTTTTCGCTTTCCAAAAGGGTTCCGTCACCAAAAAAGTTTGAGAACCGCTGGTATAACAAGCTAATGTAAACCTGACATAAAACTGTTTACATTCGTACACTCAGAGAACTAAACCGCAAACCACAAGATCCACTTAAACTTTTAAATGCAGTTGCCAAAGCTGGCGCAAGTTCGATTCCCATTTAGAGCTTTTAATCAATTTAATGGCGTCTGGCAGTGAAAAGTGTTTACCTTCAAGCTCAGTTTAGGTTTGTACCAGCCTTTTCGTTTTCTATAAAAAGCGCGGTTTTATTAAGGGGCCCACTGATTACCAGTCCGCCGGACGATATCGGCCTGTCAGTTGTTCGGAACTGTCAACTTTTGCTTTTAACTGACATGCCGATATCGTCCGGCGGACTGGTAATCAGTGGGCCCCTTTAGGTAATTGGCGGGGCACATAACAGATAGTCATTTATTTTCAGTAGCTTAGAAGTACGTACTTATAATATTTAATTTTATTTGACAAAAACGGGAACTTAGATTCTATTTTAATTATTACATATTACATATGAAAACGTTTAAATAATAGTGTGTAAAAATCGTCAAAGTTTAAATCGGTGTAAATATTTTAATTACTTTTAAACCCTGTGAATGCGCCATGAATGTCGAAAAACAAAGGGTTAAATGCAGTTTAATTCTTTTTGCAAATGCGCAACAAAAAATACCAATTGATAACTATTTAAAAATCTCTAATTAAAACTTTTTTTTGTAATGATTACGGTAATATAGGTACCTACTACGGCGGTTCAGCAGTCTAAAAAACAAGCGTTTGGTTGACTATTAAATAGTCTCTTCTCTTTACAGAGTTTGTTAGTGGTGCAATACCGCAAAGTGCATGCGCATTTAAAGCTGCGTCCAGGTTCATGTCTGATTGGCTAACAGCCTTCAGCCGATTCAGTGTCTAAGGTACCGTTGGGATTCAGACTGCTGCAGTATTGCGGCGCGACATGCTGCCGACTGCATTGCTGTCGCTACTGTCAAAAATCCGGGCATTAAACCTTTGAACGCCACGCCTATCTGTGCGGCGCGACATCGTGAACCTTGACTGTAGCAATTTAACAAGTGATGATTTTTCCCACTTCAACGGAAGATCAACACGATACCCCAGAATAAATAATAGTACTAGGTATTGAAAATTCACTCTAACAAAACGCGTCTATTACGACAGATATGACAAAGTGTCCCCGTTCCGTCGCGGTGCGCGGCAACTACTATGGCTAGACACCAAAATTGGTGTGGGCCGCATGTACTAGTAGGTACTTGCAGCGACGCAACGAAATCGCGGAGTGAGCCACGACGCCTGACGATCTGTCAATAATTATCGCTTGTCGAGGATCCTTATCATCATACACGATGGTTGATATCGGCTGCTGTAGCCGCGCGCGTCAGTTGTCGTATTTGGTGGTTCAAACTGTTAAAAGGTTAAAATTGATTTTGATATTTGACGTTACACTCTGTTTGAGGCAGCATTTCTGATTCAGAGTTGCATCATCATGTCTCCGTGCACTCGTAACGCTGCAGCATTGAGGCTTCTGCAGTTGCATTCAGAACGAAACCTTTAGGTACTTTAGGAGAATTTCACCATTTCAGCTTAGACTTACATATGAGGTGGAAAGTTAAATGTAAAATTTTGTGTTATATTGATATACTATGTTTCATATTTAAGGAGATTTTCACGTAGATAAAATATTTTCGCATCTATTTTATGAAAGGTCTCCATCAGCTGATTGTATTTTTACTACGTCCTTATACCTACCTAATAATTTCTAGATGATTATTAGCCATTGTTGGAGCAATACAAGTAGGTATCCCGCCACCATATTGATGGTGTAAATATGACCACATCGATAGTCGACAAACTAAACGTCCGCAGGTCGTAAACGCGGGAAATTTGGTTGTAATAACAATTTTATGTATGTGCACTATGGTACTAATTACAACAAATTTTTCACCGTAGGTACTTATAGTATGATTGTGAATCTAGGGTATCGATGTATGAAGCCATGATTAATTTGCAGTCTTTTACTTATGAAATTAGCTGTAACTTATCCTTGAAAACAGCTTTTGAGCAACTTTGAAGAGAATCTCCCCAGAAACGTATGCCAAGATGCACATTATCGCTCCTCAATTACATATATGAAAGAAGAAGAAGAAGAAGAAAAGCATTTATTAGCACAATAACATAACCCTAAAAACTAACAATGAGAACACAAAATGAGAGGTTGCGCTAAATGGTCCTCACTCAGCTAGGTGTCACGGTATGAGCCACATGGCACACTCCGCGACGCTGATTTTCAGTAAGGCCCAGTGGATGGACTAGGTGGCACTCAGTAATGGACACAATGTAGAAAAATATGGGAAAACTTAAGTAAAACTAAATGTATTAGGTACCAAATATCCAAACAGAAAAACCCCTCAATTTTATAATACCTACCCATAGTACCTATGTAGAACAAGTCATTAAAATCAGCAAGGATTCAACGGAATTCGTAATACGATTGTCGCATAGTCGGGTGACTCCTTGGTCTTTTAATGAGCTCCTGCAAATCGTTTCAAGTACTTATCTACATAGTATTAGTGCAGTGAGGGTCGGGGTGTGGTGTCAGTACAAGAGAGTTCAGGATGGCTGCACGCTCACGCTCCGGGTCCGGGCCGAGGCGTCCAACGCTTCCTTTTTAGGGTTCCGTACCCAAAGGGTAAAAACGGGACCCTATTACTAAGACTCCGCTGTCCGTCCGTCCGTCCGTCCGTCCGTCCGTCCGTCCGTCTGTCTGTCACCAGGCTGTACCTCACGAACCGTGTTAGCTAGACAGTTGAAATTTTCACAGATGATGTATTTCTGTTGCCGCTATAACAATAAATACTAAAAAACAGAATAAAATAAAGATTTTAGTAACAAACGTGATTTTTGACCGAAGTTAAGCAACGTCGGACGGGGTCAGTACTTGGATGGGTGACCGATTTTTTGCTTGTTTTGCTCTATTTTTTGTTGATGGTGCGGAACCCTCCGTGCGCGAGTCCGACTCGCACTTGGCCGATTTTTCTTTAATGGGTGTGATGGAGTTTTAGCGTGAGTCATCCTTTACTGAACGATACAAAATTTGTCTCAATATGATACGAGTAGATAACTTTTTAGGGTTCCGTAGCCAAATGGCAAAAAACGGAACCCTTATAGATTCGTCATGTCTGTCTGTCTGTCTGTCCGTCTGTCTGTCCGTCCGTATGTCACAGCCACTTTTCTCCGAAACTATAAGAACTATACTGTTGAAACTTGGTAAGTAGATGTATTCTGTGAACCGCATTAAGATTTTCACACAAAAATAGAAAAAAAAACAATAAATTTTTGGGGTTCCCCATACTTCGAACTGAAACTCAAAAATTTTTTTTTCATCAAACCCATACGTGTGGGGTATCTATGGATAGGTCTTCAAAAATGATATTGAGGTTTCTAATATCATTTTTTTCTAAACTGAATAGTTTGCGCGAGAGACACTTCCAAAGTGGTAAAATGTGTGTCCCCCCCCCCCCTGTAACTTCTAAAATAAGAGAATGATAAAACTAAAAAAAATATATGATGTACATTACCATGTAAACTTCCAACGAAAATTGGTTTGAACGAGATCTAGTAAGTAGTTTTTTTTTTATACGTCATAAATCGCCTAAATACGGAACCCTTCATGGGCGAGTCCGACTCGCACTTGGCCGCTTTTAATTAGATTTTCAGTTTATAAACTGATAAACTGATAAACAGATCACTAAGGGCTCATTTCATTACATTGCGTCGTTTGATCGGTCGGCTGAATTGATATCACCTCAATAGTCCGCAGTGTAACTAAAATCGTACCTATACGAGTTCGCGCGCCGTCTAAATAAGCCCTTACAGACGGTTTTTTTTTTCAATACAGTATAAATAGTATATTGAGACTAAAATAAGAAAAACGTGACAAATTCGTGCCCCGGGTCGTTAAGTTTAGTTTAATTGGTTTGTCCACAGAAGTTACCTTTTTCAAATCAGTGTTTGACTCATATAGCGCTGTTCACCGTTGACACTGAGGAGCTGCCCCGACAACGACAAACACAATTAAAATCGTTGCACTGGAAGCGGGCGCAGAACAGCACAGAAACGACTGTCATTTCAAAATAAAGAAATAAAAATAAATAAATAAAAAGTCATTTATTGTCGCAAAACACAGTAACAAAATAAAACAAACAAGGAAAAAGAAAAAAGACACAATAAGCACATTAAGTCCAATAGGGTTGCTGACTGTATAAATATATATATGTTTAATTATAACTATGTAGAAGGAGGAGTTAATTTGAACGTGACGTCGTGTGTGCGTTTCATATACACTAGTATCTAACCGTTCCAATGGATCAATGGTTTCAATGGATGTCTTGAATTTTGGCTCTAAAAGCAACTCTGTGTGTAACTCAAAACTCGTCTTAAATATGAACTGTACACTGACTATGTCTCACAGGGATATTATTTATGTTTTTACCACAGATAGTTTCACTAACTGAACCCCAACTTCGGCGTTTGGCACCCTGCCGTGGTCGTGTTTATGTAGCAGTCTTGCAGTCAGAGCGGTATGCGATTAGTCTAACTTCCTCTAGTGCAGCGGTCGGCAACCTTTTAGCAGCCAAGGGCCACATAATAGTTAACGAAGTTGACGCGGGCCGTACTTTGTTAATATTTATGCCTTTATCAATATTACATACAAAATAGCTATTAGGAAGGCTCGCGGGCCGCAGGTTGCCGACCGCTGCTCTAGTGTCATTACAATGCTTCACAGAGGTATTATTTATGTTATACCACAGTGTTAACTGAACCCCAACTTCGGCGTTTGGCACCCTGCCGTGGTCGTGTTTATGTAGCAGTCTTGCAGTCACTTGCAGTCAGAGCGGTATGAGATTAGTCTTACTTCCTCTAGTGTCATTACAATGCTTCACAGAGGTATTATTTATATGTTATATCACGTGTTAACTGAACCCCAACTTCGGCGTTTGGCACCCTGCCGTGGTCGTGTTTATGTAGCAGTCTTGCAGTCACTTGCAGTCAGAGCGGTATGAGATTAGTCTTACTTCCTCTAGTGTCATTACAATGCTTCGCAGAGGTATTATTTATATGTCACGTGTTAACTGAACCCCAACTTCGGCGTTTGGCACCCTGCCGTGGACGTGTTTATGTAACACTTGCAGTCAGTGCGGTATGTGATTAGTCTTACTTCCTCTAGTGTCATTTAAGGCTTCACAGAGTTATTATTTATGTTTTAACTCAGTGTTAACTGAACCCCAACTTCGGCATTTGACACCAGGGCACCACCTGATTATGTAACACTTGCAGTGAGCGGTATTATGAGATTAGTCTTACTTCCTCTAGTGTCCTTACAATGTTCCGCAGAGGTATTATTTATGTTTTACCATAGTGTTAATAACTGAATTCCTACTTCGGCGTTTGGCTTGGTTCTAAAGAGAACTATTATACTTCTAATTAAGACTATGGAAACGGATTATATAGCGTATAACGAAAATATATTCCCACGTTTCGAACCCTTAACAGCGTTGTTGATTCGTGATTCGTGGTCCATAGTTTTATTTTATGAGCTACGTGGTAACCGAGGACAATATTATTAGGTATGATACGACTAAGTACCCAAGCATAGAGAAAAAAAATACATACATTGCTCACTCCATACATCAGTTCTGGTACCAGAAAGACTATTATTTTCACAGTCGACATCTAGCATCGAGTAGCGGAATTATCAGTACTGCTACTTGACAATAGATGTAGCAGCACCGACCGGAAAGTCTTAATGCTCAACAAGATTTTCCGGTCGGTGCTATATATACCTACTATATTTCTCTATGACCCAAGTAAGTTACACAAAGACTAGCAAAACTAACTTTCCAATAAAAATACCTTCTCGCGAACTATGCCACTAAGTTGAAATTGAAACTTTAGTTCTTGGCGGTAAGTATGCCGACGTTTGTTTTGCAGAGACGAGATAATTTTACAGACTGGAGCCGTATTCCGATTTTGATATTTCTTTTGATATTAAATAAATAAATATTATAGGACCATTTTACACAGATCGACCTACAGTAAGCTCAATAAGTCTGGTGTAATGGGCACTAGACGATAAAATTACCTATATACTGTACTAGCGACCCACCGCTGCTTCGCACGGATTAACAAATTATACATAAACCTTCCTCTTGAATCACTCTATGTATTAAAAACCGCATCTAAATCCGTTGCGTAGTTTTTAAATATCTAAGCATACTTAGGTACAGACAGACAGCGGGAAGCGACTTTGTTTTATACATAGGTACTATGTAGTGATAACTCATAGGTATACATAGACAACATCCATAATTGTGATAATATTTAATCAAAGAAATAAATGCATCTTTTATTTATTTATATGTAAGTATTTATTTAAACTTTATTGCACAAATTTACCTACACAAAAAGAGTACAAATGGCGGACTTAACGCCTTGAGACTTAACGAACTCAATTCAACTCAACTCGGTCAACTTTTGTATAGAGATTAAGTATAAGTCTTCATAGTTTTCTTGCCTATGACCTTATCCACTATATCAGTGCTATGTGATTAGGTACTTACTTCTAAAGTTCTAGGAGTTTGATACAGCCCTTGGCACTTTGCTAAATTCCATGCTTGATACCTAAAGTATTTGAGGGTTGAGGTAACATTCTTGAAACTTAGGTAAAAGTAAAAGTATAGGCATAGAGAAAAAAATACATAGAGTGCTCACTCCACACATCAGTTTTAGTACCAAAAAGACTATTAGCATCTAGCATCGAGTAGCGGAACTATCAGTACTGCTACTTGACAATAGATGTAGCACCGACCGGAAAGTCTTATGCTGTTGAGATAAGACTTTCCGGTCGGTGCTACATCTATTGTCAAGTAGCAGTACTGATAGTTCCGCTACTCGATGCTAGATGTAGACACTGAAATTAATAGTCTGAACTGATGTATGGAGTGAGCACTCTTGTCTTACTATATTTCTCTATGGTATAGGTCAGCGATTTAAATTGACTAATTTAAGTTTGGAACACCGAGTCATGATGAGAAAGCGACAAGCGAATCTCTTTTTTCTCGCGCAATATTTAAGTAAAGTGACGATGTGCGATGTATAGTTGGTCAAACCAAATTGTCAGTAAATAAGAACAAAAAAAACTATACAAATAACTGCACTAATTATTTATTTATTACAACACCACCTAGCGCCATCTGACTGAACTAATGTGCGGATGAAAATGCTAACTGCCTTTCACTTTGCTTCGTCGAGTTAGCTTCATAGAACGTCAGCTGAATATCGTAGTGGTACTAAGTTTTAGCGCATAGATGGCGTACATGTTGCTGATTCGATAAGTTGTATATCATTTTTATTATATTATTAATATTATGATATTAATTTACAAACAGTACCTACTCAGAACCGCTAACAAACGTGTTTATATTAAGATTTTTTGTAAACAATGTAGGCATGTATATAAATAGAGTAAACATCTTCGTCCACTCGGAAATACAAACAAACACAATGTAGCAATCAAAGAAAATTAAGTCGTCTAGGTAACAATACACAAACGATGCATTGTCACTACTACCAAGAATCGAAGTTGTCAGTTCAATCAATGGACGCCATTTCCATTACTACTGTCATACTTAGGTATATGGAAAGGGAAACTTTCCTTCCTCATCAAAGTCAAAGTCAAAATATACTTTATTCATGTAGGCCTAGCAACAAGCACTTATGAATATCTAGTAACTAGTTATTACATAATATATATTATCTTAAGCTAATTATCATCATCATCTTCAACATCATCTTAGGGTCCAATCTTAGGTTTCACCTGTCCAATTTCTTTGTCCAATGTGTATTGCGTCTCACATTTCGCTTAATAAGAGAGTGAGACCCAATGACATTGGGCAAAGAAATTGGACAGGTGGAATACCACCCTTAGGAAACTTTAGCTCGCATCCTAAACGAGCCTGGGTTCTGATCGGTAACCTAAGCGCAGACACTAAATTGGAAAGAAAGGATGTCATAAAGGTCTTTATCGGTATCGTATCGCTGTGACATATATAATGCATTGTTAGAATTGGAATTGGGCCGTTAGTCTCTTAGGCTGCCTCCAGGAGACCAATCAACCAATAATATTGGTTATCTTCTATTATGCTCCGCTACATTCAGCCTAGGGTTTGCAATCCGGACCCGAAATGTAGGTATGAAATTATTGGATCCGGTTCCGCGGATCTTCCCAGTTCCCATACATTTCAGATCCGCCGTCAAAACCGTCATCACGCCCTATAGTTTTAAAATCACACGCCCAACCGCTCGGCTACCGATGCTTCGCACGAAGGAACTTTCCCTATCCGGGATAAGCGCAATTATGCCTAATAGCTTTCCAAACATCTGCCAGGAAACTAGTAATTCATCTCATTTATTATATATTTTATCTCGATAGTTTTTCATATAAAAAGGGCCGAGGATTAAAAGAAAATATAACGTAAATATCTATAGTTCGTTTTTTTTAGCATTAGAAAAAAGGTAAACAATCTTGACCTGTCTTTTAATTGAAAAACATGTTTTAAAAATAAGTCACGGCAAAAAGGTAACAATTATGAATCTAATACGAGTACGATCATGTATATTCTTCTGCTTTCATAAGTATAAGTTACTGATTTTTAAAAAGCGTTTTTCAATTAAAAGACATGTCAAGATCGCTTACCTTCTTTCTAATGGTAAAAAAACGAACTATAGTAATTTTCGACCTACCATAGTGACTCTTTAAAAAACGTAAAAGTGAAAAATAGTTCGTTGAGTCTTTATCACAGTGAACTCACAAGGGTTTTAAGCTCCATAGCCGCTATTGGCAGTTGCGGAAAGTTTCCAAAAAATTGGAAAAGTTGTCGGAATTTTCAGGAAAATTTCACAGGACACAAAGAACACTTTCATTTTGGAAATGGAAAACTTCCGTAAAAATAGGAGAAGAGTCCATAATTTTTCTTTGTGGATATTTCACAATTTTGGAAACGTTCCGACGGCGGCACATTACTTTAATAGTAATCCGATAAGCTATTAAAGTAAAGCGCTACAGCATACGAGGGGCGTTCAAAATATTCTCGGTATTGATATCTTACGACCTCTTCTAAAATTTCTTTCGTTACTGGCCGCTAAGGTTTATTCATTGACATTAAAAAAAAGTATAATTCGAACCGAGATAGTCTTTTGTTTTTCTGCAATTGCTGAACAAACATGAACATCATGTGCGAATTGACAATGTTAACTAAATTAGAACATCGATGCGTGATAAAATTCTTGACAAAACAGGGTAAAAATCAAAAAACCATAAAAGAGGAAATGGATTGTGTTTACCGTGAGTCTGCTCCTTCTTTATCTACCATTCAAAAGTGGTCAAGCGAGTTTAAACGCGGAAGGGAGAGTATTGAAGATGACCCTAGACCTGGCCGGCCTGTAGTAGCTACTTCACAAGAAAATATTGATAAAGTGGAAAAACTTATATTGGAAGATGGTCGAGTGAAGGTAAAATCTATAGCACAAGTAACCAATCTCTCTATTGGTACCGTACATGATATTATACATGACCATCTTAATATGTCAAAAGTAAGTGCAAGATGGGTTCCGCGAATGCTGACTCGGCTTCAAAAAGACATGCGTGTAGCTTGTTGTTCCGATTTTATTGACCTGTGCGGTGAAAATCCTGATGAGGTGCTGCAAATAATAGTTACTGGAGATGAAACCTGGGTTCATCATTATGACCCAGAGAGTAAACAAGAGTCCATGCAGTGGCACATTAAGGGTTCAGCTCATCCCAAGAAGTTCAAGGTCATCCCTTCAGCTGGCAAGGTCATGGCCACGATATTTTGGGATTGTGAAGGAGTATTACTAATCGATTATAAAGAAAAAGGTGTAAATATCACAGGACAGTACTACGCTAACATTCTACGTCAATTAAAGGATGTAATTAAAGAAAAGAGGCGAGGAAAGTTAACCAAAGGTATTCTGCTTCTGCATGACAACGCCCCCGTCCATACTGCTCATATTGCCAAGGCAGCTATTGTTGAATGTGGGTTTAAAACTGTTACTCACCCACCGTATAGTCCGGACTTAGCCCCCAGCGACTTCTTTTTGCTCCCCAATCTTAAAAAGGATCTGCGTGGAAATAAATTTTCTGACGATGAAGCATTGAAGGCGGCAGTGGAGGAGCATTTTTATACGAAAGATAAAAAATATTTTTACGAGGGATTAAAAAAAATAATTGATCGATCTTTTAAGTGTATGAACATAGGGGGGGAGTATATTGAAAAATAAAAATATCAAACTTTTCGTACTTGTTTGTTTTCATTCTCATACCGAGAATATTTTGAACACCCCTCGTATAGGTACGCCCGCAAACTTGACTTGAAACCCCAAGTTCACTAGTCCGGCACCAGCGTCCGATGCGTGCGCACGCGGCGCCATCTTGAATTCGAACATTTTGAATTTACTGGAGTTTTTGACAGTTACTGGAGTTTTGAAATGTGCGTGTGATTTGGGACTGTGTTTGTGTGTGTGTGGATGGGGATTGAAATAGTGTATAAAGGTAAGCTGATTTTCATTTTGTTTTTAAATTAGATTAGGGGTGTTTTTTTACTATTAATTAATAAACTATTTTTTGACACTATTCAAATAGTTGGCAGGTGACAAAAAAGGTTAGGCAGGCAGGTACTATATTTTTTAGGGTTCCTTATACAACGGGTGAGTCTGTCTGTCACCAGGCTGTATCACATGAACCTAAGAATAGATAGGTAAATAGTACTTATAACTAATTAACTTTTTTACAGAGAAAAGATCTAAGATTTTTTTGGCAGTTCTGCCATTACAACAAATAGGTATTAATAATCATAGGTAAGTTAAGTACCAGAAACGTGATTTTTTTATCTAGCTTATATTTTACTGTTGTTTCTCTAGAATAATAATTAAAACATAAACATCTAAATAATCTAAATACAACAACAACAATACAATACAAGCGTAAGTGAGGGAGGACATTAAAAAATCCTTTGAAAAATAAAACATTTTAATTTCGAAACACCCTGCAAATAAATTACGATAAAATTAATTTGTATTATTGTAATGACTGTTAACATCAGTAAGTAAGCATGTCTAAGGGCCGGTGGCACCAACCACATTTGACAGACTGATCAACGTCAGCCGGCGCGCCCCGGTGATTTACTATGAAACTTTCCATACATAGAAATTTAGCGAACTCTTTAACGAAGACTAAAGTTTGGTGCAACCGACCCTATGCCATGCGAAGTACAGTCAGCATCAAAAGTAGCGGATCGGACTACGCGTCAAAAGAATCTACCATTCTCTAATAAATTAACAGAAAGAGACATACCTACCTATGTCTCTATATTAGTATGTAAAACAATTAGACTATGACAGATGCTTTTAAGAGTTTTAAGAACACGAAGTGTAATAAGATATTAGGTATGTATATATCTCTATTTGGAAAAGCATTCCGGAGTGGCAGATACTTTTAGTGCGATGTTTCATCCGCTACTATTGATGCTGACTGTACTTGGCCGCGTAGCCAACATGCCAATACCTTACTTCCGTAGCGAACGAAACTATCACTGTCGCACTAATATGGAGTGATGTATGATGAGAGAGACACAAAGCGTTTCGTTGTCGTAGCGCAAGCGATTGTCAGCTTGGCTAGGCCGACAGGTAGTTGGGCCATTTTATTTAAAGTCCCCTACACTTTATTTTCAAAATTGAGATTTTTTTATGTTATTTCTACTCAGAATCATGAGCTCTTTTGATCCTAATTCCTAATAGGGGAAAAAAAGTGTCCCAAGATTTCCATTCGATCTTTCCATTCCGAAACCGCCATACAAAGTCTATGAAAAAATGGTAACGGAATGGGAAAAAACCTTGTGACACTTTTTTTCTCCTATTAGGATAGAAAAAGCTCGTGATTCTGAGTAGAAATAACATATAAATTCACAAATTATAAAATAAAAGTGTATAGGGGACAACTTTAAATAAAATGGCCCAGTTAAACTTCTTAACGTCCTAGGTTTTTTACGAAGACTAGAGACTAGGTCACTTCTTCAGTTTTTATAGCTTTTTTCTGGACCAAATATTACAGTTTTTCAGCCAATTTTTTACAGTCAATGTCTCATTACCTAAACGAGCCGACTTGACAGCGGGTGACAACCGCTATTTTTTTATACTTTTTGTCGTGGCGTGATAGAAATAGTTTTCTTTTCAACACAATGAGCAGTAATGGCTGTTGTCGGTTGTACAATTATTTATAATGGATAGGCTAAGGCACGTAAAAAGTTTAATACGTACGTATGAATTAAGCATCTGTGGATAATTGAGGAGTGTCTTTTCAAAAGGGTTTATTTTTTTCTTAGCGGTACTTCTAGAGAGAACCTTGCTCAAGAAAACTTAAGGTCCAATTTAGAAATAGATTCCCAGAAAAATTAACCCTTTTGAAAAGACACTCCTCAATTATTATAAGGTGACATATAACGCTACTTAGTATCTTCGGTCTGTGAAAAATAATTCAATAAAAAAATAATAACTCTTTAGTTTTTCGAAAGATGTATCTTTGAAACGCTCAAGAATAGTTCTATCATCCAGTTTTTCAACCATCCTTTAACGTTCTTGTAGAGTAAGTATAACTAGAAGACAATCCTCGAAAACTCGATTCAGCCTTACTCATCAAGTCATCATAATTATCAAAGAATAGATCCGCTATTAGACAAAAATCAACTCTAAGATTTCCACAATGCCAGCTCGCTTCCTCACAATAAATTCCTTTACTCTTGGATACACCTTGTTGGAAGCCTCTCTAGGATTATAAATACAGGCCTTTACACGTATCATATAGGCGGGTTTTTCGATTTTTAGCCATATTGTGCAAAGCGATTAGCGTGATTAAGGTACCTTAAGGTGACAGTTCATTTCCAACCGCAGCTGCACTACTGTTCATTTTACTATGGAAATTGACAGTAACAGCGACGCGTTCAGTACCAGTAGTGCAGCTGCGGTCAGAAATGGAATGTTAGGTACCCTAGGTCATGCTGAAAAACGCTTACTACGAGACCGACTATAACGTTGAAATACATCATCTTGTAATACGTCCCTACCGCTACATGTAGTTGTATATTATTAATGTTATTATGATGCATAAGTCATACGTGTAATAACTATTCATCGCCATATTATCCGGCCTGTAGGGAGTTTATAAATAGAATAACAAGTTTTGCCTGATGAAATTGCTTCTAGACAGGCAGAAAGAGTAGGGAGACATAATATTATATTTTATATTTCTATAGGTCACTTTTTTATCTACTCAGCTACGCACAGCGCAGACTCAGTTTATTTTTTGACGCCAATTAGGTATCTATGAGATATTTTCTTCCTCCGAATGTAGGATTTAAATAGCCTATTTAAAAAGCCAAAAAAAGCTACATTTCACCTAATAAATAGGATTGAATAAGGGTTGGCTGATTATTTTATATTATGTTAATACCCAATATTGACACAGAAAATCTGCTATCGTATGCTCAATTGCCATCTAAACCGGCTCTTCTTCTTCTTCAGTCGGTCCCTCAATACTGAGGATCGTGACATCATGTCCTTCTGTTGAAGACCAGGTTCCTCCATAGGGTTCTGTTCCCCGCCAAGCACATGGCCTTGTGCAGTTTTAATTGCACCGCTAAACCGCTAAACCGGCTAGGATAAGACTAAGATTTCATTAAGCACAAGCCATTAAAATTAACAAGAAATCTGATTGCCTTATATCAGGCCATAAAATTAACGAGAATATGTATACATGTTCAAAGAAATGTGAAAGCATCTGAGATATAACTTTCGTGCGTAAACCGATATCTCGTTCAGTAATACCAGACTCATTAAAACAAGATCATATTATTATGTATGAGTTTAATGTTGTACCATTCGGTTTGATGTACGCACCGATTGGTTCATTGTAGTACAGTTAGCGTCAAAAGAAGCGTATCAGTCGTTGCATCAAAAGTGTCTAGTTTTGAACGCCATCTGTCGAGATTCTTATATTTCTATTTGGAAAAGTAATCGAGGGTGGCAGATAAACATGGAGTGGAGCGTTGTTTCATCCGCTACCATTGATGCTGACTGTACAATAAATAGCCGAACAGACGGAGTATAAGACGGACATGATGAAAATATAAGAGTTTAGATTCTGTCCTTTTGGCTATGGAGCCCTAAAAATGTAGGTTGTAATTTATCCAAGACGCCATATCGTCACAAAAATAGTCACATTCGATCAGATTATTCACTTGATTATTTTTTGGAATGTTGCCTTATGTATTTGCTTCTGGTACATAGTATCTTAAGGATCACTTATTTTTTCGTGTATCGGATTATTCGGATTGGATAACCTCATCAAGGATTACCTATGTAAAATTATTTTCTTGGTTTCGGATAAAGTTAAACCTACCTATTACTACGAGTATCATGAATGTTGTAAACTTATTTACCATCTGAGGTAAAGTTCACGTAATAAAAATTCAAACAATTATCAAAACTGCAACCATTCTGAATGGGGACACAATCAAACCGATCCGTGTTAAAGTGTAATTGAAGCCCAATTTCATGGTATTGACGGTTGCGTAGTTTTGTGAAATAATTGTTCTTGATGACCTGCGATTTAGCATAATTTTATATGCGTATTTTGTAATAAACACTGTTAATGTGGGACAAATGCCTGATATCAAAAGGAGACTACGAGCATTCATGATTAAACAATTCATTAAAGCAAAGCAAGATAAATAACCATCGCGAAATCCCGAAAGATAGCAGATAAATCGATAAAACTAAAGAGACCAAGGCCCTATTGCGTAACATTTTACAACTCATAATACAAGCGGAAGTCTCTTTCTAATAAAAGGGAATGAAAAGAGGCGCCCGCTTGTATTATGAGTTGTAAAATGTTATGCAATAGGCCCCAACTCTTTACTAACTTTCCAGGACACTAAACGTCTGTGGACGCCATCATCATAAAAAATGAAATGAAATGAAATATATTTTATTTGTAAAGATATGGGTATACATAAATGATCTTATTCTATAGTTAGTGTCTCCATTTTCAGCCTATTACAGACATACAAATTAAATAACCTTACAACTATATTTACAGAACTTATTATATCTATATTTACATTATTGCTTCATTGCGAAATGGCAAAGTGTTCCGAATTGCTGTAGTACATTAAACTCTTAAGAGCCTGGCTCTTGTCGGTGGAGTAACCGCCATTTCGTTCTTCTCTCTGCCACTGTTTTGAGCTCCCGAGACGTCACTTGATTTTCTCTTTGGCCTGGTGCAAAAGGGCGTTTTTTTTTGTTGTTGTCCCAAACACTTTGTTTTTTTTTAAATTTGGGATTTTTTATGTTATTTCTACCTACTCAGAATCACGAGCTCTTTCCATCTTAATAGGAGAAAAAAAGTGTCCTAAGGTTTTTTTTTTCCATTCCGTCACCATTTTTCATAGACTTTGTATGGCGGTCGCGTAATGGAAAGATCGAAAAATGTATGGAAATTTTGGGACACTTTTTTTCTCCTATTAGGATAGAAAGAGCTCGTGATTCTGAGTAGAAAAAACATAAAAAATCCCAAATTTGAAAAAAAAAGTGTTTGGGACAACAAAAAAAATCCCAAATTTGAAAAAAAAGTGTTTGGGACAACAAAAAAAAAACGCCCACAAACGCACGTCTCGTTCTTCCTCTGCCTCTGTGGACGTAATTTAACTTATTATTATAATAAAAAAAATAACGGGTTGCACTCCGGGAGTGCCGACAGAAGTGAAAACTCAATGACTAGTCCAAAATGTCTGCAGCACTATGTATAATTGACCCAACCTCCTTTCTATTGAAAAACTTTAGTTACGAAATTGCTGGTCAGGTGGAGCTTATTTAAAATTCGAATTTCAAGTAGCGTTAATTGTTTAAAATTCGAATAAAAATTGTAAACTTAGGTTAGGCTTGCAGACCTCGCATCGAAATATATTTGGTCATGATATTTTGAGTTTTATTCACCAGTACTAGAGTTCACTTTTAGTAGCGATTTCATCAAGATGTAGCTTTATTGATTTATATTTGAGTGATATACTTAAAGTTAGAATGTAACTGTGAGATCCTCGTATTTCAGCCCGTACAAGATTAGAACATTGAGCTTTATTGCTTAATATAAAAGTCCAGTTTTAAATAATTGACCTGATAATGATACGTTATGACTAAAGTAATTTTTTTAAGAACTGTAGACCCTCGGCAAAACCGACGGAGCTCATCCCACAGCCGGCGCGTCCGCGGGAGGAAAATCCTCTTAAACCGCATAGTACGTGACCATTTAGGCTCTAGGGTGTAGATATATTAATACAGTTTTTCAACTTAAATGTCTGTTGATGGTGTAATATTGTATTGAAAGTGAATAAAAATAGACGCATTTAAATAGCAACACAACAACAACAGTAATAAAATCTAGCATGGTAACCAACAATTAAGTCCTGTTTTCTAAAATATTTCACTACACTACCTAATTACATTGAAATCATGATAAACCTTGAAGTTGGTATATCGTGTTTATTATAAAAATACAGTTAATTTTATTTCATACCATTAACCTTCACAAATGGAAACGCTTTTAATTATAACTGCGTTTATAAGGGTACCATTTCACTTCTGACCGCAGCTGCACTACTGGTACTGAACGCGTCGCTGTTACTGTCAATTTCCATAGTAAAATGAACAGTAGTGCAGCTGCGGTTGGACATGGACTGTCACTTTAAGTGTCCTCAAGTCAAAAGAACTAAATATTATTAGGTAGGTGAAGTGTCGTATAAAAATAAGGTTAAATAAGATACTAAAATGCACCTATTGAGCATTTAAATGTAGAGTTGGAGTTAGCACTGTTAGCAGTATATTCGTATTTTTCCACCTGATTTGATATCGGTGGAAATGCCTATACATTTTATCCTGTACTAAATGTTTACGAGCTCCGTAGAAAAATGTTTACGGAGCTATTATGGGATCACTTCGGTCTGTCAAATCGGTTACTTAAATGCGTTTTTCTCAGAGACCGTATGACGTATATGCCTAAAATTTTAAACAATTACCACCACTAGCACTGTCAATAAATCAAAGCCGCTTGTTTCTTATTTAAGGGAGCAATTTAGGGGTCAAGGGGGATACGCAATTTTTTTAAAGATTAGGGCCATTATTATAACTTATATTCGGCGGCGAGTCCATAGAACTCGATTCCCATCGGCTTGCCTATTTTTAGAGGCATCTGAACCTTACAAATTCTAAAATAAACTTCGGCTTACCTAGTGAACATTTTCGGCACGCCGAATACAGGGTTAGGATACAGATCCTACTAGAACAGATATACAGTGTGGAAAGATAAGTCAGGCCCTGGAGGGAAACTACCTTATTAAATCCTTAAGCTGGCTCATTCTACTTAATGGAGACATTCCTTTATTTTTAAAAAGAAACAAAACTGCAATCAAAGTATTTTTCTTTTTTTCTTCAATTTGGCTTGTCAAAAATAATCTTGAGTACCTACTAAATATTACATTTTATGAATATTTTGTACGACAGACGAGTTTAAGACCTATAATGTTTCTTGGAGAAATGTTATCATTAACATTAACTGTATCGACTAGTAGAATAAAATTGCGAGTTTTTATTTTTTGGAATTTTTAGTCGGTTCGAGTCCCGGGCGAGGCAAGCGAGTTTTAGAAAATCTTTGAATGCAGTTTTGTTTCTTTTTAAAAATAAAGGAATGTCTCCTTTAAGTAAAATGAGCCAGCTTAAGGATTTAAGGTAGTTTCCCTCCAGGGCCCGACTTATCTTTCCACACTGTATACTACTCACTCAATAGAGTTCAACGGAAATACAATATCTTAATTTCATGTTAATTCTTCCCATAACGAATTTGTTGACCTGACTCAGATATTACATAATAAGTAAAATATTTATAACTCGGAAGGTTCGGCTCCAGGTTAATTAGGTACGTGTCTTCGTACGTAACTTATCAATAAGTTAAATTTCCAAACCGATTTCCATTATACATATTAATGTATGGTTTCTTACCTCTTACTTAGATTTAATAATTTGTAATAATTGTAATAAACAAGCGGTGTTTCTTTTAATGTACACGCTACCTAAATCCATACAAGTGTTATTCAATCAGTAAAAAATGTTAGAGGTTCCGTCTTGTGGTAAAAATTATTATGGAAAAAGATGTAGGAAGTACTTGATCCCAAAATTGTATAACGAAATACCGTATGATATAAGGGAATGTAAATCATTTAGGATGTTTAAATTTAAAATGAAAATGTTTCTATTAGACAAAATTAAATTAAAGTTACCATCATAAGCAATAAGATGTACCTACTGTTAACAATTAATTAAGCAATTGCCTAAGTAGCTAAGTTTACCCATCTATGTTTTAAGGGAGTCCCCTCTGCCAACAAACTGTCCTGCAGTTTGGCAGAAGAAAAAAATATGTATGTTAGGGTTTATTTCATCTGAATAAACGATTTATTTATTTCTATTTATTTTTATTTTTATTTTATTAGTTAAAGCTTTTTATCTACTTTTAATTTAAGGAAAAAAAAAACTAAATTATATGTAACGAACTTGATTAGCTCATCTATATTATTCATTTCTTCATCTAAAGAACATAAGTCTTCTCTGAAAAACACAAGTAGATAATGCTCCCGGTACTGTATGGCGACACCCGGGAATTCGCGGTTCCCGTACTGTATTTGTATAGAAAACCAGGAGCACTCCCTAAACACAAGTACCTACAGTGTTTTTGAAGTATTATTGTTTTTATTTATATTTGTTTCTATAAGTGATCTCTTCATTTGTTTTCAAATTGTTTTTAAATCCATTCAGTTCAAAAATTCGTACAGTCTCACCAACAGGTAATACAGATAATTTTAACCATTAATATCCTGTGTAAAATAAAATAAAACTTTCCAACATACCATAAACTATTAATCAGCTTAATTTCAAATTCACCCAAGTCCTCACAAACCTATGAATAAGTTAGCATACATTCGCGTATACTCGTTGACCGTAAATTACGACGGTCAGACTTTTTAAATTAATTGCTTACGTAATTGCTATAAACATAAACAGTTATGTTACGTAATGCTGGAGCAAATAAAATAAAAAAAATATGTGCCTAATTTGTTTCTGGGAACTAGTAATCTATAAATTTGGACTCTTTAAAACCTTATTCAGTATTACGTTTATTCATGTCTGCAATAATAAATATTATTGAACATTGGGTGAACATTATAATATAGGTATGTATCTATATCGACTATATCATAGATATCAAATCATCCCGGTTAGTAATCAATTATAGTTACCAATTCTCTTCTTATTATAAAATTGTACAACGGGACTTAATCGCGTATCTAAGTTTTAAAATTTACCTCCGACGTTTCGAGGACGGCGTTGTCCCCGTGGTCTCGGAGAAGACTGGCTAAAGTTGACATCAGCATCTTCTAACCGCGCGAGTTTTTCGAACTACCCGCACTTGGTCTTGTTTATCAGCTTGAACGTTTTGCGCACTAGGGATGTCACTCTGTCGACACACAACACTAACGATATTCGATATTCGGTAGTGTTAGCCAGTCTTCTCCGAGACCACGGCTGCCCTCCTAAGGTAAAAGGCCGTATTTTCAAAGAACACTATATGAAAATACGGCCTTTTACCTTAAGGAGAGCAGACGGGGACAGAGGTAAATCTTAAAACTTAGATACGCGATTATGTCCCGTTGTACAAATTAATAATGTGTAAAAATCGTGAAAGTTTAAATCAGGGTAATTCTCTTCTTCCTCGATTCCTCATCACTGAGGGTCGCGACCACAATACATGAGGTCGTTATTTTGTGCACCAAGGCTCTTTATTCTGCACAATTTTCCGCCTTCCTGATAATAGGCACCTGTGTAGATCCCGGGCAGGCCTTTGCAGTATAAACCCACCCCATACCAGCAGTTACCATTTATTTATATTGTTTTATTACCTAGTAACATTACGCGCACATAAGTAAAGTCGTAACGTTTAATTACCTATATATTTCACTTTATGATAGAATACGAGGTACGATAAACTACGCAGCGTAACCGATACGATCATCGCAAAGTTTCTGAAAAACGGTTGGCAATTTAGCATAAATAATAGATAAGGAGAGGAGACTCCGG
The DNA here is from genome assembly GCF_948474715.1 of Cydia amplana. Taxonomy (NCBI): domain Eukaryota; kingdom Metazoa; phylum Arthropoda; class Insecta; order Lepidoptera; family Tortricidae; genus Cydia; species Cydia amplana. Next base: position 5,195,778 of record NC_086077.1, read on the forward strand.
AGATTTTAACCGCCGGGAGAGAATAATTTAAGTGTTTTTTTTAAGTTTAATGAAAAGTTGAGTCTACTAATGTTATGAAATGGTTTTGTTATGTCAGACCTCTACTCTGACTATTTGGTCACAAGTGTCACTGCCCCGTGGTCAAAACCATCAACTGTTTCACACATTTCGGCAATGTGCGATGTCGGTAGTGGGCTAGTGGGGGTAACACAAACCACACTAACGCACGACGTGGTGAAAATATGAACTTTCGTGAGACGACATCATCATACTATTTGGTAACTGCCATTTGACACAATTCTAGGGAAAGGGCAAGCTATGATGGCGCCATCTGTTAACTGCTAAATACTTCGACCGGCCAACCCCATTTAAGTTTAGCTACATACATTACATATTCAAGAATGTTTAAAATACACATTTCTCCCCACGGTTCATTTGTCCCAGTTTCCTCCTGCTCATTTTCTTTGGTCGGTAAATTCTTATGGCAGTGCATTCGCGAGTGTGTGGTCGCACCGTTATAATAGAACAACTTCACTGCGAGTTTACGATGGTACCGTTTTATTTTATTGTTTATTTACTTTCTGTGCCATTCTTTCTTGGGTGTATAAAAATTATAAATGCATGAGCCAAATTTGAAACTTTGAACCACTTTCCAATCGACATTTAAAAAAAAACATACTCGGATTATACGAGCTGCACTACATTAATCTTATAATTTTTTGGCTAAACTCGTTTTCTTGTATTTTAAGGCAGAAAGTTAGAAACGCATATGTGACTTAATATTCTTAACATACATAGGTAAGTACATAATATATGTATTTAAGGCGTGTTAACGTTTTTGTTCTGTCTTAAGCATTATACAGATGTCGTGAAATAGTACATTATTGTCGAGGTTCGGAAGTAGCTACTTGCTGGCTGAGGATTCGTTTTAAACGGACGACCTTGGGAGTCCGTTTAATTGAATCCGAAGCCAGTAAGTAGCCTTCCAGCCGAGTCATATATAGTGCTTTTCTCAAAAATGGTGCAAGAAATAGAAATATTTTACAGAACTTACAGAAGCAACGTTCTAATTTTCCATTAATTTTCACAGAAAAAAATACAACCATTAAAAAAATTAGCTTGCCGCCTTTAAAAAAAAAAGAAGTGTATTTTTCTGCTGAAAATACGCCAACCTATTTGAGACACCTAAATAGTCGCGGTACCAACATTAAGCCTGTAACAGACTATCGCACCGCACCGCGACCTTGGAGCGTCGCACCCATAAGTGAGAGCGAGAAAGAGATATCTGTTTCTCGCTCTCACTTATGGGTGCGACGCTCCAAGGTCGCAGTGCGGTGCGATAGTCTGTTACAGGCTTTATAATAATAAGTGCTGATCATCTGTTTGGCTGTTTAAGGGACCTATGCCTTCATTTGATATGGCCATTTGAAGTTTTAAAAAGTTTGGAACTCGTTAAATAATGGAATTTGTATGCGACATTGCAGTCCCGAAATCGAGACTGCAATGTTTTTAACTTTTTAATTTTTTGAATGACCATAATCTACGCACTTCGCGACCTATTTTTTAACCGGCAACGTCGACTTTGCCGTCCATTTTTGAGAAAAAATATTTTCCATCGTATTTTCACGGAAACGTACGAATGTGTTTTGCTATTTCAGTCAGTCTTGGTACAAAAAGTACTGAGGTTGACTGGAGTTTTTATAGACCCTGTATTTTAAGACATCCTGTATACAGTTTTGCCGTTGCACGCAGGGAACTATTTTAAAGCCATCGAATAATTATAAATACTGGTTTCTGATCTGGATAACGCATTTGTTTGACGTATTGCGATTAATGGAAGATTGTGGGAGTCCATTTATTTATGGGCAAACTGAACATATGAGCTACGTGTATTAAGTAAACAGGAAAGTAATAGGACCCAAGGTGTTTACAAATATTTGTAAGTACAAAGCATCTATTATCAAGATGTTAAAGTGCATGTTTAGATATTTTTGTTCAAACTATAAAAATATTTAGGCACCAGTGACTTCATAACACACTCTTATTTTTACATTTTGAGTCGTATTGCCAATATTATTTTCTTATATTTAATTTCATTTTAATCTCAGCGACGCTATAAAGGTTCCGTCACACAGGCGCGTTTTTCGGGCGGGGCGTGAGCGGGGCCCACCGCTTTTATATATAAAACGCTCACGCCCCGCCCGGAAATCGCGCCTGTGTGACTGAACCTAAAGAAAACTCCCTCACCAGGACGTAGATAATTTATGACGTCGGCTTACAAATGGTGCGGATGATTAGTCGACAGCCTGATATATGAGCGTTTTCTAATTATCCGGCTATCATTCCATCACGTCCAACGCCATCTATCCTCGACGACGTTAACTGTCCACTTTGCGAGACGCGTGCGCAATCGCGATTCCTCACGAGCTTAAAAGCAATATTAATTAAGTATACATAGGTAAATTATCGTCTAAAGTACATCCTGTTGTAATTTATTTTATTTATAAGCAATATTTATAATACAATACTAATGTAATTCTTCATAATATAGTTCGAAATTTCCGTATGAAAATTAAGTTGCTGTAATAATACTCAGAAAGTTGCTATTTGATTTTCCAGATTTATTGACAACCATAATGTATATTCGTATAGGTTAGCGTAAGAATAATGTATAGTGTAATTTATCATTATGAAATAAATCAACTAAACTTAGGGACAGTACTTCAGCAGAATACTTAGCCATTAAGACAAAAAGATTCTTAAGAAGCGACCATCACCGTTTCAAACTACATAGCGAATGCCAACCCAAAGAAAAATTCAACTTAAAAAAAAATCAGCATTAAATAGCCACCAGTTGAAAATCTTGTAAGCAGTAACTTGTTTACGAGTATTATAATGGCCGTTTAGAAGATCTATCGTAATATTATAATTTTCAACATACAATTTTCGGACGTAAAGGATTTTTGTTCATACAAAACTGACTAATATTAGTCAAATCAAGGCTGGTGCCTTTTTATTTCGGTTTGCTGGTGCCTATTGTACCGGGTCAAATCACTTTTTTTTTTGCGCCGCCCACGTAAATTTTGTCAAAAGATGGAATAAATTTACCCCGAAACTATTTACCCACAATGTACCTATAGAAAAGAAAAGGCATAACTCATTAGTCACTATCTTAGCGCCTTTGCGCAGTTATCTAGATAACTCCTGCTCACGCGCAGGTGGGCAGATTTAGCATTAGTACCACAACGACGTATGCGCATATAAAGCCTTTAAGCCTTACGCTCTTTCACTTAGCACCGGATCGTCTGTTACTTGCGTAAGGCAGTATGTACTATTGAAAAGTGAATAATTCTTGACACTTTAGATGCTAGCGTAACAGAAACTGGTCGTTACAAAAAGGCTTATATCAATAAGGAATGCCTGGCGGTTATGTTATAACATTTTTGGCTGATTATTAGATCTGGATCGATCCGATTGCGTGGAATGTCAGTGGTTTGTGTTATGACTTGAGATGTTAGATTGGTATCATTGCGTGTAAATAGCCAGCAGGACATTCTGTGTTTTTTTTTACGTTGGTATACGTTCTCATGGATGGAAAAAGAATGAGTCATGCTTGAGCTTACTCAAGCCTTCAGTCCTTAGACTAATAATAGGACAAAAATGATTGGTAAAATAAAAACTCAGAACGAAACCATAGGCACTACCTACTTAACTTCCAAAAATGTCTACAAACATTTTACGTGACAGCTACTATATATAAAAAACCGGTCAAGTGCGAGTCGGACTCGCGTTCCGTACATTACCCAATTTTTAATAGTGTATTTTTTTATGTGGAACGTGAATGAAATGTTTTTAAAAACCCGTAGGAGTTGGATCATAAACTAAGTATATAGGTTTTCCTGTCATCTAGAGGTAACGAACTATTTTGTGTAATCTTTTCAGAATTTTAGACCCAGTAATTTCGGAGACGCCACTCGGTTTCCGTTTTTCCCTTATGAGATACGGAACCTTAAAAATTGTCATATACTACTACTCGACGCAAGTAGTATAGTACGTTTACTGTAAACTTTTTATCTCCCCATGTAGCCATTAGTAGTGGCAATCAGCGTAAAAAGAACCAGTTGGACAGAAATAGAGGGGACTAGGGGAGTAAGAAGCGTAAACGCTTTGCGGCACTACATACTGCCAAGGAGTAATAAATATCCAGTTGCACACTAAAAATGTGTAAGTAAATAAATAAAACAAAATAAAAATTGTTTATTTCCGATTTTAAATTCCATATTGTGTTAGTCTACTTACATCGAAACTTACAAACTAGATGTTAGTACCTACATACATAGGTACTAAAAACTGTCGATAAGTATTAAATACCTATACTAATTTAAAAAATTTACAGTGTTTGTTTTTTGTGTTTAGTTAGATTATTAAGTAAGTATCTTCATTTTTTGTGTTACTTTTTTACATCTGCGTGTTTCTGTGTGTCGTGTCGTTGGCGTACGTACACGAAGGCATTCTCTACTAACCTTTCTAAGTCAGGTCCCCACTGAAAACCAGCGCCACGGATTATTTTCAGTGGGGATCCTATTTTAGCGTCCGATGTTTTGTATCTGAAGAGATGTTTTTTTTAAGTATGTACTGTGTTGTGGCACTGAAAAAATGTATTTCCTTTCTTTTCTTTCTTTTACTGGAAAACAATGTCCAAATATACCTATAGTAAGTGTAGTGCCTACCTACCTACTCTGTTACAGCGGCGCGGCGGTAGCACGGTCGCATTTTTACAGCTTGTTACCATACTTGTCGTTCTAACAAGTATGTAAGTCCAAAAGTGATAGCATAGTGACAGTCGAGTGTAACCATGCTGTGCCCGCAGGTCGTCATTGACTGCTCGCGATACCTACATTAGTATTAGTTGATATTAGTATTGGAGCCCAAAGTACTGTAAATTTTTTAAATCATTCATGTTAATAATCTCATGTCGCGTCTGTTTTGCAACGGAACTCTTTGTCACACAACGAAGTCACGGATCCAATTTGATTGGAATCGAAACGCATTCGGTCGGCGGACGTGGATCGATTCGATAGACCGGCTTTGGCGACATTTTCCTCTTTTTAGTTCCGCAAGATAGAACGAATGAAGAGGAAAGCCATAGCGCGTTGTGCAATGTAACTTTTTCAGTTTTGAACCCATCCATTTTCATAAACTTTGCTAAACTTATATCGACCATCCATATCCCGGTGGATATAAGTCTAGTGAAACCATTGACATATACATATCTAAGGACAGGCCTTGCGGGCTATAAGAATGGTGCTAATTCAGCGGTGTCACTCACGAATTCGAGCTCATCGTGCAGTCTAACGCCACAACGCGATTGGTTGATAAGTTAGTTGCGTTAGACTGCATGAGTGGCTCGAATTCGTGAGTGACACCGCTGAACTAGCACCATTCTTAGTGCCCGTCCTTAGATATAGGTATGTCAATGAGTGAAACTAGACGTGAATCTTTCAAAACTGTTATTCATAAACCTTAACAAGCTTTTATTAGTTAAAACCAAACATCAATTGATAGAATAATAGTGTAATGCAACCCCTCTGGTGTTGCGGGTGTCCATGGGCGACGGTAATTCCTTACTATCAGGCGTTGATCTGCTCGTTTGCCTCCTATATCATAGAAATATAATTCGTACCAGAATAGAATAAAATAATCGGTATCGTAATGAATTTTGGCACTGCAAACTAAAAAAAACCCGGCCAAGTGCGACTCGGACTCGCGCACGAAGCGTTCGGTACATTACGCAAAAAAACGGCAATATTTTAATCATGTTTGTTGTATGGGAGCCCCACTTAAATATTTTTTTTATTTTGTTTTTTTTTATTTGTTGTTATAGCGGCAACAGAAATACATCATCAGTGAAAATTTCAACTGTTTAGATATCACTGTTCATGCAAGCCTGGTGACAGACAGACGGACATACGAAGAGCGGAGTCTTAGTAATAGCTTCCCGTTTTCACACTTTGGGTACGGTACGGAACCCTAAAAACTGTAATTCACTCTTAAAACTGAAAACAGGTCATAAATTAGTAGAATAGAGTGATTACTCTCTCATGTTAATTAGTCTTAACTTAACCATTTAAGCCATTACAATCATTATGTCATCAATCCCATAACAATGATACCATATATCATGTCAATTAAAAAATTGATTAGATATTAGGTGCGTGTTTATGTAAGCCAAGTGTTAAAAACAGCATCGATTGTACGGCTTATGTATGGGAACCGATTGATAGACATCTCCCATTCAGGCGTATTGATCTGGGATTAGTGTTTCTATTAGGGATCAGTTGACAGTAATTTTATTAATTTTAGTAAGTAGGTATTTGCATCATATTACTTGTCACTCTTGTGGATAAAATGCAACTTTCTCATCAGCTCTTGAAGAATAAAGGGAGCCTTTATGAGCTGGAGTAAGAAAACATACATACATACATCACTGGCTCAGTGACCCAAAAAGGATCTTAGCCTCTGACACAAGAGAGCGCCACTCTGCCCTATCCTGCGCCACTTCACGCCAGTTGGGTATTCTGATGGACAGGTCTTTGTGGGCTTCGTCACTCCAGCGGTACCTGGGACGCCGAGACGGACGTTTTCCACCAGAGTGCCTCACATACGCTCTTCTCACAGCACGATCCTCCCCCATCCTCTCCAGGTGACCAAGCCAGCGAGTCGTGTGGCTTTGATCTCGCCAGTTATATTGGGCATCGCAACCTGCTCCCCTATTCTTCCTTCTCCTCCAAAACAACAAACAACAAACATACTTACATAAAATGTTAACCAAAACTTCGCGATGTTTCAAGAAGAATGAAGCTCTTTAAGCTCAGCCCACACATTGTGCAATCTCTATAGCAGTAATTCATAAACTATCTTGATCTCGAAACTATCGTATTAACCCATTTTTTGCTCGCAAACGGCCACAAATCAAGAGTTATCTCAGCGCCATCTGCTTTATCAATTACGCTAACTCTTGAGTGATAGTGATCACTTAAGAGGCTCCAAGAGAATCCAAGGATTATTTTACTATTGTTAGTTTTTGAAAGTTTACAAAAGATAGCGATTATGATTTGAATGAAATTATTTTTATATAAAATTGGTACAGCTGTACAGTCGCCATCAGATATATCGGAGCGGCCAAGGCGCTCACAAATATCTGAACACGCCTCTATAATCAGGGAGTTATAGTGCGTGTTCAGATATTGTTAACACCTTGGCCGCTCCGATATATCTGATGGCGACTGTACATTGATATGTGTTTAGAATTCTCAAGGGGCCTAGTCAAGATTCGCTACCTAGATAGATAGATAGATAGATAAAAACTTTATTCGTTTCCACAACATACATGGTACATAGATGACAGAAGACATGCAGCTTAAAATTAACATAAAAATTAGTTTACAAAATCTTAAAGTAAATGAAAAATAAAACAAACACAAAACCATGTGTCGTGGCAGAGAATAGGCGCTGGCTCAGCATGGTGATGCGGCAAGCCACATCGCTGATATTCTGCCAGGAACCTATCCCTATCGCACTAATATGGAAGAGATAAGAGTGTTAGAGAGTCAATAGCGTTTCGTTTCGTTTTCTGCAAACGATTGTCACCTTGGCTAGGCCCCCAGAAAGATTAAATTATTCCTACTCATACTCACGAGCACAATTGATTCTACTAGGAGAAAAAAAAAACAGACTTCCTTTGTGAAAGAAAACATAAAATGAATTTTATTTTTTCTTTTACCTAAATATCAAACTTTATTCCGTCTGTAGGTAAGTAATATTCCGTTTCCAAAAACGTAAAGAAATTGGATTTTGCATAGCAAATAAAAATCCTTGTTTATGGCAAAAATATATTTAAATTTTTTGTGTTAATAGGCTAGAAGACTGTATTTTTGCCGCACTAAACTTGGTATAACTTACCCTTAAATTGCTACGTGGACTTAATTTGCGGTTAACATTAATATGACGGCTATTTTCTATAATTAAATTAATACCTTCAAGTCATTTATACCGTTTTTGTGGTTATAAAACATTAATTATTATATGAAACTAGCTGTTACAGTTTAGTCCAAGGTACTAGCCAAGTTATAACAGCATTTCTAGAACAGTAAAAATTTAAATACTCATAATGTGCACATAAAATTTGCGAGTAATTATGTTTGCACTGAAAGTTGATCGTTACTTTTACAATTACCTACTAATTATTAAGGTTATAAATCTGTAAAATAATATATATTGACTTTAATATGTCCTTATTGTTTTATATTTGTATATTTTGTAGCAAACCCCGAATTTCCGATAGGTACCTATTTATCATATTCAGTACATCTGGTGCTATAATAAGCTCATTACGTAACTACGTCGAAAATTTACATGTACGATACGCGTGCGAATAGGTAATTTCCTATTTTTCGCACGTGTAACGGAAATAACTATAAACCACAATAGACCACAATCTTCATACCGCATGCAATGTCGTCCTTGCTGGGGCAACACTGTCATGACATTATATCTTCTCACTCTAATCCTTTCCTGTAAAAACCGGAAAACCATTACTTAACCCATAAATTACTTTACTTGGAACACATTAGTTGCACTCACAATTACAAGAGATAACGTCTATGTAAGGAGTCTTTAGGAGATAATCACTAACTAGTTGACCAATTTAAGTGGGGTCGTTATAACATATAGTTTATATCGATCTGAGGGTCGTTATTAGACTGGTTTATGAAGTCAAACACTCGTCTGTACTTTATGCGATAGTAAAGACAATTAAATAATATAGGCTGTTAATCTCCAAGTCTCCATGAAAAGTGATCATGATTGAGTGAGTGAGTGAGTATCATTTTTTTATGGCAATGACTACAAGGTACCTGGTAAATTAATTTCTCATCCAAGTTTTGCACCGTTTGTTTTTCACCGTCTATTCTAACGCGGCGTTTTTGTATTATGTGTGTGACTTCATTCGATTAGTGTTAAGAAAACTCGACACATGCCGCTGAGAACCAGGTGGCCGAGTGATTTAGGCATCTGCCGTGAATGCAGAGGACTCTTTTTCGATCCCAGCCTTGGGCACTAGAGGCCATGCTCACTTTTTCTTTCGTCTAAGACGTTTATCCTCCTAAGGCCCAAGGTCCTACCTATAGTACCTATTCAGTTCGATGTAATTTAAACCATGTGGAACAGAGTAAACGCAAAATCAACTCTATTTCCTACAATTTAGGTTCAAATTTCAGTGGCAAATTGTGGATGTTTCGTTTGTATGGCTGGGCCTCAGGAGGTTATTTCAATTAAAAGCGAACGCAAATTTGTATGATTAGTCGTCATTATTTTAAGTCAATACATGTCTCTGTCGATGGGAATAACATCAGACCGTTTGCACAGTGTCCTTATTAAGGGGATAATCACCGTGCAGCCAGAACCTGTAGACTTCTCATTAAGGGCACATCCTGTGACAAAGACGACTTCCGCTGTGACGCTGCCTTACAAGGTGCTACAGTTAGTGTAAGGCCTGAGTGGACGCTCGAAGCGGAGCGTTCGGCGGGGCGTGCAGCGTGACGTCGGGCTCACAAGTGATTTGAGCAGCATGCACTAAGGCCCTCCTATACGCTTGCATTTGTTTAACATGCACGCCGCCCGCCCCGCCCCGCTGCACGCCCAACTCGAGCGTCCACTCAGGCCTTACACTTAGGCCCATAGGTCTTACACCATGTCAATTATAAAAAAGTGTAACACAGCGTCTTTATCGTAAACCATAGAGTAACTTATACATACCTGTACTTACCTTAAACTGTTTTTGACAAGTTTTCACAGACTAGACAATCAAATATGACATTGATACATCAAGGCGGTTTGTTTACAAAGGGACTACCGGGAAACGCGAAATCGAAACTCGGCTAACTGCCTCTTTATCGCTCGAATATACAAGAGTGATAGAGAGGTTAGATAACAAAATTTCGACTCTCTCGTATGCGGTAAACCCTTAGATTGTGACTTATTGTGGGAGTAGCGCCGCCTACGCAGAGTTTCGCGTAATATTCCCTATTTTTAGTTAAATTTAAAAAATTATATTTTTTTATAGGTAAACTACGAGGTTTGCATCCCACACTATACATTTAATGGATACACTGTATTGGTTCCCCTGAATGCAGGTTATGTATGTAGTACTATGTAGTGAATTCGTAGTATTTTGATATGCACCCAGTCATGAAAGTGGTGCAAGGAACCGCCTACAAGAGCAGCGTTTACACTTTTAAACTCAGAACTTGGTTTGATATTGATTTAACATTACTTAGTACACAACCACTGATTTAAATATGAATAGGTACTCTACTGGTGTGAAAGTTATCAGTACCAACTAGATTTTTTTAATGCTCACTTTTTAGTATGAGGAATGAAATTTTTCATTACAAAAACAGAAATACCAACGTAAAATGTTTTCGGGTACTTCCGAATGAAAACAAATATTGGCAGATAATTTCTAAAGGGGACTCTTATTACAACGGAATATGAGTGATTTTTACATGATTTACGAGATTACCCGATTTCTGAAATTACCCGATTACACCTTAGATTATTTTTATACTGCACTGCACAAAATGACAAACAGACAATGCGTTAAACTGCCACTACGTAGCGCTATTCGTCCAAAGTGGCAACACTGGCAACTTTTGTTATGCGATTCCATAATTTTACCATAATTTTCCGGATTTTTTTGGAAACTACCCGCAACTTGCACATCCGTAACCACAAGATGAACTGCAAGTCAAGTAATGTCATATCTAGATAAGCATTTTTAAACACGAATTCCTCTCCAATTAGAGATCGCATTCCCCGCGCGATCGCAACGCGGTAGTCGCCTACTGCCGATTCTAATGCCACTTTACATTTTCCGGAGTAAACTGATTTTTGTTGCGCGTTTTTTACTTTTTACTGTACCTTTTACGTGCATGCATACGAGTATGTATAGGCATAGGATATAAAAGTGGTAGAGTCAGACCGAGAAAAGTCTGCAGCGATTTTTATAGCCCACGCAGTGCAAGTGTCATTTTAAACGTCAAACGTCTATGAATTTATGACGTGTAAATAACACTTTCACTGCGTAGGCTATCAAAATCGCTGCAGACTTTTCTTGGTCTAACTCTACCTATTCTATATATAGAACATTCTCACACATTGGTATTTACCTACCTATAGTTTAAAAGAACGTTTCATGGCTTGTGCGGATTTGTAGCGGGATTGTAGTTTTATTACGTTTGAAAAATGCCTCGTGCATATATTATATATTTTTAACATGATTGTTTAAAAATAAATTTTAATAGCCATAAATGGCCATATATAAATCACAATTGTTGCAATGGCTTGCAAAAAAGGAGCTTTGCGCTAAGCAACCTGCTCAGAAGAATTTGCACAGGCACTATAAGTTTTAACGAACGCGACTAACATATGGCCTTCCAACCCAGAGGGCCAGTTAGGCATTATAAGTATTATACATACCAAATATGTAAATATAACTATTATTTACATAACTACATATATTTTCACGTAAAAATATCATGACTAAAATCATCCAACTCGACTAACTTTAAAAGAAATTTCTCCGCTAAATTGATAGAAAATTCCAAGATTTAAAACACGTAATAAACCTATATCCTTCTGGCGAGGTGTTGCCGCCGCCCAGTAGTCGGTCTATATTCTCATTTGGTGCGCGTGCGCCGCTGAGACAGTTATAGGGTAAACCAGTGTAACTTGCCCTTACTGTTGCCACAGAATAAGTAATAGTATTATCATACAGAACGGCCACGCACCGCCCCGCCCCGACTCGCATTACCTCGCCCCGCGACATGAATCTGGCGGACTTCTGGCGTGCTCTCAGTAAAGCGACTTACCCACACATACACAATGACGCGTGTACAGACGTGACGTGCACACATATAAACGCAAATGATTTTTGATGTGCGTGTCCGCCCTGTGCTGTGGCCAGAGATGGGCAAAATTTATTCGAATGACGAATTGTAATTAAGTGTAATTATCTATAGTTCCTCATTTCGCTTCTCCAATGTTATGTGATTGAATCTTGTCAGTACTGTAATTACTATTATTATCATCAATGTACCAATATTAGTTTAGTATCTATTATACCACACAATTTATACCTCAATCCGAAGACAATGCCACTTAAATATTCTTCGTTTATAAATCTCAGTGGGAATTGTCCCAGGATGTAGGTTGCACCTATTAATGTATAAACCTATGTCCTATTTTTGTATTATCTGCCTATGTCTGTTTTTTTCCCCAATAAAGAAAATAAATAAAAACGGATGAAAATAACAAAATTTATCGCGAATGACGAATAAAAATGTCGGATGATTATTCTTATTTGAGTAAATGATTCGTCGAATAATTCATCCGCGAATAATTTATTCGTCGAATGAATTGCCACGAATAATTTGTTTATTGGAATACCTTATAAACTTTTCTCGGTTTCGAAAGATTTGGCAACTGTGATGTGCGATACAACTACCTGCAACTCCTATAACTACCTACATAGTTACTGTAAATATAAATTACGCGTTGTGAGATTCGCTCTGAAGCAAACAACTGCTAAGAAAATTTGGGTTTCTTACCTTTTAGTATATAGCTATCTCTTTCTGTGTCTGGCTAGAAAGTTACTAATATAACTTTGTGTGTGAGTAATTTATTGTTCACGCTAATCCTTAACTTGTCAGAACAAATTTACAGTAAAAACAAGTCATATTAAACGTGTTATTATTCGTGTTGTTTATTTGAATGGAATAAGCCAATAAACTTAAATATTTTACGTGGAGTTATTCGAATAAAATAATTGAAAAGTGGTCGGATGATTTATCCGCGAATAAATCATCCGCGAATAAATCATTCGCGAATAAATCATCCGCGAATAAAAAGATCGTGAATTATTGTTTATTCGAATAATTATTCCGATAAAAGTTTATTCGAATGATGCCCATCTCTGGCTGTGGCACATTGTTGCTCCACAGTTGCTCGACAAAAGTTAACTCCGGTATGGATGCGGATGCACCTTTAACATAGGTACCTATTCATTGCCATCGAGGCAAACAAGACATCCGCGTCAGGCCACAAAAATGTCGTCATATAAAGCTGTAGTACCACGATCCCGACTATCGGGTCGTCCGGCCTGGGAACGAAATCATAAAATACCCGATAGTCGGGATTTCGGCACTGAATGTGTTAAGCTGCGGAAATCATCGATTTGGTGTTATTGGTGAAACCAAATCAAAAATTTATTCAGAAAGTATGATGATGATCGATTAAAACTACTCTATGTCCGTCCTCGGGCCTTATACTATTTCCATACCAAATTCATCTAAATCGGTTCGCGCTTTAAGAGCCAACAGGAGTGGTCATTTCTCCATACAAACGTACTCGACTGTTTCCTCCGTGGGTTTTGAAGCTAGAGGAATGATTTTTTCAACACAGATTAATATTGTCAATATCTGTGTCGGACCGTTTTGTTTTTTTTGATATTTTTGTTTTTTAAGGTGCTAGAGCCCTTCAAAAATGGCCAAAATGGCCTAATTGACTATGCCGCAATGAGAGGCGTGCTATTCAAAACTGATATCAATTAGTCAAAAAAGCAAAACGGTCCGACACAGATAATGTCATTATCATTTAGATTCCCAAATTTGGTTACGATTGGTTAAGTTTTGGAGGAGGAAACAGTCGAGTACGAAACCTCGATTTTTGAGATTTTTACGCTGGATTTTTCGCCTTGTCCTTATCGCACTAGTTTTAGGAGCCGCTTCCGTTAGCGAGACGGGTATATTTATCTAAAATATTTAAATCTTAGCTCCTGTTGGCTCTTAAGCATAAAGTGGTAACAGGCAGACAGAGGTAATTTCGCATTACCTATTATATGTATAAAGTAAGGATTATTAGGCTTTAGATTCACCTTTGTTTGGTAAGCAGTTGGAATATAAACCTATACCGTTTTAATGCGCGTACGCTGGTACCGCTGGACGCTGGGGTAGCCAAACGTTTTACTGTGTATTCTTTTTAAAAATGGTAACAATAAACACGGTCAAGGTAAATAAAATTTGAAAGCCCGTATAAATAGAAAAAAAATCGTCACTTTTGTGACTTAAGTATTTATTTTTTCTAAGAATAATTTGAACACCTAAGTAATTAAATAATCAAATTAATTGCTAAGACGTTGTTATTACTAGAGTCCAAAATAACATAAACAATAAAACAAAAGACATCAACGAACTTTAAATTTTCTCGTATTTTTCGTGTAGGTATACATGTACAATGTTTACACTCATCATCAGGCATCGGAGTTTTTGTCGCATGGTAAGACTAATAGCAAGCTATGGAGTCGACATTTGCCATAAATGTAAACTCTTATTCATACTCATACTCATGATTAATTTTATTTAATATGAGAACAAATTACTAAATAGTTACTACGTATATAAGTTTAATTTATTAAACCTCATTTGTTGCAGTAAATGTATGTTTCAATTGGGCGAGTTGTACTTCACAACTCAAGCACACTATAGCAGATTTTTCATAGTCACATTGTAAATCGTTGTATGGCTCTATCCATGCCAAAATTGCAGCTATTTCTGGGTTAGGCATAATAATTAATTATGGAATATTCCTGAACGTATTTGCCACATACAGATATAAATAACTACTACGTTTGCAATCACCAGTGATTGACACATGACAAATACTAATCAATTTTATCAGCGGTCAGTACCTACATGACATTAGGTCTTTCGCAGCGATGTAGTTTGTATAGTTGTATGTTAAAATAGTTGAAGTTATGAATTCATAATGTAATAGAAAAATATTTTTTTATATAATTCGACTAAGATAATATACATGACCGACCGCTCTAAAGGCATTTTAAGATAAATTAAATAAATGAGTATGAGTATGAATAAGAGTTTACATTTATGGCAAATGTCGACTCCATAGCTTGCTATTAGTCTTACCATGCGACAAAAACTCCGATGCCTGCTCATCATTTATTAATCAAAAATACATAAAAATACACACAAACAAAAAGCAGGGGTGATAAAATTAATACCTTTCTTAAAACTAAACCTTAAAACGAACGAACGAACGAACTTTAATAATGTCACCTAAAGTGCAGTTTTCCGCGTCCATTTATTTTTAGCATATTATTAAATGTATACCTTTTAAACAGATAATATTGACCTATGGATTTATTTCACAAAAAAGAAAACATGTTTAGCTGCCATTGAACTTATATAGATAGTATTATTTAGGCTTTAATGCAAAATTGATAGCTACAATTTCTGATGGACCTTCACAAATAATGTATTTTGCTTTATGAAGGTATAGTTACAGATATCAATATTTATTTCAGCCCTACTTGTATGTATATTAAGTACTTGTATGTATAAGTTGTACGTACAGCTTCAGATGCTGTATAAAAGAGAGGTCTAAAATTATCTTTGTCCTAACAATTTTTTTTTTAATTTGGATTGAAAATATGCAAAAAAGGTAGTTTAACACCAAAAACAGTTCTAAAAAAAATATAAATCTTTTTTACCTACTGGTTCCTGTTTCGCGACCACACGATGCGCGCTTGGAATATCTATTCTAACCTAGACAAGTGGCCAGTAAAGCTTACATTACCTGCTAATATACATAGCCTGTTAGATTTATTATTTTGCTGCGATAAAAACGGCCATAAAACGAAGTTTAATAACGGTTGAATTGTAGCGCTTAATTAAATCTGCTATATATAGTAAAAATACGAGGGAAATATTGTCTCTCTACGTGAAGGAAATCGTAAAATGTTTATAGAGAATAATAAACAA
The DNA here is from genome assembly GCF_948474715.1 of Cydia amplana. Classification (NCBI taxonomy): domain Eukaryota; kingdom Metazoa; phylum Arthropoda; class Insecta; order Lepidoptera; family Tortricidae; genus Cydia; species Cydia amplana. The sequence goes on from NC_086077.1 coordinate 5,211,677, forward strand.
TTACCAGTGTCTTTTATATCTCTGGCTATCATAATTTATAACTTGTATAAGTACCTAGATTTATCAGATTAAGTAAACTGTATACACTCCAACTGGACATCAGGTACATGCTTTTTATATAACTGCTGTATTTTCAAATATATTTTTAGACAGATTTCAATACAAATGTGCAAGGAATATTTGTTTTAATAGTTACTTCTGAATTATTTCCTTTGCGATTTAACTTGGAGTTCTTTAAGCAAAGTAAGGGTGTTCAGGGTTCTGTAGGGTTAGCAACGCACATGTGGGTTCTCCGATGTTGCTTATATCCATGGGCTACGATTACCGACCGTTACCATCAGGCGGCTCGTCTGCTCGTTTGCTGAGTATCACATTCTGTAAATAAAATATGTACCTACACTGCATTTCACATCATAATGCTGATTATCACTCACTAATTTAACATAAATTAATCACCAACGAACCCTTTAGCTCCACACTTGCATATAAATTGCCATTCAATTTCACTTTATATAAATTGAATTCACATAAATAACGTCTAACATAAGTTAGTCTAACAAAGCTGCACATTGCATAGAAAAATGCACGACTTAACCTTTACATGCAGTGAGCAGGTGCGTTCGACCTATATATACAGGACAGGAAAGGGGCAACAGCCCTTGAGTTATACAGGATGATTTTTTAATCACCAGCCATACTATGCGTAGTGCATGACATAAAGTCATACTGAACAACTTTTATTATGGGACCAATGACGAAATCGCGCGAAAATTTTACTGTTTTATATACATTCCAGCTGATGTGATGCCCCTGATTTTGGGACAGACAATTTTTTTTTCCGCGATTTCGACATTGGTCCCATAATAAAACGTTGTTCAGTATGGCCTATACGGTCACTATACTACGCAGTGTGGCTGGTGATTAAAATTTCACCCTGTATGTCTGATATGTAGAACAATAGACAAGTATTAATAGAAATAACTTGAAAAGCTAATGAGAATAAACTTATTTCATAAAGTCACTAATCTCGTAAAAAATAGCGCTTCGTTTTTGTGTCGTCAAAAGTAACTAAAATTAAGTTCGTACGATAAAAATGTATAGCTATGCAAAGTTCAATCTTAATTTTTCCACCTATTTACTATTAACTCACTAACAATCAATTTATATACTACTTAACTAACTTGCTAATATACCCTCCCTTATTCCTATAAAATTGCAAAAATAATAAAGAGAAATGTTCTCAATTATACAATTTAAACTAATTACCTAAGCAGACACGAAAGCAAATTGCGTTGCCGTAGTCGGACAAAAAATATTGTCGACATCCTTATAAATTGCAATGATACCAGCCAGCCTATTATGGATAGCTTTATCCATCTTTATCCACGTGATAAAATAACTGTCACTGTTTAACACCGTGGGAAAGAAAGTGACGGACACCGTTTTATCACGCTGTCACGTAGACAAGAACGACCATCATATCCGTACAGGAGGGCTATGATGCTTTGTCACCAAATCATTAATCATTTATTGCGTGATATGTGAAATACCTGATAAGTGATTAAATTTGGTAAATAGACGCGAGGATAAAGTACAAGTGACTAATGATAGCGTGACATGATTTGAGCTTTTGAAAAATCAATTTTAATCTCGATGACTTAAGGCCTATTTTAAAGAATAGATTACTTAATCACATTCCACCACTTATCTACTTTTGCCATTGACTGATAAAAATCATCCGTGGTTTGAGCTTTTGAAAAATCAATTCTAAACAAGTTTACTTAAAGCGTATTTTAATGAATGACATCCTATCACCACTTATCCACATGTGACGTTGATAGTTAAAAGTTATCCACGGTTAAAGCTTTTGAAGCTTTATTTCTAAGTACTTAGAGTTTATAGTCTTTGAAATAAGCTACATTATCGAATTAAGGTAGAACCGGCTGCAATACTTAATTAACGAAGGCTCATATTTGCTTGTAAATTCATACAAAATTTTAAGGACAGTAGACCTTATTAACCTCAAATACGGTGAATTTTATACGTCAAACCATCTGTCAAAATCAACTAAATTGTAGGCCCTCCCCAAACTTAGCCACCTTACTAAGACAACTGCTCGATGCGTGTGGCCGTTGCTCTCCGCCTAATAGGTTGCCATGGGTATGCCAACCCCACCACGGTTTCACTGTGGGGAGCAACGGCCACCATGTCTTGAGCTGCTGCCGTTGCGCTGGGAGGTTCCCACGGCACCATGTTCTTAATGACATCGTTAGGAGAGCCTTATTGTCAGAGTTACCTAATATCCCATGTATGCTTGAGCCGCCAGGCTTTAGCCGATCGGACGGCATAAGGCCTGACGGCTAGACCCTGGTGCCGTGTGAAAGAGGTAAGTGCTTACTGTGGGACGCCACGTGCGTCAGTACTTTTGCCGCCCCGCATCTTAGTCGTACAATGCGGTCGGCAGGAGCGGCTGCTGAGCATGCGGCGTCTCTTAAAAACCGGCCAAGTGCGAGTCGGACTCGCGCACGAAGGGTTCCGTACCATTACGGTACGGAACCCTTCGGAACTAAAGGGTTACGGTACGCAAAAAACGGCAACAAAATCACGTTTGTTGTATGGGAGCTCCACTTAAATATTTATTTTATTTTGTTGTTAGTTCTTATTATTTGTTGTTGGCAACAGAAATATATCATCTAAATAGACAGACAGACCGACGGACAGCGGAGTCTTAGTAGTAGGGTCCCGTTTTTCCTGAAACCCTAAAAAGATAAATACTCGGCGCTGAGCGGGTATTTATTCGTCTCCCTCGGTGTCGAGACTTCGGGATGCTCCGGGAGCTGGGACCTCTCCTGTTTGAAAGGGGCCTTGACCCCCGCTCCGGATTTTTCCTGATGCAAAGACTGTCCATCGCAATCTAAGGCGGTCCTAGGTCCTTGCTACTCGTAAAGTCTGCAGCGATATTGATAGCCCACGCAGTGCAAGCTTAGTGCAAGTGTTATACTTGGTCAACCAGATAGAGAGAGAACAACAGTAGAAAAAGGCGGCAAATTTGAAAAATGTAGGCGCGAAGGGATATCGTTCCATAGAAAATTTGAATTTCGCGCCTTTTTTTACTGACAAGATTTGGTTGACCAGCTATATTTACCCGTCATAAATTCATAGAAGTTTGACGTTTAAAATGACGCTTGCACTGCGTGGGCTATCAAAATCCCTGCAGACTTTTCTCGGTCTGACTCTATTAACTACTCTATACAGGGTGGTACAAACCTCGATGTCCAACATTTTTTTTTATTTTATCACTACGTGGGCTACTACCAATATTTTTTTTATATTAAGGCTAGATTTTCTATACATATAATAAAGCTGAAGAGGGTTGAAAGTCTGTACATGGAAGATATTCGAAAAAAAGTTGGTTGGGGATACTTAGAATCGATAACAGAACACGTTCCAACAGTTTTTAGAATTTTTGTCTGTTTATCTGTTTGTCTGTTTATCTGTTTGTCTGTTTATCTGTTTATTTGACCGCGCATCACGTGAAAACGGCTGAACGGATTTTGATGAAAACTTTACTAATCTGTCAAGAAAATCCCTGGCCATATTTTAGGCTAGAAAAATTCAACCCCTAAAAGGGGGGGTGGCCACTACACTCAATTAAGTTATATTTGCACCTGAATCTTATGGTGCTAACTTAAGAAAGTGATGCAAACTTTTTTTTTGTGTAGGTACTTTGTAAAAAAAACAACATTTTTCTTAATCAATGTCAAACGTCTCTGCAAATACATATATTAAATCACATTTATAGACGGGTCTATCGCGGGTCTATTGACAATAATTAACATTATGTGAAGTGGGTGGTTTAAAATTATGATGTCTACCCCAAACTTTTTCATACACTTTTCGTCGGGTAGTTGCACAAATCTCTGTTTTGACATTTTGTTGGGACATCAGTTAGCCGCGACCACGACCAGTGCGTCGTGGATATTCACCGGCCAATTGTCTTCATAAAGCACGTGCCTTCCTAAACCTTGACGTTGGCGGAATCATCGACAATATCGATGGAGCCATAACACCCAAAGATTGATTGACCACGACCAGTGAAACCTGTGTCGAAACGTCGGTAAATAAAGGTAATAAAATAAGTTTCGAGATAGGCCCGTCTATAAATGTGAGTTAATATGTGTTCAAAACACGAAAGTTTTTAAATATTATATGTTTTTGTAAATGTCAAACAATTTGGGACTTGCAATTTATACTATTGTTCTGTGTTTAAGCACTGACAGCCTGGATGCTTCGGGCCTTCGGCGCTACATGAAGCTCGGCCTTCGGCTTTCGCATTAGATATCCACACCAAAATTTCACGTGAACCATTGCGACTGTATCCCTCACATAGCCTTGACATAGCCTCTCTACATTTTTTTCTATCAAAAAAAAATCGCGCTCGCTACGCTCGCGTTTTTAATACGATTTTAAAGGTTAAGCCTAATTTGATAAAGGTGGCATTCTGGGCATTCTACCGAGCGACTACTACTACGACTTAAGCACTGACATCCTAGACGCTTCGGGCCTTCGGCCCTACGCGGAGCTCGGCCTTCGGCCTTCGCATTTAGACACTCATACCATTGTTCTGTGATTAAGCACTGACATCCTGGACGCTTCGGGCCTTCGACCTTACGCGAAGCTCTGCCTTCGGCCTTCGCATTTAGACACTTATACTATTGTTCTGTGTTTAAGCACTGACAGCCTGGATGCTTCGGCCCTTCGGCCCTACATGGAGCTCGGCCTGACATAGCCTCTCTCAATTATTTTCTATCAAAAAAATTCGCGGTCGCTACGCTCGCGTTTTTCACTTTTAAAGTTAAGCCTACTTTGATAAAGGTGGCATTCTGGGCACCCTACCGAGCGACTACTACTACGACTTAAGAACTGACATCCTGGACGCTTCGTGCCTTCAGCCCTACGCGGAGCTCGGCCTTTGGCCTTCGCATTTAAACACTTATACTATTGTTCTGTGTTTAAGCACGGACAGCCTGGACGCTTCGGGCCTTCGGCCCTACATGGAGCTCGGCCTTCGGCTTTCGCATTAGATATCCACACCAAAATTTCACATAAACCATTGCGGCTGATCTGACTAATTTTTCTATCAAAAAAATTTCGCGCTCGCTACGCTCGCGTTTTTAATACGATTTTAAGGGTTGAGTCAACTTTGATAAATATGGCATTCTGGGCACCATACCACAAGCGACTACGACTTAGGCCAAATTTTTTAATTATAAGTTTTAAATTTGTTAAATGTGTTATTTATTAAATTATATTAGTAGTAGTAGTAGTAGTAAACTCTTTATTGTACAAAAAGACATATTAAAAAAACCATACAATTAGTAAGAAGTACAAAGGCGAACTTATCCCTTTGAGGGATCTCTTCCAGTTAACCTTTGAGTAGATGAGAGGAGAAAGTGAAAAGAGGGTGACAAATGCAGTAATATTCGACCTAAATTCGAAAGTTTGTTAGGAAGTATGGATTTCTATGTGTATATTTTATAACTTTTCATGCTTAGACTGATTTGACTGGAGGACAGAATTGGATGATATTTGCCATGGACATGATTTGGATAGGTACAGTCAAGTACGTAAAAATACAAAAGTAGTACTGTATTGTCCGTTATACGCCTACTAACTCTGTGTCGTTTAAATCACGTCTAATATTGGAATAAGGGCGAAAAAAGCTATTGGTTTTGGAGTGTAGTTATGTTTAGTGTTTAGTTTACCTACGTACCTACCTAATTGTAAAATATTTCATCTGGACTTCAGTCCGCTAATCGTATCCATCTGTCAACTTTACTTCAATTTCCGCCTCCAGGGGAGAGAAAGAGAAATTAGGGATGAATTAGCTTACTGACACAGACCGAATTCCACGCGGGCGGAGCCGCGGGCACAGCTAGTAGGAAATAAAGTTGTGTATCAAAGAAGTAAAAAATAAAATTCGGCACCGAAGTCAGGCACCGAACGTCATCTCTGAGAATCGCCTAATAGCCCACGATATGAGGAAACTAAAAAAAAATTTGAACGTTGTGGTATAGACCATCCTGTATAGTTTGAGTGTTGGATTGCAACTAAATTAGTACGACGCTGTCATTTTCTATTACGCGATTACGTCCGATTTTACCCGAATAACGAAGTGCATTCTTGTAAGTATAGTTGGTCAAACCAATTTGTCATTAAATAAGAACAATACAAACTATACTCATCCTTTTCTTTTGGGTGCTAGTACTAGTGTAAGACAAAGATAGTATGACTCTCTCTGTCTATGTTTGAAATGAGACAGTGCTTTGACAAAGGATATAACCTATTTGTAGTTTCGCATTTTAAATATACTTGGTCAACCAGATCTTGTCAGAGGAAAAAGGCGGCAAATTTGAAAAATGTAGGCGCGAAGGGATATCGTCCCATAGAAAAATTGAATTTCGCGCCTTTTTCTACTGACAAGGTTTGGTTGACCATCTATAGAAAAAAAAATCAGCGATGTCAAATCGGTGACATGATAGATTTTCATTGTCAGTCAGGCTAAAAGTACAATGTAATATTAATTTAAAAATTCATTGCGTAACCTATACCTATAGGAAGAAAACAAACAAATAAATTGCATTAAATATATGCAGAACATGTGAACTATGAGAGTATGGATCACTCCATACGCAGAAGTGATTGATGGCTGAACATATATTCTGAAATTCGGCAACGCTATGAAGAAAAAATCCTTGGTCGCCTATTCTCCACAGGTGACACGAGAGGAAATATTGTCTGAAAAAAACTGCAAGAGCTGATTTTATACGCAGATAAAAAAGACGTTAGAGTTTATGGAGACATGACAGAAGACGCGATATGCTGAAGAATATGTTGTCACAAAAGGAGCGACAGTCCGTTTAAATGTAAATATGTTGGAATGACCTTCAACTGGTGTCAGCGAGCTTGCCGTGATACCTTCACGAGCTAATCACAGCGGCGTATGATAAAATCATGGTTGCTACTGTGCGAAACATTTAGGGCGCGTGTACACGGTGCCGCCTCCGCGCCGCTGCCGCGCCGCCGCCGCACCTTCGCGCTATTTACACGAGACGCGTAAAGCCCGCTGCCGCGCCGCCGCTGCGCCGCCGCTGCACCTTCGCGCTATGTACACGAGACAAGTATAGTCCGCCGCCGCGCCGCCGCCGCGGGTTTTACGCGTCTCGTGTACATAGCGCGAAGGTGCGGCGGCGGCGCGGAGGCGGCACCGTGTACACGCGCCCTTATGTGTATGGAATCGAAGCTGTTTCCGGCCTAACTCCAATCTGTGGCTAAATGTTTTGGTGCTTGTAGTTTTTAAGTATTCTGAATTAAATACTCTGATTTAAACATAATTAGATTGTTTTTTTATTATTATTAATCTCTCTATTTTCACTTTATTGCACGAAACATAGGACGTTTTGCCAAATGGAATTCTCTACCAGTCAGGCGTAAGGCAAACAGAGATTGGTGTTGGTATGTAGGATATAAAAGCGACCGTATGTCGAACAGGTAATCTGGTTGCTGGCATTACATACATCTTTCGTGCTGGTATTTTATACTGTTAAATCGTACCTATGCTAAAAAAGTGACGAACTCCAAATGTGACGTCCTCAGAAAGTGGCGTTCTCAGAAAGTGACGTCCTCAGTGCTACATTATATCTTTAATTAAGTACTTTAAGATGTGCCGGCAATCCGTCGCCATGTTGAGTTTGAGGTCGGCGTCTAGGTCGGCACACAAATAGAGTGCCAAGTCTTTGAGCACTCTATATATGTGCCGAAACTCCTCGTTGGGCATATCAAAAGGGTTCCATGTATCCCTTATGGCACGTCGTTGAATTTTTCTTTGTTGATGCTTTTCTTCCATGGCAGCAGCTGCCAAGAAGAAATGATATCTTTGCCATCCCTACAAATAATGTAATGATACTCTTATATGAATACAAATGGAGTTCAAATAGTATATATTATATTTGAAAAAAAAACTATACCGGCCAAGTGCGAGTCCAAAATTGTAGACCCAGTAATTTCGGATATAAAGGTGGGAGGGAGGGGCTAATTTTTTGGCTATTTTCTTAAATAACTTCTAACCTATTTATTGTACTTAAAACAATCGCTGGTAGCCTAGCGGTAAGAGCGTGCGACTTGCAATCCAGAGGTTGCGGGTTCAAACCCCGGCTCGTACCAATGAGTTTTTCGGAACTTATGTACGAAATATCATTTGATATTTACCAGTCCCTTTTCGGAGAAGGAAAACATCGTGAGGAAACCGGACTAATCCCAATACGGGCCTAGTTTACCCTCTGGGTTAGAAGGTCAGATGGCAGTCGCTTTCGTAAAAACTAATGCCCACGCCAGTTCCTGGGATTAGCTGCCCAGGCTCCCATGAGCTGTGGCAAAATTCCGGGACAACGCGAGGAAGCCATGTCCGTCTTTGGGTGAGGGGTCACTAATTTACATATGTGTACTAAATTTCAACTTAATTGGTCTAGTCGTTTCCGTGAAAATAGGGTGTGACAGACGGACAGACAGACGCACGAGTGAACCCTAAAAATTGTATTTTTCACCACTTCTATACCATGAGAGCACCTTATCGTGCTCAGTGAGCACCACGATAAATTAATCAAAGGCTAGCCGTCAAAAATCGACTATATGTCTAACTATCCAACAAACGTAGCCATTTACCGTCTATCGCTGTCAAAGTGGACAAAACGGTATGAATGTTATAAAAATGTATAAATCTAGACAAGTGTCTTTTATATCATTTAACTTATCCACTTATCAACTAAGTTTAAGTTGGAAAAGTAGACAAATGACATATTATCCAACGAGCATGTTATGCAGTTAATCGTTTAACGACTATCGCTGTCAAAAGTGGAAAAGACGTCAAATCAATAAAAACTGGATTAAATGTCAGTTTTATCATCATTTATACAACTATATCATTTATACAGTCGACCATCATAGCCCTACAGTGAATACCTGCAGTAAGACAGCCGGTACTTTATCCGTTTCCGATGTATATAAATATCGCCACCGTAAAAACTGCCGCATCTATCAATGTGACGTATTTGCTACACCCGTCAGGATAATGACACTACCCGATGAATAAGATCCCTTATCGCTTTTGATATAGAGTTTAAATTACCTGACACTAGCACTCACCAGATAATAAAGCTGGATGAGACTTTTCAATGGATAACATTGCTTATCGCTTCGATATAAAGTTGATAATGTAATGGAACAAGCACTAGAGTTGGAAAAGAAGTTATGACCCGTGGAATCGTGACTTATGAAGACGACAACGGGAAACCATCTAAAATGTAAGATGACACACATGCCATTGCCGAGATGTTGCTTAGCAAAATAGTAGATGTATTTTTAGAGTTAATTAGGTTTTACCGTGAACATTCAAGGAAATACATATGTACTTTAATATAGTTGAAGTAGAAAAAAAACTGGTTATAATTATGCGCGTAAAAGGACCTCCATCTTTGTTTGTGTTAACAATAAAGTACCCGAAACAAAAAACTTACTAGTGGGTAACTTACTTTTTTATTTAAATTAAACTTACTTTCATCAATTTACTCTCTTCATTGCCAACTTTATCTACGCGATTGTGTTTCATTTAATCAATTATCATCAAGCATGAAAATTATTTGCAGTTCCTTAACTCCTTATTAAGATCAAAGTCTCCCCTCGCATAATTCCTCCTAAACTAAGGAAAGCAAATCCATTAAATTACTCAAATATGGCCACGTGCACGATTCAAAACTCAAAAGCATTCCTCAATTTGAATATAATAGAAAATGGCGGTTCAGCACAAGATGGCGGCCAATTTATATGCTAAAGCAAGCATCTGCCTGAATTTAAGAGGCCACTGGCCCTTTGTGCTTTTTGATTACTGTTTTAAGACTAAGCTTCTCTGTGAGTAAAACAACCAACTGCTGCTCTGACTGATTATAAATTAAATAAAAAAACCTAAAACAGCATTTCGCAGTCCCCTATTTCCCACTTTTAAATTTGAAATTTAAATTTAAAAGGACATCGCTACGCAAAATTTTCGTTTTAGTTATGAAATAGTGAAACTAAACATAACATTGTCAGGTGTCAATTTTTTATTCGGCGCGCCTAACTCATATAGGTACCTACTTAAATATTTATTTAGCGAATAAATAAAACAAGATGCATTGTACCTAGATTTTTAGATAAAAAAGCGGCCAAGTGCGAGTCGGACTCGCCCATGAAGGGTTCCGAATTTAGGGGATTTATGACGTATAAAATAAAAACTTCTTACTAGATCTCGTTCAAACCAATTTTCGGTGGAAGTTTGCATGGTAATGTACATCATATATTTTTTTAAGTTATATCGTTCTCTTATTTTAGAAGTTACAGGGGGGGGGGACACACATTTTACCACTTTGAAGGTGTCTCTCGCGCAAACTATTCAGTTTAGAAAAAAATGATATTAGAAACCTCAATATCATTTCTGACGACCTATCCATATAGATACCCCACACGTATGGGTTTGATGAAAAAAAATTTTTTGAGTGTCAGTTCTAAGTATGGGGAACCCCCAATTTTTTTTTTTTCTATTTTTGTGTGAAAATCTTAATGCGGTTCACAGAATACATCTACTTACCAAGTTTCAACAGTATAGTTCTTATAGTTTCGGAAAAAAGTGGCTGTGACATACGGACGGACAGGCAGACGGACAGACGGACAGACAGACAGACATGACGAATCCATAATGGTTCCGTTTATTGCCATTTGGCTACGGAACCCTAAAAAGGATAAAATTACATTAAAGTAAAAGTACAAATTTATTTCAGAGAAATGACCGCCCAGTACAGCAATGTCCTCTTAAGGAAATAATTGCAGTAACTGACAATGCATGCACTTATGCATGCGCGCGGAGTGGACTGTCGCGGTGCACGTTTCGTGAAACAACGTTTTAATGTGAATATGCTAATTGAATTCTTAGGAAACATTTATTAGTGGTTTTGATGATACAAATTACTACTTTTATAGGTATGTACTAGAGTCTGTGCGGAAAGAGAAGAGTCGTGGGATTTGAGGGCGCGCCAGTGCTATTTTATGGTTTTTGCTATGCTGACAACACTGGTCACGTGATTATAGTACGACACTATTGGTCATGATACTTGAATCCCTTTTGTACCGGTTTTTGCCACGGCTTACTAAACGGAGCCTGGTGGTGGTGTCAGCTCGTCAACTCAATCCTCTTATTTAGCGCAGGCACTAGTTTTCTTTTTAAAATGTTGTTTTTATGTCTCAGATACTAAAAAGTGACAGTGCGATTGACAAAACTGCTAAAATTAGTTAAGAATCTGCCCAATACAACTGTCATTTTAGTACCAAACAAGATACGTCTCATTTATGTACTGCCTAATATGTGCAGTCCAACAGTTATTTAAATACAAAACCGGGTAGATCGGGTAGAAATTGGGCAATAGAACTATAATTTTACTATCTGGGATATAAAAATAGTGCATAAGTAGGTAGGCCTTATTGGTATATGTCCGGTTCTCTCATCTCACGATATTTTACTTCGCTGAAAAGTCACTGCTAGATATGAAATATAATTTCGTAACTAACAGAAAACGAACCTACAGTCAGCAGCAGAAGTTGCTGAGCGGGCGAGGTGTTCAAAATTATCTTGACGCGACGTTATTGTTAAGAGAATAAGAGCGTGTCAAGGTCATATTGAACACCTCGCCCGCTTAGCAACTTCTGCTGCTGACTGTACAAATAAATAAATATTTTATTAGAAAAAGTTTTATTCTTTGTAATCGAAGTCTGAATTAAAATATTCAATGTCACTTATGTTTGAGCTAGCTTCAGAACAACCAGGGACACTCATAGAACTATCTTCACCACATGAATCCGGCACGTAGATTACAAATTCTTGCATATCACCTACATAGCGGTCTTTTATTCGAGATACCGTAGGTACTTTTACTCAATCCTGTAAAAAAATTACAGATAAATATGCATAAAATGGCAAGTATCAATACTATTTGTCAGTTATTTTAAAGATCATGAATGACCTGCATATTTATGAACATGAATATATTTTGAATGAATATACTTACCGATTATATACCGGAGACAAGTTACTTAGGGGGCTTACTAAATAAGTAATTATTTAATATTAAATACAACATCAATACCCGTGAATAGCGGAAACACGTTCCGCGACTTTTTGTAAGTCGATAGTCGGCTTTTAGCCGTTATCTTCCCGCTTACAAAACCGAACAATGTTAAATATAATTTTCCTTGTGGTTTTATGTACGGTTTTATCGTGTTTTGAAAATATTTTATACATAAAACTTGCGGTTTTTGTTAATAAAAATATACAAAGACAGAAGTTTGTTTACTTTTTACAAGACAGGTGTCAAAGGTTTGATTGCCATATAAAATTGAAAATGTTAGTTCCCGTTTCTGCCACGACTCTTCTCTTTCCGCACAGACTCTATTACTAAGTTCTGACATATATTATGTTAGAGTAGAGTTTTGTTGATAAATATATACCTACCGTAATAATTTTATGAACCTACTTTACCGGGTCCATTATGGGGTCGCATAATAATTGATAGTCCTAATGTAATGTTACGCATAAAACTCATTTCGCATAGTTGTTATTGTGCTGAAACTATTAACATTTCTGAAAAATTATGAAATAAACCTAACCTAACCTACCCTGTTCTACAACCTATGCAAAATATTTTAGATAATACTTTCTGTTTCAGGTGGAGAAGAATTATGCGAAAAGAGTTTTATGCTTAATATTACATTAGGTCAATTAATTGTTATGCGACGAGATACGACCCCTGATTTACCTCAGTGTCGGTAATTAGTTATGCTTTATTTATGTAAATTGATTTGACGTCTAATATATATTAATGTATATTTATTTTAATATATTTTTTATGTTTTTATATATATTCTCCCCTGGTAAACGAACATGAATATATATTTTGAATTGCTACGTTTATAATTAATCTCTCTTTTATAGGATGTTCATATAACTTCCTCTTTTATGAAATAGAAACTTTTTTGATGATGAGTACTTACTCTAAAATTTAATTAAAATACTAGGTACTTACCTAGTATTTTAGAATAAATATTATGATTATGCAAGATCATCACTACAATAATTCGCCTACTATACTTATTGAATACCTAACCTTTGACCAAACACGCAATTTATCTCTCCAAAAGAAACAGTGTAATTTCCTCGCCCCCGCATTGTCAAATATGGCTGCGAGGTATTAGCTTCGAGCATTTCCCATTACAAATAGAATCTAAATAACCACGAATCACGATTTGATCGGAATCAGAACGATAACTACATTCTGGAAACTATACTTTGTTGTTTTTGGACGGTGTTATCCAGTAAGAACCAACATGCTTATACGAGGGGCGTTCAAAATATTCTCGGTATTGATATCTTACAACCTCTTCTAAAATTTCTTTCGTTACTGGCCGCTAAGGTTTATTCATTGACATTAAAAAAAAGTATAATTCGAACCGAGATGTTCTTTTGTTTTTCTGCAATTGCTGAACAAACATGAACATCATGTGGGAATTGACAATGTTAACTAAATTAGAACATCGATGCGTGATAAAATTCTTGACAAAACAGGGTAAAAATCAAAAAACCATAAAAGAGGAAATGGATTGTGTTTACCGTGAGTCTGCTCCTTCTTTAATTCAAAAGTGGTCAAGCGAGTTTAAACGTGGAAGGGAGAGTGTTGAAGACGACCCTAGACCTGGCCGGCCTGTAGTAGCTACTTCACAAGAAAATATTGATAAAGTGGAAAAACTTATATTGGAAGATGGTCGAGTGAAGGTAAAATCTATAGCACAAGTAACCAATCTCTCTATTGGTACCGTACATGATATTATCCATGACCATCTTAATATGTCAAAATTAAGTGCAAGATGGGTTCCGCGAATGCTGACTCGGCTTCAAAAAGACATGCGTGTAGCTTGTTGTTCCGATTTTATTGACCTGTGCGGTGAAAATCCTGATGAGGTGCTGCAAAGAATAGTTATTGGAGATGAAACCTGGGTTCATCATTATGACCCAGAGAGTAAACAAGAGTCCATGCAGTGGCACATTAAGGGTTCAGCTCATCCCAAGAAGTTCAAGGTCATCCCTTCAGCTGGCAAGGTCATGGCCACGATATTTTGGGATTTTGAAGGAGTATTACTGATCGATTATAAAGAAAAAGGTGTAAATATCACAGGACAGTACTACGCTAACATTCTACGTCAATTAAAGGATGCAATCAAAGAAAAGAGGCGAGGAAAGTTAACCAAAGGTGTTATGCTTCTGCATGACAACGCCCCCGTCCATACTGCTCATATTGCCAAGGCAGCTATTGTTGAATGTGGGTTTGAAACTGTTACTCACCCACCGTATAGTCCGGACTTAGCCCCCAGCGACTTCTTTTTGTTCCCCAATCTTAAAAAGGATCTGCGTGGAAATAAATTTTCCGATGATGAAGCATTGAAGGCGGCAGTGGAGGAGCATTTTTACACCAAAGATAAAAAATATTTTTATGCAGGATTAAAAAAAAATTGATCGATCTTTTAAGTGTATGAACATAGGGGGGGAGTATATTGAAAAATAAAAATATCAAACTTTTCGTACTTGTTTGTTTTCATTCTCATACCGAGAATATTTTGAACACCCCTCGTAAATAAAAGAAAAATGCATAAACCGTAATTATTAGGTATGCCACTATTGTTGTAATCAAAAGGCTCTTTATTATCCTTTTACTTTTGAATTATTAAATTAACTTAAAACGCCTAATAGTAAAGATATTTACATTTTCACCAGTTATTTTTATGTAGGTTGTTGAGAAGTTTATAGATGAAATAATATAAACATAAATTTAAATCAAGACGCAGTTAATTTAAATATCGGGCAGCGAAATATTGAAATCTTTAGTTTTTTTTTGTGTTGACTTAGAATATTGAGCACATTCTGCTTTATACCATCCAAACCTAGTATTGCACGATATCATTATTTTAAGTCAACCCAAGCTACTTTCTATATCGAATATTCATATAAAAATGCCAGTCGATATTTCTGCCAACGCGTAAGAAAGATCAATCTTTAAAACACCATCAATTATGGCTTAATAGTCTACTTTTATTTCGATTTTCTAAATTTGAAGACTATAGGTATCTTATTTCACAGCAATAAAGTTTAAATTGATGCTTTCATTATTAACCAGGCATTGAATAAATCACGAATGGATTTTGAGTGACCTCTATTAGGTAGGTACCTAATAAAAAATGGGCTAGGCAATTAATCGGGTTAGGCTGTATCACAAACTAATAATTAACTTATGAGTTTGATTACAGTAGATATGTTATGATCCTCGTTTAAAACAATCTATCTTCGTCCTATTTATCATTCAAATGTATTTTATGTACTTAATTTTCTCAACTCTGACGCTGGCGGCGGGAATTGATGTTGCTGTCCGGATTTTCGACAGTCAGCAGTAATGTCGCGCTGCAATACAGCAGCAGAAATCCGAATAGTACGTTAAAAAAACACAATGAATACCGTTTTTATACCAATACCCACTGGATCTATTCTTAAATCGACATGGAAACAGCAAATCAACTGTAAATAAACATTCAATCTTTAATTCATAAGCCAGAGATCACTGAAACTGGTAGCAGTGTCGGTGAAACGGAACGCGCTTTTTGCTCGGAACTATTCTTGTGGAAATCGAATGTAACGAAGCATTTAGAGAAATAATGCATGATACAATGTGTTCATAGTTTTACGAGTTATGACCGTCGGCCTGATTCGAACTAAAAGATACATACCTACTTCAAAAATTTGCTAAAGACACGACATGGATCGGAATCAGTGTCAAAAGTGACGTTTATTCAAAGAAAAAGTGTGAGTCAGTAGAGAGAGATATTGCAATATTGTTTTCAAGTTTGGTGACAGTTTAAAGGTAATTATCTAAGTGATTTGAATGCACGATTTTGAATGCTGGTAATATTAAAGAGCTTTTTCGACCTCATTTAGTTACAGTAAGTTTTTGTTTTCTAGCGCTTGTCTGCGACATCGTCCGCGAAGATATCGTTACACCGTAATCTGCCTTCCACTCTTGTACTAAATTGCAACCCCTATACCTTCTCTTTTCTTTTCTAGGATTTAAATTATCTGTGTGACAATTTTCATTGAAATTCGTTTAGCGGGTGAATTTTCATTGAAATTAGTTTGGGTGGAAGAGGAACAAAATCCACTAAATATATCAGTTCAATAATTCATTTAGGAATATTTTCGGTGAAGTAAAACATCACGAGGAAATCTGCATTGAAGATTATGACATTAACCTTTTGGACGCCAATGAACGATATATCCGCACCGTAGGTTCAACGCCAAAGACCGATTAATCGGTCACAGACCACAGAGCAACATCGACCTACGTGCATATACATAAAGTTCAACTTCAGTTTCGACACTTCAATGATGTGGCGTCTGAGTGAAGCTTTTGTGTTTGACACGGCGTGGAAAAGGTTAAATACTTATATGGGGCATTATCTATGAAAAGGGACCTTATTGTCGAGGGCGCTTACGCCGTACAGCGTCGCGCTGCATTGTATTTATATCAGAGCGTCGTTAATAATGGCGTAAGCGCCATCGACAATAAGGTCCCTTTTTATAGATAAAGTCACATATGGTTTCTACAACTACAAATATTATCCGGATATTTCCGCAATTGCTGACTCGCCTAATGAAATCTCTCATTCGATTTGAGTCGATCATCATCATTACCAGCCCAGTAAACATCATCACGTTTTTGCCAAACCGTGACTGCTTACACAACCTGTCCATACAATATAAACTCAAATAATCATTAACCTTAGAAAACGAAACTTTTCATTCGGCTTCCCGTCCTATTCCAACTCATCATTCTTGATTTGCTATCTCTATCATGACAAAGGAGGTATGAATCGTCAATATTTTAGAACTTTTTATATTAAAGTGACTTGCCAAAAGGCTGACTTTCAATTCTAAAAAGCAACATCGCTTTATTTAAATATGTTTGCTCCAGTACACTTCAGAAATGTTTAGCATATTAGAGAAAGTGATTATGAAGATGATGGAAAATGTATGTCAAGATCGAAGTTTTTACTTATTTTAATAAAGACTTTTAATAAAGATCTTTCTTGCGCTGCAAATCAATTTACGTAAAATCCACAAACATTTTTACAGACAAAAACATCTTGAGAATTAGATTGAATTCTTTCCTAACAGATATCTGTTTACAAAATGGAGACTGGATTGGATTCGCACGTACGATAATCTTTACATAACGGACATTTAAACAAAACCGTGTCTTTTGTTGTCTGTTTGGTTTTGTATCCCAATATCAATCTTAAAATAGAAACGAAAAAGTTATGCGGTTGTAAGTAAATTTCCACTTTCTTCGTTATCCTGGTATTGCGAAAAGAAATGACATTTTTGGAACTGTTAGTATTTCGGGAATGAACAAATTAAAATATCATTGAAGTCACCAAACAAGACGCCAAACAGCGTCAATTCGCTAGGTGCACGACTGGTGCTGCCCTCATTTTGGCGGACTTTCTACGTTAAATCTTATGGAGTAAAATTAGTTCAAGCGGCTGCCGCTAGTACTAATGGCGGACATTCCATAAGATTACCTGTGTTTGTGACGATCAGCGCCACTTCCCCCTCCACCGACATCGCACCTTGCCAATAGTTAAGATCAAAATGTCGATAAGCGAGCACAATAAGTACCTAGTATTTACTTGAAGATGTAATCAGAGGGTCTACCGCGAAAAACGAATTCGCAAATTGCGGGAATCTTTTTCTTTTACTCCAATGAAGGCGTAATTAGAGTAACAGAGAAAGATGCCCGCTATTTGCGAACTTCGATTTCTGCGGTTATAGCCCTGTATTAACGTTTTGAGAGCAATCATCTTATCTAGATTATTCTAGATTCTAGAGATGTACCTAAAGCTGTAAAGTGTGAAATAACCCATCTGGACATGTTGACAATAATCTTGTTTCCTAATCAAGGCATGAAAATCTACTTTCTATAAGCAGTGATTAATTATCGTGTTTTCCTTTTTGCAGGTAAACTTCACGTACTTGAGATAGCAGATTGACAGGTACATGCTACTATATGACTAAGCAGGTACCTCTGTGCTCACTACCAACTGGTTTTGCATGGTGATTAGGTTGTCTTGTATTAAAATGACCAAACAAGATAACACATGTTGTATTGAATTGAATGCATTAATTTGTTTCTTACGTAGTAATCGTAAACTTAAACTTCGTATTGTCAGTACATAGGTACAGTCAGCTTCAATAGTAGCGTATGAAACAACGCACCAATTCGCAACGAGTGGCGATAAATTGAAATACGACCAAAGGGAGAGAGGGACACGAGTTCCGAATTACCTTTTTGCACGGCTATTATTTGTACAACGTTTTTACAGTTCTTAATATGGCTCTTTAAAATCTTATTTGATTCTAATTGTAGGTAGCGAAAGGAATTAGCGTATCGCCGGTCAGTTTCCTAATTCGTCAATTTTGCTGATTCAACAGTTTAATGATTAGACTGTTTCTTAATTCGCCAATTTCCTTTTTTGCCAGTTTCACTAAATTGTCAGAGCCCCTATTAAGCCAGTTTCTTGAGTCGCAAACTTCCTTATTCCTCAATTATCTTAAGAAAGAAAGAAGAAAGAAAGAAAGAAAAAGCATTTATTAGCACAATAACAAACTTAAAAACTAACAAAAGAGAACACTAAATGAGAGGTTGCGCTAAATGGTCCTCACTCAGCTAGGTGTCACGGTATGAGCCACATGGCACACTCCGCGACGCTGATTTTCAGTAAGGCCCAGTGGATGGACTAGGTGGCATTCAGTAATGGACACAATGTACAAAAATAAGGGAAAACTTAAAACTAAAATTAAACATTAACAATCAAATCAAATTAGAAATTAGCCTATAAGTCATCTGTATGTTTGTGTGTATGTATGTAAATGTCTATGTGATTGGTGTGTGTGTGCGTGTGTGCACGGTTGCCTAAGTGTTGCATTTTTGTTTGGCCAGTATGTACTTACGGAGGTGAATTTTAAAGGTGGACACGGTTTTAGAATTTCGTACTGGTGGTGGCAAATCATTCCAACACTTGGTGGCAGCGAAACGAAAGCTGCCACGGAAGGCAATCGTGCGATGTGGAGGAATTGTGAGTCGTGATGCGTGTCTTATGGCGCGCCGAGAGAAGTTGAGTTTTTCATATAAGTATGAGGGTTCTTTATTTTTCATGACTCCAAACAGCAATGTGGCAAAGTGCAGATGTCTACGTGAATTCATGTTTAGGAGATTGTGCTTGTTTAGAAACGGCGAAACATGTGCTCGTCGTGGGACCGGGAAACAAAACCGTGCACATGCATTTTGTACTCGCTGCAGTACTTTCTTTGTCTTAGCTAGTAAACACTCGCCGAACACTACATCGGCATAACTTAGTTTTGACAAAATAAGGGCATCACATAACTTAATGCGCACATCAACAGATAAACACTCGCGAATCCTGTACAGCACTTTAAGCCGGTAGAAACAGTTACGCATCGTTTCAGAAACATGTTTTTCGAACCTTAGACATTCATCCATCACAAGACCCAGGTTTCGAGTTTCAACGACTCTTTCTAGACGAGCATCTTTTATTGAAACTACAGGGTCAAGTGCTGCAACTCTATCAATTTGCTTCCGTGTGCCTAGCAACATGAATTTTGATTTTGACGGGTTTAACAGTAGGATATTTTGGCCACACCAATTGTTTATGTTATTCAAATCGTCATTTAGGTTTTGAACAGCCACACCGGTATCATTTACTTTAAACGATACATACAGCTGTATATCATCGGCATATATATGATAGTTGCAGTGTTTTATGTGATTGATGACATCTGCACTATATAAGCTAAACAGGATGGGTCCTAAGATCGAGCCTTGAGGAACACCTCTGGTGACCGGCAGTGTTCTAGAAACCATCTCTGTGCCATCATCATCACAAATTTTTACATATTGTTTACGACCGCAGAGATAGCTGTGAAACCATTTTAATGATAAATCGTCAAATCCGTAGAAAGCCATTTTGGATAGGAGGAGAGAGGTGTCAATGGTGTCAAATGCGCGCGAGAAATCAAGCAGGACCAATAATGTAGCCTCACCAGCATCCTGTGCAGCCAAAATATCATCGACAACATCCAGGAGAGCGGTTGCAGTGCTACGAGACTTCCTAAAGCCTGATTGTTTTTTCGGCAGGATGTTGTTTGCCTCAAGGTAATCAGTCATCTGCATGCAAACAACCTTTTCCATTATTTTTGATACGACAGGAAGAATGCTAATGGGACGAAGATCTTTGTAGTCATTGGGATTTTGGTTTTTAGGAATTGGTTTTACGACTGCCACTTTCCACTGCTCAGGGAATGTACCAGTCTCTAATGAGTTATTGACAATAGCTGTGATTGCTGCTAAAGATTCAGGCAGAGTAAGCGAAATCATACCTATATTGAGACCGTCGTCACCCTGTGCGTTTGTTGTAATTGTTTTAATTATATTTAATACTAATGTTTCACTTACGGGCTGCAGTCTGAAAATACGGTCGTTAAATCTGTGATATTCGTAGAATGTCAAAAGGGATATACTAACATTATTATTACACGGAAGGTTCAGAAAGTGCTCGTTAATTTTTTCAGGGTTACTTAGATGGGATGGCAGCTGTGAGTCATTTTTTTTAAAGTTTGCAATATCATTTTTTATGTTTTTCCATAATATACGAGGGTTTTTCATAAAATTTATATTTCGATTAAAATAAGCCGTTTTTTCGCGATGCATTGCAACGTTAACTATTCGTTTTAAATCTTTATAATATTTTACATGCGCATCTAATTTCGTCAGTTTGCTCCTAGAGTGCGCGTCATCACGCAATTTCATCATCTCCTTAATAGTAAAGGTGATCCATGGATAGGATTGATCTTTAATATAGGTTCGCCTCATAGGAGCATGGACATCAAAAAGCAAAAGTAGGTGCGCATTGAAGGCCTGCACCATTTCGGACACGTTACCTTTCATGCAACTTTCCAATGCCTTTGTAATGGTGATGATATCCTGATTAAATATTTCCTCATTTATATCCTTTATAGGTCTATAAGTCACTAATCTCCGGGGCATTTTTTGTTTCTTTATGTTTATTTCACCGGTAAGAAAAGCATGACTACTTAGAGTGGGAATGAAATTTACAGTAACGCTGTTAATTCGCATGTTAGAACAAATTACGTCAATTAATGTTTCGCTGTGGTCCGTAAAGTGAGTTGGTTGGTTGACATATTGCGTGAGACTCATGCAGGTTAGGAACTCCAGCAATTTCTTTGAATTACCTACATGAATGTCTAAAAGGTTAATATTAAAATCTCCCAGCAGGATAATATTGTCGAATTCTCCAAGGGACGAGACAGTTTCATAAAGGGCATCAATGAAAATATCAGGATTGAGCCACGGTGGCCGATAAGCGACACCGATCGCTAGTTTTGTACCATTAATGGTGAAACCAAGCCACATTTGTTCCACACAACGTGCAGGTGGATGCGAGAGAACCCGCGCGTTAACTCCGCGTCTGAGATAAAACCCGACCCCACCACCTCGGCTGCGAACGTCCGCGGGACGCGGGGTGTGAAGCAAACGGTAGCCAGCAGGAGCAGGTGCGCGGGCCTCCTCGCCTACACGTAACCAGGTCTCGCAGATAGCCATAATGTCGACATTAAACCGCGACATGGCTACGAGAAACTCGTCGTGCCTTGAGCCAAGTGATCCCGGGTTTAATAATCCAATCGTAAGTTTTTTATTCTTTAAAAATTGAATTTTATATGAAAAAGTGATTTGGATATATTTGTTGCGGTTTAGGTATGCACAAAGTAATGTTATATGGCGCCAGTCAAAGTAAGTTGTCAGTTTTGCTATTTCGTCATTTTCCTAATCCGTTACTTTCCTTGTTCATCTGATAGTTTAGTTTGTCAGTTTTCCCATCTCGTCATGTTTATGATTTGCTACTTTTTTGGGGTTCCGTAGTAAACTAGGAACCCAGCTGTTTTTAAGGCGATCTTAAGGCGATACAAGACATATTTTTGTACTCAGCTAAAAGTCACGAAATGTATGTTTAATATTTTTAAACCACATTGCCGTATTCTTTAAAAAAAAAATAGTCATGTCTTATTTTACACTATAACTGATGGAATAATAAATAAATATTAAATAGCCTTGGTCTCTTGCTACTTGCCACACGACCCTGAAATCACCTTGTATATTTGATACACCGAAACACGACTATAAGACCCTGGCAACTAGTGAAACTGGCGAATATAGAAACCGATTATCTAGGGGAAATGACCATTTGACCAAACTGACGAATAATTAAATTAGCACATAAGGAAACTAGCAAATTTACGAAACTGAAGCCTAGCAAAACTGGCGAAAGAGTAAACTGAAGGTTTAGGAAAATGACCCACTAGCGAAATTGTCAACCTAGTGAAAATGACCAGAAGGTAAACTGTTGAATCAGCAAAATTGACGAATTAGGAAACTGACCGGCGATACGCTAATTCAGCGAAAGCATTTGTAATTATCTTACTTTTTATTCCTGTGGAAAACTAGATCTTAAGTTTCGTATAAAGTTTCTTCACAATGTCTTCCTTCACTATGCTTTACGGTAGTAGTAAGTCGTACGGTAAAATTTATCGCTTATCGACTTATCATTATGAATCAATAAGCTCTACTTAGATATGAGCGCCGATAGGCATATAGCCGGCGGCGGCGCGCCGGTCAAAATTGGTCGGCGGCGGCGGCGAATCGGCGGCGTGGCCTTGAAACACCTTCGATTAATGAAAAAAACCGGCCAAGTGCGAGTCGGACTCGCGCCCGGAGGGTTCCGCACCATCAACAAAAAATAGAGCAAAACAAGCAAAAAAACGGTCACCCATCCAAGTGCTGACCCCGCCCGACGTTGCTTCACTTCGGTCAAAAATCACGTTTGTTGTATGGGAGCCCCACTTAAATCTTTATTTTATTCTGTTTTTAGTATTTGTTGTTATAGCGGCAACAGAAATACATCATCTGTGAAAATTTCAACTGTCTAGCTATCACGGTTCGTGAGATACAGCCTGGTGACAGACGGACGGACGGACGGACGGACAGCGGAGTCTTAGTAATAGGGTCCCGTTTTTACCCTTTGGGTACGGAACCCTAGAAAGAATTCAAACCAAAATTTTACCGAAAAAACATGTTTTTGCTGTAAGAAAGTTATGAAATAAATGCATTTTTTATTTTCAAGGGTAATTTATTGAATAATGGTACGAAAAAAATTGATATCGTATAAACTGTGGATAAGCGGTATCGCGCGGCATCAGAGGCGGACTTAATCTTGGGGAGGTTCTGGCCGGAATATCTTAGCGAGGCACTCTTTTGTGCTAATGCTAAGTTAAAAATTGCGGATTGACTGTATCAGGGAAACGTCTTGTCGACAGACTCGACAGTCCAAAGAAAATCGAGCTCCGTCTCCGTATCGATAACCAATATCGATAACCATAGTGAGGCCCAAAGTGAGGCCCAACGCCGAGCTCCATGTAACACCGAAGACTTGATTGCGACGTCTCCCAATGCGAGGCCAGAGGATGAGCTGCAGGTAAGTATACAGCTAAGAATCGAACGCCAAGTGTTAGATTGGCTGACGGCCGAACGCCTGGAGCGCCGATTGCGGCGCGCTTCTGTGCGAGGCCGAGCTGCATGAGAGCAGAGCGAGGGCGCAGGCCAATAAAGACTGAAGCCATAGTGTTAAAGATCTGGAGCTTTCCTGCGGGCGCATTCGTGCGACGCCAAAGGCCGAGCTGCAATGGAGCTAAGATCGGATAAGGACCAAGGCTCAAGCGTTTAAAAAAAGGCCGAAAGTTGAGCTCCAAACAGGGCCAAAAACTTGCAGGTTCAGATTAGGGATGTTGCGAACATCCGCATCCGCATCCGCAACCGCGGAACATCCGCGTTATTTTCAACATCCGCATCCGCATCCGCATCCGCATAAAATCGATGCGGAGCTTATGCGGATGCGGATGTTGAACAAGTCGGTACAGGAACGTCTTAGCGGCGGCGTAAGTGCTAGGTAATTTCGTCATTACCTATAACGAAATCGTCTAGATCCAGAAAAGTCGGCGAAGTTACTGTTTATTAAATATAACGCACCTATAGTCTTGCTCAAATACTAAACGTTTGGTTTTTTTAATAAAAAAATACTAAAAATGTAATATTTGACGTTTTCTAAGTACCTAATCTTGACATCCGCATCCGCATCCGCATCCGCGGATGTGAGCCTTTAAAAATCCGCATCCGCATCCGCATCCGCGGATGTCAAAAAATCTGCATCCGCAACATCCCTGGTTCAGATAGCGGCTTAATTCCATGGGAGCGATGCAAGGCCATATATTGAGCTGCGAGAGAGCAAAGCTTGAAATTTGAACAGTGGCCAAGTTTAATTGAGACCCGATTCCGACGCCCTTCCGTGCGAAGCCAACGGCCGGACATTTGGACTTGGACTTGGAAACGCTTAATATCTCAAAATTAACCCCATTTTATACCTTTTAAAGACGTTTAACCATGCTTGCAATGGCTAAATTGGCGGTAAATGATGGTTAGCTGGCAAAATTAAGATCGGTAATCCAAAGATGTGGGTTCGAGTTCGAGCTCACGTTAGCCAGAGTTGATCACAGTTAATTTTTTCATTGTGATTGACATATGTCTAGTGTATATATACACTCTATAAATTGTAATGTGGAACGTTCCACAATAAAAATGGAAGGGAATCAGTATGTTTATTACAAGCATATTGATGTTAAAATTGATATTAAATAATTTCGTTTCCCCAAGACTAGTAGCGCGGTTACTAGACAGATAAGTTTGCATTTGCCTTCGATATTTTTGAATTATATGGGCCTAAAATACCTTTTGAATACCTATAAACTATTCGAAGTGGCGCCGTTAATGATCTAAACTCGATTAAAAATATATTATCTGATTCCGAAAGTAGTAGTAACTACCAAGGTCACGCCGATGCCACGCCGATAGCGCAGCGTCGGCGGCGGCGGCGCGAAAATTTTGTCGGCGGCGGCGGCGCGCCGGCGCGGCGCTCATAGCTAGCTCTACTACAACTTATAATACCCCGTACAGCTCTTAACGCATCATTACCTGTTTACATCAGCGTAAACCTAGTAACATTGCAACATTTGCAACATTGTCAGTACATCGGTTAGTGCATCTAGAGGCGTTTCTTATGATGGATGCAGGATTAGATAATAATACGACCGAGAACGGCGTGAAATGCAATACACTTCTAGTCAAACACTTATTACATGCCATAAAGGGAAGGCAGTAGCGATGAAACAAGAATATAATTTCCTTCCAAATTAGACCCATGCACATTGCTAATGCCTAATGGGTAAACTTCAAAACACACATACGTTTAGAAAAATTGATACAATGATGAAGAAAACATCAAAATATTACATTACTTAAGAGAAGATACAGGAACGCTACTAAGCCTTAGCGCATTTAAGGGTACTTAATATCTGGGTGACCGAGCTTCGCTCGGAAAACATATAAAAACTCGAAAATGCGCGTATTCCCAGAGATAAGACCTAGCTAGATCGATTTCTCGCCCCCGAAAACCCCCGTATAGCAAATTTCATCGAAATCGTTAGAGCCGTTTCCGAGATCCCCGAAATATATATATATATATAAATAAATAAATAAATAAACAAGAATTGCTCGTTTAAAGGTATTAGATAGATAGATAGATACTAGATATAAGATTGTATTTAATTATGTTACCTGTTAACAAAATATTCCATCGGCGTCACAGTTCTCTGACCGGTTTTGAACCTTATTGCATAGAGATAAAGCCTAACGACTGGTCAGGTAAGTGTATTGCCGATAGTACCTACTTAATACCTTACACAGTAGATTAAGGAAGATTGTTGAGTGCTACCGTTCGCCAACAAACTGTCATGCAGTTTGGCGAAAGAAAATGTGTAATGTATTGCTGTTTATTTTTTATTGAGTAAAAAAAAAACACAGAAATAAACTGAAAAATTGTAGGAACTATCCATTATTGGAAGACTCGAGGGCTAAAACTTTTATACAAAGTTGCAAAGTTGGTGAAGTGCAACTTCTTTCACATAAAAGCACGTAACAAAAAGCATTTTAAAAAGCACGGTAATGTCTTAATAATTCCCACACTCACTCATTACGGGCCATTTCATTTTATCGCGCGCTCAAATAGCGCATATCTACCCGTAATCGTCGAAAAAACTTAAAATAATGTCCGCTATCAACATTTTGACTTATTGCTCTTGGATTCTTTTGTTTATTTTAGCATTTTATTGCTGTGAGCAATTATTGTACCTTGTACATAAGTACCTATGTTGCTTCCATCGTATTTGATTTGAGTTTTGAAGCAGAAGTTTGGGTTTACAAAACCGCGGGGCCTTAATTGTACCCTTAAGGTGACATTCTATTGGTTGTTTGGGCCTTGACGCGGGCGCTTTAACTGTCAATTTCCTTGACAAAATGATGGGAGTGACGGATTGAACGTCTTTATCGCGATATCTAAAGTCTATTTTTTTATTCGGTGGACTAAAATGACATTTCATAGTATGAAATGACACATGATGTTCATACTATGAAATGTCATTTTAGTCTACCGAATAAAAAATAGACTTTAGTAAAGCAGCGGCGGACGTCACTCATCTGATGGGTAGGTAATGCAGCTGTAGTTGACATTCGAACGTCAGTTTAAGAATTTAAAAATATGCTGTCTCACGATAATATAGGTACCTAAATTGTTACAAAAGAAAGTGCACTCTAACAATCTATGAAAAGGCAAACAGCAATTTATTTGTGACCAGACACGTACCAAAGTAGCAATTTGCACACTTTACTTTAATGTCTCCATTTGGGCTTGTAAATAGTTTGTGTGTTTTACTGCTAATAGATGTGGGCATGCGATACTTAAATCATTTATTTTACGTGCACCATTATTTCCGAAGCGTTATATAAAAGACAATATTATTCACATGCACTTACTTCTACACCTAAAACTAATTTATTTAGACATCTAAGTAATATTATTTGAAACAGATTGACTTCAAGAGCTTATTTAGAGAGTTGAGGACTACATATTAACAAATATAGGTATGTACTTGTTTTCCGCATGCGGAACGCTCATCCTGTACTCTTTTACTTTGATTAATGAAAATATCCTAAATTAAGCCAGGGCAAGATTCTATATTTTGCACTTTAACTATCTCTTAGATATGTCCTCTTCCTATTTTTTTTAATTGTGTGAGAACTTTAAAAGGATTCTCATCTTAAAATTAAATTCATCTCTTTTTGCGAATACTAGTAAGAAGGTGCAAATAGTAATCAGTATTGACCTGGTTTTGTTAATAAAACAATTGAATTTTATAAGGCACCGTTTTATATTTCTTTAGATTTTTTTAATTAGTCAAATTACTAACTAAATAAACGATGTGTGTTGTTGACCCAAACATGACCCCTTAAATACGTTTGCAACTCCTAATTAGCCTTATTTTGTCACCACTAAATCATATCCAAATCGGCTGCGTCAAGCGGGTTGCGGAGCGCCCTGCAACAAACCAGTGGTTTGTGAAGTGAAACAGTTTTGTCATACATTATATCGTAACGCGATATGTGTGCACTGGAGCGTAGTGCATATTGTGTACGAGGTCCTGTGTCAATCATTGACGCAGTCAATAGATGGCTCTTTATATTACAGGAAAAATATGGAATAGAAAATTTTCACCGCTTCGGGCAAGACTCGAACTGCGACCTTTCAGAACATTGGACGATTGCTCTTATCCAACTACCGAAGCTTACCAGAAACGTGTGAATCTTTCCATTGCTTCCATTTTGTTTTTAATCATACAAAAGTACAAGTTTAGCTAGCTAGCTATTTTAAACCGTTACGTGGGAAATGATCCAGATTACCAAGAATTGTTTGCAAATATTTTAAAACTCCCGATTAGTGAAAGCTTTACTTTCTCATTCTTTAAATTTAAATCAATAACATCTAAAATTTCCTTTGTCTAATATTATAAATTATAATTTTCTGTGCTTTATTCGTACCGTAAAATGGGGTGAGTAGGGGCAAAACTGACATTCAAACCTCGATAACATTTTATTTTTACATTATGCAAACTGAGTGGTGTATAAAATAAGTGTTCCGGACGTTTGTATTTTAGTTTTTATTTTATTTTGGGTAGTTCCATTTCATAACTTTGACGATAAACAGGAAATCCCACCTCACCCCGTAGTCCCTTGTAATTGCGATGAGACGAGATTTCATACAAAGGTGATTTTGGAAGATTGTTGGATCGATTTTTTATTAAGAGTATAGCTCCATTTTAAATTGGAATATATTATTTTTGTAGCAGTAGCCTTAAAATCCCATCTCACCCCCCTTTCGTCCCTTCTCTCCCCATTCATAACCCAATTCTCCCCGCGAACCCTACTCACCCCATTTTACGGTAATTTGTCAAACCGGCTTGAGGTAAATGATAATTTTATTCAAAGTAGATGTTCGTTTCCTCCTTATTAGTGAAAGCTGTCGCATCAGTTACGTGTTAATTCCTAAATTATAATATTCATAAGCGTTTCTGCGATGAACATGCAAACTCATTTGCAAAAGTGGACAGTGTCGATTCAATCACAACATGATAATAATATTAACGTAAAGTTTCCTATTGAACTATGCAGTTTCCATTAGCTATATCTTTTTTCAGCAAGAAATAATGCGCATGCAACGCATGCAGGTATATGTATATTATGTAATTGCTTATTGTTTAGATGTGCGTAGACGCGCAAGTGCGCGTTGTAATATACAGATTCTTATGAGAAACGACACACCGCTTGCGTGTCGTGTGGGTGCACGGCTGCAACGCTTTTTAGCACACGCACACTTGCAGTACTTACACGTCTTTCTCGTCTTTATTATATTCTTCTTCTGATGGCTTTCTTCTTCATTCAAATAGGTATTCGTCCAGACAAAAAATGTAAAACTTTTAATAATGGTAGTGAACCATAATGTGAAAATCCTATTATATTGCGTGACATTAGGTAGTGACCTAGGTAGCAGGAAGCTAATAAATTGTATTTCCAAATAGTACAATACGGTAAGAAACAGTCCACGCAGAAATATGTTAAGCGAAATACATTTTCACCTATTCCGCATTCCCGTTCGCACGCAAACTATGCATTCCATGTGACACGATCGCATAACACGATATCCATTGATCGTTTTACTAGAATATTCGCTATTAAAGCTGGATAACGAAAGCGATGGAATGCGAATTAGAGAGGTGGAAGAGGAATGTGTGAATTCTCGGTACCGGTCTAACAAAACAGTGTGATAGCTACTTTCGTTCTACATTAAAATTGAAAGATTTAGTGATACAGCGGTATAGAACAATATGATGTTTTCTCAAGATGATTTTCTGAAACTATAGGAAAGTTGCGTATTGTGCCTTTTGTTTCTTGTTATCGGATTAATAAGCGGAAATTGTTCGATTGTTATTTGTAATTATTTTCTGTGTAAGTAACATTGATTACGTTAGAAGAATTTTCTAAGAGTTTACTTTCATATATCTCAGTAATCATATTTCTATACATTTTAGTGGTGAATATCAATTAAAAAAAAATACCCAGTTGGATACAAGGAGTGATACGTGTTTGTTACATGACGTGTTTGTTTTCAGTTTGATTAGTTTTTTGATTTGGGTGCATTACTAAGGTCAAATGTCACGTGTTCCAAGTTCCAATGTAATTCTTAGTCTTTTTAGGGTTCCGTACCCAAAGGGTAAAAACGGGACCCTATTACTAAGACTCCGCTGTCCGTCCGTCTGTCACCAGGCTGTATCTCACGAACCGTGATAGCTAGACAGTTGAAATTTTCACAGATGATGTATTTCTGTTGCCGCTATAACAACAATTACTAAAAACAGAATAAAATAAAGATTTAAGTGGGGCTCCCATACAACAAACATGATTTTTGACCGAAGTTAAGCAACGTCGGGCGGGGTCAGTACTTGGATGGGTGACCGTTTTTTTGCTTGTTTTTTTTGCTTGTTTTGCTCTATTTTTTGTTGATGGTGCGGAAGCGGAACCCTCCGTGCGCAAGTCCGACTCGCACTTGGCCGGTTTTTTTGTAATGAAGGCCTAGATATAATTTCCACAAAACTGAATATTAATTGCACAAGCTTTAGTAAGAATGACTATAATGTATTTCATTAATAATGATACTATTCTAATAATAATTATGTTTATATTTTACCTATACATCGATTAATGATACTTAAGGTGACGGTAGAGGTGGGTAAATTTTCAGATTCTGTCAATTTACCCCATTTCACACACAAGCGCACTTCACGCGCACTTCACGCACACTACCTCACTTTACTGGGACAGGTCACTGACCCATCAAGTTTTTTTTAAGATAGCGTTTTGAGTTTAGTGGCCTCCTTTTAGGAAAAGCGTTCCATTGAAAGAAGAAAGAGAAACAATACATTTAATCTTGCTTTCCTTGTCTGTTCATGTCACACGTGACGTATTTAAATTCTAATAATTCATTTGGTTGTTGACAATTTTCTACATTATGGCTTTGTCGAGATACGCGTTTTCTAAAGTTAAACCGAATAAAACCAGATGTCATTAAGTCAGATGTAAAATTTTATTTACTACTCTATACGACTTTTCATAAGGCTCAAAATCAATTAAATGAGAATTTAAATAAATAAAGTTCCGGCAGGGTGCAAAATTTAATTAAGGCGGACAAAATAAAATTTGAAAATATATGGAAACAGTGTTGGCTAATGTACCCCTAATATCTTTACCGATTTACTTTTATGTGGTATATTCGTCTTTTGTTTCACTATTAAATTAATACAATTAAAATAAAAAATATTATACCGGTATTCCACCGGTATTATTTCAGTGCTGAAGCGATTATCTTCGATCGTAGCCTTGATAATGTAGGTGTTGATAGTTACTTACGGCGGTAGGAGCGGCAATGAACCCCGTGCAGAGTAGAACGTGAGGTGCGTTGGGATAAGTGCATATATCTACTTATAATTCTTTGGCTGGTTGGTAACCCTCTATATTTTATTTTTTGTTTTACTGTTATTAGGTTAAGGGAGTTTTAGGGAGTGAAAAAAAAATTATTTTCGTTTTATGCGCTCGCGTGATTGCCGATGGATTATAATTAGACAAAAGAACTATCCCTATGACACTTCCTCCAAGTCTTCTCCAATAATGTTTATACCGTATTTTAATTACCTACCTTAAATGTTACATTTCTAAATATTTTTTTGTGCTATACATACTTCAAAAAATCGCTGGAGGCCTAGCGGTAAGAGCGTGCGAATTGCAATTCCGGCTCGTACCAATGAGTTTTTCGGAACTTATGTACGAAATATCATTTGATATTTACCAGTCGCTTTTCGGTGAAGGAAAACATCGTGAGAGAACCGGACTAATCCCAATAAGAGCCTAGTTTACCCCCTATGGGTTGGAAGGTCAGATGGCAGTCGCTTTCATAAAAATTAGTGCCCACGCCAATTTATGGGATTAATTGCCAAGCGGACCCCAGGCTCCCTTGAGCCGTGTCAAAATGCCGGGACAACGCGAGGAAGATGATGATGATGTGACACATACTTCCAAAAAAATCTACAAATATTTTACGTGACAACTGCTTATAAGTAAATATTATGTAGGTACACTTATAAAGTATAAAGTAGAAAATATCTTATAGGTACATAATATAAAAACCGATCATGTACGAGTAGGATTCACTATGGGTTCCACAGTTACACATTTTTATTGCATATTTTTTGTTTAAGACCAACTCACCTATTATAGGACATAGGTCTTCCATTAATCTTTTGGCGTTGAACTATTTTTTGTATATGTATTTATGTAATACAATTCTGAGTTAGGTTATGGTACATTTTTGCTCACCTACTTATAATTATGTATTATATCTGATATGTCACATGATACCAAAAATCGCCGCAAAGTTAAAAGTTCATTTATTTACGTTACTCATCTTCGGATCACCGACTTACTACTTCCTTACTTGACATATGTGTACTAAATTTCAATTGAACTAGTCCAGTAGGTACGGTGAAAATTGGCTTTAACAAAATGGCAGACACACGAGTGATCTTATAAGGGAGATTATTTTCCTTGAGTGAATGGTATGCATTTACCCCAATGCACCTCACGTTCCACGCGGCGCGGCGTAATCTGGCCCCTATTTCACCACGGTGACAGGTACGACAAAAACATCACTGTTATTGACGCCATAGGCATCCATGGACTACAGTTACCGCTAACACTGATTTAAACTTTCACGATTTTTACACATTATTAAATTGTACAACGGAACCGCAAGACGTTCAAGCGGATAAACAAGACCAAGTGCGGGTAGTTCGAAAAACTCGCGCGGTTAGAAGATGCTGATGTCAACTTAAGCCAGTCTTCTCGGAGACCACGGGGACAACGCCGTCCTCGAAACGTCGGAGGTAAATCTTAAAACTTAGATACGCGATTAAGTCCCGTTGTACAATTTAATAATACAGTTACCGCTTACCATCGGGCGGGCCGTATTCGTGTTTGCCACCGTCATTGTACCTATTATTAAAAAAAACTTTATTATATCGGATAAAACAGACATTTCTCTCGCGAAAAAATCTTGTGACAATTGTCACAAGATTTTTCAAAGAATTTTCGGTAAGTCTTGACAGGAAATGAGTTCTGTGTCGCAATTTCGATACAGTTGCCGTGTTTCTTGTGACAATTGTCATTAGCTTCGCAAAATAAGAATTTTTTAGTGGCAATATAATGGAGTTTATTTATTTATTAAAATGTTGGTGGCAAACAAGCACATCGCCCGTCCGATGGTAAGCGGTTACCGTAGCCTATGGAGGCCTGTGACGTCAGCAACAGTGATGTCGACAACTGTCGCACCTGTCACCGTGGTCGTGGTGAAATAGGGGCCAGTAAGTACCTAATAATCGCAGTGGTCTTAAGTGTCACAGACCCTACTGGCGCTTAAGTCCTTTATGACAATTTCTGCCTATTTTAAATTGTTCAAAAAAAAAAGAAACCGAATAATTATATCGGACTACCAAATTTTCACGAGAATCAGTTGAGAAATGTGATATGCAAAGGAGAAGAATTCGGACATACGAAAGCATTTTTGCCCAAGTTGAAACGGAGACCTTCGC
Source organism: Cydia amplana (assembly GCF_948474715.1). Lineage (NCBI taxonomy): Eukaryota > Metazoa > Arthropoda > Insecta > Lepidoptera > Tortricidae > Cydia > Cydia amplana. The sequence goes on from NC_086077.1 coordinate 5,245,146, forward strand.
CAACGCTCGGTCAATGATGGTTTAGGTACAGCTAGCTGCAGAGAAAAGGTACCACCCCTGCATACAATTATCTATCTGGTCGTACCTTTTCTCTGCAGCTGACTGTACACCTATAAAAATGGTTGTCCCTGCTGTAATTTTATACCGGTACCGTACTTTGTATATCAACCGGTATAGTTTTACCTTCAAAACGAACCGGTATTGATAAATAATAACGGTACCATACCGCTTATACCGTAAAGAAAGCATGATGCAGTCTCTGCTTTGCACAATTATTGTGTGGACAAAATTCTTATAATCACCGAAACATACATACCTACATACACATAATGTCATTGAAATAAAACATTGTTATTTTATAGTAAATTTATATAATACTCGATATATACACATAACAATAACCAGACCGCAGCGGTATTAGCCTGTAAGCTTCATCTCTTGTCTCCAAATCCGCAAAAACTAGTTAGTACTAAATGCTGGTCTTGCTGTTATTTTATTCTTGAAGATTATGGCTTGTTTCTTGATTATTGAGAACAGCACGTAATCGCACACATATAGACGGAACGAACGGCAACAAAGTAGGTGTAGACACTAAGACTTTCAGGTATTAAACGAATTACGCTTCGTATTAATAGGTAAGTAATATTTAAATGAATATATAATATTCTCTAACGTAAATACAAGATTACAATTGACATCAAATGTCATTGACGTACAGAAGTCATATACTTTTTTTAATGACGCAAAATTGATACCAGCATAATGAAAATCAATCCCAATCAGTAAAACGAGTCTTTAAACTTTTTTCATTTTAAGCGGGTTTTGAAGGAACAAGTTACTTAAATTCAATTGTAATCGTATTGTTTTAGGATAGTTTACTGCTGTTTTCGATCGTTACGACCTGTAAATAACAACAAATCAAATTTTAAATAAATTTATTTACCCTATTTTTTGAAATACAATTTATCTACTGGTATACATTTTCGTATGCGTATATGATGAAATGTCTAAATAATGTCAAAAACGAGCTACAACGAAGTACACGTCTGCTTCGATCCAAGGCCAGCGGCCATCTGACTCGAAGAAGAATTTTGAGTGATGTCGTCAATGTATGGAAATTGTACGAAAGTTTACATTTGGGATTGAATTTCTGTGTTGTATTTGTGAGTAAAAATATAAGTAGATAATAATTTGCTAGTTTAGTTATCTAGCTTTCAAAATCACACAACAACTCAATTACTGTTAAAGGCAAAACTGTAATGCGTGTTGCTCAAACGGAACTCCATATTTTGATTTTTGGATACTTTTAGTGTCGATTTGTAGAGAATTACAGCAAATAAAAAATATTATGCCGTGAAGAGCCGGTACACGGCTTCTTCGTGAACAAATTTACGTATAATTTAATGCAGTTATTAAACATTTCTTGAACAAATTGATTGCACAAAGTGAGCTCTAAATCGAAAACGTCATATACCGTCCCCTTAAGATACTTTAGATAGAGCACGTACCTATTAACAGATTCATTTATATTTACTCACGGCTAAAAGTCATATTAAATACCAAGAAAAAACTTGTAATTACTCTAAAACATGACTATCAAGAAGTCTCAATACTATTATATGGTAATAATGACCACGTTCAAGTCTGCTACTACCGTAAGCGCCCGCGGCATCGTCTGGTCTGACTGGTATACGCCTAGTTACATACACGTGACGTATACAAAAAATACAAAATTATTTATTGACAGAAAAAAACGTTCTTTCGACACCCAAATGCTGGATATAGCTATTAAATCATTAGAATATCACATACTTTTTTTACCTCTTTCTCGATATTGTTTTCTGCTTTCCCTATGGTACAAAATAATAGCATATGGATTCAATTGAAAATGCAAGGCACAGCATAAATTTTAAATGCGATAAATAAAAGGTAGAACACGTATGTGTTTGTAAATTGGCACCAAATAGAGCACACTATTTTATATTCCTTAGTAAATGAGTCGATTAATCCACTGGTATTAGTATATAAGTATTGGTAGTAAGTACAAGAATTTATGTTAATTGTTTTGTAACGTGTTTCAACCATGTATTTCAACATATAAAATATGTAGGTGTTTATTAAAAAACCTGCATTAAATTAACTTACCTAAGAATGCATAAAGAACACTTCTTCAACTTTAATTGTAAGCTAACTATCGACCAATTATTTTTCTCTTATCTTTTGTTTTTATTCCTTTAAGGGGCCCACTGATTAACAGTCCGTCGGACGGTATCGGCCTGTCAGTTAGATCAAAAATTTGACAGTTCCGAACAACTGGCAGGCCGATACCGTCCGGCGGGCTGTTAATCAGTGGGCCCCTTTAACGCTTTCATAAACCAATCAAGTGATTGAACAAATAGAGCTAATTACAATGATATTATGAAGGTCGTAGAATTACCAAAGATTATTGCTTAATTTACCGAAAAATCTTTAGCCCTTCTGACAAATTTCTCACTTTTACAAAAAGTAAATATAACACCCAACTCTCTAGAAGCGTAAAATCCGCTGATTCGTCATTGTCTGGTGGTCAACGGCTAGTTAGTTGCGTTAATAGTGTAACTAAAGTTATCGAAGTATAAACGCCTCATCTTAATCTTACTTTTGGTCATGGGTATCATTAATCACAACATAACAGTGTTAGTGACATGTATGAAGTTGTGACATGTTTTTACTGATTCTTTAATGTTGTGACCTCTTTTATTGTGTATTTTATGTATCTAGCCAAAATTTGAAATTAATATGTTTTCGTCTTTTATTTCTCCTAACATTTAGAAGAAACTGATAATTTGTCACCTTTCAGTATTTTATTCCGATTTTATTTACCAATCAATAAACACACATTTAAAAAATACCTTTCCTTAATATTCATGTTAATTAACAAGCACTTTACGTTGTTACATGATTTCCCAAACTACACCTTTCACACCTCTCATGACCACTTTCATTACTGTACTTAGCTTATTTCACACTTGACGTTCTAACCATCGCGGCAACATGATTTATTATTTCTTAATTGACAGCTACCAGACCTTTGAATGTACTCTCAAATTCTGAACACTCCATTACTTTTTTTATCGTGTCAACAGCGCGTGCCGTACTGGATAACAAGCCAACGTAACCATACACTTTATGAACGTTGTACCACCTGTCATTAAAGACCATAATACCTTACCAGAATTCTTTAATGCTCAATAACAAACCATCTTACTAAAGGAGTTCCGTTGCATTGTATTACCTTTTGATACGGTCAGTGTTCGCTTGAATCAATTGTAAGTATCTGATAGCACCAACGGTCACTTACCTCCTAAGGCGTTATGGGTGCCTGGTACAAGCATTGTTTGTTCAAAAAAAGTCGAGTGTGTCTTCGGCATCGCGTTACAGTTATTTTATTACATCAGTTGGGGATCCCGATGCAATGGGAACAGGTATTAACCAATCAGTAGGATTAAAATGGCGGTCCAATTGGTCAATTAAGTAAAAATGTTTAAGGTCTTGCAGAACTGAGGCCTCTTGCCAATTGTTTTTGCGTAAGATGGTCTTGGTAAAATGTATGCCCTTCTTTGCCATTTTTTTCGCTGAGTTCTCACGAGATATTTGAAATAATGGGTTTTGAATGTACTCGTAATCTGTGATGGGAATCGGTAAGTATCTTCGTTAATTCAACGTATTTATCCAAAACACTCCATTTTAAACAAAGGATCCTGTACCAGTTTAAAGATAAATTTACATTAAATAAATATAATTTTGTAAAACTGCTGCCGTTTTTCTTTTTAATACATACATCACTTCTTATGTTACTAAATTCAATATAATTGACAAGTTACTTAAGTTGCGTAGATGTTAACCATTAAGTAGCTCCACCAAATATTGTTTCCAGATGTAAACTTTCTACAATTTACCATCTTCATGATAATAGTAATCCAATTATAGCATAAGATGAATTATAATCCAAATTATTATGAATTATACAACAAGGAAAGTAGGTACGATCTAATTATGAACGATAATACATATGTTGTGCATTGCATGACCAGTTACTATTACGGGGCCCTAAATGAATGGTATGCTGATAATGTTCACATGAAATTGGTACATATACCTAACTAATTGTACAGTCGACGTCAAAGATAGAGAGTGTAACTATTCCGGTTTTTTATACCACGTCCGTGGCAAACAAGCATACGGCCCCCCTGATGGTAGTAGGCATTTTAATTGAATCATCCGCGAAGCTACCTTAAATTAAATTTATTTAGGTTACTCCATAAATGACTGGCTTTATCTAATCCAACCTAATGGGTATCAATACATCAACATCTCTTTAATTTTTTTACCCATCAATCCTTCCGCAAGCATAGGCCAGTTATTAACACTGCCACATAATATGATAATCGTATCGTATTAATTTAATAACACGACCGCATACCTGTTTTTTATTTTGGCTGTTACGCCATACATTTAACGGTATTCTCCAGATTTCTTAATCAAGACAACTGGTTCTGTGACGTCCAAAAGTACGTTTACATGTTTGCGTCTTATTGCATCGTAGTAAGGTATACAATGTTTACTTATTTTTGAAGGCTGGACCCTTAACGTGGCTTCCCGGTCTGGTGAAAAAATCTTTTGAAACCAAATCGATTTGGTCGGATAATTGGTTTGCCATGGTACGAGGTTTGGTGACGTTTTTGTTGGGTTCAATCCAAGGCGGACAGATCGGAAGCGTTGTTTACTCTGATAGAAACGTTAGGGAATGAAGATAATTATATTTATTCCGTCAATAAATTATTTCCTCCTTTTAATTATAAAGAGGAATTGTAAACCTGAACTAGAACAGGTTGGTAGTTTTGCTGTAGGTATAGTAGGCTCTCTACCAACCTGCCGAGGTTTTCTTGAGACTACGTATGGAGTTGTTCAAGACAGGAGACACCTCTAGATTATTTCTCAAAGGATGAAGGAGGGTCAAAACTGTAGTTTATTTATTGCCCTAAGGACTAATAAGCTCAATATTAATTTTTAGATCCACTGACAGATTCACTGAGCTCTTTCGTGTTTTTGTTCTCCACTCCACAACACCCAGTCAAATCGACTTAGAGGTCTTCAGGTAGCTTAAGAGTTGAATATACGAAGAAGGCCACTCTTGATAAATGCCTCATTCCAATAATACCTAGTATATTTTACGGAGACGGATACAAAGAAAAAATCTTGACCGTCGATTATTCAGTCCAGGATACAAACAGTCTAATATGAGGAGTCAACATTGACCTTTCAAGTGCTATCGATTTAATGTGAAATCCTGCATGCCAACACCACAGTTACGTATAATTATATTAAGCTGGTTTTCTATGTAATAATGCAGTGATTCCTTTATCTTAACCCAGTATTCCGAATCAGGTACTTACAAACGATTTAACGACGTACGTGGCTATCAAATATAAAGTTTGGACGTACTCGTACGGACCTTATGCGTTCGTAATAAGGGGGATTTTGTTTGCATTTGGTTAAGCTTGGTTCATGGCGTTTAGGCCTTTTTATAGCTATGCTGGTAGATTTACTCTAACGACGGACATTCTCGCGGAGGACCCTGTTAAGTGCGCAAAAGCAAGCCATGGTATTCGCATAGCTTGATAAAGAATCGCCTCAGAAACAGTATAAGTTGCATGATATATTATTATACAATGTTATGGTGGCCAATATATGCAATATTTGTGATTTGACAGCTGCAAGTGACCATTAATACTATGAAAATTTGAGACCAAGAAGAGGAATACTTTCTTTGCCATAGATTTTAATTCCCATAATGTAGCCTGTGTAGCATCACTTCAGAAAATATTAACTTTGACGTTTCAGGTAAACGTGAACATGTTCTCAATAATATTCGTTTTAACGTCCGATATAAACTTTCATTTCACATTACCCTCCATAACAAAGTTGAAATAGCTAGAGGCAAGACCCGATCTCGGTAAGCGACGGTGACAACACACCGGCCACCATTGACTGGTAATGTCAAAAGCATCAAGATCGCGGGAATACGGGGCTATGTTCCATTTGCGTAATACTGGTGGTAATATTTCCCGCTATGTGACCTGTTTACATAATATAAATAGTATACTCATATACTCATATACTCATATATTTTATTGCATTTCATGTGTACAGAGGATCTTAGGGCTAAGTACAGTTTCAACATGAACCCTGCGAGGGTTACTAAATACATATCCCTTCAGATATCCTAGTGTTTTGATCTTTCGCGTAACTACTGAAGCAGGCAGGAAACATGCGATGAGGCTAATTTGAGAACACGTTTTGAATTGGCTGACAACGTGCCTTTAGCAGTCTGAGGATTGTATTTTCTTGTAGCGTTTGACAATTCCAGTTTCGTTCTGATAGTTTATTCTGTTACTGTACTGGTTACTGTCAATTCAGAATCACACTATTCTCAACAGATGCTGTTGTTATACGGTTTCTTATACGAGTACACTTGTATGAAGCGCCTAATAGGTACACAGTTCTACATCGCACTTACGAAATTTTAAAAGAGTTGCTTATATCCACTTCTGACTCAATATTTTGACCTCGATCAGTGGGGAAAACCCTTTCTCATCATCAGATTCTGTCTTTCTATTCTGTCCTCTCTTCTCGGTCTCTTTAGGAGAGTTTCTCTCGAAGAACTTGTCAACATAATTAGAGATAATTTAGAATTCATATTTAACCATTACCAGCCCATAAACTAAGTTTCATTGAATTATAAAACGTCGAAGCAAATAAGGCGGAAATGAGAAGTCCGCCACACGTCCAATGACCCGCAGTTCCCACACAAACGGTACAGGATTGCCGAAATACCGTTCGCTAAGACGGAAACCAGATCAGTACATTCAGTACCTACTGTGGCGGAAGAATTTGACAAGAACATTTATTTTTCTTAGGGTGTAAACATGCAGATTGAGGGTGCTTGTAACTTGCAATGGTGGTGGCTATAAACTACCAAAGCTTGGTGCCTGGTGGCAGCTTAAACAATTTTCCATAGACAGTTCGTGCTAGGCCGGTGATTTTTGAAAACTGTACTGTTTGTATAATGACCGATATGGCATATTATTGTATCAGGGATCGGATACCGGTATTTTTTGTATGGGAACGGAAACGGTATTTTTTCGTTCTTTGCTAATTACTTCATTTCTAATTGGGCAATCTAATAATACGAAGTCGTAACCTAAAAACACAACTGAGTCCTACATTTCGAGTATAAAATAATTCAAAAAATATGGTTATTTCTAGGTTTTTGCAAAAAACCGGTTCCGATCCCTGTATTGTATACAGGCATATTTCAACAAAAAAAATACTGGAGAGGGGGGAGATGACATCATGCACTTGATGACTATTTTCCAGTTCTATTTTTTTATTATTGAATGTTGAGCTTTAGTTAAGTGACAGTAGTCTTAATTTTATTATATTTAAGTATTGTTTACGAGTGTACATACACTAATATATTATTCATTACTTATATTATTATTTCTAATACTTATTATACAGTCGGGTGACAAGTAAAAGTCACTAATTACTATCAAAAAATTAAAGTAACAATGCACTTTATTACACTTGTAACACGGTTTATTGTCCAATAATTTCAATGGTGTTAGTTAGTGACTTTTGTCACCCGACGATACAATCTATTAATGTTAAATAATATGAATACACACATGCTCTCGCCCGGATGGAATAATATTATTATTAATCACTTGAGCCCAAATCCAAACGCAAATTGAGTAGGTATTTCTTTTTGGGAGTCAGATAAAGTCCACAAATCTATTAATTAATGCTAATAGTGTGAACGCTAAGGTCACGCTCGGAACAAAGGGCTGACCTCATACAATTACCAACAATGGTGGTGGTGGGACTTTCCCACCAACCATCTGGTGCTGTTTCCTTCTCCCGGTACTGTCGTGATCACAAGTCCTGAGATGAAGGCAGTAGCAATTATATCCTCTGCGATTTAATATCATAACGAACTGGTAGAAACAATAACATTTTTTTATTAAAGCGAAGGAGACTTGGAACTTCGAAACCAAAAACCGTAAGTAGATTAATTTGCAATATAACTGTCTAAGAGCACATGGAAAACTAATTTAAATTTTGAAAACCGAATTTCAGTTTTTCTTAATAGAGCCAGAAAGAAACCTCAAAATGTTTATTAGATTTCTAGGAGCACTTATATAAGGTCAATAATTAATTAATTAAATTTGTGTAATAATGTCCTATATTATTTATTTATTTATTTATTTAAAAAAACCTTGTTACGCTGTGACAGGTACCTACCGAAACTGATAGATAGCAGACGATTTGCAACATAAAAAGACAAATAATAAACTAAGTAGTCTGCTTCTGAAGTTTGAATCAAACATTCTTATTTATCACGTACACGAACTTTTTATAAGGCTGCCGAGGTCGTAGTTTTCACAAAATAAATTAAAACCAGACTGCCGTAAATCTTAGGAAATAGCGACATTGATGGCTGTTGAGAAATAATAATTGTCCATTTACAACTCATTAAGAAGTTATTAGATCAATGAGATACCTACCCATGCTTCCTGGCGGGATTCTGAGTATCAATAATAGAAACCAATATATGAAGCGATATTATCATAAATTAAATTATTGAAATGGAAATTAAATTTACTCATATGCAGAGTAAAGTTAATTTTCATTTGAATCATTCACCTCATCACCTCACAAAAAGGTTGAAAAAATCCTGTATATTGTATTAGGTACCAGAAAAAAATTTAACGTTAACTTGTTAGAGAGTCTTTTCTTTAAGTACAATGTTATTTGTACAAAATTGTATTTCTAGTGCCTTTGTTTGGAATGTTATTTTTTACGTTTAAAAATAGAAACACTTTTGTTCGCATCAGTCAACACGTTACCTACGTAAGAAATTGTATCGGTTCAGAACGCACCGCCAACGCCATTAATTAAGTACATTTATAGTTTATTAATTCCTATCATTTGTTCCTTAATTACTTTACTATATTTTACTTACCATATCAAGTAAAGACTTGATCTCTTTTAAAATATTATTTTGATTTGATTGATGTTATTGAATCAGATTTAGTAACTTTATTGCACCCACACCTCTCTGACCCGTCTGATGTTAAGGCTAGTTAAGCTTAGTTAATTTATAATATCTTTCAAACTGTCCGAATAATAGGTAGGTTAAATAAATTGAATTGAATTATATTATCATATCAAATCGTGCATTTGGTATATCGTTAGTTCTGACTTTCTGACTTTTTTTACGACGGCGACAGTCATTTAACCTTTTAGCCTAGAGAGGAAACTAGGTATTACTGGAATTATTCCGGTGCTCTTTTTATTTTTTTCTTTACCAAAAATCACATGGTAAATATCTAATAATATTTCGTACGTAGCTGAGTTTCAAAAACTCATTAGTGAGAGCCAGAGTTCGAAAGTCGCAAGCCTTTTCTTTTACCAACTACAATATGGCGTAATTATAAACGGCTGCTAACTTGATGATCGTCGTTTGTCCCTATCTGTCGTTATGCCATAGAGAGGGACAAACGATGATCATCAGATGTTTAATTATGAAATAAATCCGTCTTTGTAAACATTTTTACAGTGTTCACTTGTTTATTTATTTTCTCACACTACAAATAAACAGTTTCCCAAAGAGACGCCTTGTTACCAAGAAACATCGACACAGGCCAGTGCTGTGCTCGATTGTCATCGACTCCCATTGTCCGGTACCAGGAACCCTTGCCTCACACATTGTTCATCGATATTATCGACAATTATGTCAACGAACTGATCCCATATTGTTATTTTGCTGAGGATCCAATATGGCACAAGTTAAGTATTCTTGGAAGTAAGTTATGAGTTATGAAACGAGAACATGTGTGTGATATACATGTGTGAGATATGGCTGATGATGATGGATATGAAGACATGTGTACGTGGTGAGGGAACAAAAGGCGACGATTTAGCTCAGCCAGGAAAAATTAGGGACAGCTTAATGTCGAGTATGCGTTTTTGTAGAGGTACCTAACATATCATCGAATACTTTCTTTGTCAAGCGAATTATATTTTAGTGTTCCAGATAAAACAGGATATTTTTGGGTGGGTTTGCCTCGGTGCATAACTGAGCTGTTTGTTTGTCACAGGTGTTTCTTATCAAAACCTAAAAGTACCTAATAAAATGAGTTAAACCTATGTACTTTATTTAAGTAGAAATTCAATATGCACATTATCATTGTTTATGACTAATTTTATGAGTCTGAACACTCTGAACTAATTTTATCATTATTTGTTACAGGTAATAATTTCTTAATCAACTTTGCTACTCCATCATGATAACCAACGACTCAAAGGTATGTGTCTATAAAAATGATTTTAAACTTTTTTCATCGCACTTAAAGTCTACATTACAAATGTATTTTGTTTTATCCAACGATCGCAATGACGCAAAACTTGATCGTCATTTTTATCGCTACGTATTACAACTGTCACGGAACTGACAGTATCCTTACAAAATTGACATATCAACGTCCTCCCGACGGCCCGACACTTAATATTACACAGCTCATTACCCTGATATCTAGTTTGACAACCAATCAAAACGCTTCCACAAAATGTCACTTTCGTTCCATGTGCAGCTGGACACGCTAATTTAGACTTAAAGTTGATCACCATAAGGCGATTAAGACGGCGTTGGATATATCCGCTACCGTGACAGAGTGCCAATTATCGATAGAAAGTGAGCATCACTATGCATACTTTTAAGTGGAAACACTGCTATATTATTTTCATGCAAATTTCCTTAATTTTTGAATCTGATTGTATACTTATGCAGTCAGCATTATTGTTAAGCACCAACCTTTGTAGTAAATAGACTGCTAAATACATATATACATAATATGGCTAGGCTAGTTTTTACAGGTGTTACTCTGTATTTTATGTATGTCAATTGGTGTCGTTTATGTGTGCGTGTAAAGAATGCACATAATACCTAATAATATATGAAATTTAAACTTTCTTAGAAAAAATGAGGTTCTGGGCCAGAATATTAATAAAATATACAAATATAGGTCATAATTTCAATGGTACCTATATGTATACCTACATGTTTATAGTTCTAATCTTATACTACTACTATAATACTATTTCTAAAGGGGCCCACTGATTAACAGTCCGCCGGACGATATCGGCCTGTCAGTTAGAAAAAAAAGTTGTCGGCTCCGAACAACTGACAGGCCGATGTCGCCCGGCGAACTGCCGGCCTATTATGGATAGCTTTATCCATCTTTATCCACGTGATAAAATAACTGTCACTGTTTAACACCGTGGGATAGAAAGTGACGGACACCGTTTTATCACGCTGTCACGTAGACAAGAACCACCATCATATCCGTACTGGTAATAATCAGTGGTAGTAATCCCTTCTGTGTTGCCTCCGTTGCCTTGAATTAAAATAAAATTAAAAGTGAGAAGCAATGGGGGCAGTGTCAAGTCCCAAGCATAAGATAAAGTAAGTATGTATTTATTTCTGAATACATGTATACTTAGAACTTCACAATTTACTTTAATTATGTTTTATAGCTACTTACGTATATCCGGTAAAAATATAGTTATTAATACAGATTTAAAATGCATTTTAGCAAATAATGACGGTCGAGTAACGACTACTTAACAGCTAAACTTAATAAGTTAGTGATGTAGTATGTTATTACGTAGAATAACGGTAAACCGAGACCATCATTATAATGTTCATTATTTTTATGGGGTTTAAGAATTGCGTCATAACATTTTTTAGTTTAACAATTTTGTTCTGCCGTTTTATTTCCACAGAAATACCTTATGTGTACGTAAGTACTTTACGTATGCCTACTTACAATAGAATAAAAATACAATTTTTATATTATGACCTACGTATCTTAATAAACAAATAAAAAGCCTCTTGCTCTAAACACCTACATACACGCTCTCTGTTCCGTCGGGAGTAAACAATACCCTTAATATACTAAATACATTTTTACGTTTTTGTTTTCAATCATCAATCAAATCTTCGGAATAACAGTTTTGAATGATTCACGGTTAGTTTCACTAGACATATATATCGACAATATAATACAATACAAAAGGTAATCACCGTAATCACGGTTCATATCCCGGTCGATATATGTCTAGTGAAATATTCGGAATATTAATTTTCAATCAAATTTTCGGAATATTACTTGGTAAAGTGTCATTCAATAGAACTTGCTAACTATGTAAACAAACCGCCATACTAAAATTTACACTGAATGTCAATTTACTAGTAACTTTTGTTTACATAGTAAGCAAGTTCTATTGAATGACACTTATACTAAACATTTTTAGCCGAGATACGCCGAATTAATTATAAATACAAATAGGTCGTATAATCTCTTAGCTTTACCTAAGGTAAACGTACTGGTGCTCGACGCGGTCCCAGTTCATGTCATCTTGAAACTTAAGTCATTGTCAATAGGAGTGACAGCGGGGTGTCATCTATTGGGCATTAGCATGTCGAGGACTAGTACGTTTACACTGTGGTGTAATGTGAACGTTTTTGTAAAAACCGGCTAAGTGCGAGTCGGACTCGCGCACGGAGGGTTCCGCACTATCAACAAAAAATAGAGCAAAACAAGCAAAAAAAAAGCGGCCAAGTGCGAGTCGGACTCGCCCATGAAGGGTTCCGTATTTAGGCGATTTATGACGTATAAAAAAAAACTATATACTAGATCTCGTTCAAACCAATTTTCGGTGGAAGTTTACATGGTAATGTACATCATATATTTTTTTTAGTATTATCATTCTCTTATTTTAGAAGTTACAGGGGGGGGAACACACATTTTACCACTTTGGAAGTGTCTCTCGCGCAAACTATTCAGTTTAGAAAAAAATGATATTAGAAACCTCAATATCATTTTTGAAGACCTATCCATAGATACCCCACACGTATGGGTTTGATGAAAAAAAAAAATTCGAGTTTCAGTTCGAAGTATGGAGAACTCCAAAATATTATTGTTTTTTTCTATTTTTGTGTGAAAATCTTAATGCGGTTCACAGAATACATCTACTTACCAAGTTTCAACAGTATAGTTCTTATAGTTTCGGAGAAAAGTGGCTGTGACATACGGACGGACAGACAGACGGACAGACGGACAGACAGACAGACAGACATGACGAATCTATAAGGGTTCCGTTTTTTGCCATTTGGCTACGGAACCCTAAAAACAAGCAAAGAAACGGTCACCCATCCAAGTACTGACCCCGCCCGACGTTGCTTAACTTCGGTCAAAAATCACGTTTGTTGTATGGGAGCCCCACTTAAATCTTTATTTTATTCTGTTTTTAGTATTTGTTATTATAGCGGCAACAGAAATACATCATCTGTGAAAATTTCAACTGTATATCACGGTTCGCAACTAGCTATCACGGTTCGTGAGATACAGCCTGGTGACAGACGGACGGACGGAGAGACGGACAGCGGAGTCTTAGTAATAGGGTCCCGTTTTTACCGTTTGGGTACGGAACCCTAAAAAAAACTACGGTCACCAAGTTCCAAGTAAAAAATAACAATTACTTCCAGTTTTAATTAAAATCCTATTAAGTAAAAGCACATCCGCTTTTAATGCACAAACGAAATTAAAAACCTATAAGAAGGCAGATGCTTTAGAAAGTACAAGATGATCGCTATTCGTAATGAGAGGTTGGAATAGGTGTTTTATTAGAGCGGGTACAGATTAACTGTTAGTTACCGTTATATGAGTAGGTATTTTATATAGAGCACACGTAATTTTTAATAAGTAACGCTTTATTTTGAAGTAGGGTTAGCTTTGTTGATATTATCAACATGGTAAAACATAGTATCATAAAACATAGTCAAATTAAGGGCATGCGAGTTTCATTACATTGCGTCATTTGACCGGTCGGCTGAATTGTTGTAACCTCAATGGTCCGCAATGTAACTAAAATCGCATGCGAGTTCGTGAGCAGTTAAATGAGCCATAATAAAGGCAAAGTTTCGAAGAGCTTACCACAGTACAAATCATCAGTTTTAGAAAACTTAAAGACCCACAAAGCCTGCTGTCACCTCTAATTGACAATGACTTAAGTTTCAAGATGACATGTACTAGTACCGCGTCGAGCACCAGTAGGTACGTTTACCTTATCGAATAGTCGCAACTAAAAATCCTTACCGACCTCTGTTAGACCTTTATTTATGAGACAATTGACCACGGTAGCTTTGCACAAACTTGGTAGTAAAAATGATACTGTCATATCCCTTAAGGGGCCCACTGACTAACAGTCCGCCGGACGGTATAGGCCTGTCAGTTGTTCGGAACTGTCAAAACTTTGTTCTAACTGACAGGCCGATACCGTCCGGCGGACTGTTAATCAGTGGGCTCCTTTAGATACTTATACATAAGCTCGAGGCAAAACGCTTTCCGACTTCCGAAATCTCCGATATCTGCTAATATTTTAAAACAAACGGTGAAAAATCCATTAAATACTTAGATTACAGGTAACAAAGCCTAACATGACTACCTGACCTGACCTCATCTCATCAGTTAGGTCATAGGTAAAAATGTTAATCATTAAGTAGTTATAATATTATACTCTTTGTTTGCAAAAAAAGTTCATTAACTCGGTTATTTTCTTAATTCTGAATCTAATCAGGCATAATCCAGTCTACAAAATTGCCTAACATACCTATCCATTATGTCCTTATATAACACATAATTGCTTTATGAAGAACTAACAATCTTTGAATAGTTTGTGTCAGAGACCATTAAAATAATAAAGAATGCTAATCTAGGTACAAACTTGCACGTGGGTTCGTTTTTAGTTTACGAAGCTCACAGCTGGACTATGTATGCGTATGGACCCGCAGATGCATAGATGTGGTTGACAAACTGCGATGTTTGTCAACCACATCTATGCATCTGCGCAGACGAAGAGCAACGGCCACCCGCAACGATTTTGTAGAACATAGATGTTGACTTTAACTGTCGATAAAATATTTTGCTACGTCACATAAGTATACTTAAGTGCCCCGAGTTATCCCCAGGTATACACATAACTTAAATTTTACCTACTAAACACCATAGGATCATGTATATAATGGGACCTAGCGTATTTAAATTACACCTAAAATGTAAGCCATCGAGTAGAGCTTTTTAATTACGCAACGTAAGAATATCTTAAGTGTACGTAGTTTAGCGAAAAGGATGCATCCTCAAAAAAATGTCATTGAAGTAAATGATTTTGGCAGATTTTCGTAGGTTGCATCCTTTCCCCAAAATGACATCCAATTTGAAATTACCAGTCATTAGTTTTTACAGTTTTTAGTTTGTAGTCGTCTCTGGCTCGTACGTTTGCGTGTGGTGGGGCAACAGTTGCTCAAACGACACAATGACACACAAACTGCAACGGTTAGGTATGAATACAGGTACAGTCACCTGCAATAATATCTTGCTCCAACAATATAATATTTATATGGTAGACCAGTTAAAGTCACCTGCTATAGTATCTTGCAGAAGGAAGCCCGTAACATCTAAGTAGTATGCGCGTAACAACTAGGTGTAGCTTTATTTGACGTTCAAAAGCGCATTGTAATATGCCTAATACTAGAATAAACTATCTTTATCTTATCTTATGATAAGTATGCTTGTACAGTTCTACAAATTCGTTTTCGCGCGTAGTCATGCAAGACATTACTGGGTGAGATTGCTGTCCTAAAAAGTACTTATTGATATTAATTTTTAATTCATTTAATTTCGTCATTATTCGTTTCTTTAAAATTTGTAATAATAATACATCAAAGCAATACGCGTCGATTTATAATATAAACCGACAGACTGTCTGTCCTATCAGACATTAAGTTGACCTTACCTATATATTAAACCCGCTACGGAATTTAATTACCTACGTCTAAAGTAATCCACTAATGTCTTAGCGTATGAGTCTGACATTTCGCAGCCGCGTGAGACGTCGACAGTTAGCTAACAGTACACATCTCGCCTGCGTCTTGGTCGATTGAAGATCTGTGGCGTGGTTTATGATGAACGGATAATCTAAAAATACGATCTGTAAATATTTTAACCATACTCGTACTATATTCTAATCAATATTGTGTCATGCGCACATTCTTCTTCTGTGAATATAATTTCGAGAAGTCTTGAGATTTCGGCATGCTAGTACAACCTGGATACCTAGGTAATAATAATTACTAGTCATAACATACGCAATCGCACGAACCAATAACAATGTTCTTGTACCGCTGAGACCTGTCATGTTCATGTCAGTTCTACTCTCTATGGTTTTTGCTCTGGGTTCTCGCGTCTATGTCTAGAACGCGCATAGATCGCTATCGATTGAATACGGGTCACTGACATACATTGTGATAAAAACAATAATTAATCTAGTATAGATCGGTATTAGTTAGCTCTACACCGATTTTTCGTACAGCCAAAAACTACGTCAAAGCCTATTTTGGCCGATATAAGGTACAACCAGCAATTTGACTCCAGTACCAATTTAAAACTTTCAAGAAAAGATGCGATATCTTTTGGTTTTAGGTGTAATACTTTACTCGTAAACTACTAAACTAACGATGCAAAGCTTACGTATTTCTAATTCATTTGAAATCTGATTCCGACCGACAAAGAATATTTAACAAAAATAAATAATAATAATAATAATGTGAGCCTATATAGGTACGTCCCACTGCTGGGCACAGGCCTCCTCTCATGCGCGAGAGGGCTTGGGCTATAGTCCCCACGCTGGCCCAATGCGGATTGGGGACTTCACATACATCTTTGAATATAACAAAAATATAAAAAATATAAATATTTAAATAAAATATTCAAATTAAGGCACCTTCTGGGCAGGCTCGCTCCATCGTAGGCCACGTCTTCGCCTCGGCTAGTCTGTGGCCATGAGTAAGCCCATCTAATAATATAAAAAAACATGATATATGTTTTTGAAACGCAAAACTATTATAAAATAATATCCCGAGTTGGCAGGCCGAGGCATCGACTTATAAATGGCCGGCGTCCAGTGATAAGTATAATTCATGCGTTCAATGGAGGCAGAACAGAAGCCGGATGGGGTTAGCGGCACGTGCGCATAGCGCGGTTACACACGGCACGACATTATAAGATAACGCCTTTGTATAAGATATACTGGGTCGTTCACCGAGTCGGTCACCGAATTTAGATAAAAACTCTTGCTACATGGGGATATAAGTCAACACCAGAAAATACTAAAACCTGGCTCCAATAGCATAGATAAGGTCAATTTCAAGAATACCTATTTTTGGTTGGGAAGATCGTCATAGAGCAAGAACTCTCTTATTTGTATATTTATTTCGCTCAGACACAGTCAGAAAGGAAGAGCTTCGATCCTTCTGCTTTACCGACCTTCTGTAACTGGAGTATGTGCACAAGCGCAAGAGTATAGGATTAAACCTAAAAATTCAATTAATTATAACAAACTAACTGTTAAGATTTAGCATTAAGAAATTTGATTATGCTTAGGTACTGGTGAACATTTCTTATGAGAAAATTATAAATCTTTAACCCGAAGAGTTAGAAGCGACGAAAGAGCTTGTAGACGATCTAACCTGATAAAAAAACCCTCTCCAAACCCCACATTTATCCTACTACAATTGATTTAAATGCCTCTGTTTCCTTATATTTTTCTTCAGCTGAATCCGCAAGTACAGTCACCTGCAATAATATGTTACTCTTCGAAGGCCGCAAAATATGTATGTGAATTTGACACGTAAGGGCTCTACAAATAAGATCGTGTCAGATATTTTTGCGGCCTTCGTGGCGTATAATATTATTACAGTTGACTGTACCACTAGCTTGTTAAAGATCATAGTTATGCCATATTCATTGACTCTAAGCCCAGCATCAGTAAATATAATATTTGTCATATTAAAAATAAATGTATCCATAATCTCTTTCACATTATAAGTATAATGGAGACACTGGGCTCTGTGAATGGGCTCACTTCATAATTTATATCAGATTTAGTGCGCCTCGGGCCGTTGATACTGGTAAATGATAGCCCTACGGCCGCTGGGTGAAGTGTTGCCTTTAAATATTTGCACGTGAACTGTAATTATTTCCGACTGACTGTACTCAGTAGGCTTTCGAGATATTGCAAATTCTAAAGGATTTTTTGATATTGTAACGTGTTTTGTCACTCTTTGATAATTCACTAAAGAAATCTCCTGATTCTCAGAATAATGAAAAATTAAATGTGAACTGTAATTATTTCCGACTGACTGTACTCAGTAGGCTTTTGAGTTATTGCAAATTCTAAAGGAATTTATGAATTTGTAACGTATTTTGTTACTCCTTGATAGTTCACTGGAAAAATTTCTCCATATTTTCAAAATAATGAAAAATGCAATAAGCAAGTAAAAATAGAATATGATGAAAGCGGTGTCAATAATGAAATTGCCACACGCAAACACAGGATTTTCTTCGAAATTTTGAAGTCGATTGAAAACGATGAGAAAAACAATGGCCGATTTCTGGAAGCATAAAGAAATAAAAATAAAATTGGGTTTGTCCAACAGGGTAAATGCAAGGAAAACGAACATTTAGGTGCCTTTCTTGCCTACAATTTGAGCAAAATAAAAGTAGGAATGACTGACCTAAGAGCCCACGATCGTCGCTCTCAATAACCAGTACAACCCCAGTCGCCGTGGTCGAAACCGGCCAGGAAAGAATGATGATGATGAAATAAAAGAGAAGATTAGCGAACTAGCTTTTGAAAGCGATATTTTTAACAATGACGGTTATGATAAAAATTCTTTAGCGTCTGCGGTAGGTACTTTTCTTAGCAAAGAAAGCCTTGGGCATAGTCATTTTGCATAAGTATCACTTTGAATGGAATCCCCATCATCCTTGTAACCGTTCATTTGCTTCGTGTCGTTGGAAACATTCCATTATTGGTATTGTGGTACCTTCCACTCTCTGGAACTGTTATTTTATTTTTAACGTTTTTTGGTAATTCGAAGTTCGGAAACCTTTCTCCCATAAAATTGCTTGTTTATCTCATTAATGACCAATAAGTTTGAGAGAAAGTTTAATCCTTTCTTGCCGGATAAATTGGATTACCGTAAATGTATTTTGGGTATGCTTGAATTGACATTTGGCTGTTGACAGCAATATAAATATAGCGATACTTAATAAGTCTTTGAAGTTCTAGATACATATTGAACGACGAAAGTTAACACTTACACACATGTTGTATTTGAAAGCCAATGGATTTGGCCAATATTCTAAACAGACGAGTAATTTACTATATTTTAAAAATAAAGAATAAAGGACACAATGTGTGCTAAATTAGATTAGATTAGATGATTTATCTCATGAAAGACAATTACATAATAAGTTTGCATTGATGCCAAAAAAATAAGAATTATTATCATGATCGTCAAAATAAGAATGAAAATAATAACAATACTAATGAAATTAAATTATAGCTCCAAGAAGGATTGTCAACACAATTAGAATAAAAGTAAGTAAGTAGGTAAATACTTACAAATCCAAAATATAAATTTACAATGTCAATACTTACGAAAATACAAGAACATTAAAAATAAAAACAATGAATAAAAATAACTATATTTACTATGTCACTTCACATGAAGTACCCACCTAGGTAATCATAACTTTGAACTAGAGAGGGGCACAGGTAGTCATTATTTATTTGTTGAAACTGCCAATGTAACAGCATTGACATAGAGGTACCTACATTTTTTTATACGAACGTCATCGTATATTTAAGCCATCATTGCATTACCTATAATAAAGAAAGTGAAAATTAATAAAAGTCCATTAATTGATAACTTATGACTTTCACAAGGTCGCTAATAGCTGTCACTCTGCTGTATTCGAACTTCAAGATATTCACAAGAGCCACTCCATCCATACTACTAGACCCATTCTAGATACGTTATAGTTTAGATTTCAACTAGTGCTCTTTTGCAGCGCAATTCGGGCAACCAATGTCACTTTTACGTTAGATAGAGTTAGATATCTATTAGATGTGAATTGGATCTCTGTCATATCTTGTGGAAATCGTTCAAGAGTATGTCCAGAATCGCGCAAATGTCAAATTTGACAGGTTAGATCTTAAACATATAGTTATCGTATCTTGGTGATGTCTAAAAGATATCTAAAAGATGTCTATTTCAAAATCAGAATCGGGCCCACTGTCATGCTTTCATACAGAATGACTTGACTTTAAACGACAAACTTATTTGGACATCTGGCAAACTAATTTCTTGGCGTCAAGTCTTACATTTTGTGTTGATATGTAAATGGCAGCTTTAGAAGTTGACGGTAAAATTAACATTGTTCAGTTTTGGATGCCGAATGTCGAGTTGTTTGAAATCAAATATCATCGTTCGGTGAAAATATGGAAACATGGAAACGTCTACACTACACGACTAATTTAAGAAGATACGTATGGTGTATAGTTTACTGCCCGAACCTTCGAGCAACACCGGCTTCCGGGCAGATAACGAATTAAAATCTACAAATCCAAAATACCTAAGTCTTTTATAACATACTCCTCAAAATTAAAATTAATTTGATATCAAGGCACTTCTTATCAGTCTTAACCATTTGGTCTATCTTTAAGCTCATCTTAAAGCCAACCTTGAGATAAATGAACTACTTAAGTGTTTGATAAAAAATGACTTTGAATATCGGCTTACCGACGCTCACGATGTCTTAAAGCTCACAAAAACATACAAGTATATAGAACCTTCATTATGTAAAAACCTGCCTATATGTAGGTACTTACTTATTTCCTTCATGCCGGGTGTTCTTTAAATTATATGCAAAACAACTTTTCTTTTTTTTTAATGTAAAAAAGTGTTTGTTGTAGGTATTCACTCACCGCAACTCATTCATACTTGTCTGACGTTGGCGTTGCATTATACAGAATGCTCCAATCGGCATTCGTCGTCATTTCCATAAAAACTGTTATACACCTGCATCAAGCCTCCCTTTGGTGCGTCGTTTTTGTCAGTCCACTATCAGTTCCCTGTAATGGCAGTCGACAGGTACTCTGTTATGGGATATTAACACTTAGCTGGTGCGCACAATGTGCCTGGTCGACCGGTTTGGGCAAGGGTTTTCAAACTTATGTGCGAGGATATACGCTCGTGGTTCAATTTAGGAATCTTTCGCTAGCTAGAGTATTAATATTAGCACGAGGGGTTAAAAAACAACTTTGCCTCCTTGTAAAACAAATAATTATTTCACGAGAGGAAAATTCTAACTGTTAAACATTACAAATCAGATTCAAAGGAAATATTAAATATTTATCATTCATCATCACTTAAAAGTCAATTCTATTAGCTCACATAAGCAAACAACTCAATATTTGTATCAGATTATTTTGCGACACATGTGGATAATTTTTTTATCGCCTGTCACTATGCCTGTCACTTTCGCACTTACCTTGTTAGAACGTGATATGCATGGTGACAGGCGATAAAAACGTGATCATGCTACAACCGCTGGTAATGAAAATAATGTTTGAATAAAAAGTTTTAAGAAGTTTTGTGTCTCTAATAAATATTTTAACTACACCAATTTAGAGATAATCTTACACCAATTTACTCTCAAACTAAGCAAATATTGTACGATAAGTGCATAAGTGCTGCGAAGTTATTTTTGGCTCACTTCAATGATTTTTCAGATTTTATTTTTGCCCTTTCCAAACAAACCAGCGTGCACAGTTTGAGAGCCAGGCGTCGATAGGCCCGTATGATAATGCGTCTAATCGGGCGGTTAGCTTGTGGGAAAAAAGGGTTCGCAATTTACGATCGCCTAACTTATTAACTGAGCTGCGTGCGCGCAGGGTTCATACCGACCGCATTTTATTTTCCTGATATTATATCGCTCGAAATAATATCCAGAAAACATGCTCGGGGCAAAATTTGTAGGCCCGCGTGCCGAATCCAGCCCGTAGTTTGGAGACCTCTGGTCTAGGCTAACCCTGTACCGACTATTCAATGATAAAGTGTGGAAATAAGTAAATATTCTTTATTGTGCACAATAAAGTCACGGTTATGAAAACATTTTCGCTTATTTAACGCTGGGCATCACCAGCTGACCTAGCATATGTTGAGACTGGTATCCTTTTACCAAACACTAAAAATGTACCATACTTTAGTTTTAAGTTACCATACTGTACGGTTACCATCAGTTTGTCACTGACATAAACGCCGTCGAGAACGTAATTTACTTTCTATACATCCCGTTTGCACGAATATGCGAGTGCGAGCGAGATGTATAGAAAGTAAATTACGTTCTCGACGGCGTTTAAGTCAGTGAGTCACTGACAGTGACAAACTGATGGTAACCGTACTGTTCTGTTCCTTCCAATACTGTACTGTTTTTGTGTTCAGGTAATATTTTTTTTTATGTTTTTGTAAACCGTAATGATCAGATGTATAAGAATGTTTTTATTAATATTACTGCGAAATAAAGCAACATGTTGCTATACGAAATTAGTCTATTATTCAGCTTTCAGATGCCAATTTAAAGATACAGAAAAGCATTATTTTTCTCAATCTTTTAATTGCTATCTCTCTAGCGATAACTACCTGCCTAGTTACCGCAATAAAACCAAAAACTAGTCATTGCGAGCAAGCTAAATCCTAATAAACAGGCAGGCTGTTCTACGCCTTATTGTTCTAGGCATTTAGTATTAAAATGCAGTGAAAAACTACACGTGCATGAGGCATTTTTTAACTGAAGTACGATAAAACAATCAAGTTTTAATAGGATTCTACTTGTAACAATAATCGAACTGTTGTTTATAAATCTGCTCGTTGCTGAATTTAACTATCTGTTATTGTATTTTTCTTTGTGGTGCAATAAAGTGTATTTACTTACTTACTTACCAATTCAATTTAGGTATGGACATTCAAGTTTTTGCCTTCCAGCGGAAGGAGGCAAAATTTTAGTTTTTATACTGTTTTTACACGTTTATTTATTTATTTCTAATTTCCTGACTTTACGCCTTTTCTTAACTCCATTTATTAGAGAGAGATTTTGTTTCTTTTAAAAGTTACGAGCTTTTGTGAAACGGGCGTTGTAATGACGAGCGGAATTGACCGAATAATCGATCTTGGATGATCCTTTGTTTAGTAATTTTGTGTTTTATTTGGATGTTTTCAATTAAGAAAATGTTGAGAGATTGGGTTTTTGTTAAGGAAAAATAAGTGTTCTGTGAACAAAGTTTTGTACGGAACAGTAAAAATTTACAAATAATAAAATCGGCCAAAATTGTAGGTAGGTATTAATCAATAATTATATTGACCTATCAATCAGAGCCAGGTTATTGCGCCACGTAAGCGTAGGTGTTCCAAATTAAACAGCTTTGCTCAAACTTGAAACATGAATACCGTACATGGTCGTCACCATAAATTGTAAGAGGTCCTTGATTTGTGACGCTAGTGATGTACCCACCCAGTAAAAAAGGGGTTAAACAATAATTTTATTTCTAATTTTAAAATCTATCTTGACATGCATCTCAATCACAGTTATGTATTAAAAAGTGACGATTGGTCACGATTATAGACAGTAAAAGAGATCAAAAGTATCAAACAAAAATTATTACTTTGCTAATCCGCGAAATAATAACGTGCTAGGCAATTTAGTGCTCACTCGTTATACCTAATATATCTATTCTGCGTATTTTTTGATTTGAAAAAAGTGGTGAAGAAGTGAATAACAATTGAAATGTTTGTTAAAGAAAGGAGGTACTACTAGTTAAGTTAGTAAACCATCTCGAGATCGTGAATCGATGTGAAACAAAATTGGTTATCGTTAAAGTTAATCTAAAATATCGTGGAATATGACATCACTAGAGAAGTCTTTTTTAAAACAATGGCGACTGCAAAAGTTCACACGGGCTATCCAGAATGCCACCTACGAATTTAAAACAAGTTTAACTGATACTACGTTAATGCACATATGAATATGGTTTAAAATCGTACACCATTGCTTAACTTAATGCTATTGCCCAGTTGTGACCAACATTTTTATTACACCAAGTAATTGCCCGTGACTTTACTTACTCTTTTAGGTCAAAGTTATAAAATAGTGTTTGATAATTATTGTGATTTTTGATGGATTGAGTGCCGTGAGTTCAGGTCGCAGCTCGCTGAGCACTGTGCGGACAGCCGTGCGTGCCCGGGATCGCGGATAGGTATCATATGGAACTGTTATATTTAGTAAGTTAAAAAAGTAATCGATGAGTTATATCAAAAATAACGCATAAAGTTTTTTAGAAGCAATTTTCATGCTTTTAGACCTATGTTCGTATTTTTTTTCTACCATGCGAAAGATGTTTAATCAGCTTTTGAATCGATGAAGTTACTAGAGAAAAGCCTCAAGATTGCAATTCATATTTTTTAGCTATCGTATCATGATCTAAAAAAAACCCGCTACGATTTTTCAAAAACTCGGCTGGCCGAACCCATGGCACTTTAAGTAAATTACAAGTGGTTTTCCACTATTCTTGAGATAAATAAAAGATTTTCTTATAAGTAGATGTAATTTTATATTTATAAGAAATTTGTACAAAATGTTATTTTTTAGTAGTAACCTACATTGTAACAGACAGACAAACCTACATGTCGAATGATTCACACGTTGTCTTGGTAATGTATTGGTACTGAATATGTTACACATAAATTAACATACTAAAACAACATTGAAATGTTGTCTGTGAGAATGAAAACATACATTGTTTGTTTTGATAACCGTACTTTTATAGTTATTTGAATTGAATTGAATTGAATTGATATAGCCTTTACGTTACGTCGCACTCAGGGCGACATGTATGTACATTTATTGACCTATTGTCTTAACTAATGGAGATCCCATTCTGCAACTTCTAGTGTATTTTGTACATACTTAGGGCTATATTTTGAGATAAAAAAAATAAAAAAAAACTGGTCAAAGTTTTCGAAAAATGGTTTCGAAAAGTTTACTTCCGGTTTTAACCATTATTTTTTATTTATTTTTCAAAATTGATTTCTTCGCTGAAAAGATCATTAAAAATTCTATACAAAACGCTTGGTTTAATAATAAGTTATATATTTAAATTATTCGATATTCGAGTTTAAAAAAATCGGAATTTCAATTACGGTAATTTTTGAAATGCTCATAATTTTTAAAATAAACTTCATATATAAAAAATATTTGGCGTCCGGTTTTATACCTACTAGAAGAAGAACTAAACCAAATATAAACAAATTCGGGAACCTCACTTTTTTTTTCCTGTCCGCTTCATATGAAATGCCCCTATTTCTGATTTTATCCATCAGTGTGACGCCACCTGACCAGCGCAACATACGCATCTCCGTGGTATGCAGTTTCTGAAGATGGTTCTTATTGGTTGCCCAACATTCAGATCCGTACAAAATCGTAGGTCTTATAGCAGTTTTGTACATTTTGCCCAGGCCTTTATTTTATTTCAGAATATCTTTTGATTTAATTATAGATTAAGAACATTTACATAGTTAGGTATTAATGAACCTCTAATTTAAAGGAATGGTGCTATGAACTACGAGTAACCAGATTTTGAAAGAGAAACTAGAATTTTTTCTGATGTTCTTCAACAAACTGAGCACTATTTAATTTACCCGTCATCGTCATCATCATCATTGGCCTTTGCGTCTATTTCAGACGATTTATGGTGTAACACCGGAGAAACACCGTTTTTGGTGGCTGAATAGACCAATGCGAGACCGATATGGTCTACCACAGGCCTGACAAGAGAGATTCGCGGAAAACGGCACTGAGACGCCTTGTCGTCGTTTTTGCCTCTTGTCAGCGAGTGCGGCGAACGGCGTACCAGGTCTCATCACAAAACTAGCGACTCTCCACAACACGTTTGCGCCAATCCGTCCGCTGCTGTGCAAGCCTCTCCCAGTCTCGGTGGTCGATATGGAAGGCCATCATGCTCATTGCGCAATCTTTAAAGCGAAGCAATGGCCTCCCAACGTTGTTTTGCATTCGCAACTGCACCAAGAAGAATATTTGTATTGCCACATAAATGTATGTATTACGAAATTATTATGAAAAATTGAAACCTGTCATCATCATCATCAGACATCAAATAGTGCACACAATATAGTGACAGGACAGAGTGTTCGTCAGTCATGTCATTTCCCTAATTGTGTGTTACTTTTAAAACATGTTTTTGTACAATAGAGTTTTTAACTACTACTACTACTAGTTCCTACTATATTTTTTTACACAATTTAATTTTTTTTGCAGAATATAACTTACATACCAAGTGGCAATCATAAACTGACTGCAGTCATTATATCCATTGAAAAGCCGTTGTGGTGAAAACGCTTGAGGTTGACAATTTGCGTTTGCAAATGATGCGACAGACCCAGTAAACCGACAGTGGAACGTTTGGCCTGTGGTATAATGCGAAAAGTGAAAACGCTATGGGGTCATTCTACAGCAATCTCATTCCCCTGGCTATACCTATTCGCAAATTCCCAGGAAATTCCACTCAGCCGTTCTTTATATACTTAGATGCTAATAGGTTAGCGGAATGAGATTTTTGTAGAATGACCATCTCTCCTACTTCGGAACCCAGCCAAGATGATAATCGTGCATCGACAAACGCCAACGTCAAGAAAAAAAACCGGCCAAGTGCGAGTCGGACTCGCGCACGGAGGGTTCCGCACCATCAACAAAAAATAGAGCAAAACAAGCAAAAAACGGTCACCCATCCAAGTACTGACCGCGCCCGACGTTGCTTAACTTCGGTCAAAAATCACGTTTGTTGTATGGGAGCCCCACTTAAATCTTTATTTTATTCTGTTTTTAGTTGTTATAGCGGCAACAGAAATACATCATCTGTGAAAATTTCAACTGTCTAGCTATCACGGTTCGTGAGATACAGCCTGGTGACAGACGGGCGGACGGACGGACAGCGGAGTCTTAGTAATAGGGTCCCGTTTTTACCCTTTGGGTACGGAACCCTAAAAATATCGGGATGACAGATAGTACGAAAAGTCACGTGACTAATATACCTAAGGTTTTTTTGTTTTCTTGGCTTGTCTTCTTGATTATCTTCTTGACTAGGGCCCCAAGATCTTCACAGGTTCTTCATTTGCGGAAAAGTAGGGGCAGTAGTACTTTATGAAAAACCGAAGTCTGTATTAAGATTTTTTTTTACTTAGGTAATGTTTAACTTTTTACGTATTGTAAAACATGTATTTACCCTGGTATATTTGTATCAAACATGTTTTTTTTTCCAATGGCGTTAGTGGGAAACAAGCATACTGATCGGTTGATGTATTAGGGATAGTTACCATCGCTTATAGACGTTTGAAATCTCAGGGTAGGTAATCAAGGGATTCAATTCGCGGACTTAGATATGTATTTAGAATTTTAACAAATCGCTATCAGTTAGTAACTTGACTCTACTGACACAGTTCTACTGAAGCAAAACGGACTGATATCAACCTCCGAGATTATCTCGACCGCCTGCGGAAAATCACATCTTTACCAACTAGTATTAACAAACTTAATGTCTCTTCCATAGTTACGGCCATAGACAATCGAATAGTAAGACGCGTCAAATAGTCATAGTCATAACAGTTTTGAATGATTCACGGTTAGTTTCACTAGACTTATATCGACCGGGATATGAACCGTGATTACCTTTACCTTTTGTAAACGTGATTAACTTTGACACCTACCCTATCTTCAGTTGCCCGTGAACAAGATGCATGTAACTGCGTCGAAATATCGGGAGCTTGAAAACAATACAAAAGGTAATCACGGTTCATATCCCGGTCGATTAATAAGTCTAGTCAAAGTCATATCTATGAACAATACAGGTATTTCAAAATAAGTGTCATTTTTTGGACAGTTGCAGTACTATACAACTCCGTACATTAGGTGGAAACTAGGAATTTAAAAGCTCAACAAGATTTGAACTCGACATTACTGCCGAAGCGATCCGCAGTCATGTCGCGTTGTATTGCTGTCGCTCAGCAATACTGCAGTAGTAACGTTAGTGCAGTCTAAATCCGAACACTACCTTTAGTCTGTATCTGAATCTATGGCTAAAATATTTTGCATTACTTACTTGTTAAGTTTTGTTTTTATTTGTCTATGGTTAGAGCTAAGCTATGTTTATATTAGTTGACTCAACAATTAGGGTCTGATAACAAATTTACTTAGACCCTTCATTTTGAAGCTATAAGCTGCAGTTAAGGTATGTCTATAATTGTGATGAAGATGGTAATTTTATGGAAAGTTGAGATGCGAATACAAGAGAAATTCCAAGTTTCAAGATTCTCATGATATCCCTATTTATATTAATTTTACATAAAGTTAAGCCTCTATAACGTTTCGAGTTAGCCTGTCACTATTTTAGCCTCTTTCGCCAAAACTCTTGAAGTTAGCTTTCCAAAGACATCCTGAACTCTTAGGTGAACTAAAACTAAGATGAGGTAGGAACTTTATGGAACTAAATGTATTCAACACACTGCCCATTAACACCAATACGGCACCCATTAACGTCATAAAACTATCCATCTACCCGATTCCACTTCCTATCGTGACCGACCTGCGTGAATCTAATCCGATCGATTATGTAAAAAAAATCGAGACCAAATCGAAGAAAGTGACGACTTTATTGAGTAACATCCGTAACTTTAACATTCTCATCGCATTGAGAATCGCCTCACAGCAACCAATAGGTATACATTTCGGAACGACTGTGTCAGTCGAAGATCTGGTTACACTGGATTATTGTGACAGATGCTCGCCTAGCGGAGGTAACAACACCTCTTTTAAGTCACGATACGGAGTGATATATGGTGGGACTAGTTTTTTGCGGAAAAACGGGGAAATTTGTAAGGTTACATCAGACTCTACTTTCGGAATTGCATTTCTGTTGACGGAGTGATACGTTATGGAAAAGCGTTACATTTTCTCTACCAAAGGTACAATCTACTGAGAATAATGAGTTGAGCCAACAATGTCTACTCATTTAAAAATAAAATATTTAGTACCATTAGCATGTACCTTCTCCAAGCTTTCACGGGCATATTTTCGTCAAATTTCAAATATAGATGATGAATATTAGTCAAATTTTTCACCAGCCTTTATAAATATTCAGTTTGATAACGGAAAATGTTTTTCTACTAAGTTTTTCCAGACTTTCTATTAACTCTCTCTCACGTATTAAGTTTCTAGTAAATCTGGAGTAACCTGCATCGATACCCTTAATCGTACTAACCTTAATCGCCACCGATATACCGCTGATTACTCCAGCCATTTATGTAAACAAGTTTAATCCTAGCTAAACGATTTTAGCTTCTATTCCACTGTATTAGAGTCTAAAAGGCAGAGTTGTAGTTAGCTTTAGCTTAAAGAGGTTAATTTAGAAACAATGTAACTGTTTATCGTGCTCTTCAAATGGCGGTTATCTGCTTCATTTACCTACCTATATCTGTTATTGATTACATCTTACCAATACCTTTATTAATTGCATACATCTCGAATCCCCAGGTACCAGGTTTTTTTTGGTATCAGCTAATTCTGATTATCACTATGTATAGGGACCCCCTATACACTGCGGTAAAGATAGCATAAATTTATTTCGGTAAAAATAGTAGTTGGTTTTGGATGATTTATTTAATATTTCAAACTTTGTCGCAGAGTTGTAGGTACTAATAAAAATTAATGGTATCATACACATTGGTATCTCGTAGAATTTTAACAATTTCATCTCAAAATGTTTGCCAGCTGCCGCTAAAATGCTTCAACATTCCGACAACATGACGACCGGTCTGGCCTAGTGGGTATAGTGACCCTGCATGTGAAGCCGATGGTCCTGGGTTCGAATCCCTGTAAGGGTATTTATTTGTGTGATGAACACAAATATTTTTGTTCCTGAGTCATGGATGTTTTCTATGTATATAAGTATGTATTAACTATATAAGTATGTATATCGTCGCCTACACCCATAGTACAAGCTTTGCTTAGTTTGGGGCTAGGTTGATCTGTGTAAGATGTCCCCTAATATTTATTATTTATTTATTCCCCACGTATACATTTTCGTATCGTATTAGTTGTCGTTGAAGCACACAGACCGACGGCAATATAACAGCACCTGTAATAGGTTACGGGACCCCGACTGAGACGAATGGCTGGCCCCGATGCCGGGGATTGATCCCGACATACTGCGCGATTTAGGGGCTTCAAGTTTATTTATTTATTTTAATCTTTATTGCACAATACGTTATGTACGAATGGCAGACTTAATACCAGAAGACATTCCTACCAGTCAACCATCTGGTCAAACAGAAAAAAAAGCTTGGCGCCGGAAGAAACGATGTATAACAATAAAATTTAAAACAAAAAAAGCTACTTGCTACTTAATTACTACGAATCTTAGTTTTAGTTAAGAGACTTTTCTGTAAGGTCTTTGTAAAAGTGTAGGTCTTTTTCAAACATACGTACCTAAGTACATGGTTATCTTATAATACATGTATGTCAAAAGAATCAAGTTTTTATAGAAAACCATCGACGTGATTCGCCAAAAAGTATGAAACAGCTGATTTTTTTCGCGTTTTCGCTGTTGGCTCCGCGTAGTAAAAATAGTTAGATATGACATAACACTTTCGGAATATGGTGATTAAAAGAAATTCTGACTGTCGTTATTTCGGACCCCTTTTTGCCAAAATATTTGAAAGCAAAAATAATGTATGTTTGTGTAGAGTAAGTACTAGTAGTTCAGTTCAGCAGAGTTGAATCAAATCTCACATAAAACTTAGTGTAGGTAAGTTTAGAAACACTTTGTTTATCGGCTTTACTACGGGAGTGCGACACACGCTTGTGCGAAGTATTGTTAGTGCGACGTATGATTAGGCGATGTACGATTGTACGACATGTCATTTGTGGGAACTATTGTTCGTGCGAAACATTATTAGGCGATGCACGACTATACGATGTGCCGTTTGAGCGAATCATCGTGTGTGCGAAATATAAATCAATATAGGTAGGTTAGGTTCGTTAGGTAGCTTCAGATGCCCGAAGGGCAAAGCGCCCAAAAATAGGAGCCCCGCGAAGCGAAGCGGGGCTCCGTCTAGTTCAGTTGTGAAGGAAATGTTTTTGAGAAGAAACAGTGTAAGTACTGAGACCATGTTAAAAATAAATTACCCGTAGACCCACAACTACTGTCGTGCACTAGAAGTATTGTCGAGCCGTAATATGTCGCACAATTTAACTTCGATCAAAAATACTGCCGGACTATAGTTTGGTCGAATAGTGATATGTCGCACAATATCACTTCGCAGAATTGCAGTGTCGTTAAAAAAATTATGTCGCACAATCGTGCATCGCACACTTGAGGTCGCACTTATGTAATAATCCCTTGTTTATCTGCCTTAACTTAAAATGTTGTCATGATATGTGATCATTTCTCTTTTGCTAATCCATACTTTACTGCGGCAACTTGTAAAATACTCGCATAATACCCAAATACAACGGCATTTCTCCACGGTATGTGGGTTTGACCCCTATAAGGCCTTATTTATCTACGGGTAAGTAATCCGACGGTACGATTTGTTATTTGTATCACTAAGAACGGTATAAGTTGAGTATTTTATCTAGCGCCCTGGATACCAGGAGCCCAAGTTACGAGAAAGAGCGATTTACAAGATGTACTCGTACCTATAGGGAGGAATATCTGGGAAACCATATAAATATTCTAAAATGCGCGTTTTCCCAGAGATAGGTCCTAGCTAGATCGATTTTTCGCCCCCGAAAACCCCCATATAGCAAATTTCATCAAAATCCCCAAAATATATGTACAAGAATTGCTCGTTTAAATATATAAGGTACATTCATAATCTTGAACGATTTGATTCCTATTTTATGCAGGTAAAGCTAATGGAATACGCTATGAAATAATAAGCGTTAGTCAACGGAGTCAATAAGTTTAATTCGAAGATTTTTTAAAGTTCTATTTTTGCTACCCGTTTCATTTTACTTTTAGGTACTTTATCTATTCTATAATAAATATCTCGTATTGTTTTACATATCTAGTCTACGTAATTGGAGAAAATAATTAAAAGTATGTATCCAGATGACAGCTGACACCGTACCCAAGCTGTGTTAAAAATATTTCTGTTTCTCACCGTTTAAAAGCAAATTTTGAAACCTATGAACTGATATTCAGTAGTAGATTTTGCTGCAACTGCTTGGTATTTGCAATGACAAACTGTGACATTAATCTGTCAGCTCCCATGGCTCATATATGAGCCAGAACGCTTATGGTGACGTCATATCGTGGGATTCGACAGGTTAATGTAAAATTTATTTGAAAATATGACGTTAATAATGCCACTTCCTCACTTTGTTCTGTTCAAGTCGGTGCAAACTTAGCTGAGACCGACTCTAATGACTTGCGCCACACCGTGTACCGTAGCGGCCGGCGGCGGTCTCGCTACCAACTCCTGCGCACGACTCTATCTGCGGCTACTCGTAATTTACTTATCCGCGGCGCGCACGCCTCCGGCTCCATATTCTGCCTCGCTTTCTTACAGAAAGTCGTAAGTGTATTAAGATATTCATAGTCCCATACGACTTTGTGTAAAAACTAAAATGACGTTAGTTTTGAGTTTACGCTACGGTCCGCCATTTTTGTGAAGTAAGTGTCTTTGCGTGATCTGCGTTATTAGAAATATAGTTAATTTTGATGTTAATGTTAAATGGGCATAATGACGACACGTGTAATGTATGTTATTGACTTATTGAGGATGGAAGACTTAGACGGGTACGTTAGGTGGTCTGGCAGTTGAGCGGTTGTATGGCGCGCGCTATTCGTGTTCAAGTTGTGTACAATTAATTTGTGTCAGTTTTTATGCTAGGTGAATGATTTAAGAAATTGTGTTTTCAGTACAGCAGGTTAACCTTTTTTACTTCGGTAAAAACTCTAACTTCAAACATTCAATCGTCCAAAACAAAAAAGGCATTTTTTTTTTCAGTGCAAATCAACCTATTTAACAGACCCGTCGCTTTTTTGACGTCAAAAACACAAATATCAAATCATCAGCACGTGACTGATTCTCTCAACGCACTATTTGAAATATCTAAATCCGAAAAACACACTCATCATCAAAATCATCGAAAGCAATCCTTGACAATGCAAATCAGCCTATTTAACTAGACCTTTTGGCACTTTTTTCGCCTAAAATACCTACTACGAACAGCACTTGACCAATTCTCTCAGCGCCCCAAAAACTCAATGAAAATTAGGTAAATCTGCACACTCAGAATGCAATCATCGAAAACAAACCGAGCAAGATCACGTTCCAAGAATCGTGATAAAGCGAAGACAAATACAACAACGAATTTGTCCGTGCGTGTCGGTACTTGGTAACGGTATGCGGGTCGTGAAATATTCCGCGGCGGGAAAGATGAATATTTAATAGAATACCTACTTGAGATAACCCGTGGGAATATGAGACATAAATAAGGAATTTAGAATGAACACCATTCTAAATAAAACGAAATATCCCTAAAAAAAGTCGGATAAGGTACCTACTCCTTATCCGATCATTTGTGTCAATAGTTTTAGGTGTTTGAATTTTGACTGTTTTTTTTGGGGTTTGTATGTACTAGTATGTAGGGAGGCATGAGGTTAAAATTCAATAGATACAAGTCATAAAGTTTTAGGCATTATTAATTTTATACGCACATATACCTAATTCGCAAAAATAAATCACGTTAAAAGTTATACAGTCAACAGCAGAAAAAAGGTACCCCCCTCCCCTCCTGCATAAAAGATTGTATGCAAAGGTGCTAAGCATTTTGAAAAGTACCTACCTATATTCATGCATTGTATGTATTAAAATTTTATCATATGAGTTTATATTATAAAGTTCTTATATATAGAACAGCCCTCTTCAAGTCTATCTCTTACTTGACAAATAATTGTAGACCTATATCCACCGGAATGTGAACCGTGATTACCTTTTGTATTGTTTTCGAGCTCCCGATATTTCGACTCACTTACATGCATCTTGTTCACGGGTAACTGAAGATAGCGGGTGGGTGCCAAAGTTGTGTATCCCAGTCGATATAAGTCTAGTGAAACTAACCGTGAATCATAGTTTATCAAAACAAATAATAGTAGTTTTGCCAGTTAAATGGCAACTATCTTTGTCAAGCATTGAACTTTATCCAGCCGAGTCAGACAAAGGTTTATTACCAAGAATCATGGTGGCCCTGCTCGTGGAGGTAATATCAATGTGATTACGGTATATGTACCGCTATAGGATATCCATTCACATGATTCCGATTTTAACAAAAGGTGCCCTGAACTGCTCTGCCATTTCGCAGATACGACGGCACAGTGTCATGATATTTTCAAAAATCGATAACTTTACTTCTGCTAAAGCATTTGCAACGATTCTTTTGGTTTTTTAATGATAAAGAAACAAAGAATTTATTTTACTACTATAGCATTGTGCTGTTATAATAAAAATAATTATTAAAAATTCACAAAGTTGACCCAATGAAATAATGTCCGCGTTATAGTAGAAAACTATTTTTAATTAAAAATCTAAATCGATAACGTATCTTTTTTTTGTATTCAATTTAAAGAAGACTTAATAAGCTTTTAATTGGTACTAAACATCTTGATAGCTCACCTATGAAATTGCCGAGTAAAACTAATTCAAATTCCGATAAGAAACTTTCGAATTGCTCAATCTGCTGTGAAACTATATATTATGTTCATGATTTTTTTGTGGCTAATTTAGACACTGAAGTACTAAAATATAGTAAAAAACAGTTTAAGACACTAATAATCTTGAAATAAAATGCATAACTTATGCAATTATAACGATGATAGTAGCTATATAACTTAAAATAACAAAAGAGTATCTACGTACCTACTAAATTTTGGTGTTTTTATAATTGCCGATCACCAACAACCGAACTAACTTATAACTACACTAATACGTTTAATACATCCACCATAACACACACTTCACAACATATTAAGCACAATAAACCAATAATAACTATTAACACATAAAATTATACTGATTACAAACGTAAATAAGCCGGTAAAGTGACTTCTTCCATCTCAAAAATAAAGATGGCTACCCATTTAGGGTGGAGACACAACAGCGCGCGGTGCAGATGTTCAACAGAAATAGGAACTTTAAAATTGTAATACCTAATTAATTATTTATTTAATCGTATAATTATTTAGTTTATTCAATGTAAATAGCAAAGAGATATTAGTAAATACAAATTATAAGTAAGTAGTAAAAAAATCCCAAAACGCGTATGCAACGCGTCTAGTACACCACATGCCTTACGATATGCAGAAATGCTTTAAGCAACCACAGTTGCCGGGTTTGTACTTACAATTTACCGTCACATGTTTTGATCGCTAATCCTGTGTAATACACAGTGATTTAATACATTCTATGGTTTATTAATGTAACTTAATAATCGAACTAGTTAATGTCTATTGGTTGCTCAAGATATATTTAGTAATCTTAGAAATGTAGGGCATTCAAATAAGAAACACGTCAAGAATCTACAGAACTATTGTTTTGAAGTGATATTATTTGGTCATCAATATTAAGTAGGTCTAAAATATAGTTTTAAACTAATAGACCAATAAACGCGGAGTAGTTTAATATACATTACTAATAGAAATATCTAAATTTGAATACTTGAGGCATTTTAAAACACGCAGCAACTTTTTACACATCGCACTTCCTGAACAACTTGCAAAGTAAAATAGATAAGAAATACTGTGGTTGTGTCTATATGGTTGAAACATTTTTTAAATATTGTCACGTTGGTAGTCTGTGTTTTAAAAATTGTTTATACCGTATCTGTGCAGCCCTTCACAGATAATAAATAAAAAACCGCATACACTCCTTTTGCAACTCGAGTTGCGACGATCATTTTAGAGGTGCGCAATCTTGAAACTCTAGTTGCTGGAATCATGTGAGTGGATATTATGGTCATATTGTCCTTTGACTTTTGTTGTGATTATGAGTCACAATAGAAACCGTCTTAGTTTTCCACAGTCTAATGAAATTATAATGAAAGCAAACATAAAATGCGTGGCGTCGCTCTATAGCTTTTCAAAAACAAGATCTGATCAGATTTCTGTATTATCTTTATTTATCATTTCAGTTTATAGACAACAGAAATGTATTTTTTCAAACGCAGGGGATATTCGCATGTTGTTTTTAAATAGGAGTGTTTCATATAAATTCCATAATTTCAAATCGTTTTGACAATTCGAAAAAATAATCTGAACATACCCATGAAAAGTACTCAAAGTTCTCAGCCTGGGAATAAAATTATTGTATGAAATTCAATAACTAACCTTTTGATGTGCCAAGATCTAGATAAGAATATACATATAGCAGCAGTACAACGTATAACAGTCCCTCATTGTGACCATAAACCAGAGAAGGCACAAACGAAGAAAGGTGCCATGTCGTATTATGCCGATTTACCATTTTCTCCTATTATGGACGCAATAATACTATCCGAGAACATAAAACCCTTTTAACACCATGTTTGTGTAGCAGAATAAAGTGTTATTTCGCATTTTTGACTTGCCAATTTTGAGTTCCTCACAAAGGTGGTAAAGCTAAGCTACCTCAAAACACCTCTAGCTTTTAACACCATGTCCATATTAGCGGAGATAGGTGTTTTATCCCATTGTTTGCTATACGATTTTGACTTTTTCTACGCCAGCGATAAGACAGATTATCCCACACGTGTCTAGGATGTCTAGTAGTGCGCGCGTCGCTTTTTTGTATGAGGCGACTAGTTCCGCGTTTGACGGCACTCGTAAAATTAGCTGGCCATCGGATTGTGGTAGTAACGGGGTCCTTTTTATAGGGCTTGTCGGTTGTAGTGACATTTTTACTGCGCAGCCATACCGCATAAGTCCCCGAGTTTGACCACTAGGAGACAGGTTGCCATTTATTGATCTAACGTAGGACGTAAAGGCTCAAACGGTTGAGTTTTGTAAGAACACAATAGTTTGATTCGCAAAGAGTAGAAGTCAGAACTGATCTTTGAATTACCAATTTATGTTTCATTCGGGACTCCAAATCTCATCCTCCGTTACTTGCTACTTGCATTTTTTATTTTCTCAGATCTATTTTATAAGGCAATTAACCAAGGGAAGTATTTAAAAGATTTCATAGTAAGATCGTTGGATTTCGACATAGTTTATTTAAACGGAAAACATTAGAACGAACATCGAAAATCGAAATTTCGTTATGTGGCTCTTTACCGGTTTTGCATATCTATTTGAGCCGGTATACGCCTAAGTAAAGAAAAGAGCATACTCTCATCTTAAAGGCAATGCGCTTACAACCCATTTGGTGTTGCGGGTGTCTATGGACGACGATAATTGGGCGTTTTTTTTTTTGTTGTCCCCTCCCTACACTTTTTTTTTCAAATTTGGGATTTTTTATGTTATTTCTACTCAGAATCACGAGCTCTTTCTATCCTAATAGGAGAAAAAAGTGTCCTTAGGTTTTTATTTCCATTACGTCACCATTTTTTCATAGACTTTGTATGGCGGTCGCGGAATGGAAAGATCGAAAATGTATGGACATTTTGGGACACTTTTTTTCTCCTATTAGGATAGACAGAGCTTGTGATTCTGAGTAGAAATAACATAAAAAAACCCAAATTTGAAAAAATAGTGTAGAGGACAACAAAAAAAAAACGCCCAATTGCTTACCACCCCATCAGGCAAATCATTGATATTGATTGATATTTATTGAAATCAAATTTTACAGCATCACAGCTAACACCAACGCACTGTAAAATTATGTAGTAAAATTAAGTAATTAATAATAAATCGATTAATAAGCTACCTATTGCATGTTTGATACGCAAAAACGTAAAAAATATTCATCAGGTCGTATGCCTCCTACATGTAAAGTTTGTAATTTTATGAATAAAGGAATATGAAATATATCATAAAAAAGAAATTGAAAGTGGGAATATTACTTCCACAGCTTATCTACTCCATCACATGTCCGTCTCTCCGTCCTCAAGAAACCGCGACACTTTTAGGCATCCTAAACGTAAAGAGGGTTAAAGATAATCTGCCATACTCGGTTATCAAGTGACAATCTCACTTTCCACGCACATATCTGTAATCTGCATAGTAATATTTCAACTCGTCGGCTGACAGCGACGACCGGTCCCGTATAAATATAGACGGTGCTTTTTATAGTAAAAATGTGGTCGCATAAGTACTACCACCATTTTTAGGGTTCCGTACCTCAAAAGGAAAAATCGGAACCCTTATAGGATCACTCGTGTGTCTGTCTGTCCGTCTGTCACGGCCCATTTTCTTGGAAACTACTGGACCAATTAAGTTGAAATTTGGTACACATATGTAAATTTGTGACCCAAAGCCGGACATGTAACGTAAACAAATGAATTTTAAACATAGGGGCCAGTTATGGGAGGTAAATCAGATAATTAAAAAAACATTTTTATTTTGATTTAGGTACTCCCAAATTTACCTATAGACATTTCACTCACGTTTCACATAGAAAAATACATTGTTAAAAATTGTGTAATGTAGGTACCCTTGCTTGGAACGCGAGTCCAACTCGCACTTGGTCGGTTTTTATAAATGCAAAGTGGTCATAAAGTTTGTGTAAAATAAAATTTAATGATGAGCTGGAAAGTAAAATGAAAATGATAAAATACAAGGATAGTCATCGTTATCATCAATATGGCTTTGTAAAAAAAATACACGCGACAATACCTATAGGTACCAGACTGAACTGCCTTTAGTTTTATACCTAGAACAACTGCGATAAAGATCTTCTCAGTGCTTCAAAAAATGGAACGAAAAATTACAAGTGATAGTTAGTACTTGGAAATATGCAAACTGCGTGAGCGCACCAATCAGAGCGAGCGATCGTCAAGTTTGTACCTATCATAACAAGATCCAAATCTCAACGAATTATAACTACTCATACTACTACTACTACTACTACTACCACAGAATAAGTAATAGTATTATCATACAGAACGGCCACGCACCGCCCCGCTCCGACTCGCATTACCTCGCCCCGCGACTGACCGCGACATGAATCTGGCGGACTTCTGGCGTCCTCTCAGTAAAGCGACTTACCCACACATACACAATGACGCGTGTACAGACGTGCCGCGCACACATATAAACGCAAATGATTTTTGATGTATGGCGTGTCCGCCCTGTGCTACTACTAGGTACTAGTTTAATGAAGTTTTGATTAACCGTGTTCTTCTTTTGTTTCAGTGAACTAACACTGCTGGAAGGCATGGCAGGCTGCGGGGGGTGGAGTGAGGAGCCGATCTCCAAGGTAACATCTATAGGGCCTAATTTTTGATGAGACGTCAAGTATAACGATTTCACACATAGTATTATTATTAGGTATGTAGGGAGACTTATATCGACCGGGACAATAACAACAATCCAAAAGGTGATCACGGTTCATATACCAGTCGATATAAATCTAATGAAACTAACCGTGAATCATTCAAAACTGTTAGGCATGTAGGTATCTATCATATTGTGTAGTGCAAGTTTTACGAAGTTCTAGATAGCCAACATGAAAAGAGATTGAAAGAAATTTTGTGAAAATCCCGAGATTCACCATGCACTATGTGTAAAGTTAATTCTAGAAACTTTCCGTTGGCACTGTTAAGACACTTTTGTGTCAAATGACGGTACTGCATCATCAAAGTTAACTGTTTAAGTGTCATCTAATTCTTAGATTGGCCATTAAATTCTTAACTTCTTCTAGTTAATAGTAACGTGATCCCCATAATGTGTTTTCTTAATACATCATTTGCTTGAACGAAAGACTTCATTAAAGTACTGATCGTTATACGTTTTAACTTGTTATTGCTATCATTAATACACTAACCTATTTCAGTTAAAAGACAGAATCAGCTACCGCGAAAACCGAATTTCGCAAGTTGCGGGGATCTTTCTCTTTTACTCCAATGAAGGCGTAATTAGAGTGGCAGAGAAAAATGCCCGCAATTTGCGAAATTCGATTTTCGCGGTAGCCCCTCTGGATAGTCGACAGCATTTTGAAGAAGTATTTAGTTATTTAGGTTTTTTTTTGTAAAAACATGAACGGAAAAAGGGTTAGAACTAGTAAAAAAATGGGAACTGTGATTCATAAAATTCACACTACGGTAATCTCATATAATACAACTTAGACATTGTATGTCAGAATATTGTCACATAAAAACAAAATACATGACGAATACGGGAGTGTTTATCTTTTATTGTTTCCTACATATTTCTAAACTACAACTGGTTCAAAATAATGTAGCTTTATTAGAAAGTAACATTTTACACACAAAACTAAATACGCAAAGATAAAACCCAACATTCAATTAGTCAATATTGCATAAGTCATTTAAAGAGCTGTTTACTTAAATCCTATTTTAAAAGTAACTTTCACTAGCGTTAGAATGATTTACAAGAAGATTTATGACTGAAGTGTTTCCAGTTGGGACGACAGGGACACTTTCCAGAGACACAATACCGCACTTTGCGGGTTGCACACAATGCACACTCAACATAGACACCGCATTAGGAAGAGTTTACAAAGAGCAAGCGGTAACTACACATATTATGTGTTATTATACTTGTAAAATGCTACGAGCAGCACACCTGAGTTGTATTTTACACCGTTTTATACTATGACGGTCAGGGTATACTCCAAAAGCAATATTTTTGTATAAGTATATTTTTATTTACATTAGTACTGTGCCCTGTTTATCAAAAGCTTGTAACTTGTAATACAAGTGGAAGTCCCTTTCTAACAAAAGCTGTCAAAGGGACTTCCACTTGTATTACAAGTTACAAGCTTTTGATAAACAGCTAGGGCACTGGTCGTAATTGTGGGAGGAACTGTGATAAGCGCTCGCGCTCCCATATGGTTGTGTGGTAACCTCGGTCGTCTAATATGTTCAGTGTAGTAGTTAAGGTGGTCTGTGATGGGTTGTCTATAATGTATATGCTCTATGTTCGTGTTAATACGTTTTACTTGTTCAGCTTTTACTGCTTAGAAGTAAGTTACATTGTGTTTTTAAGATCACTGACGGAGTTTTCCGGTAGCGGCATTACTTACTTTGTTAAGGCCTGCGCAAACCAGCGGAGCGCAGCGCAAATCACTTTAAAATTATCAATGTATTTTCTTCCCTATTTCAATTACCTTCACGCATACATTTAAATGCTTTGAGACCGACCTCGGAGCATCACGGAGGATTGTTACTCCGCGGCATCGGGGAGCACGCTAGAGGATACCGCGGCTGTAGGCGCCGGCATGCCGCGGCATCCCCCGGCATGCGCTAAGGCCTCCCGAGTGCGCCGGAGTAGCGCCGGGACGACGGGGGAGAACTCGTACACACTAGTCACTAATCCCTTGTGATAGAGTACACGCGGCGGCATGCCGTGGCATCCCCCGGCCTGCGCCGAAGTGCTCCCTGTTGCGCCGGCCGCCGCTCGCGGTATCGCGGGGGATTTTACCTCGCCGGTGTGCGCTGCGCGGCATAAGTCCTCCTCGGTGATCTGCGCTGCGCTGCGCTCCGCCGGTTTGCGCAGGCCTTTACATTGTGGTCTTCATAGTTACTTAGGCCAACAGAACTACTGAGGATGAGCTGTATTGACGCTTTCAGATACAAGTCATGATATTTAATCTGTCAATACGACCAATACCGTAAAATGGGTTACTTTGAATCATGGGGTAACATTTGTCATCGATTTTTGAGGAATAGGAACTCGATTTTTGACCACGAAATTAAGAATTCTATCATGTGGTGGGCAACATTAACAGAAATAAAATTATGATGAAAGTGTTCACAAACGAATGTATTGAGGATGAAGGTACCTACTCGTAATATCATTTACACATTCATATTTATAAGAGGTTGTTGATAATTAAGTAAACACGATTCATATGTAAGGACATTTAAGGGAATTGCAAATAGGCACAAAATATGCTACATGATGCAATATATGTTAGAATAAATATAAGATACCTAATAATAGGTAAAAAGCTAGTTTTGCAAAGGAAGCCAGTAAAAACGCATCAAAAGTTCCCTGCAGCTTTTAAGACAATCATTACCAAGGATCATAAATATCTATCTCACAGAGCCTAGGCGATAAGTAAATCATATCAGTTCCGACCAATTACTCTAAGACAATACAATTAACTGACAATACAATAAGTTACGGTAAATGCGACTTCACACCTCGACAACAAAAGATGATCTTCCAATTACAATATAAGTTAGACTAATAGCTAATATCAATAAATCTAAGTCCCACCTATTGATATATTCCTTGACTTCTTCTTGTTCAATCATTTCTGGAATATCAACTTTGTTTCGCACGGAATAAAGTTGCTATTTATAACAATTGACATAACAGATTGAAGAATTATCGATTATGGGAATAAGGTAATATAAGCTATGTAAACATTTGATTTATATGATTTTTTTAAAGTCGTGAGTAGGGTTTTTCTCGAATGTGTAATGTATTCAAGTCCCACGCTCTCGATTCCTATCGGAGACGGGACTTTTTGTTATGATTGCGACACCGATTCGATCGAAACGTCGGGATTAATTTATCATATGAGAACTGGCGGTTTCGTAGCTATCTATGAATTCTATATATGAATTCTATTATAGGTAGGTACCCAACGTGATATCCGCACACCATCGTGTCGTAGTTTTGATAAACAAATTAGGTTATTTATTTTTCTCTTAATTAAATACAGTCAGCATCAAAAATAACGAATCAGACTACGCGTCAAAAGTAGGCATTTACCATCTCTGATAGCGTGACAAAAACATATAAGTCCCTGTATTTAGAACGCAAACTGTAGAGATGTATCTCTATTTGGAAAATCATTCCAAAATGGTAGATACTTTGGGTGTGTTGATAAGATAAAAGATAGTTATTTTGTTTTATCCGCTAGGTACTATTAATGCTGATTGTACATAGTAGGTAGTAGGTATCCCAGACTGACTTACCCGAGCCTGTTTTAAAGGACGACGGGTCAGAATAGCGGCATTCCCTTGTTAGACGATGTCTCATCAAAAACTACCATTACTCAGGGCGACGTAGAGTAATTGGTATCCGATTTAAGGCCGCATACCCGTGCCTTTGCGCGCGCTCCATAGTTTCGCTTGAGTTTATAGTTTTTCATAGGTGTGTACTACTAACTGTACTCAACCCTGTATCTCCACCCGCCTGGAGATATGGTATAATATCTCGTTTACGGAGGGAACGGGATTAATTTTTATAATTAGAAATTGACTCTCTTAATAGCGCCGTTCCATAGAACAAGAGCTGGGTGTATTGGGGATGGGGTGGGAGGGGGCTAAAGCTGCCCAGTAAATACCGGAGTCAGTGGAAGAAAAAGATTCGAGCCCTACATCCCAGCAGGGGGTAACAGGATGGAAAGAAGAAGAAGAGATGGAGGTCTAAAAAGTCACTTTCTAATAATAATAATTAATAAATCCCGCGCAGACAAAGTTGCAGGCAATTCTCAATAATACAGGGATTTATTTGAGCGACATGAACCGCCTCACTTGCATGGACTATTTGACGAATTGGCTATACATTTTATATCATTTCTGGATATTTAATATAAGTCTTGTACTTGTAGATAACCGAGAATGCCATCAAAATCTACTACTAATATAATAATACGAGTATATCTAAACCCAGGCCCGTCAGCAGCAGGCAGGCCAGCGTAGTGAAACAGTTAATCACACTGACAATTGTCGCCTGACATTGACAATTCATCGTACCTTGCTGGTCCAACAAGTAAGCAATACTTACCGCTGTGTACTGGTCTTTACTTACCAACCAAGAAATCAACAGCGAATTGTCACTGTGAATTGTCAATTGTCATGTTGATAAATAGACGACTATCTCGTTTATTGCAACTTGACTCCACAGAGCGCCGTCGCCTTAAGTCGTGCTACGGCAAATTACAGCTGATTTGCTGTTCCATTGTGCTGCATTCTGAAACCGCCACTGTCTATTTATTCATCATCATCTGTCCCAAGACTCGCAAGGCGTCCACTGCTGGACGTAGACCCCTAAGCATCTTGTTTTTCTGCGATCTTAACAAGATTTTTGGTATGGTAGATACAGTTACCTTATCTTATCTTACG
Organism: Cydia amplana; assembly: GCF_948474715.1. Classification (NCBI taxonomy): domain Eukaryota; kingdom Metazoa; phylum Arthropoda; class Insecta; order Lepidoptera; family Tortricidae; genus Cydia; species Cydia amplana. Next base: position 5,289,527 of record NC_086077.1, read on the forward strand.
TTGTTCGGTGGCCTTTGTGGATACACTTCGACCCATAGGGAACTTTTCTGCAACTACCCCCTAGGAAAGACCCGTCAACTACTCAAGAGCTTTTCCCACCATCTCCATGTAGATACAGTTAGTAGTGGGGTGTCTCCTGCTGCATCCATCGAATGCTATTCAAGAATCTTTATCCCCAAATCCCTACTAATACTATAAACACGAATGCAACTCTGGCCGACTGTCTGCTCTTCACGCAAAGCGACTTAGATGAAATGTAGTATTGAGATAATTTGATGAGGAAGACTTAAGCAAATCGATCGGGATATGAACCGTGATTACCTTTTGTATTGTTTTCGAGCTCCCGATATTTCGACGCAGTTACATGCATCTTGTTCACGGGTAACTGAAGATAGCGGGGTGGCGGGTGGGTCGATATAAGTCTAGTGAAACTAACCGTGAATAATTCAAAACTGTTACTGATGAGGAAGGCATATTAGGATAGTTTTTGTCAGTAAGTAATCATAGTCATCAACATCCCACGCAGACGCAGTCGCGAGCAGAAGATAGTTAAATAATGTATAATTTAACATTTATACCTCAGCGGCCATTGCATTGCTTCTACGCGAACACAAAATAGACAAAAATCTTAAAACACTTCTTGTTTCCTATTAAGATCGCAGTAGCTTGATTAACAAGTGAAACTCCCGTGAATGTCTTTGAAGTCCACGTTTATGGTCACGAGACATCAACATAGTAACGACGGAATGTGAAAAATGCAGGTTCTCGCCTTACCCTGGACAAACGAGTCCGACTCCGTGAATATTTATAGCGTGAATAAACACTTAATTAAGTGAAAATTGCCGCATCTTAGTACTTTCCTGATTGCATCCCGAAGGAACCTAATAAAGTTGGTTTGTCTAGCTGATCTCTAAAAGTAATATAACGTTTGGTGTATGATGTGTATGAATAAAAGTGGCAGCTGACTTTCCTACACAAAAAGATAGGTACAGGGTGCCGAGCCAAGATGCCTACCGTTTACGCCCCGTAGCGAATGAAAAATTTGGAAGAGTAATAGAGAGAGATTACCATTTTGTTCGCTACAACGCAAACGATTAGCATTTTGGCTATGCACCCTGTCCTTCTTCCGCTTCTCCACTGAAAAGCGAATGTTGATCATTAAACATTTTTTTGTTATTCATAAGTAATATGTAGGTATGTACTATGTACATCGCCTTTGATATTTCATAGGTAAGTAAATAAGTTTCTAAAACCTTCAGGTTTAGAACTAACCTTTGGTTTGAAAGTCACATACAGGCTGTTTCCTTTAACAGGAGCAATAAATTAAACTGTAGGCTGTACTCCTCAAATTGACCAACATTTGTTAAGCGACTTTTAAAAATAATTTATGTTTTGATTTTTATTATACTTTAAAGTTTATTCTAAGACGCGATGTATTTCAGTTAATGCTTAAAGCGTGACAGGCAACGTCAAAGACGCTGATTAGTGATTACAGCGTACCTACATTGAAAATTTATTTTGTGTGAAAAAGAGAAAATCTTAAGATTTCATAATGTTTAAAAGTTGTTAGTCAAAAGTTATATATATCGTTTGAGAAATACAATTATATGGTTTAATTATTTGCTCGTGTTAGGTACATGAAATTCTACTATCACTGCTTGTTTCAACAGTAACATAAAATGCTAAAGCCATAGCATCCACACTAATTCGAGCCGTTACCGCAAATTGGATAGTTTAATGGCTTATTACACAGTATCACATCAGAGAAATTCACTCGTCCACTTTTACAATAATTCGCACTATTTAGTAATTACGTACATATCACCGACCCTGTGGTTTGGTTTAATTAAATTAATTAAATGCCTGCTTTTAATTGCCGTGGTGAGAATTCTGCGGCCACCGCGGTTACAACAAGTATGGCACAGTAGATATTTTACTAACAGTAGCGCTTCTTGTTATCTTAGCGGCTTCCTGGCTACATCCTGGGGGCTTAGTCAATATGACAATCGTACATCGGCAAACGCCAAACGAAAATCTAAATTGTATGTGAATGACGGATGCTACGAAAAGTCACGTGACTATCTCTGTACATGATTAAAGTTTCGATTGGGGTCTCGTTAATTCTCATCTTGGCTAAGTCATCTTAAATTATCGTAAAATACGCTTGTTTCTAATTCTATAGTTATAGGTACTTCAAATCTAGAGCACCAAAACCTTTTTGGATTCACCCATCACCGAAAAAGGCTTTAAATCTACTTTGCAACTTACCAGTTTTAGGACTGAAATGAAGCATGAGAATCGTCAACCCTTTTGCGTAATTAATATAAAATAGAATGGGAATAAGTCTTATTCTCGTCAGTAGACCACTAAACAGTAAAATAAGTTAATTGTATGTTATCAATTTACGTTGCTGTATACAAAATATACCAGTAAGTAAGTACATACCTAACTTGATAAAAAATATGGACCATTGTTTACTCAGAAGTGTAGCAGCATCTGACACGCACGTCAATAAATCATGACTTTAATAGAGATATGTTGCGACACGCATACGCGGTTATGTCAAAGCTTCGAACACGTAACAGCTTCGAGACAACGGGGTGTTGGGGGTCTAACGCCATTGCGTTTATAAGGGTTGGACGTAGTATTAGGGAGAAGACCTCTGAAGCTCGCGAGGGGTCGTGTGCAAATGATGGCTATCCAGCATGGTAACGCGGCAAGTGTGACGGGCACCTTTGCACCCGGTACAGCTCGCGGAGGTCTGTTAGAATAAGTTCTTGTATTTAGTTAGATAAATTTAAGTTATTGATATAAGTTATGGGTGTGTGTGAACTGTCATAGTTATATGTTAATTTTAATGTGTGTATTTTATTGCTTATTATGTTTGTACACGTTACTTAATTCAAAGTATGTTTAATCCTATTTTTACGTCGTCAATAATCGCGTATAACGCATCAATCATGAGTTCATGACGATGCCGTACTGTTTATACACTTCACACTGCGTTCCTACTTGTTGCTTCTATTATGAAGCGGTTCTTATGTATTTGTTCTTCCCGTGCGTTCAACTCGGAACTACGAGTATAACGGATGGGTAACAATTTGAACATACCGAGGAAATCAACGGTGGATTCCTTCGTTGTAATACTGTTGTTATTTATGTCATACATGTAAGAGTAAACAACATCCTTAATTAATCTTTGGAATTGACGGCGTTAACAATCCTGTTGTACACTCTTATGGTGGGCATCTTAAGCTTGATTTGTAAGCAGCAGTTCTATCTGGCTCCCCTACACGAATAGGTGACAATCCTTGTGAGTATACGCTACGTAGGGGTTAGTTACTTCATGTATATTTTAGAAATTCCTGATAAAGAATATTTATCCTGTTTTTTTTTTCTTAGCGTTTCGAAAAAAACTTATGAGATCGCACGGAACACTTATGGGATCACTTCGGTCTTGTTTTTTTCGGGTATAGTAAGGTTTTCATTCGATCTTATAAGTATAGAGAAGTAAGAAAACGTCCACATATTATGGACTAATCTTAGAATTAATGGGTGTCCGAATTTACATACTATGCCTGCCATTTTATGCTTGCTTAGTCTGACCGCACAATTAAACAAGAAAATAATAAAATGCATTTTAATCGCAATTCGATGTTTTCTCTATCTTATTAAGAACAGGTGCAGTTAACAAGGGAACTACAGATTAGTTCCATGTAACTAGATTTCTGTACGATTTTAAACTTTAACACTTAAGACTCTCATAGCTTTTTCTAGAAAATTCGATCGTTATCTTATTAGTAGACCCCTAAATGGAGGCGGTGTCCCGTGACGATACAAACGGCTGCACTAATGCAAGAAGGGTCACTTTTGGAGTAATAAACTCACGAAGCGTGTAAAGAAAGAAATTTATTGGGTTTTAACAGAAATGTATGGCGTAATAACTAGGAGTTCTTGCAGTGCAGAGTGGCTTCTGTATAAATGTTAGGTAGGTACGTAGTAATAAAGGGGCGCGCACTGCGTAATGCATATCACACTCATGTTGCATTTACTTTCGGAAATTGTTCGACAATTTGCTAAATAAATAACTTGCAGGTTATTGTATACGAGAGATGAGATACACCACAGATTATTTCAAAATAAGTTTTTGTCAAAAATTTCATTTTTGGTACAAGCTTTTATCGCTGACTGTACTTTTCTTACGGCAGACAACTAATACTCATCGAGACAATTCTAAAAACCCCTAACAAAATTATGTCGCGTTGTTTCATCACAGAGTTCCTATGGCCACCTCCTGTCTCCATCATCAGATCAGCTCGATGATACCATAATATTGCATTGTCACCCGACTTACATGTGTATGCAAAATTTCAGCTCAATCGGAAACCGGGAAGTGGATCAAATTTAACTTGCAAGATTCCATTACATGTTAGTTACATAAAGGTCGACCTAACAAAAGCTTGTTAAAAAAATGTAGATCGCACTATTCAAATTTTTGGTCTCACATAATAAGTTAATATCTGGGTGACCGAGCTTCGCTCGGAAAATATATAAAAACTCGAAAATGCGCGTTTTCTCAGAGATAAGACCTAGCTAGATCGATTTTTCGTCGAAATCGTTAGAGCCGTTTCCAAGATCCCCGAAATATATATATATATATATATATATTTAGGGGATATATTAACAAGAAATAAACAAGAATTGCTCGTTTAAAGGTATTAATTAATATATTGGATTTCTATATCCGAATCTAAAGAGGAGACGGCTTAAAATTGAAATTAATTTTCAAATGACACCCAACAAGTTTCTGATGTGTTCTATCTTAATACCTACCTAGATCGAAGTCATTTTGGCACTGACATCGCATCATTTCTCATTAGGAGCAGCATCTAAAGGGGCCCACTGATTATCTGTCCGCCGGACGATATCAGCCGCTCTGTTGTTCGGAACTGTCACCTTTTGCGTTTAACTGACAAGCCGGCGAATGAATGATTACCAGAATCATGTGTGTACTTATATAGGTACTCGTACGCATATTATTGTCATACCACTAGTGTATTTTTAAGGTAGAAGATAGTTCAAAGCCTAAATGCAATCTTTTTAATGTGATGTTTTCTATTTGTTATACAAACTTCATAACATTATTTCACTCCACAAAACTTGACAAATCGCAGCCCATTCAAAACACGAAAATAAAGTCATAAACCCAAATAAATGGATTCACAGACTACTTTATTATGACAAATTGTTTTCGGACCCCAGATAAGAATCGGCCTTTCTCTCAACCCATCCACTGTTATTAAAGTACGGTGAATATAGGTATAATTAAATACGTCTTAGTATGAGCTTCCGGTGAAAAATCGCTTTTTGCTCTAGGGATTTGTGAGATAGAGAGGTTCTGTAGCTTTTTTTTATGTTTTAATAAGAGAAACATTTTCTTTTTGCGGCAAGATAAACAATACAAGTTTTTTTTTGTTCCAGTGTTTCTCTGGGTAAGTGAAATACCTCTATAAGTGAGACAAATCTGCTCGTCCCTTGAAGTCTCACTTATCCAGGTTTCAGTGTATTTGTTTAAAAATGAACTTTAATAGTTGCTATATAGGGCTGCGCATGCGGTAAAGGGTTATATAAGTAGATACCTAAGTTTAAGTTACCTATCAACTACCTAGCTTGCATATACATAAAGGAGCCTCGTCTGCCAACAAACCACTCTGTGGTTTGGCAGAAGAATATATGTAATTAGTTGTAAGCAAGATCTCTGAATAAACGTTTTATTTTTTTTTCTTACCCCATGTAAACTTAAATAAAATTAAAGAAGACGCTATTTAATTTGTTCTTATAAATAAAGGCAGTAGAATCCAAAATAAATTGAAAGAAAAACAGCATAAACTATATTACAGCACTAAGGATGCATCCACTTAAATGTTTAATGCATTTCAAATAGCAAAAACAAGAAACCAGCGTGGTTATAATTCTAATTGGCTCTGCTCGTAAAATATATAATACTTATAAACAGTCTGATGAGTGTTTAAGTATTGACTGATTGAATTTATGTTATTGCTTTCTACCTTTACCGTTACGACCTTACCCCCTTATTCATAAAACTTAGTACCTAAACCTTTGTATTTTGCCTCTTTCTAACCAACACTAATTTCAAAATGGCAGATAGGGACCAACGATTATCACCGGCTTGATAGAGTTGTGTAACGTTTATAGAATATTATTTTTCACGAATGCTTGCAGCATTTTTTTTTTAACAATTTCACATTCATCCACGGAACTCTGATAATGTTCTGCTTGTTATTATATCCACTTCATTGCGCGATAGCATCAGAGGCACAACAAAAGATGTACATATTAGGTATGTACCTACCAGTGTAATCGTTGTACAAAAATTACCCAAACTAGAGCGGTAGAATAATACCGGTTACGTATCATTACGCTCATGAGCAGAAAGCGTAATACGAGTATCTATGTAGTTGCTTTATCGTTTGATAATGACAAGATTCGTTTGATCCGACGTACCTATGAAACTATAAATGTACCTAATTTGACATACTTAAATAAAAGCTTGAACCAGAAGTGAGTCATTAGTGTCAGTCACGTAAACTGAGAGTTAAGTCTACATACATTATAGGTAAACCAGAACTTTGGGAGTATTGTCAAGAGGGCGCTCGTTTTGAATTTTATATAGCAACAATTTGTATAGTGGGGACAATGGAAATTGGCAGATGATTTTTGTTTTATTCCGACAACTTTAATAACTGCGAAGTTTGATGTTTGGATATTTCTTCGGTTTTTACGCTTAAATAGCTGACTCGATTTAGATAAAATGAATAGCGTAAAGTCAATAAGTAACGCAAGAGTTAGGTATAAGTAAGAATTTATGTAGATAATTTTACAAATAAAATTATTTAACGTACCAAATATGTTCTAATCAGCATAGTTGAAATCGGGATCTAAATATTCTTCAGTCATCAAGGAATTTGACTCGTTCTCAACATTATACTCAAAATCGGGATCTAAATATTCTTCAGTCATTAAGACATCAACCAAATTGTGACGACCTGACTATAGTGACATTTGTCTATAAGTTTGAAACTTACCCGTCAATTCAGATGCTAATTTCGTTATGTTTTCTAATGGAAGAAATTTCTCTCCCGCACGTTTTTTTTTCCAATAAATAACTATATACACTATTTACAACTTTTTTCTCTGTAAAATCTAAAACTTTCGGCATGATTATTGCAGTCTAATAATAATTCACACGAAACTAGACAAAGCAATGTTTACATTGTCAATATTGACAACTATCATAGAGGGTAGATGTTGTCTATTATTAAAATTGTTGCCATTGCTAGAAATTAGTACCAACAAATTTCTGTAACATGGCGCACCCTCAATAGATCCAGTACGGATATGATGGTCGTTCTTGTCTACGTGACAGCGTGATAAAACGGTGTCCGTCACTTTCTTTCCCATGGTGTTAAACAGTGACAGTTATTTTATCACGTGGATAAAGATGGATAAAGCTATCCATAATAGGCTGGCAGGGTTCACCTATAAAGATAGATGATGCGTCCCGTCGAGTTGAGGATGGGAGCCTATTTATTACTCGTTTGTGTTCTATAACCTAAACCTAATCCTAGGTATACCGACATAATATGTATTTTCAAAATATTATTTTGGATTCTTTCTTTACATCAACCCTTTGAACAGCTTGAATATCGTGTACGTCATATTGAATCTTGTAGGATTGCACGAAGGTTAACATTGGGCTGTAGCAGCGTGCGTTAGTTTACGTCTTTGGCGGTTATAGGGTTAATCAAACGATGAAACCTAGAAGTACTTGTCTCTCTCTCTCTCTCTCTCGTAAGGAGCGTTAGGATGGGCCTCAGCGAATGTCAACGAAATATTTAAATAAACATATTGTACCTTCTCACACTAATATGTAAGAGTGATAGAGAGACAGTAAGCGTTTCGTTGTCGCAACAATTGGCATCTTGGCTAGGTCCCCTGACGTCAATCCAAAGACGGATTACACAGACGCGCCCCCGCATCGTTCCGTTCCGTTCATTAACCCTGCTTTCTTTCGTCGTAAGCTAATTTGACAGTAATTGTTAGTTTAGCACTTACCGCACTCATGTATTATTTATAATAACGCAACTTTGAGTTGCGGATTAATTGCGTTGTTTCGTATGGTACTGGTTTAAGTTGTTTGATCCTTTTACGGTTCGTGAAATACTTTTTTAACCTCTTTTGGATGTGAAGTTGGCAATCAGAATTCGGAAGTTCGGAACTGCTGGATAAAGTGCTCAATCCACTAGTGGGTTAGCGTAGGGAGCTGCCAGTGATCATACTAGAATATAATATCTTTATACAACTAGAAATGTGCCAGAACTGATCCTGAGCTACTACAAACCTTTGTAGGTCTTGGCCAGAACAAATTCCATATTAAATTTTGTAATAGGTAGTATTATTTATTAACTAAATCTCAATCCAGCTGTCAGAGCAACTTTCCCTAAGACGTCATCTTCCATAATGGCGTAAATGTCCGAGTTATACTCGTACGAGAAAACTCCAAAATTTATCGTCAAAACTACCGGCTTCTAAATCGTGTATTCAAATTTTTCACATAACACCGGTCATGTTACGTGAGCGAGGTTATAAAAATGTGGTGTTTGTGGGCGCTGGAGTCCAATGGATTATTATTTACGTCACCATAAGTAGATGGATTAATAATACGGAACGTAGACTTCTACTAAACAAAACTAAATTACGGACTTATCAAGGTTCATATTAAATAATATGGTAGGTAAGATGTAATTTATGTCAAATTCACTAAGTGCTAAGTAATTTCTGTTCCTTGTGTTCCCTTCCACCCATATTAACTTGTCAAGTTGTCACACTTAAATCGTCCATCATTTAATTAAATCATTATTAATTTTGACGACCGGTCTGGCCTAGTGGGTAGTGACCCTGCCTGTGAAGCCGCGGTCCTGGGTTCGAATCCCAGTAAGGGCATTTATTTGTGTGATGAGCGCAGATATTTGTTCCCGAGTCATGGTTGTTTTCTATGTATTTAAGTATTTGTATATTACATATATATATCGTTGTCTGAGTACCCACAACACAAGCTTTCTTGAGCTTACCGTGGGGCTTAGTCAATTTGTGTAATAATGTCCTATAATATTTATTTATTTATTATCAATCATTGCTGCCATGTATGTAGTACTAGCGACAAACCTTCCTCTTGAATCACTCTATCTATTAAAAAAACCGCATCAAAATCCGTTGCGTAGTTTTACAGATCTAAGCATACAGACAGACAGTCAGACAGCGGGAAGCGACTTTGTTTTATACTATGTAGAGATTCTTAATATTTTTCGAATTAATTTTAAAGAAAAGAACATTACCAATTTCTCTTCCATCCCAACAATTACTCACAAACTAATTTGCGCTAATAACATCAAAACAGATTCGCACTAATAGGTTTTTATCAACGAATTGTCTAAATGTTTCACATAGCTCAAATTCTTGAACAGTGTTCCAAACGGCTTTCTCCGTTGTCAAAGCATTGTAAACGAATGAGCGATGTTGCGCCGAAGTTCCCAGTTAATTTGTTATGATATGTGCAAGTATACTGGAGAAATTTTCAATTTGCTATTGCTGATGTTGACTTTAACATCAGATAGCCAGACGGTATGACCTTTAAAGAGCGGTACTTAGATTTTACAATTTGTTGTGGTTTCGATATTGTTAACAGATCTAGAATCCAGAATAGTATAGAGTTAGTATCACACGTGTGACACTAGGGTGCTCCACGGGCTCAAATAAATAAATAAAAAATCATTTAAGTACATATTCCGTTAAATAGTACAACATAACACTCTCATGGCTGGGACTTCCTAGTAAGTATGTATAATACTTGTGACAGGAAGCCTCTGAAAATCTTAATACCTAATCAATTCTACTTCAGTTTTGAATAATAGATTATCTTGTTACAGGAAAAGCAAAGGCCACCGATCTACAACCCAGAAGACTATGCGGCATCCCTTAAAAAATGGGGCAAGAAGACTGGCGGCGGCAGCCTGTACGAGCTCGAGCAAGATCCAGGGAAAGCACGCACGCTACCCAACCAGGGTAGCAAAGACTTCAGGTAATGATGCCTTTCTTTTTCCCTGATTGTGTACACCAATTAACTAGAACTTCTAAGAAATGGGGCAAGAAGACTGGCGGCGGCTACGAGCCCGAGCAAGAGACAGGGAAAGCGGGTACGCTACCCAACCAGGGCAGCAAAGACTTCAGGTATTGCTTTTCTTTTTCCCTTATTGTGTACACCAATTAACTAGAACTTCTAAGAAATGGGGCAAGAAGACTGGCGGCGGCTACGAGCTCTAGCAAGAGCCAGGGAAAGCACGCACGCTACCCAACCAGAGCAGCAAAGGCTTCAGGTATTTTTGAAGTGAAAACTTCTTTAGCGGCGCTGTGCACTTTTTGAGGTGGGGAAAAAATGTTAAATTCGCGACAGGTCACTTGACCGTAAGACGTAAGACGGACACGTGACCTGATCGAAAAACTGTTACAATGTCATTGAGTTTTCACTTCTGCCGGCACTCCCGGAGTGCAACCCGTTTTTTTCTATTTTTGTACACAGATCATATAATAGGATTTCTAAGAAATGGGGCTAGAAGACTGGCAGCGGCTGTGATTCGCACTTACGAGTTTTGTGAGATATAAAAGTAAATTACCTATAGGCGTTTGAAAAGTAAAAGTCACTTCCATCTGAATAGTTTTCCATAAAAGCATGTTACAATCAAGTCTTTTCATTTTATTCACCGACCAAGTATGGAATTAGAAAGTATTTCTTTGTGCTACGTACGTATTATTAAAATAATCGTGGATCATATTTGGGATACTTATTCTCAACCTCACCGAAATTTAAAATTAAGTGGCAGGAGACAAATAGTCAATTTGCACCGATTAGCTGACAAGTTGCTAAAAGAGATCAGTGCAAATCATATTTCTTATATTTATTTTTTATTTATTCAGCTTCAAGCCGATAATTGGCAGGAAACGGCGCAGGATCGGGAAAAATGGTATGCTCTCGTTTCGCAGGCCAAGATCCTCTTTGGGTCGCTGAGCCGTAATAGTTAGTTATTTATTAGCCTATTTGGTGTCCCACTGCTGGGCAAAGGCCTCCCCTCGTTTCCTCCACTCGACCCTGTCATCGGCATTTTCCCACCATTTGGGGTAGAATGCGTCTAAGTCGTCCCGCCATCTCCTTTTCGGTCTGCCTGCACCCCGGCCTGCACCGTTACATACACGTGCTTTGAAATTTTGGTATATTTTCTGTCTTTACTGTAACCGCTTTTATTAATCCGATCACATTGACTCGAACCTCTTAGTTGAAACAATATACCTAATGATATTCTTTCATGTTTTTACAGAAATCCATGCCTCGGTATGGGCGAAGAGATGAGCCTGCGGCAATTCGGGACTCCGAGTGAGCTGCTCACCAAGTTACGAGCTGATCTAAGACTTTCATTCCCAAGGTAAGATCTTATTTTTTCATATTACCTAAGAATCTAGGTATGTATTTATCTAATAAGTATATTATATCGTCACTCACCATGAGTTGTACGCGGCCTTAAACGCTAGCGACTGCAGCTGCGTCAACTCAAACGCACTGCATCTCGCTTGCACCAAGGTCAGTACAAAAATGCATAGAAGCAATGTTTTTCTTCGTCGAAAAACAAATATTAGGTAGGTACATCATTATTCACTAGCTCATAAAGAATCTCTTTATTCTTTAAAAACTGATAAGGAAGTGTCATTTTAGCCATAAGAGTGGCAAAGTAATTTTATGTACATTTTGAGTTTTTTCTCATGGCTGATTGAATTTATTTTAGTGCCCCCGCCTAGTCGAGCAAAACAAAGAGGCACAGCCGTACCATCCTTTTCTCGAAGCGATTCAGGCCATTTTCGACGTCCTGTAATTTTGTGCTGGCTTATGTTTTACAGTACCTAGACCAAGTATTTTAATCGCATTGGTGAGGTGAAACATTTTGTGTTTCACTCGGCAGCAAACTTTGTTTAACCCTCGCTACGGTCGAGGTTCAATTTTGGAATCTTTCGTTTACTCGTGTATCAATAATTAGCACGAAGAGTAAACACTAAACCAACAACTTTGCCCCCTTGTAAAACAAATAAACTATTGTGTTATAAAAAATATACGATACCTATACCGTTATGCAAACCAGCAAACCTGTACATATTCAATTAAGTATAGTAGGTACATTACATACCTAGGGAGGTGAATTCGTAAATGCTCCAGATCGCAGGTGTTTGTGGCCCGAACCGAAGGTGAGAGCCATAAATATGCGATTTGGGGCTTTACGAATTACCGCCCGTGGTTTGTCTAAAGTTTTACGTCTTGCCTTGGCCAGGAAGTGAGATTTTCTCGCGTAGCGTGACGTAAAGTATTTTAATGACTGCAACATGCAATCAATAACTATTTTGTAATAAATACATAAAATATTTCTCAAGGGAACTAGATACATAAGTGCACTACTTAGTTTTATAATTAAAAAATAGTTATTTTCGATACAAGTGCGAAAAAAAGGAAATTCGAAACGAGTGGCGATAAATTAAAACACGACCGAAGGGACTGTTTTAAATCGACACGAGTTACGAATTACCTATTCGCACGTGTATCGAACAACGTTTTACAGTACATATGGCACTTTAAAGTTTCGACATACGCACGAAAAGTGCTATTATACGCAGTAGTGCGGAAAAGTAGCCCCATATGTACTGTAAAACTTATTTTCAACCCAGTATTTATGTTACCTTAATGCCCTTGATGCCCTATAAAACCTCTTAGGTTATAAAATGTGTTACACTTAGTAACTATTTACTTTGTGCGACTATTTAATGGTTTTACAAACTATTAATGATTATGGTTTGCGCATAATGAACCTCTTAGCCATTATTTTACAACCGTTGTAAAATACTTAGTTTAATGCCTTCAGTAAAATGCGATCGAATATTTAGTTCAATCTAATTATTCGATGTGAATTGTAGTAGTTTATGTGACTGCTACATAATGAAAGGCATTAAAATACGAGTGTGGGTTTGTTTAGGTATAGGTACCTACCTATTCATAAAAAAACATCACAGGAGTGTTTTAAATTTAATGCATAATTTATTACACTGTTCCAAACAATGCTTTATCTGCACACATATTTTAAGCTCTCTATGATGTGTTCAGGGACCGTATGTTACGACCGCCACATTGATCACAATTTTAGACGACATTTCTGTGCATAAAATTGCGATGCATTAAACTTCAATAAAGTTACCCTACCATCCTACAGTAGCTCTTAATTCTTAATTTTACGGCATTATTATCTTTAACACAAACCTCACTTAATTTTACTGGCTGATCAGACCTATATTACACACTCGTATCTGTAGGCACTTAGAACCCATTAGGTTCAGGATAATCTTAAGATCGTAAAGTTTATAATTTTATTACCAACAGAGGTAATTAATTCAAAGTGTATTTTATTTTATTACTATTAATAACTATACCTCGGTTTACAACGCTGTGTTATATCTATAATAAACTATAATTTCTCAGGTATTAACTTCTCACTTTATCTTCTTTTTGCGAAGTATCGCTTTTTACTTTATATCCAATAAATTTTATTAACCATATATAATTCTGACATAATTATACATTCACACAAAAGAGTTTGAACGTACCTACGAATCCTTTTTACGAAACGAAATCGTTTTATATTTTTATAACGCCTGTCGATATTTATTAATTTTATTATTTACATTTAATAATTTTATATCATAAAAATTATATACAATACAAGCATGTACAGCTACTGATCTTGGTCGATTAAATTATTGTTGCCATTTTAGGGACAATAATATTTCATTGATGACTTGTTTATTTTTCATCTGAATAAATCATGTAGCTTCTTCGGCATTCGCAGAGCAGAACCAAATACCTAACCATGCATAATTCCTACTTTTCAACCTGAAAAAGCGGCCAAGTGCGAGTCGGACTCGCGCACGGAGGGTTCCGCACCATCAACAAAAAATAGAGCAAAACAAGCAAAAAAACGGTCACCCATCCAAGTACTGACCCCGCCCGACGTTGCTTGACTTCGGTCAAAAATCACGTTTGTTGTATGGGCGCCCCACTTAAATCTTTATTTTATTCTGTTTTTAGTATTTGTTATTATAGCGGCAACAGAAATACATCATCTGTGAAAATTTCAACTGTCTAGCTATCACGGTTCGTAAGATACAGCCTGGTGACGGACGGACGGACGGACGGACGGACAGACAGACGGACAGCGGAGTCTTAGTAATAGGGTCTCGTTTTACCCGTTGGGTACGGAACCCTAATAAAAATTAAGCACGACAATGCAAAAGATAAACACGCTCGAGTTAAAACTGCATTACAGAAGTGCATTATATTATAAAGTGGCGCGTTTCTAATAACGAGGGAGTCCTAATTACATCTTACTCGGATAAGCGCAGTTAGCTTATTTGCCATGGCGGCGTTAGTGGTGCGGGGGATACGCTGAAGCGGACAAGGACTATTTGTGCGACACAAACATACTACCTTAATACTAAAATGTCTGGGAGACCGAGCTTTGCTCGGAAAACATATAAAAACACAAAAATGCGCGTTTTCCCAGAGATAACACCTAGCTAGATTAAATTTTCGCCCCCGAAAACCCCCATATAGCAAATTTCATCGAAATCGTTATAGCTGTTTCCGAGATGCTCAAAATATGATTTATACCAAAATTGCTCGTTTAAAGGTATAAGATATAAATGAACACAACGCCTATGTCTCGTTTTATTTTGCATTAGAAAAATAGTAAACACCATTTAGCAAGCACCATTTTCATGGTACCTACCTAAGTCTATTTACAAGTTTACATGGTAAACATCCCGTAATTAAATTTATTGTAAGTAATTCCAATTTGCCTGAAGTTGTGTATATTGTGTATCTTTACTGCAGGTAAATTGAATCCATAGCTAGCGAACGTAGTTCAGATAATTCCCTTTAATTCTCGCTACCGCTTGTACCTTAGTCCACATCTCAGCAGTTTTTACATTTCAAATTGCCAGGACGAGTGATTCCGTGGCAATTTGTGACAGAAATGTTTCTTATGCCGCCAAATTATATGGCAGTATTATTGCACCGTGCCATTCCGGCCTAATGGTGGCGTGCCATACTAAATGTACACTGGAATATATTCACTGGGGTACTGTATACAGGGTGAGAAGTCCAAGTGGGTTAGATGAATACTTGAGGTTATGGGAATAAGTAACCTACTATTACGTATTGCAATCACGTTTGCGTCCGGGCGTCATCTAGTACTCACATCACGTCTACCTTTTACTTTACCATTTAAATATTTAGCTCTTTAATTAATTTTGTGATTTCAACCATCACAATACCTACCAATAACCATTTTCGGTTATTTCAACGGGGAAAATCACCCAATAAGGTACCTACTTTTTGATGTGGATTATGGTATTAAATATCGACTTGGACGAAATGTCCAAAATATGTAGGTACTTACCTACATGATAAAGACTTCAAGATAATGTGCTATTTTTATAAATCGATGCTAGGTAGCGTTAGCTTAAACTCATCTTTAACTAAACAAATGGTATATTTTTGCTTATATTTAATAATGAAATGGAATAGGTTGATATTCTTATGTCTACGTTAGTTAGTTCTCTACGTTGTTGTGACATCACAGTCCCAACCAAAATAATATCAAAATTATTTGCTATTTTCATTGAGATTACAATATAAAAGTCAAACTTGCATGTTTTTCGCAAATAAATGTGCCTTAATCGCACTTTTATTAATAAAATTTAGTTACCCTACGTTTAACTTTATATAGTCCTTTAGACGTAATTTTATGCCCGTGGTGCCCATTATAAATTGTTTTCCCGTTCACCCTCTATAGTGTATACCAAGAGGGTATTTCGCTTTATATTCATTTGTTTTATTTCGTTTAATAAGCGCATTTATGACAGGGGAATGGTTCAGTGGCGCCACGCTATAGTGGAGATAAAATTATGATGTCTAATTAAAGTTGCATTTCGAGTTTTTGTTGATACTGCTGAGATATGAAAGTTTAATATAAAAGATTAAAAGTGCTTACAGGTTTTAGTCAGTTTTCGTTTTAATGCGAATATTTACCTTTACCAACAAAGATTGGTAGGTAATATTGCACATCATTCTCAGGTAGATTAGAAGTTTCTTATAAATAACAGGAGTCCTTTATTATATTACGAATATAGTTTAAGTTTTGCGGCAATTTGATTGGATTGCGAGCATAGTTTTTTTTTTTTTTAATTTAAATACATAATTGGGTTCAACTGCAAACAGAGACGCATACAAACTTATACGCAAGGGTACATGAAAGAACCTACTAGGGTGAAGGGTACATAAAGGGTAAAAGAATACGCTGATACTTATTTCTACTACCTACCACTTACGAGGAGTATGAACTTACGTCGCTTCTACAAATGACGGTTTTCACGTTTCAGTTTCGTCCAAGAGTTCGCCTGCGAGCCGCTAGATGGCGTGACGCTACTACTGGAACTCCTGCGTAACGTGCAGCTCAGCCAAGTGGGGGAGGGGGCGAGAGGCCCGCCCGCCGTGCGGCGGCGGCCGCTGCTTGATGAATTAGCTTGCTTGTAAGTCAACGTTTCTGTTTTATGTAAGAGTTATCCTGCTAGCCGCTAGATGGCATGCCGCTACTACTGGAACTCCTGCGCAACGTGCTGCTGAGCAAAGCGTGGCCGGAATTAAAAGGGGGTCTTCTGGGGGGATTCTGGCTGCATCTTTCAACTAGCGGTCGTCATCTTTTAGATGTCTTCTCCGCTTGCACTGAAACATTCTGAGCTTTGTCGGCAACACTGGTTGTCTTGGCGATCATCACATTTATAACTGAAACAACAAGTGTAACTATCCAAGGCTGCAGTTAAATCCTACTAGAATACTCTCTAGAACCTTTTGATTGATTGATTGATTGATCATTTATTTGTCAATAGTGAGTACCTTCACTATTCTTATCAGCGTATTGTCAGGCGTGTCTCACTCCGCGATTTCGTCGCTTTGCTACAGGTAGCTAAAAGTACATCCGTTTGGCCCCAATTTTGGGTAAAGCCATAAGCCGCGCGTGGCGCTGTCGCCACCTAGCGGCCATATCTGTGCTGATCGTAACAGACGCGTTTTATTAGAGAGTGAGTCTTCTGTACTTAGTTTTATTATTTATTGTGGTATTGTTTAATTTTTCAGGCAATGCCTCTGGAGTTGCTGCAGCAGATATCCTGACTGCGTGAGGCGGCTGGTGGCTGGTTCCAACGGCGTCTACACGCTCACTGTGTGCATCATGTCCACGGTCAACAAGTCCAGGGTGCTGGCGTTACAGGTCAGTGCTCAGTGAGCCTCTAAAGCAGTAGACACCCTGCGTGAGGCTGGTGGCTTGCTCCAACGCGTCTACACGTTCACTGTGTGCATCATGTCCACGGTCAACAAGTCTAGGGTGCTGGCGTTACAGGTCAGTGCTCAGTGAGCCTCTAAAGCAGTAGATACCCTGCGTGAGGCTGGTGGCTTGCTCCAACGCGTCTACACGCTCACTGTGTGCATCATGTCCACGGTCAACAAGTCCAGGGTGCTGGCGTTACAGGTCAGTGCTCAGTGAGCCTCTAAAGCAGTAGATACCCTGCGTGAGGCTGGTGGCTGCAACGGCGTCTACACGCTCACTGTGTGCATCATGTCCACGGTCAACAAGTCCAGGGTGCTGGCGTTACAGGTCAGTCCTAGTCCTTGAAACACTAATTTCTTTATACGAGTATATATTCAATAAGCAATCTACTGGTTTACTTAGGTTGAGGAATGTAACGAGGGCTATGATTTGTAATCAGTCTTGTCAACTTGTTATCGTCTGTCATTAAAGGTCCTCATACTCGTAGTACCTACACGATCGAAGGTTCTCTCCAACATGGGTATAGGTACATTAAAACCTACACAAAATTTTATATTCTTTGAATCTAAAACCCTTTGATCACCAAAGACGTCAACTGACTCTCGTGGCTACAGCCCAATATCAACCTTTGTGCATTCTGGCAAGGTTCACGCTGCGCGCACGATAGGTGTTCAAAGGATTAAAAGGACAGTCGCTATGAGATTCACATTAGGGTTAAATATCCATTGCTAAACAACGACTATTCCATTACAGCTGCTGACAAAATCCTGCTACCCACCAGCGAGCGGCCACACCGTGGTCTCCGAAGCCCTATCAACCCTCCGCCTCCGCTACGGCGAACCTGTCCGCTTCAGATTCCTCGTAGGCATGCTCCAAAGCACTGGGGGCTCGGGAGACTTGCAAGCAGCAGGCCTGGCCTTCATAAATGCGCTGCTCTGCAGTGCCCCTACTCCGCAGAGGAAGCTGTATATACAAGCGGAGTTGGAGCAAGCTGGATTCGATATTGTCACTTTGAAGAAGGTAAGCAATGTGGTATGTATCGTCAACGGAAGTAATTAATATTAATTTAGTCATTAGAAAAACTATTCAACTCAAGGACTTAATCATTAGAGAAGCAGCAGCTATAGTATTGCACTGCATATGTTTTATTAAGCATTAAGTATCAAAATGAGCACAAATTTCTTGGTAACCTCAAAGTAATATGTGAAAAACCATCGATAATCCCCCAAGTCATTAGGGCATGAATGCCTAAGTTGTTTGAGAAATTTATTCGAGAAATTTCATCATTTCAATCATTGACCTTAATCATAACAGATCGTTTCAAATAAATGAACATCTATTCCAAACGTAAATATGTAGGTAAACCTACACACTAATAATACTACCTACACAAATAATAAACATTTTGTTTATTATTTAAATAATAAACAGTTTTTAAATTTTATTCCAGCTTGTCACAAAACTGCCAAGCACCAATGAACAGGTGACGAAAGAAATAGAAAGCTACGAGAAACAATTGATCGACATCGACACGCTGAGCGAGAAGGCACATGAAGCGCAGAGGGAGAAGGACGATCTCAGGCACAAGCTGGACTTGCTCGAGAAAAGGGTTAAGGTGAGGCAACGAGTGCCTATCAATATTAAGACAATAGATGTTAAAGATATAATGTAGGTAGGTACTTCAGTAAACTTAAAAGTGGTAAAACACTATCGCACCGCACCGGGACCTTGGAGCGTCGCACCCATAAGTGAGAGCGGGAAAGAGATATCTGTTTAAACTTCTCACTTTAAAATCCACTGTGTTCCAGATCAATTCAGTTCAACAAATCAGGAATTTGATTTACATCCATCTGACAGAAACTGATTTAAAAATCGATGACAATTATTACAGCCTTTACCTTGTAAAATCGAAAACTTTTGTACCTAAGATCCAGAAGAATCCAATCGAGATTTATAATAATTTGTTTACCTACCTTCTACAGATTCTCCAAGAGGAAAAAGGAATCCTGCTCTCATTGGAGAAATGTTTGAAGGAAAAGTGCTGCGAGCTTCAAGAAGAGGTGTCAACGTTGCGCTCGGAGAACGGCAACTCCAACCGCAAGAAGACTTACGTGGTCAAGAAAAAAAACCCGGTTCACAAAAATAGAGGTAAGTTTAGACATCAATAACAAATACTACCTGAAGAACCTACCTACCTATAGGTACCTGAAGAAGGTTTTCCTAAGTGTTATAGAAACCATAATATTATACATTAGGTACATCTGTCATAAGTAAGAGATCACGATTCTCACATTCCTTAAAAAGGGAAAAATCTACTTATCAGTAGTCTAAGTTAATTTGTAAAGCACTTTTATAAACCTACACGCTTCTTTTATCTATTCCAGATGAGTCATCGCCCCCAGAAGATGAAGGAATAAGTTCCTCAGAAAGATCTCTGAGTCCTGAAGGCGATGTGCAAAGAGAATCCATGGTATACGAGGTATTTAACGTCAAGAACGAAACCTACGATATGATGAGAAATAAGCGCAATCTGCACAAGAAATTAGAGGCCACGAAAAAACATGACATCCAAAAGTCATCAGATGATGAAGAAGAAACAACAATAGATGAAGTTATACAGGAACTAAGAAATATAGTCAATGACGCCGAATCTGAACAGTATGCTAAAAACAGGACCTACGACGACAAATCGTCCAGGTGCAACGAAACTTCTGAAATCAATGTCTCCGTTCATGCCATGGAATGCCAGAAACATCGACATCTTGAGAAGGAAGATTCAATAACAAGCACAAAACACAGCATCCAGATAACGAGTAGTACAGAATTCTTAAACGAAAGTAATGAAGATGACGAAGAGTCTAAAATTGTGCCGAGTAAAATATTCCCGCACCCACCAAGAAAAGCCAAGAGCTTGATACATTTACTCGTCCCACCGGCTGACCAGGGTTTGCTTTATAACAAGCCTCCTGATTTGTACGACGATACATACTTCTCCAGCGACGAAGGCTCAGATTCCTTACTCAGCGCCTCGCGCTGTCAAAATCCCATAGTTAAGAAAAACTCCGTTTCAAGTTTCGATTTTAACGAATGCCGGGCTGTCTTCAACTCGATAACTGAGAAGGAAAAAGAAGATAATAGAGTAAAACGCTCGAGAACAAGATCCAGAGAAGAAAGCAGAAGAACGTCTGTTAAAAGAACGGGGTCATTTCAAACGTCTGAAAAAGGTTCTAGACAGAGAGAGTACATTGACAGCATGTTTTATAATGAAACGAATAATTCCCATATTGGAATTGGAACACCCCTTCAAAGATCTAATTCTAAGTGCAGTCGGGTGGATGAAATAGTAAGCTTGATTGAGTCTAAGAAACTGACTAAAAGCTTGGATAGGATTGATGAAGGATTGAATTCAATGGTAGATATCGTAATGATGAATGAACCGAAGAAACCAGTGTGGCCTTACGAGAGGAGACAGAGATCCTGCTCAAGAACCAGTAGCGACGCTGGCAAAGAAAGCCCCTTGATTCCAGTGACGAGATCGAATAGCAAAAGAAACGCTGTTAACCCGAGATACGATTCAAAATCGTCGAGCAAAAAGGATGAGCCAATCAATAAGCCTGATTCTCCGCAGAAATTTTACCTGCCGCATCCCAAACTGAGTACTGGGTCCTTTGAAAACGCGTCGTCATATAATAACTCGTTTCTTATGAAGCGTGGTCATGTTAACGCAGGGTTCTATTCTGGGCCCCACATCATGAGAGATGCACCAGCAAGCATGACTAGTCTAGTAATGACTGGAACACACAGCCATTCTGATTTAAAGCGGACTTTGTCCCCTATGGGGTCTTCTGGTTATGGCATTCACAAGCTGGCAGATGTGCCTTCAGGATTATATTGAAACTTCTATATTTTATTTGTACTCAAAACCAACGATTATTTTAAGATTTGTGTACCTACTTTGACTAGTGCAATATATACCCGTATTGGGAGTGTCGATTAAGGGGTCTCGATGTAGGTATAATGTAAAATAAGTCTTGCGATTTAGTGGAATCTTGGTAATTTTGTATGTAAGCAAAATTGGCTTAAGATCACAAAACTTTCATTGCGATCAAATTTTTTGTAACATCTTTCTTTCTTTGTATATTTCTCAAAATTGTTCAGATACTTCTGAAATCTTTGGATGTTTATCTATTTTTTTTATTCTTTCTTAAATGTACTTATTTATAAGTTAAGGTTATTGCTATGTTAACATTAACATATTAAAAGTGTTTGATGAAACTATCTCTTCTTATTTTATGCTTTCCTATAAAATCCAGCAGTAATTAAAAAGTATTATGATTTAAATTCTACATATAATTTGCTCCATCAGATTTCAATTCATCCTCACTAAAATTCTAGTGACGTCGAGTCATTGAGAAAAAAAACGTAAACAAACGTAAAACAACACAATATGTTTACTTACAACTGCAATGTTTATTTATCAAAGAAAACAATAGACAATCAAACCAAAACACGTTGAAACGGAATGTTTTATATATTAGGTAAGTATAAATACGGATTACATTCATACTATACTGATCAGTAGTTAATACGCCATCTACAGATGAACACGAAGGTTCTTCTGGTTATTTTTTTGAGGTTATTCGGCGAAGGAGTGACCGGTCAGATGAGAAACCCTAATGTAGATATATTCGACCTCACGCACCCTGTTGTGTGGAAAGACATGCTGAACATTTACGAAGAGATTAATACAACGCAACTTAAACAATGGTAAGACAAATACCTATAAAACTAATCTACATTTATATTTAGGTACTTACAGTCAGCAGCAATAGTTCTTAACAATAAAGTCACGTTAAGATCATTTTGATGCTGCTGCAACCAGCGGCGTATTTTAATCTCATTTAATCATTTATTTCATTTCTTATTTTATTAATGTTAGACCCATTAAGTTACCCTATTTGATTTATGTGTGCCAATTTTGATTCGTACGAGTAAGTACGAGCTTCCTACAGAAGTCGCCCCTGATTGGCCGCGCCTATATCCTCTACCAACAGTACCTACCTACTTACTTAGACGCCTAGAACTAGATGCTAGATGGCTATTTTCCAATTTATAATTTCCTTCTTTTGCTCTCGACCACCGTAGCACGCGCACACACTGTAGCGTTCCTCTTTGACACTAAGAGAGTGTTGGCCTGTGGTCGTAAGTATATATATATGTATAGTTTGTCAAAGGACTGTCTCGTTTCAAACATAAACAGTGAGAATCATACTACCTTTGTCTGTGTCACCAGTATTAGCACCCAAAAGAAAAATATGAGTAAGTATAGTTTTCCCGGTTCTTACTGACAAATTGGTTTGACCAACTATAACTATGAAACAAGCAGCCCAGTTTCCCCTCTAATCAATTTCCAGGCAGCTCTGCTTCAACTGCGGTTTCCCCGAAATGGGCACTGCCATTCACTATCAATACTTCGGGTGGAATGCCTTAAAGCCAGGAGCTATACCCGTTCAGA
This sequence comes from Cydia amplana, assembly GCF_948474715.1. NCBI lineage: Eukaryota > Metazoa > Arthropoda > Insecta > Lepidoptera > Tortricidae > Cydia > Cydia amplana. The sequence goes on from NC_086077.1 coordinate 5,312,591, forward strand.
AGTTGCTGACCAGGCGTAAGTTGATTTAATATTTAGTATTAGAACAACGAAATAACGAAGTGGTATTTCTGTAACTGTTTATTTTACCTTACCTGGACAAGGCTAAAGATCCCATACTTGAAGCGTCCAGGCTCATTCTCTGAAAACACGTCTGCGCTGCGACTGTCTAATTGCCACGATATTTTTCATAAGTATACTTATTTGGTATTGGTCGTGGCCGCAGACATATTTTTTGAATGCCGGAATAAAAACAATAGGCAAAGTCGGTAAACAATTGCTTTAGTGTAAGTGTAAGGCCTGAGTGGACGCTCGAGTTGGGCGTGCAGCGGGGCGGGGCGTGCGGCGTGCACGGTGCCATCATATAGCGGCCGTCTCCATACTAAATAATACGGCTAAATATGGATGTCGTAGTATTTGTATGGAGACGGCCGCTATATGACTGCACTGCTATCGGAGGAAACCAAAGCTTTAAGCGTACGGCGGGGCATGCAGTGTGGCGTCGGGCTCACAACTGATTTGAGCAGCGTGCACTAAGGCCGCTCCTATACGTTTGCATTTGTTTAACATGCACGCCGCACGCCCCGCCCCGCTGCACGCCCAACTCAAGCTTCCACTCAGGCCTTACACTTACACTTTGTCTACCAAAATTTCAAGAATAGATCGAGTCTAGTGTAGAGTTGCTTTTGGTGCTTTAAATTTTTATGACTTTCCGGCGCTGTTCTTTTTAACTCACTTTAAACCTTAAAAGTGAGTACTTTAAGCTAGGTTACCTACCTAAGTAAATGACATGTTTATGTTTGGAGATGAAAGTAATACATATACTAAGATGTAAGTTTTACTTACGTCTTTAAGGAGGGACACAGCTATACTACAAAATGAGAAATGAATATCGTTATCTCATTCTAACATCTAACTTACAAGTGTATCTCAGGCCTAACGATTTACCTCAACCTTCGTTGATTTCTATCTTCCATTTTTCCAGTCATAGTCATAGACATAAGTTCCCTCACGAAAAGCGATCCAAATTTCGTGCTTACTCTGGACGACGCTCGCCGCTGGCTCACCGTGGAACAGGGACCATTTCGGCCCACTCTTCTCTTGTTCAAGTTTGGATGGGCCGATCACCCGTCGTATGGTCTGAATTACAAATGTTACTGTCAGATGCCTGGTGAGTTTTGGCAAAGTGAATTGATTCTAAGTGTAAGGCCTGAGTGGACGCTCGAGTTGGGCGTGCAGCGGGGCGAGGCGTGCGGCGTGCATGTTAAGAGCCAACAGGAGCTAAGATTTAAATATTTTAGGTAAATATACCCGTCTCCCTAACGGAAGCGGCTCCTAAAACTAGTGCGATAAGGACAAGGCGAAAAATCCTGAGCAAAAATATCAAAAATCGAGGTTTCATACTCGACTGTTTCCTCCTCCAAAACTTAACCAATCGTAACCAAATTTGCAAATCTAAATGATTATGACATTATCTGTGTCGGACCGTTTTGCTTTTTTGACTAATTAATGTCAGTTTTGAATAGCACGACTCTCATTGCGGCATAGTCAATTAGGCCATTTTTGAAGGGCTCTAGCGCCTTAAAAAACAAAAATATCAAAAAAAGCAAAACGGTCCGACACAGATATTGATAATATTAATCTGTGTTGAAAAAATCATTGCTCTAGCTTTAAAACCCGCGGAGGAAACAGTCGAGTACGTTTGTATGGAGAAATGACCACTCCTGTTGGCTCTTAAAGAAATGCAAGCGTATAGGAGCAGCCTTAGTACACGCTGCTCAAATTACTTGTGAGCCCGACGCCACGCTGCACCACTGCACGCCCACTCAGGCCTTACACTTAGAAAAAAACGTGCCCTTTAGTTTGACATCCAAAGAGATGGCGCTGTACTGCGCCATAATTATGTTAGGGTAAAAACGGGACCCATTACTAAGACTGCACTGTCCGTCTGTCTGTCACCAGGCTGTATCTCATGAACCATGTCAGTTGAAATTTTCACAGATGATGTAAGAATTTTTTCTGTTTCCGCTATAACAACAAATACTGAAAAGTACGGAACTCTTGGTGGGCGAGTCCGGCTCGCACTTGTTTTTCATGGACTTACTTAATTTTATTTCCAATCGGTTGCATGCTTGCATGTTACCTATAGGTAACATTTGCAATTATTGCGTTTACAAAAAAATTTTTTAATGAAAAGTTTTTAATTTTAAATATTTATTAAACCAAATTCATAGCCACACCAGGGGGACGGGTTTGCCAAATGTGGGTTTGACAAAGAGGGAGTGGTCAAATCCTTAAAATTCGTGGACGTAATTTATGAATGACTTATTTTGCAGCGCTTTCACATTAAACATTTCAGTAGGTTGTCTGTCTCGTTCTCCGTCTCTGTCTGTTTCGCACGTACGAAAGCGACGCATGACACGACAGGTGATAAATATGCGACCATCATTGACGTATGTCTTAGGACTGGCCTTACGGGCAATAAGAATGGGGACACCGCTACAACGCGATTGGTTGACAAGTTCGCATGACGCGGGCGATTGGTCGCAATTAGTTCCGTTACACTGCACGATTGGCTCGAATTCGTGAATGACACCGCTGAACTAGTACCATTTTAATGCCCATAAGGCTCGTCCTGAGATATATGTACCTACCTACGTCAATGGTGACCATGCTAACCGTGCAGGAATCAGCTTCGGTCTGGCGGCGTGGATAGCAGTCAACCTGAGCCACGTGGTGGGTGTAGCCACAGACACACCCAGTCTGGAGTCGGAGGAGACACGGAATGCGACGGCTAAGACTGTATCGGCTCTGTTTGGCAAAAGTGGCGTTTACATGATAGAAAATGTGGATGCGAGGAGGAACTTACCAGGCGAGTAAAGTACCTAATACTCTATCCTCTTAAGGCGCTCTGTACAAAGTTGACCTATTTTTAATTAGAACCTTGCTATATAGTAAATTGGGATCAATTTCGCTTGTCTGAGAAAGCACAATAAATCGAAAATGAATGAAAATAAATGCTACTTTATTTAATTCATGAAAGATTATAATTAGATTGCAACGAATATGTACATTGTAATGTACATAGAGGCTATAATTCGTTTTTTTAGCATTCGAAAAGGGTAAAATAATCTTGACGTCTTTTTATTGAAAACAGTTAAAAAAAATATTTACCTACCTCTCTACTTATTGTGACCACGAACGTACTAACGTTACGTTCGAAACGTCAGGCCATCAGCAATATACCTATATCGGAGAGGCCGCAACTCTCAAAATATCTGAACATTAGCGCCTTAACTATAGGGGTGTTCAGACATTTGTGAGCACCTTGGCGGCTCCGATATATCTGATGGCAACTGTAGTACGCGATTAAGTCCCGTATTATGAGTGAAAATCGTGTTAATTTAAATCAAAAAATGCTGAGGCCAAAATTTTCTTGGGTGAATTGGGGCAGCGTTTAAGGGAGAGAGGTCATGACCCTCGTTCCGGGTCTTTCATGATGCAGAGGCTGTCCATCGCGGTTCAACGTGGCAATGCGGCGAGCGTGATGGGCACCTTTGCGTCTGGAAGGGCGCGGGACGAGTTGTTTGACTGAGTTATGGCCTTGTTGAGTTTAGTTTTAATTTAGTTTATAGTTAACTTTAATGTATTTTTAATGTAAATTTGTTAATTTTCTTATTATAAGTATAATAAATTGCATTTTTTTATTTTTTTTTATTTCAATCAACAAGTTCTTGTGTTCTATTCTAGAAAAGGGCTGCATGGCGTTGGTTTCGCCCATGAAGGTTCTAGATGGGAATTTCGTGCCGTGCCGCTTCACCGCCTTCTGCCCGCGCCGCCGCCAAGATAAAGTGGAGATAATCGTCGCTCCTCGACCTCACTAAATATCCATAGACACCCATAAACCAGAAATTTACACCTAACCCAGGATAATTAATACCTAAAGTTTTAGTAAGCCTTTTTTTTGCCTTAACCTCCTGGGTCCTGGGTACATATAACGGTGTAAACAAATACGTTGTCCATGTGTGCAAATAAATGAAATGAAATATTACGTCTAACCCCCAGACGCTTATAAAAAGGTCTTCCATTGTGTATTGAGTCTTTGTTTTGACAAGTTTTAGTTTGTGGGCGGCTAAGGGTAAAAAGGGTATCAAATGAAACATTTCAAATTGAATAAATAAGCTTTATTTTTGGCCAAACTATTACATTCCATAAAACTTTACACATCTATTGAAATATTCCATTATTACAGTAAAGTAACAAATAAAAATCGTAAAAAATATAGCACAAACTAAGAATAGACCCAACATTTGAAAATAGACACTCTACAAAGAAGTAAGTGATCCCACATCTAGTCTAAAGAGTCATTTAAATCATCTAAAAAAATAAATGTCAAAAGGTATGGACGATAATTTCGGTACGATATCGTGATGGCTCGGCATATTCGGGCAATGAAGGAAAATAGACGAACGAAGTGGTTCGCAATATGCCTCTTAGTGTGAGGCCTGAGTGGACGCTCGAAGCGGAGCGTTCGGCGGGGCGTGCAGCGTGGCGTCGGGCTCACAAGTGATGTGAGCAGCGTGCACTAAGGCCGCTCCTATACGTTTGCATTTGTTTAAAATGCACGCCGCACGCCCCGCCCCGCTGCACGCCAAACTCGAGCGTCCACTCAGGCCTTACACTTATTGTGTCACGGTCTTTCTAAGACACTATTAGAGTAGGTATACAGATAACAACGTGTCGATACTTGCGTCCATCCTAAAGGGAATCAAGCATTGGGTCATAGAAGCATATTGACCGTGTAAATAGCAAAAGGATGTTACAAACAGTGGCGTTCGTTTTGAGATAGGCAGCAAGTTAAAACATATGGCAGTTAGCTATAAGAAGTACTTCAGAATGTTTATAGGGATTTGACAATTGAATTATTTAAGTTTAAGTTTTACACTTGCGGTCAATTTCAATTTAATTTGTATTGATAGTTGAGTTACTGTTTAACTATGAAACGAACGCCACCGGTAACCGTTACTATTAATATACTAATAATGAAAAATGAAAATACTTCCTTATCACTTTTTACTAAATTACGATTTGATTTCATAATCATCATTTGTATCATTACAATACAAATAGTAAAAAATCATGAAATTGAGTTGCGAAGAAGTTATTTTATTGTATATTTAAGACCAGAATGTTTTACAGTAGAGCACCCTCTTTAGTATTTTGTTAATCTCGAGGCCCAGACTAAAGGTGTTAATACTGTAAACAGCAAACATTTCGGAAGACCAAAATTATTATTATTAAATGTAAAGTAAAAAAAAAGCTGAGCAAACCTTAAGTCATAGGAACAGCGTGTAAAACAGTAGTTTAACTGGGCCTCGAGCGTTATAAGTACCTATATGAAGAAATTCTAATTTAGAAGAGAAGAGCTACTGTCACATGTACATCTCAAGCTACGAAAGATTGAGAAATTATTGCAGAGTGACCAGCCTCTCCAATGAAAATACACTTTATTGCAAACACTTAAGGTCTAATATTAAGAAAACCTCCGGCTTATAAGAATTACAGATACTAGCGTATATTGATGTACAAAATGGGTACTGCAAAATCTACTCCACAATTAAAGAAAGGGAGACATGTTGATTTAGGAGACCAATGGCGTCGTGCCTTAACACATTCATTGCCACCCAGCCAAACAAGACATCCGCGCCAGGCTACAAAAATTTCGTCATATAAAGCTGTAGTACCACGATCCGTATCGGGTCGTCCGGCCTGGGAACGAAATCATAAAATACCCGATACCTAGTCGGGTTTTCGGCACTGAATGTGTTAAAAATGATTCATCCTATACGCTAGTTTCTTTAGTAATTCTTAACCCCTTCCATACTTTAATACTTTCATAATTATTGCCATGATTAACATTAACTGGCACTGATTTGCGTTAGAATTAAGCACTGTGAATTACTAAAATATAGCTTTTTTGGTGCACCAATGTTCTTATATACGTTTAACACTACATTTTTGGTGAACTGTGTAAGCACCAAACGATACAATTTATTTTGTTTACTGAATAAATTGTCCAATACTTAGTAAAAAAGTAGTTACCTGTCCAATCCCACGATATGACGTCACCCATAAGCGTTCTGGCTCATATATGAGCCACTGGGAGCTGACAGATTAAGATAGACACAAGTATTTTATTTGCTTTAAAGCAACTACAGTAAGCAATTTGTACGCTTACACAGAACACCGATAATCGAATATATACCGTCAATAACTTTCGAGACAACGTATTGCCGCATACAAGTACAGTCGAAAAAATAACGTTCTTACACCCCTAGTTTATCCATTCATACGTCAGTCCTGACATTATTTCCTTGACCATAGAGAAAAAAATACATAGAGTGCTCACTCCATACATCAGTTTTAGTACCAAAAAGACTATTAGCATCTAGCATCGAGTAGCGGAACTATCAGTACTGCTACATCTATTGTCAAGTAGCAGTACTGATAGTTCCGCTACTCGATGCTAGATGTAGACACTGAAATTAATAGTCTGAACTGATGTATGGAGCGAGCACTCTTATCTTACTTATTTCTCTATGCCTTGACTGTACCATCATGCATAGACTAGCTTGCAGCTTGGCTTGAAATGCTTTTTACAAGGAATGCTAGTTGATAGCATATTGTGTCGCTAGCGAGTGGGCTGACTACTAAAATTTGTATACTATGTTTATTCTACAATACTTGTATATACGATAATAATTAAAGTAATATTGTGATGACCCAGCTAGCAAAACGTAATAGCTATCTGATTGTTTTTTAATAGGGATTTGTTTCATTATTACTTTATATTGTAAACAACACTTTTATTGTATTTTATAGCATTTACTAGCCGAGTATATTCTAATAAACGATAAGTAAATACATTGCATATATATATCGATCTTTTATACTCCTAATACTAGGGTATGAGTATTTGAATGTAGGTATCTAATAGGTACAAAAATATTGTAGGATTCTTCGTAATCTACTTTTAATTTTACATACACTAATAATGGTTTCATTAAGGCTCATGTATGATCTACAGAAATTAGGGAAAATGTCATATATATTTATTTTTGTATATTATTATTGAAAAAGTATAAAGGTACTATCAAAAAGGTACAAGCGAATCCAAAGCTTTCTTAAACACTTTAGCTTAGTGAGGGTACGATATCTGGTTTTCAATAGGGATTAATAGTTAATACTAAGTGTTGATTTGACCAAATGTTACTAAATTTCCAACTCTATGTTTATTTTTATTTGTTCAAAACAGGCCTAAATGAAATTTGATATAATTTTTAATTTCTAGAGTAGAAAATAAATGAAATATTGATATACCTATACCCAGTGACTCTTAAATACTAAGTTTGTCAATATTTAATATTTCAGTCAGCCACCTTTAACGACACAAGTCTAACGCGGTTATCTCACTTATGCGAATTTGCACGCCGCTCTGGTGTATGAGCGTGACAGCGCTATGCGCGTAAATAGCGATGTCCCGCTCGGACATCGGAGCGGCGTGCGAATCCGCATCTGAGTAAAGACCGCCTAAGAGTCGGGTACTGGATTGTTAGAGTTAGAAGTATGTATCCAATTGGCAATTGAAAGTAACATGAGGGAAACTTAAGTATATTATGTCTAACATTTTATACTGAGTATAATTTAAAATTGGAATTTCTTGGCTTAGAGGAGAACGGGAGAGTAAATACAACTAAGAGTATATATAAAATGCCATAATTTTGGACAAAATACCATTATAATCCATTTGTTTACATGCCTACATATTCAAATAAGCACTTTTACAGGCAAGGCAATTGGACACTGCGGTCACTTTTTTTGTAATTTGATAGAAATGGTAGCCTTTGTCCTAGTATGAACGCTACAAGGATTTCACAGTTACATGGAACAATAGAAAATGCTCGCCTGACTACATGACAATTGGAATACTATGTATTACATCACTGATATACTCAAATCAAGATAACAGGAATCGCAACCATAGGCATTCTTATTATTACTTTTGTGTAAGTATAGCCTCGTAAGACCCACCATATAAAGTTATATATTTTTTAATTTGAACCTTATTCTATAAGTAAATCAGGACGAATTTAGTTTGTTTTAAAAAGCAACGAAACAAAAGAAATGCTACTTTATCTGGTACATGATAGGTTCAAATTAGATTGCACGAATATGTATATTATAATGTACCTACATTTAGTCTCAGGATGATATAATTCCATAGATTTTTGTAACCGGATCTCCCGTCCCATTTCAAAATAAAAATCGAACCACAATCCCAATGGCACTTCAATCCAGTCTCTTACCAAGCTTAGTCCTTCCAGTCCTTCTTGATTTCGAAGCTCCACTCCCACTGCAGGTGCACGTTTTTGTCGTCGTCCGTGAACAGGCTGTTGACGGTGTAGGACCCTCGCGCCATCATGCCGGACGGCGCGTCTTCGGGGGGCGTGGTGTACGATTGGATCTCGGTTTTTGGGGGGTACGAGCCGACCATGTGGGTCATTTTGTCCACTGAAATAGAAAACATATAAAGTTGAGTCAAAATTAATATTGGAAAATGATGATACTGCTGCTTCGGAGTACAAAGCACAGTGGAAAGATGCCATATTTGTGATTGGATATGAAAATGTTCTGTTTTCGACGATAACTTTTTATTGCGCTAACACAAATCTATGAATTTTAGTAAGGATCTTGGGAATCTGTTCAAGATATATACCAACCAAATTTTAAGATTCGATACCATAAACAATTATCACCATAAAGGAGAAAATTCTCATGTCCATCCGCAATCTACAAGTATGGCGTCGTTCCACAGAGCTGCAGCGGTATCATGGTCGCGTTTTTATCACCTGTCATGTTCACTTTCGCCCATATTTCGCACATACTTGTTAGAACGTGACTGACATGGCGACAAATGATAAAGAGCCGGCCATCTTAGCCCCTCAGGGTGTTCACTTTCAAACGTTGTATTGTATATCAGGTTGTGTTATATCATGTTATATCAGGATATTGATATTAACACATTCAGTGCCGAAAACCCGACTATCGGGTGTTTTATGACTTCATTCCCAGGCCGGACGACGACAAAATTTTTGTAACCTGGCGCGGATGTCTTGTTTGCCTGGGTGACAATGAATGTGTTAATAATATCAGGCGTTATTAGAATTGACATCTAATCTACCGGAGATAATAACTGAGAAAATGTCAAGAGTTGGTAGTTTGGCCTTTCTACGCCAAGCGAAAATGTACCTATAGGTATTAGGATCGTGGGACGCTCGAGATTAAAATTTGATGGTAGCCCTAAGTGTAGCCAATAGGTATAATTGCATACAATCACATGCGATAAGCATGAGTCAGGGTGACGATGACACGGCCGTGTCGCCACGCGATGTGATGTGACTAAATTACGACCGAGTACTATCGGTGCCGGAAATCTTGCAACATGTTTTTCTACTACTGGATCAAAAGAGACATAATCTTAAGTAACCTCCTGATTACTGATAATCTTTAGAAAGAAAAAAAGAAAAATATATTTATTTACGTCAAACCAAACCAGTTAATTACATAGAATACATAGATGAGACAGTCCTTTGACAAACTGTATTTACAATTTAATGGCGTTATTCAGAGATGTCTGTCATTTGTGTTTTTAGCAAGTTTTCAAGTCTTCAGTTTTTTTATGAATGAGGATGTTGGTATACAAGTGTAGTAGATATGGTGTAGTGGTGTGGTGTGGTGTTTAAGGCTAATCGTTTCAAATTATATGGCAGGTCTTACTTTCTTTACATCTTTACAAACTGCACTGAAGTACTTTTCCATTTGGATTTAATTAGTACCACGGGTAGGACCGTGGGCCCTACGTGGTTAAGGTGCGGTTTGTTAGGTACTTTGCGGTCCCAATCTGAATGTAAAATTGGATATTAAATCAGTCCGTTCATGTTATTTCTACCCTTTATGTAGCAAAATAACACAAATACGAAAACCACTGTTAGACGACACCGTCGTATCTAATCTATCTAATACCTTTAAACGAGCAATTCTTGTATATTTATTTATGTGTACCTATATATATTTCGGGGATCTCGGGAACGGCTCTAACGATTCGATGAAATTTGCTCGGGGGCGAAAAATCGATCTTATACCATGTACTCAGGAGCATAAAACAATACACCAAGAAAGGGTAGCGCAATGTCATGCTATGTCTTGTCTACATACAGACTAACTATATGCATGGAATGTGCATTACATGCGCATGAATCAATACCAAGAGGTACGTACCGGCCACTGTCCGAAGGAGCGTGGAACAATAAAGGTATATGTTAATGATATGAATAGTAAATGTATAACATAATAGTTCATAGGTCGAACTATAAAACATTGGGGTAAAAACCAGTCTCTTAAATAGGTCACAAGAGTGACAATACTGAATAGGGTAAGCAATTGTTACCATATAAATAAGTTTTTGGCAAAAATTTCATTTTTGGTACAAGCTTTTATCGCTGACTGTACTTTTCTTACGACAGACAACTAATACTCATCGAGACAAGACAAACTAAAAACCCCTAACACAATTAGGTTGCGTTGTTTCATCACAGAGTTCCTATGGCCACCTCCTGTCTCCATCGTCAGATCAGTTCGACAGTACCATCATATTTTTGTATTGTCATCAGAACTACATATAGCTGCCAATTTTCATGACGCTACGATCCTTGGAAGATGGTTAAATTAGTTACCTTTAATTCCATTACATAGTTACATACAGGTCTCGACCTAATAAAAGCTTGTTAAAAATTAGGAGCGTCTGAGCGCTTTTGCAACTAACTTATCAGTCTTTTGATAGTTTTACGCCTCATTTTAATATAGCTGAGAGTTCATTTTATTTATAAATAAGAAAAAAATCACAGAATTAAAGGTGAAGTAAATATATATCACACATGGCCTAATATGATCCTGATTTTCGCTGAAATCGTCGCCATATTTTGGGCTACTACTACTACTAAGTTACGGGTAAGGTAGTTTAATAATAATTTTAATCCGATTAGGCATTCAACTCGCCCCACTAAAACTTAAACTTACTACGAAAACACAATTGTTGTTGACGCAATATAAATTTCATCGATCACTCGAGAAACTTACTTGCAATATATGCAAATTGTATTTCGTCAACATTCGTTCCGAAGTGTCCTCAACTTTCACTTCTGGATCTGCCCTTGTATATTTTAACTAAAACCAGGTAATTATTTGAACTAAAATGAATTTTGGATAAATAATACTCAAGATATCGCCTAACAACCATGGAAATTGCACTCCTATTTGACCCTGAGACCTATAAGTTACAACGTATCATAATGCAAAGTGGTGTCAAAACACATTCAGTGCCGAAAACTCGACTATCGGGTATTTTATGATTTCGTTCCCAGGCCGGATGACCCAAAAGTCGGGATCGTGGTACTACAGCTCTATATGAAGATTTTTTTGTGGCCTGGCGCGGATGTCTTGTTTGGCTGAGTGGCAATGAATGTGTTAAATAAATATTCAGTTGAACCAGGCATTAGATAACAGCTCTAAAAGTATAACCTAAAATTATTAGCCGACCTTGTCCTCAATCGATTGTAGACCGGATATCCCCCGCACATGCAGGTCTTCTACGATTCATTGCAGCAGTGCAATAGGAATCCCTACTATGAAATTTTGTAAAAGACAAGACAATTGACAATATTGAGTCCCGAGGAAGGACATATATGATAGTTCATCTACACACATATCATAATCCCATATCATCATCAACTTCCTCGCATTGTCCCGTCATTTTGCCACGGCTCATGAGAGCCTGGGGTCCGCTTGGCAACTTATCCCAGGAGCTGGCGTGAGCACTAATTTTTACGAAAGCGACTGCCATCATAAACCCCATATGATGCGTTCAAAAATGCGCAAATTCGATAGCGACAAGTATATATACTTGAAAAATTGTCTGGTAATAAACCTACAAATCTTTAATTCACCTACTTATTCCTGGTCGACGGAAACATATGAGCACCAAATAGGTACGTTTAAAACAAATCCCTACTAGTATTATAAATACGAAAGTAACTCTGTATGCCTGTCTGTTACCTCTCTTCACGCTTAAACCGCTGAACCGACTTAGATGAAATTTAGCTTGGAAATATTTTGCGGCCCGAGGAATAGGTAGATTTTAACAATCATCATTATCCCACGCAGACGAAGTCGCGGGCAGAAACTAGTACACGTACGTAGTATATAAATATTGAAAAAAATTGCGGTTTGAAATAAAACGTTATGGAAATGTTCAAAAACTAAATCGAAAAATATACGATGACATTGCTATAGCACTTTGTAAATTAGATTGTTCCTAATCTAGACCCACTCGCAACGAGATAGGTACCCTCGGGAAATTCGTAAAAAGTGTGTGTATCAGGATGGCGGGTGTACATCAACAAATGGAGCTGCGGTATACGTCAGGAGTTAGTGCTAGCAATGTGCCAAATGTGCGCCAAAATTGGAGCAATGTGCTCTTTAAACTCCAGAGATATTTAAGAAATAGATGACGCCCGCCATCCTGACGTCAGGTTGGCGGGTGCATTTCCAGATCTAGCCAACGGCTGCCTGCTCAAGGGTGAAAGTACTGCCTAAGGTTAGTGCTCGCAATGTGCTTCCACATGTATGAAGCACAATCAAATTCAGAGAGCGGTTAAAGAGAAATATGGAATTGAATAAAAATATATATAGACGCCTGCTCATTTTTAATAGCAATATTACATCTTCATTGCAGGCAGTTCAGGCGCACACAAATCATGCAGGCGCTTTACACAAAAAGTGATTAATAACATGATACTGGATACTAAACCCGTCTTAATTCGATTTTTTTATTTAATTTTTTTAATAGACTTGTTACTTATTGAACTTGCGAGAAACACGCAAAAAACTCGTTTAGGTACCGTGAAAACGAACACTCGGTGTTTGCGCCACGTATTAAATACTTAACCTATGAATTCTGACCTCCTTGTCGGGTTTTCAATATAGACGGCAAGGCGATAATAAAAAGAGAAAAAAATGTCACATGTCACATCAATACATGTAAAATAAAACTCGATTCGATATATTGTGTGTTGAAGAAAATGAAACCAAAGGGATCCCTATAATTAAGTATACATACAACAAAATAAAGTGCCGCCGAATCAGTGGAGACTGGAGACTCTATAAGGAGGAAAACGCAGAACCAGTGCATGTAAGTTTTTCCGCATCCCCATTTTTTGGTCCTTCGAACCGGATTCCAAATTTACCTTTAAAAATTAAATTAAACGGAAGTGCTACTTCATAACGTCCGTCTTCCAAACGATTGATTGTATTCTTGAAAATATCTTCAGCTTTTTTCTCGTCTGGACTATGAATCACTCCTCCATCCAAATCTTCAATTTCCCAGAATTTTTGCATTAAATTTCCGACATCAACCGAAGTAAAATACCCAGCTGCTGAGTAGGAAGCGTTAACTGCGGGAGCATCGCCTAGTATGATGTACCCCAGTGTAGTTTCTAGTCGATCTGTGCGGGAGTTATTCCGCACCCCCATTTTTGGCCTTTGAACCGGATTCCAAATTTACCTTTAAAAATATTACATAATAACCTTGTTGCTCACTGAATCGCGTAGGTACAAAATATAATTTCGGATTTCCTTTCGGTTTCTTAATTTTCAAAAAAATGTTCCCGTCATAATTCTATTTCAAAGTACGGTCAGTAAACTAATTTATTTTTATTGTCTGTTATTTTATTTAATATTTCATTTACGCGTAGCGTGTGGGATTATTCATCACGCTACCTTATAAATGCGTTACAAATAAATTTCGTATTTTATAACTGTCATATTGTGACATAATTTTCACGGAACATTTTCTGCATGCCATTTTCGTTATATAATTTCAGTGTATTTTAAGTTACTAAATACACTCAACTAAACTGAAAGCTACGGGTAAATTATTCCTAAAAGCCTCAGTTTTTCATAAACTGTAATTAGCCTATTGCGAAGGTTACACTTGTATTAAGGTATTATACAAGCGGAACGTTCGTATTTACTTCATTTTCCTTCGACTTGCATTAAGGTATTATACAAGTTGAATATAATTTATAATTATTTGTGCATCTTAGCACAAATTGTTCATATTTTTTCGTGCTGTCATAGTAATAACTAGGTAACCATGGCAACGCGACTTAAGCTCGCGGAAGCAAAACGTGCTCAATGTTTCATGCGTTTACAAAATATTTATGACATGATTCCAAAGTTAAGCAGTGACAAGAAGGCTTTCTCGCAGTTCATCGCGCAAGCTCGATTGGTCGATCAACTGAGAAAAGAATTTATAGAGTTGATGGATGAAGTCAATCTTCTGAACTTGGAGTTGGACCCGGAGTACATCGTCAACTACAACGCAATGAATGCGTTTGAAGATCTCTACTGCGTAATAAAATGTCAAATTTCAAAAATTGATGCACCTGCTCCGAGCCCTTCGACATCCAGGGATTCGAGCCATTCATGTAAGGACGACTCCATTAAAATCCCTCGGATTGAACTTCCTTCTTTCGATGGAGATATTCAAAACTTCCCATTCTTTTATGAAACATTTAAGCGTGTCATACATGAGAATAAAAAACTTACGGATTCTGAGCGTGTTCATTATTTGTTTAGTCATTTGACAGGAAAGGCAAAGTCGATCTGTGCGGGAGTTATACCTGCCGCAGAAAATTACAACACAGTTTGGGAAGCATTGATCGCGAAATATGATGATAAACGCGCATTAGCTACGTCATATTTAAACCAGCTGTTTTCGATGAAACCTGTCAACATCAACGGTCCTTCGGCATCTAATTTAGAAAAAATAATTGATTCGTTTGCTGCTACTATTTCAGCAATAAGACAACTCAAGCTCGAAAACTTAAGTGACTTTATTTTCATTCACCTGGGTCTTAAGTTATTAGATTCAGATACCACAAAGAATTTCGAGATGTCTATTCGGAATTCTTCTACAATGCCTACATATGACGAATTCATTTGTTTCGTTAGGGAACAAGTGAAGATTTTATATCGGACATCGCAACGAACGCCAACTAAGGCTGAAAGCGGCTCCGCTGCCAACACTAGCAGCGTGCGAGCTCCCCTCCCTCGCACGCCCCAAGCGTATGTTAGCACGCAAGGGCATGACAACGGAAGTTCATGTGCTATGTGCAAGAGTAATGATCACTCGCAACTTTATAATTGCAATAATTTCATGAAACTCACGCCTAACGAAAAATTTAATTTCGTTAAGGAAACTCACGCGTGCACTAATTGTCTGAACACGCATCATACTGCATCGAAATGTTCCTCGAAGAAAACTTGTCGTAAATGTAAAGGCAAACATCATACAACGTTACACTTCGAAAACTCAAAACCTGCAATGAATAACAACGAGTCCAAGTCTTCATCTAAGGATGATAGTGAAGCTAGCACAAGTTCATCCGTAAAGGACAACGGTGCCTCTGTATGTACTCATTCGGCATCGGGACAGACTACATCACCCTTGACGGAAATTCTCGCCACTGCTCAGGTACTCGCTAGTGGGCGTAACGGCAAGGACAAGGTTTTGAGATGTCTGCTGGATCCAGGATCACAGAAACATTACGTTACATTGAAGTGCTGCAAGAATTTAGGTCTTCCTGTACACAGCAGCCCAGTGACGTCAATAAATGGATTAGGTGGAACAACGATAACACAACCCATCCGAGGAAATGTCAACTTAACATTTAGGTCAAGATATGATCCTAAACATCAATATACTATCGAAGCGCTTGTTTTAGATGAGATCACGCCTGATTTACCGACCTGTCATATTGATCAATCTGCAACTGATCTGTTTGATAATTTACATCTAGCAGATGACTCTTGGGCGATTCCAGGTGAAATTGACGTACTTCTTGGTGTTAAGTTATTCACCAAATTGTTAATGTCAGATAAAATTGAAAACGAGCCTGGTTTGCCTGACGCTTTAGAAACTACACTGGGGTACATCATACTAGGCGATGCTCCCGCAGTTAACGCTTCCTACTCAGCAGCTGGGTATTTTACTTCGGTTGATGTCGGAAATTTAATGCAAAAATTCTGGGAAATTGAAGATTTGGATGGAGGAGTGATTCATAGTCCAGACGAGAAAAAAAGCTGAAGATATTTTCAAGAATACAATCAATCGTTTGGAAGACGGACGTTATGAAGTAGCACTTCCGTTTAAATTGGACCCAAGCAATTTAGGCGATTCTTACAAGACTGCTGAACGCAGATTTTTAGCGCTTGAAAGAAAATTCGTCAAGCAACCTGAATTAAAACCAGCTTATGATGAAGTTATCCGTGAACATATTGATAAAAAATATTTATCTGAGGTTCCAAATGATAAGTCAAATGATGCTTATCACATACCCCACCACGCAATTGTCAAAATTGACAGAATAACCACAAAGGTTAGAATTGTGCTGGACGCTAGTGCACAGACCACAAGCGGTTTATCGTTAAATGACATACTTCACGCAGGACCAAGTCTTCAAGCTGACTTGTTCTGCATTCTCCTAAACTTACGATTGTTTGGTATTGCTATCACGTCTGATGTACGTCAAATGTATCTGTGTATTGACGTACGGGGGGAGGATCGTCCTTATCAGCGTATACTTTATAGGTTTAATCCTGAAGAAACTATAAAGGTATTTCAGTATAATAGGGTAGCCTTCGGTCTACGTAGCAGTCCTTTTCTGGCACTGCGAACTGTCAAACAGTTAGTAGCTGATGAAGGTAATAAATACCCACTCGCAAAGGAAATTGCATCTCGTGATATTTATATGGATGATGTAGCCAGTTCCGTTATTGATGAAGACCAAGCTGTGCAAGCGACTAAACAACTGCTGGATTTGTTCTTGAAAGGTGGATTCCAACTGGCAAAGTGGTCGTCAAATTCTGCAGCTGTTCTGAAAGAAATACCGAAAGGACTACATTTATCCCAAAGTGTCACCTTCGACGATGATACAACATTGAAGATTTTAGGTCTGCGTTGGTATCCTGGTGAAGATGTATTCAAGTTCCAGGTTAGTCCCGACGATCGACCGTGTAGTAAAAGAAACATTCTTTCATCGGTAGCTCGACTATTCGATGTTCTGGGCCTAGTTGCCCCTGTAATTGTGTTCGCTAAGCTTCTAATAAAGGAGTTATGGCTTATGAAAATTGATTGGGACGAATTGCCGCCTGATCATATTGTACGCCAATGGCAACAGTTCCAAGGTGAACTACCGCTACTATCTAACATTAGCATTCCCAGACATATTGGTGTCATTGAAAACTGTTCATTAACTATAGTCGGCTTTTCAGATGCTAGTGAAAGAGCTTATGGTGGAGTGGTTTATGCCTACGTCACTTTTCCTAATGATTACCGAGGTGTCATTAATTTAATTTGCGCTAAATCTAAGATAGCGCCCGTGAAGGTTGTCAGCCTAGCAAGACTGGAATTATGCGCAGCATTGCTATTGTCACAACTTATAAAAAGGGTGGTTGATACCTACTCAACCAGATACCCAATCGACTCTGTGTTGGCCTTCTCCGATTCAACAGTGACACTCTGTTGGATTCATTCGTCGCCTCATCGATGGCAAACTTTTGTGGCCAATCGAGTTACCAAGATCCAAGATAACTTATCAAGCGGTCATTTTTATCATATTAAGGGAACAGAAAATCCAAGCGACTGCCTGTCTAGAGGCTTAACTCCAGCTCAACTGGTGACCCATCCTCTATGGCTATCAGGCCCTCCATGGATGAAACTCCCGAAAAACGAATGGCCGATTCAGGCGTTTATACCAGACGAAGTCAACGTTCCTGAAGAAAAAACGGTTTCTTTAGTGACTTGTGACAATTCGAACGACAACTTAATTTATGATTTGTCTAAACGGTTCTCGTCATGGGTTAAATATGTACGCACAGTTGCCTATATCTTAAAATGTATAAAACGATTACCTAAAGGCCCTATTAGTGCTGATGACTTAACAGCAGCCGAATTAGAAATCGTACGAGCTCTACAAAGAGTTTATTTCAGTCAACATATTTTAGATATGACCCTGAAAAAAGGGTTTACAAAAGCTTTAGCAAGCCTGAAGCCATTTATTCAAGATGGAATCCTTCGCGTCGGAGGACGTCTCAGTAATTCTGATGAAGATTACGATTATAAACATCCTTTGTTATTGCCACGTCGTGATCACATCATTAACCTACTGGTCGATTATTATCATCGACACCATTTACATGCAGGACCTGAAACTCTTATATCTATTATGCGACATCGATTCTGGATCATAGCAGCTCGATGTATTATTCGTCATCGCATTCATTTATGCAATTACTGCTTCCGGACCAAGCCAAAGGCTAACTCCCCAATGATGGCAGATTTACCAGCATGCAGGGTAAATCAAGTTGAGAAAGCCTTTATACATACTGGCTGTGATTACGCTGGTCCGTTGTATTGTACACCTGTTCGACGAAGAGGCGTGAAGAGTCAAAAGGTTTATTTGTGCTTATTCACATGTCTCACAACGCGAGCAATTCATTTAGAACTTGCAACTGACTTAAGTACAGCAAGCTTTATGTCAGCATTTAAGCGGTTTTTATCCAGACGTGGTCCTGTAAAATATATGTACAGCGATAACGGAACCAACTTCCAGGGAGCCAATACATATTTGCAAGAACTTCATAATTTCCTTGCGAATGAGTATCGAGACGCTTGGGAAACTGAACTATCAGCCAATAAAATAATTTGGCGATTTATTCCCCCCAGTGCTCCACATTTTGGAGGATGTTGGGAAAGTAACGTTAAATGCGTCAAATCACATTTGTTTCGTACGATAGGTAAACAAATCTTGTCATTTCAGGAATTAATGACAGTTCTATGTGAAATTGAGGCTTTATTAAATTCTAGACCGCTATCCGTGTTAAGCTCTGATCCAGCTGAACCTTCCGCATTGACGCCAGCTCATTTTCTTAATGTTACTCCATTGAAATATCTTCCAGCTGCGTCTGTTGCGGAGGTAACATCTGATCATCTTTTGCAAAGATATCAATTATTAGATCGCTTAACGCAATCATTTTGGAAGAGGTGGCGCGATGAGTATTTGCACGCGTTGCAAACCAGACAAAAATGGAATACTCCTTCTCAGCCTATTAAGGAAGGAACTGTTGTAGTCATCCTTCAAGATAATGTTATGCCTCTACATTGGCCGTTAGGTCTTATAACTAAACTCTTTCCAGGCAAGGACGGTATTGCCAGAGTTGCTTTGGTTAAAACAAAATCAGGCACACTTAAAAGACCTTTGGTCAAATTATGTCCTTTGCCTTCTCAATAATATAATTTCATATTTCTATTAGTATTTAGTTATCTCTCTCAAGTTATGGAGGCTTCATATGTTTATGTCAATTTAGTTTTCTCTGAGCAATAAGGATGCTATTATGTAGTAAATGATTTATTTTAAATAACTTTTTGAAAGCTATTCCTTTCAAGGCCGGGGGAATGTTTGCGCCACGTATTAAATACTTAACCTATGAATTCTGACCTCCTTGTCGGGTTTTCAATATAGACGGCAAGGCGATAATAAAAAGAGAAAAAAATGTCACATGTCACATCAATACATGTAAAATAAAACTCGATTCGATATATTGTGTGTTGAAGAAAATGAAACCAAAGGGATCCCTATAATTAAGTATACATACAACAAAATAAAGTGCCGCCGAATCAGTGGAGACTGGAGACTCTATAAGGAGGAAAACGCAGAACCAGTGCATGTAAGTTTTTCCGCATCCCCACTCGGTAAAATATTTATATTACTCTACGACCAACTATTACACACATTAAGTATTACTATTGCTTGAAGCTACAACATTTTCTACAAATGTGTCTACGTTAACCCATTCAAGGCCAGCGACTCTGCGTATGTAGGTATTAGTCGAGTGTGCTCAGAGCATAAAAAGGTCAACTACGGAGTTGCGTGAACAAGAGATTTCCTTTGGCAGGATTGGTCCTTAGGACCCAAGGATGGATTTAAGAAGAGGAGCCACCCAGATTTTTGATGCAGGTGGGGGGTGGGGGGGTTATAAGCGTCTGCGACGTCTGAGGTTAATAAGTTTAGGTTCTAAGTCAAGTTTAGTATCATTTTCAACTAAATCAAAGTTGTAGACATATATTTCATCCAAATCGGTTCAGCGTTTATTGATTCCCCATACAACCCTACACCTTACCTTTCATTTTAAGGGATTTTTTCGGGATAAAAACTATCCTATTCTTTTTCACGAGACTCAAACTATCTCTATACCAAATTTTATCTAAATCGGTTAAGCGGTTATTGAATCCCCATACAAATTTCCACCTCCCTTTTCACACCCTTAAGGGATTATTTTTGAGATTAAAAGTATCTTTGTTCTTCCCTGGGACTCAAGTCATGTCTATACCAAATTTCAACTAAGTAAATTGGTTCAGCGGTTTAAACGTCAAGAGGAATTTAAATAAAAATTCTTCATATATATTTTATGTGTTTTTACTACGGAATGGTAGAAATATGATATCATTTTGCCCCCCCCCCCCCCCCCTAAAATTTTACACCAAAAATCTGGGTGGCTCCACTTTTTAAATCCATTCTTGGGCCTAAGGACCAATCCTGCCAAAGGAAATCTCTTGTTCACGCAACGCTGTAGTTGTAGCGCTGGCGGTTCACCAAAAAACGCTGCAAATGGTGTTAAAGGTATGAAAAACGGTACGATTGATCTTTAGGACATTTGAAACAATTTGACCCGAAGCAACAACATATAAAAAAAAACGAGAGAAGTTATGAAGTCATCTTTTTTTGTATGGAATTTAAAAAAAATGTTTAGAAACCTATCGTGTGTGGTATTAAACGAAAGGGCTTTCTGAGCCAATTCTAAAAATATATCTTAGCTATTAGCTATAATTTGAGGTATATTTTACAAAAAATATGGAACGGTATTGTATCTGGAGAACCCCAAACTTGGTATGTTTTGAAAATTATTTTTATTATAATTAAATAAAAATTACTGAAATGTAATGATGTGATATATTTTTAGAATTGGCTCAGTAAGCCCTTTCGTACCCTAAACTTGACACTGTGCATTCTTATGCACGATACACTTTTTAAAAATCTACGCAAAAAGTTAACAGCTTCATACTATTTTTTGACGCATATTTTTCGACTTAATTTTTTTATTTTTTATTTTTAATAATATACTTAATTGGTAAAAAATTGTTTTATGTCGCGTGCATCACTGATTTTGAGTGTAGCACGCAAAATGGCAGGCCGCAAAGCTGCGTCTACGCATCGTATGGGAAAAGTGGTACTTTTTAGTGTTTTCCTTTTAGATTTCGGTCTATTTATGATTGTTACATAAAAACGGAATATATATTCTATACAATTACGTATTTTTATTAGTCATTGCATTATTGTTATAGATAGCATGAACTCGTTTTATTGTATTTATCTACAAATGCACACCGCCAGCTTCTCTACTAACAACATGCTTTTTTAAATGTATCTTTAAAGGAACACTGCCAGGTTGAGGTTTGAGAATATTTACTCTCTTACTAAGAAATTATTAGGATTTTAGGACAAATTACGATATTCTATTTATTAAAAGTATTTAACTATATTACTCAAGTGCCACAAATATTACAGATGAGGCTACATCAACAAAATAGAGCTCGCAATCTGGTTGCTCTTGTTCCTCACCCCTGGGTCAGATCAGAAATAAACAGCAGCAGTTGCCTTCATCTTTACCATCTTCTCTAGAGCACCTACACCTGTTATCAAACAGCGATCATGAAACAACAGATATCGACCTCAGCCCAGCGACCACTGCTAGCCATGACCAGCATGCCACCACCACCATCGCTAAATCAGATAACATTGCTAGTACATTCAGAGTGAGTCTCCAACTACGAGACAAACAGTAAGCCGCTCTGAACAAGCAAATGCTCCAACATCATCCCATAATCCTATATCCGACACCATCGCCATTTTCAGGTTTATCATCCTTCATCCTACTCTACAGATTCAGTGTTCCTTTACTTGCAGTAGCTACTCGATCAAAAAAACTAAAACTATAATTGTGACTAAAAAGAAGCCAGTCCAATCAAAACCTCTCACACTGTATTGGAAATGTAGCGATTTACCGGAATTGCGCCAGTCAAAATTGAGCAGAAGTTTTCGAAAGGTCAGTTACTGACCTGACTACTGTAGTCACAGAAAATATGTAAAAAATAAGCCAAATAAAAAGTAGCTGTTTCAGGGGAAGGAACACTGAAGCTGAATGATAAACCTGAAAATGGCGATGGTATAGGATTATGGGATGGTGTTGTGGCATTCGCATTTGCTTGTTCAGACTACTTCAGACAGGCTTACTGTTTGTCTTGTAGTAGAAGACTCACTCTGAAGATGTACTAGCAATGTTACCTGATTTGGCGAAGGTGATGGTGGCATGCTGGTCATAGATAGCAGTGGTCGCTGGGCTGGGGTCGCTATCTGTTGTTTCATGATCGCTGTCTGATAACAAGTCTAGGTTCTCTAGAGAATATGGTAAAGATGAAGGCAACTGCTGCTGTCTATTTCTGATCTGACCCCGGGGTGAGGAACAAGAGCAACCAGATTGCGAGCTCTATTTTGTTGATGTAGCCTTATCTGTAATATCTGTGGCACTTGTGTAATATAGTTAAATAGTTTTAATAAATAGAATATCGTAATTTGTCCTAAAATCCTACTAATTTCTTAGTAAGACAGTAAATATTCTGCAACCTCAACCTGGCAATGAATCTTTAAAGATACATAACTCACCTTACAGTGAACCTGGCAGTGTCTCTGTCGCAGTCGGATTGTATAATTTTTTATTTATACAACGTACGAGGGGCGGCTGAAAAGTTCGCGGCCTTAGAAAAAAAATGAAAGAGAGTATTAAAATAAATGTTTTTATTTTTCAATATAGTCCCCATGGAGTGATAAGCACTTTTCGCTTCGAGCAAATAATGCTTTAATACCGCCGAAAAAATTATCTTTTTCCTTCGCTTCAAAATGGCTCTCTACCGCAGCCTTGATCTGATTGTCATCGGCAAACCGGCGACCACGTAAGTCTTTTTTCAAATTTAAAAAAAGGAAATAATCGCTCGGAGCCAGGTCTGGACTGTAGGGTGGATGATTGATTTCTCCAAAACCAGTGTCTTTTAGTTCCTGCTTAGTAACACGGGAAGTGTGAACTGGTGCGTTGTCCTGTAAAAACAACACGCGACGACTGCGTCACGTGCTTGAATCAATAAATTTGCATAATAATGACCGTTCATTGTGGTCCCTTTTGGCAAATAATCAACTAATAAAACTCCTTCACTGACCCAAAACACGGTCGCCATAAGCTTAGAAGCTGACTTTTCCACTTTAAATTTCTTTGGTGCCCTCTCGCCCTTTTTTAACCATTGCATAGACTCTTGTTTTGATTCTGGATCGTATTGGCGAACCCACGTTTCATCTACGGTTACGATTCGGTTGCAAATTTCGTCCAGATTCCCTTCAGCTAGATCCAAAAATTCTTTGGAACTTTTACGTCGCCGTTCTTTGTCAAGCGGTGTCAGCATTTTTGGTACCCAGCGCGCAGTAATTTTTTTCATGTGTAAACGTTCATGTAAAATGTGTCCTACCCTTTCTTTACTAATTTGTAGTTCCTCAGCTATCTGCCAGATTTAATTCTTCTGTCAGCCAGAACACATTTCTCCACTTTTTCAACATTTTCGTCAGTGACCACCGTGACAAGCCGCCCATGGCGGGGGTCATCTTCACAGCTCTCTCGTCCTTGTTGAAATAAACGAGCCCATTTTTTTATCATAGTGTACGAAGGGCTTAAATGATGGAGAGTATCCGTCATATCATTAAAAATCTCTTTAGGCGATTTTCCTTTTTTTACAAGATACTTAATAACCGCGCGATGTTCAAATTTGTCAAAATTTCCGCATTCAACAGACATTGTTAAGTATATCCGCGCACAGAACGAAAAACGAATATTTTTTTTAAATGGCGGCAATATTTAAACTGCCAAAGAGGCGGGGGAAAAAGTAGCATAGTTTTTTTTTTATCTTTCTTTTTTTTCTAGCTTAGGCCGCGAATATTTCAGCCGCCCCTCGTATCTTTAAATGCACTCTGCCAAGTATGCACAAATTAACATTTAATGAGGTATGTATCCTAGGAGAGATGTCGTAGTCAGATCGTATAATCCGCCGTATTACATTACGGCTAGCCGTTTTACAAAACAGGGGCGTTTTGAAATGCGGCGGTTCGACGATTAGCCGGATTGAATGCGGCTGAATGAAAATCCGCCGGAATGTATTCGGCGCCATACGCCATAAGTTCTTAGCTAGCCGTAATGTAATACAGCGAGTCATTAGCCGCCGCTTTGACAGTTTTTAGTTCCCATTTTTAACACTCGTGGCGCTGTCTGACATAACAACATCAAACTATGAAAAACGCTGGGGTGTCCATCAAATCTGGAGTTCGTCGGACTGTTTCTTTTCAAAAAACATTTCCTTCGCAACTTAACTAGACGGAGCCCCGAAGCGGGGCTCCTATTTCTGAGCGGTTTGCCCTTCGGGCATCTGAAGCTACCTAACGAACCTAACCTACCTACCTATTGATTTAGTGAGACGTCCGTGAAAACATTACACTTTGGGGAAAAAAGCGTAGGTAGGTAAGTAGGTTAGGTTCGTTAGGTAGCTTCAGATGCCCGAAGGGCAAACCGCCCAGAAATAGGAGCCCCGCTTGCGGGGCTCCGTCTATTTAAGTTGTGAAGGGAATGTTTCGGAAAAAAAAACATGTAGTGCGGTGGGACCATGGTAAAAATAAATTAAATTGCAAACATTGTCAAACTCCGGTTACGTAGGCGACCGAAAGAACTGGTCACTCTACAATCTAAATAGTAGATACGATGCGGCTAAACGTAGGCCGCCTTATTGAAGAACGTATCGCAATGACAATCCGGCTAATCGTCGAACCGCCGCATTTCAAAACGCCCCTGTTTTGTAAAACGGCTAGCCGTAATGTAATACGGCGGATTATACGATCTGACTACGACATCTCTCCTAGGATACATACCTTATTAAATGTTAATTTGTGCATACTTGGCAGAGTGCATTTAAAGATACGTTGTATAAATAAAAAACTAAAAGACTAAGATTTTTTTTATTTTTTTTTGTACCCTTTATACCAACCCTTAATATCCCTTTTTTTAGGATAAAAACACTAAATTCGAGTAAAAAAAATCCTGCCAAGTTTAGGGTTAATACCACACACGAAAGGTTTCTGAACAATTTTTTTTTAAATTCCATACAAAAAAAGATGACGTCATAACTCCTCTCGTTTTTTTTTTATTTGTTGGTGCTTCGGGTCAAATTGTTTCAAATGTCCTAAAGATCAGTCGTACCGATTTTCATACCTTTAACACCATTTGCAGGATTTTACTGATTTTCGCGGTGTACCGCCAGCGCTATTGACCTTTTTATGCTCTGAGCACACTCGACTAATACCCACATACGCAGCGTCGCTGGCTTGGAATGGGTTAACGTAGACGCATTTGTAGAAAATGTTGTAGCTTCAAGCAATAGTAACACTTAATGTGTGTAGTGTGTACGTAATAGTTGGTCGTAGAGTAATATAAATATTTTACCGAGTGATCGTTTTTACGGTACCTAAACGAGTTTTTTGCGTGTTTCTCACAAGTTCAATAAGTAACACGTCTATTGGAAAAATAAAATAAAAAACTTTTTATGTAAAGCGCCTGCATGTTTTGTGTGCGCCTGATGAACTGCCTGCAATGAAGATGTAATATTGCTATTTAAAATGAGCAGGCGTCTATATATATTTTTATTCAATTCCATATTTCTCTTTAACCGCTCTCTGAATTTGATTGTGCTTCATACATGTGGAAGCACATTGCGAGCACTAACCTTAGGCAGTACTTTCACCCTTGAGTAGGCAGCCGTTGGCTGGATCTGGAAATGCACCCGCCAACCTGACGTCAGGATGGCGGGCGTCATCTATTTCTTAAATATCTCTGGAGTTTAAAGAGCACATTGCTCCAATTTTGGCGCACATTTGGCACATTGCTAGCACTAACTCCTGACGTATACCGCAGCTCCATTTGTTGATGTACACCCGCCATCCTGATACACACTAAAAAGTCAGGGCGCGATAACTCAATTGGTGACAACTTCCCTCTAGGCGAAATCGGTATGGGTGAATATGACCATAATAATTGTATATAGACGGTTCTCATCAGTATATTGCTTCAATAATCTTTTGGGAAATACATAGAAGGCAACCGATATCATAACTTAAACATGGCCACCCATGTTTATGTTATGACTAGCTTTTGCCCGCGACTTCGTCTGCGTGGAATCATCAATATGTCGTTTATTTTTTATCCAATCTGCTAAAGTAGACTAAGGGTCGGTTGCACCAAACTGTTTGTATCGTTAAAGAGTTCGCAAAATTTTATTGTATGGAGAGTTTCATAGTAAACCGCCACGGCGCGCCGGGTGACGTTGATCAGTCTGTCAAGTGCGGATGGTGCAACTGGCACTTATTCATTCCCCGTACAAATACCCAAACAGCCCAAGACCGGATTGGAAGAATATGATTCGATCCCTACACCCCAATAGTAGGTAGGTATTACTATTTCGGCTATATTAGATAGTAATGTTACAAGCAGTTACCTGGTACTCCGAGCCGATACGTCTTCTGCACGTACTTGAGACCGTGCACGATCTCACGCTGCACAATGAAGTCGATCCTTATCCGGTATTGCACGCCCTCCTTGATAACGAACACCTGAAACAGAAGAGGAACGCGTAAGTGTAAGGGCTCATTTAGACGGCGCGCGAACTCATATATGATTTTGGTTACATTGCGGACCATTGAGGTTACATCAATTCAGTCGACCGATCAAATGACGCAATGTAATGAAACTCGCATGCGATTTCTCGCACCGTCTAAATGAACCCTCAGTCACAGGCATAATATAGCCTCGTGCCACCCAATATACAATACGGTGTATACTGTTTCAATTGAATCTGAACCTTCATTAAAACTTACAAAAATACCTAGCATTTATTTTTCTCTTTAAATTTTTGAATAAACGAAATTCAACCCAATTAAAAAGATAACTAGATTCGAACTTCCTTAGCGATAATTTTGTATGGTGAGGGGCGCCAAGAGGATAGTCAAGATTGCTTATCAATGATCAAAGGCGCAAGGAAAATCGGAATGTCAAGTGTCATTGGAAGTATTCAATTTGGAATTTACATGCGATAGCGTGAATTATTATTTTTTAACAGTACCTATATTCCAAGGTCAAATCATCTACCATCATAAGTGATATCTTTACATAATAATCGCTTGGCCGCTCCGCTTGGACCACTTAGCATACAATACATTTACTATCAAACTATTCAGACCGGCTGAGGCACAGCACGCGACATGCCCATCTGTCAACGGCGCTGCCATTATTTACGACCCGTGTGACGATTGGCGTCAGTCGACACACTGTATATATACACTATATACAGGATGTGAAGGAGACTAGAGTAAACTTTAACACTTATCCTGGACCTCCATGGTAACTATCAAACTATTCAGACCGTCTGAAGCTCAGCACGCGACATACCTATCTGTCAACGGTGCTACCACGCCGATTGGCGTCAGTCGACGTATACTGTACCTATATACAGGGGGTGACGGAAATGAGGACACAATTTCCCTGAACTAACTTTGCATCAAGCCTATTTTGAGGTAGTTAAGGCTTTAGGACCCGACTAATAAAATTAGTCGTTTAAATTTAAACGACTAATTTTCTTCTGTCAGAAACAAGAGTTATACGTTTAATGATAAATTTATAAACGTTGAAATTATAATACATATTTCCTGTTCGCCCAATATCCTCATCGGCTCGTCACTAATAGCTGTGCTAATAAAGATTTGTTAATTGTTTAAAATACTAGGTTTATGTTCTTATGAAATTCGAATTATAAAAAGAAAATGTCGAAAATATTGGTACCTACAGAGGGTACAGAATATAAATTATATATGCCTCTCTATCGCTTTTGCATATTCGAGCTACAGACGGGCAAATAGACGAAAAAACGAAGCGGTTCGCGGTAGACCCTCTAATTAAAATTCGATCAAGCGATGAATCAACGTTAAGAGTCATACGATCCTAGCTGTCATCATACAATCGAATTTATCGAAGTTAGACTCTCATTTTAGACGACATTCTGATGTTTGATATTAACATTCAAGTAACATACCTACATCATACGTAGTATAGGTACTAGTTTTCGTTTGTAGGAATTGTATAACAAAGAAATTAGAGCGAGTAGTAGTTTTACATACAAAAATTGTAGTAAAACAAAAGAAAACAGAAAATAAAGAAAATAGTTTCTTTGTAACAATTTACATGTCATTTCACGCATTCACTGCCAGGGGGCGTGGCCTAGGAATAAACTTGTATGACGGTCGACGCACATGTGGGTGTCGGGGGCAGTAAATGTGTTAATCATGTCGTTTTAAAATAAGAGCTCTTCGATTGTACGGGAGCAGTTTTTTGGCGGCGGGTTCCTGTGACTCTTAAACCATCGATTACAGTACAAGCGGAAGGAAAACCGCACATTACACCCTTTTCGTCCCGGCTCATCCTGTATACGCTGGCAGGACGCCAAAACTGATTTAATACCGGAGCAAATTGCGACAAGCGACATTACTCCGAGTCCAGGCCGCGTAATAGCACAGAATAAATAATAGTACTAAGTACAGAAGACTCACTCTCTAACAAAACGCGTCTGTTACGATCAGCACAGATATAGCCGCTAGGTGGCGACAACGCCACACGCGGCTTATGGCTTTCCCCAAAATTGGGGCCGGAACGGATGTACTTTTTAGCTACCTGTAGCAAAGCGACGAAATCGCGGAGTGAGACACGCCTGGTAATAGCCAATGTGCCAATTCATTACGTTCCGTAGCGATCGAAACGCAACTGTCACTGTCGCACTAATATGAAGAGTGATAGAGACACAAGGCGATACGATGGCGAAGCGATAGCGATTGTCACCTTGGGTGGGCCGCCAGAACGATTGAACTCTGCTTACTAGTGTACAGTTAAATTCAGAATAGCTGGTACTAATGAAGTTAACGAATGACATAATTGTGTCAGTGCCGTAATAGACAGAGGGGCTACAGCGAAAACCTAAATTCGCAAATTGCGGGGATTTTCCTATTTTACTCCAATGAAGGCGTAATTAGAGTGACAGAGAAAAATCCCCGCAATTTGCGATATTCGGTTGTGTAGGTTGCATTTAAAAGTATTTTTGATAAGATACTTGCAAATTGTTATCATTATCACTCAATGTTCGCTTGTATACTTTATCGTAGACGGGTACCTAATGGCCACGGCACGTTAATTAGCACCAGAAGTGTAAAAACGATAATTTCGTTCGTTTTATTACTGTGAGGTGGGATCATCTAAATGTTACTTTAAAATGCCATTTTTTCTTTTTAACCCTTAACACATTCATTGCCACCCAGCCAAACAAGACATCCGCGCCAGGCCACAAAAAGTTCTTCATATAAAGGTGTAGTACCTACCACGATTCCGACTATCGGGTCGTCCGGCCTGGGAACGAAATCATAAAATACCCGATAGTCGGGTTTTCGGCACTGAATGTGTTAACCAAAAATGGATGTGTGGATAAGAAAAATGGCGTAGAGAAAAAGACAAAAACCTACTGTAATAAATAAATAATATCTGGGTGACCGAGCTTCGCTCGGAAAACGTATAAAAACTCGAAAATGCGCGTTTTCCCAGAGATAAGACCTAGCTAGATCGATTTTTCGCCCCCGAAAACCCCCATATAGCAAATTTCATCGAAATCGTTAGAGCCGTTTCCGAGAGCGCCGAAATATAAATAAATAAATAAATAAATATACAAGAATTGCTCGTGTAAAGGTATAAAGGCCCATTTACACGATACAAGATTCTTGAACATTCAATACAATAAAATTGAGGCAACAAAAAACTTGCACTATCTAAACATACGTGACATTCTTGTATTCAAGTAGCAACTTGAATTCAATACTGGCATACGTGTAAACGAAGTCTAGTGCAGTTAATTGAATACAAGAAGTGCCAATCCATATTTTATTTTCGGCATGAATTCCGTACGCGAAGGTGTGTTCCTTGTCGCTGCTATAGTAGCAACTGTGTTACGAGAAAGACTGTTAGAAAAACGTAACAAAAGAAGCGTTAAAAATGCGTCCATCAAATTGTACCACACAAGTTATTAATATGGCTTATAAACATCAGCACTGCTAGATCCAATTCCCATTGAATCCTTCACTTTCTTCTTTTGAGCTTGATATTGCGTTCTTATGCCCTTAAGTTTCTTCGTTATTTCTTTGGGACCAAAACCTTCTACCCCAAATTCTTTTGAAAAAGCTGCATGGGCAATCCCGCGAGCCTCGCGGTTTTTATAATTTTTATTCTCTGTGTCCCACGAACATTGATGAATTCTATAAATTTCTATGAATTTAATTATCTCCGAACTACCTAATTTAAAATTATTTTTGCTCATTTTATCAGTTTTACCACCCACAAAGAACGTTCAATATTGAATGAAAATCTGCCAATGCAAATCGGTTCAATTCTTGCTTCAATATGGCTTCAATACATCATACTTGATTCAACTTGAAGTTTAGACCTGTCAAGACTTGCATGCAATTATTGCCGTTCAATAAATGTCTTTGGTGTAAACGAAATACGGTCAAGAATATTGCCTATCAAGAATTGTATACAATAATTGCATTCAAGATTTTGGTTATTGCTCATGTGTAAACATTTTGATTCAATTCTTGAATTCAATTATTGAAGGGCAAAACTTGCATACAATTATTGCCGATTCTTGTTCAAGAATCTTGTATCGTGTAAATGGGCCTTTAGATAAATTTTGTGTAAAGTAGGTACATACTAGCAGCTATGAAAGATCAGATCACTGATCGTGGCAATACGATTTATGTTTCAAAATTAGGGGTAATTAAGGTGGATTCAGACCAAACCAACACAGAGCTAGAACAAGAATAGAGCATTCGTTCTCAATCTTAGAATCTTCGCAAGAAAAGGAAAAACAACGAAAGAATGCTCTGTCTATGTTTACACAAAACACATTTGGTAGAGCAAGGTTAGAATGAGCATTCGCTCGTTTGGTCTAAATCGGCCTTTACATATCAGAGGCTACCGCGAAAACCGAAAATCGCAAATTGCGGGGATCTTTTACTTTTACTCCAATGAACGCGTAATTGGAGTGATAGAGAAAAATGCCCGGAATTTTCGAACTTGGATTCTCGCGGTTATAGCCCTGGTCGCTGGACAATTTCTACGGGGAGGGACAGAGAAAGGTTATGTTAATCAGCGTCAGCGTGTAAGTCAGCGAAAGGATCTAATAACCCTAATTTGCTTTATCACTTGTTAAGTAAGTACTGTGGCTTAGCATTTTTCGGAGGAGAGTAAGTAATAATCAGGGTTCGAAAGGATAATTATCATTATCAATGATAGTTATCTTGATAATTATCGTGACTTCTATGCCTGATTAAAACCTAAAATGTAAAAAACCCCCAATCATACTTTTTTGCTGTCAAAGACTTCAAAGAAAATAAATATAGGACAATTATCGTATCAAAGACTATAGGTCATCATAGACCAAAGATCACTAACTCGCGACATCCTTTTTCCAACGTTTTGGTATTCCACGCGCGCTGGACGGGCGCCAAATCAAATATAATAACAGAGCTAATTGCGACAGGCCAGTTTATGGGACGCGGGATGAACTAACCACCTGCTGCTAGGACCGGGAACTACAAAATGTGTATGCCGTGCACTAAAATGTCAGGTATATATCGCCGCTATACTTACTCAACCTCGTATCTGCAACACTAATTTGATGACAAAAACACCCGTATTCCGAATCAGGGATGTTGCGAATATCCGCATCCGCATCCGCAACCGCGGAACTTCCGCATTATTTTCAACATCCGCATCCGCATCCGCATAAAATCGATGCGGATTTAATGCGGATGCGGATGTGGAACAGGTCGGTACAGGAACGTCTTAGCATCGGCGTAAGTGCTAGACTGCTAGGTAATTTAGTCATTAACCAAAAAAACCTATTAGAAATGAGCAGTCAAGCGTGAGTTTTTGAGTGAGGACTTAATGTACGGAACTCTTGGAACGAGAGTCCGACTCGCACTTGGCTGGTTTTTTGAAATAAAAATTACTAAAATGTAATATTTGACGTTTTTTATGGTACTATCTTGACATCCGCATCCGCATCCGCATCCGCGGCTGTGAGCCTTTAAAAATCCGCATCCGCATCCGCGGATGTCAAAAAATCGGCATCCGCAACATCCCTGTTCCGAATGAAAGAAAAGCGACATTTCCATCAAATGATTGTTGCAGATATGAGGTTGAGTAAGTATAGCGGCGATATGTCAAAGGGCAAAATATCTGACAACATCACAAATCACAATACATGACACCCCACTAACAAAATTTGTCTAAGTATTCGATATGCATCTAGGTCAAAAACTTTTTAATTATAATATATGTATGAGGTTGTCTGGAAGAGATCTGTTTAGCGATAAGTCCGCCTGTTGTTACCTACATATTTGTACCTGTTCATACTTTCGTACCAATCTTTTTTGTAGTGTGCAACAAAGCATTTTATTTATAAATTTATTTATATAAGTTAAGGTTATACGTCTTTCCTGTAGACATTATAAAAAAATAAATTGACTTCAAAGGCTAACCTTTATTTCTTAAAAGCTAACTTTCATACGACCACGTTTCCCGAATGTTTTTAACCCACCTCTGCCTAATAATGGTGCAATCACACTATTCACACTGGGCCGTTCCACACATGAAATCAATGTCGGTTTCCCGGTAACCTCATACTTTATTTCGGTGACTGCATTAAGTAAATGACCCAATGTGATTGCACTTTAGTGTAGTCAGAGAGTTAGACATTTTTCCGCGAATAAGGCGAAAAGTATCAGAAAAGGTATCAAGAAATATGTTAAAGCGAATTCACTTTGAGTATTGCGACACGTTTTTAAAAGTTATGTTTCAGTCACATATATTTTCATAGGTCTTTCAAGTAACCTAGTATTTGTGAGTGTGAGCAATCCACCGAAGCGGGTAAGAAAAAAAGTTTTGCAGTTCAATTTGAGCATCTGCAGTGTAGGTACCTACTTCTGCTAGGTACTTGTATTGTCTGGTTACAATATGTCATACGTCCCTAACAAGATAAATAGAACACTAATTAAATCCAAATTAATCACCATCCGTCAGAATGTATTTAACTAAGATTTATTCAGCTCGCCCGAGGACTACAGTGTCACGTTCTCTGCCAAAGAAGTATCTTCTGTTATTAAAAAAATGGCAAGAGGAAAGTCTCCAGGTAAAGATAGCCTCAGTATTGAGCACCTGAAGTACGCCGGGGTTCACTTGCCGAGGGTCCTGGCAATGTTTTTCAATTTGTGTCTTAGTCATTGCTATCTGCCAGATGATCTGATGCACACAGTTGTTGTACCTATTCTAAAAAATAGGACCGGAGATGCCTCTGACGTGTCCAACTACAGGCCTATTACACTAGCAAACGTTATAGCTAAGATATTGGACGGGCTGCTTGACAGACACTTGGATAGGCACATACATTTACATGATGCTCAATTCGGGTTCCGACCTGGCCTATCCACTGAAAGTGCCATCCTGAGTCTCAAGCAGACTGTTCAATATTACACAGCTAGAAAGACACCTGTATTTGCCTGTTATCTGGACTTATCAAAGGCTTTTGACCTGGTATCGTACGATAGGCTGTGGCTGAAGATGAAGGAAGAGACTAACATACCTGGTGAAGTAATTTCCATTATGAGGTACTGGTACAGCAGGCAGAAAAACAATGTTAAATGGGCAGGTGCGCAATCGGAAGTGTATGGGTTGGAGTGCGGGGTGAGGCAGGGGGGGTTAAGCTCGCCTCGGCTCTTCAGCCTGTACATGAACCGGCTCATCGAGGAGCTTAGCAACACCACCGTAGGATGCTCAGTAGACGGAGTTTGCATAAACAACATCAGTTATGCTGATGATATGGTGTTGCTCAGCCCCTCGATTAGTGCGTTACAGAAAATGTTACGCATCTGTGAGTCATACGCGGAGGCCCATGGGCTTAAATATAACGCAGACAAGAGCGAGTTCATGGTTTTCAAGGCTGGCACTAAAACATATCTAGATGTTCCACCTGTCATGTTATGTGGGGCGCCGTTAAAACAGGTACAGCAATTTAAATATTTAGGCCACTGGGTCACCGATGACTTAAGCGACAATCTTGACATAGAGAGGGAACGTAGGGCGCTGGCTGTGCGTTGTAATATGCTGGCTCGGCGGTTTGCACGTTGTACTAATGAAGTCAAAGTAACCCTTTTTAGGGCGTACTGCCAATCTTTTTACACGTGTAGCCTATGGGTCAGACATACGCAGCGTGCATACGGCGCCCTGCGCGTCCAGTATAATGATGCGTGTAGGGTGCTGTTCGGGCTGCCGCGACATTGCAGCGCCTCCGCGATGTTTGCGGAGCGGCAAATTGATGGCTTTTACGCCGTAATCAGGAAACGGGCCGCCTCGATGATGAGACGTGTGCGCGGCTCCACGAACACCATCCTACATACACTGGCCGAGAGGTGGGACTCCCCGATACTGCGGCGATGGATTCAACTCCATACTACAGTGGGGAAATAAATTTTAAATAGTGTAAGTAAGTAATTTGTTTCTTGTATACTAACATAGTTTTAAGTATTTTTAATGTTACTAACTTATTAAATTATATTTTAGTTAATTTTAATTTTGTTGTGTATGTTTTATGGAATTTTATTCTGAAATAAATTATTTGAATTGAATTTATTGACAATCGCAATCATCATCATAAATATCTCACGTACTATCAAACAATCGGGTATCACCAGGACTCTAAAAGCTAAAAGAAACTAAACAAAACAAATTAAGTTTTGAATGTTGAACCTTAAGGACTAAAGCAATATAGTCTGAATTGCAATGGCAGGTTGTTCTATATTTGGTTAGTTAAAGCCAGCGTCCATTTGCAAACTGACTTTAACTGATGGAGCGAAGCGACGTGCTATGATTATAATTAATTTTGTGTCGTAACAAACACATTTATCTGATGTTAATAATATTATGACTGTACGGCAAAGATATGTTTACATTTTTCGCCTTATTACAAAGGCATCAGGTGCAAAAGTGTAAACATATCTTTGACGTCGACTGTACTTCGAAGATATAGGTATTTCAAAAGTTTTGCACAAAGCAGAGACGTCTGGTAATTAGATTACAATCTTAAAGGAAAACGAAATATTAAATTAGCTGAATTGGAATTTGAACCTCCGTAAGTGTAAATGTAAAGTACCTAAACGCGAAGAAAATTGCATTTTATTATGAATTAAGGCGTGTTATGTCTTACCCCATAAATATGATATTGGAGGGTTTCTATTCCAAATCTAACCGAACGTGAATAGATACGGAAGTAATGAGCTTTTTTGTGTTTTCCCAAGAAAGGAAAATAACCTTTTTGTCAGGTAAACGAATGCCCAAACTTATCAAAAAACATGACTTATCAGAAACAAAGTCATGTTTTTTTAAAAACATGACTTTGTTTCTGTTTCGTGAATCGTGGTATGTATTTCGATGCACAGTGGCACCTATAATTAAAATGCAATAAATAATGTTTTCATTTTCACGGTTTTACTCCGTCAATCTGTCAGATTTTTCAGCTTACTACTACCTGCCTAATTTCAAATACCCGCTAGAGGGGGAAATAATGTAATTTTAGAGTCTTTGTGGAAAGAACAGAGTCGGGGAAGTATGGGGCTCAATGCATTCCACGACTCATCGCTTTCCGAACAGACTGTAGCATAGGTTTACCTGTTTCTTGAGGTCAGTGAGGTCCCCAGAAAGGTCCAGTTCCACGTCGTCCCTGCCCACGACGCACAGCGCCAGCTTCTTCACTATCACCTTCCGGGGATCCGTGGCGTCTGTGGAGAACACACGTATTCTCAGGTTCTAAAATCCGACTCAAGAGCAAGCGATTCAACGGAGCCAACCCATGTTAGCGGCTAAAAAGTGTTTAGTTTCATTTTAGGAAAATTTTATGTACAGTGGGCCAAGAAAGTTGTCTACCAGTTTTGACAAAAGTTTCTGCGAGATCTACGATCGCTAAGGTTGACTTTTCTAACGGAGTTTAAAGTAAATCGACCTTGTCTCATGACGTTCAAACGAACCTCAACCGTAGGGTGGTAGACCACTTTCTTGGCCCACTGTACGTTAGTTTTAGGGTATTATACGGTCCGTGTTGTCTGAATCAAGTTTAATAAATAAATAGACAAATTAAAAATTTCCTTAAAAGAAATACATAACCTTTAAACGTGACAATCCAAAAACAGTTTTCTTCACAAATAACAAGACCCAATACAAATGCTTCACGT
Organism: Cydia amplana; assembly: GCF_948474715.1. Classification (NCBI taxonomy): domain Eukaryota; kingdom Metazoa; phylum Arthropoda; class Insecta; order Lepidoptera; family Tortricidae; genus Cydia; species Cydia amplana. The sequence continues at coordinate 5,349,337 of NC_086077.1, forward strand.
GTAGGGAAAAAAACAAATACCTAATTGTTATAAGGACAAAGTATGTAGATAAGTATACAATGTCCTTTACATCAGCGGTCGGCTACCTTTTAGCAGCCAAGGGCCATAAAGTAGTTAACGAAGTTGACGCGGGCCGCACTTTATTACGAGGGTAATTTGAGAAGTAACTTGTTTCGCCTACGTATAGATGGCGTTGGCGTCAACTCTGTATGTATTGATTTAGTTTAGTAGTTAAACATATTTAATATGTGGCGTCATGTCATTTTTGGCAGGAATTTGACATTTGACAGTAGTTCAAACAAAACTGGTCTTAGTTACGCGGGAAAATGGAGAAAATTGGAATTCGTGGAGTTTTTCAGTTCTTTTTTTGGAAGGCAAAACTGTGAAACAAATCCATAAAAGGATTTTACCTACGTTGGGTAGTTCGTGTCCTTCCTAGGGAACGATTTGACTTTGCGTAAATGAGTTTAAGCGAGGCAGGACATGCATTAAAGATGCACCTCGCCCTGGAGTCCCGAAAATAGCTTTTACCCGAAATCATCGATAAAATCCATGATTTAGTTTTCGCCGACCGAAGATTGAAAATACGCGAATTAGCTGAAGCCACAAACATCTCTTCTGAGCGGGTGCATTTTATTTTACACGACGATTTGCACAAGAAAAAGCTTTGTGTAAGGTAAGTGCCGCGATTACTGACTCCAGAACAAATGCGTATTCGCATGTGAACATCTGATGAAGATTTGCAGGTGTTTAAAAAAAATCCAACAGATTTTATTCGCCGTTTTGTTACTATGGATGGAACCTGGATCCATCACTACATCCCGGAGACGAAACATCAGTCGAAACAATAGGCTGGTCATGGTGAGCCAACTCCAAAGAAAGCGATATGCATTCCGTCTGCTGGAAAGGTGATGGCGTCTGTGTTTTGGGACGCAAAGGGATACTTTTAATTGCCTACCTGGCCAAGGGAAAAACTATAACTGGAGCATACTACGCATCACTTTTGGATCAGTTACAGGCGGCAATAGCTGAAAAACGTCCAGGTTTGGCAAAAAATAATGTGATTTTTCACCATGACTACGCTCCGGTGCATTCAAGTCGTGTCGCTGCACAAAAATTGTCGGAGTTACGATTGGAACTTCTTCCACACCCTACTTATTAACCAGATTTGGCTTCGTCGGACTATCACCTCTTCCCGAAACTGAAAACATTTCTCTTAGGGCGAAATTTTAAGTCCGATGAGGAGGTTATATGGGAGGTCAATGCGTATTTCGAGGCCCTTGAAGAAACGCACTTCCGTGAAGGCATAGAGAAGTTGCAGACTCGTTGGGACAAGTGCGTAGAACTTCGGAGGGATTACGTAGAGAAATAAAATAAATACATTTGCAATATTATTATTTATTCATATGAAACCAAGTTACTTCTCAAACAACCCTAATATTTATGACTTATCAGATATTGTCGTTTGTCAATATTATATACAAAAAATAGCCAGGGAGGCTCGCGGGCCGCAAGTGAGATGTTCGCAGGCCGCATGTGGCCCGCGGGCCGCTTGTTGCCAACCGCTGCTTTACATGATGCATTTACTTTAGCAGGAAAACCATGAACGAACGAAACACGTGTATATAGGTAGGTATCTTTTTGTGAGAAAAGGTAAGGTACTACTTTAGTGCGGTAGGTGCTGACGTTGTGAATTTGTATTGGACCATTTTTAATTATGGCATTTATCTTTGAACTAAGGCACTAGTACCGTTTACTTGAAAAATTAGACCAAAAAAATAAGCTAAATTACATCCATCTCAATTCATTTGTTTTTGCATGCAGACACACACACACATCATCAACGTGTCAATCATAATCAACTCTCGCGTGTATATTAGTAGGACATAGATCTACGCGTCTTCTGCAAATCCAAGTTACACATATACGTAATAACAGATTTCGAGAATTATTATATTGTTGTAAAATACGTAGAATGAAAATAAATAAATACGTTTCCTTTAGACAAAGTATATCTTTAAGCACTGTTTTTATTAAAGTCATCCTTCATACACTGGAACAAAGTTCATAATACATTGGCTATCAAAAGTAGCAGGATATTCCGATAAACTGACTGATAACTGAGATAAAACCATCATATTTGACATTCTCTAGTGCCTATCATGTTATGGTGCTGGGAAATCAGTTATGGAGATAAGGAAATTTATTAAACTATTGCTAATTTTATGTCACTAATCGAACTATGGATATTAATAATCTGAAGTGGATGTTACTGAGTGCATGGGGATATGATACAATATATTTAGTATGGAATGCTTTCCATTGCCAGTATATAAAAATATTTTAAAATATTTAGGGGCAATCTTAAACAAGTAAAGCTTGCACTATATATGGGTAAGATAAATACATACTTATACATTGATAACATCAATAGATCAGGAACATATATTAGTGATAAACATACAACACAAAAAAATCTTACCAGGATTACAGGGACCTCCTGACAGGGTCACTACCAACTAATAGCTTAAAACAGGGGTCTCCAAACTTTTTTATCGGGGGGGGGGGGTGTGTACCGGGCTGAACATCTGGAGCCTGGCTCCCGCGGGCCAGATTAGAACGCTTCGCGGGCCGGATTTGGCCCGCAGGCTGGGGTTTGGAGAGCCCTGGCTTAGAATTACTAAATTGACAAACGACAATGTCTGATAAAGTCATAAATGTTAACTAAGTATGGCCTGCGTCAACTTTGTTAACTACTATGTGGCTCTTGGCTGCTAAAAGGTTGCCGACCGCTGGCCTAGAAGACTGTTTAAATATAGTTTTACATAAAGCTATATTATAGCTATAGTGAGATCACATACCAACAATAACAGTTCCGATCTGCGCCTGCCCCAAAAGAGCCTCCTTATATTTCCGCAAGGACTCATCCTCCTGGTCCGCCGCCAGGATCTCCTCAATGGTTTTCTCCGGGGGAGGCTTGTAGGTGGACTTGATTTCCTCCTCCTCACCCTCCGGTGTGTGTGCTACTTCGGGTTCACCGGACATTGTTCTAAAACAAATTTAAAAAAAAAATTCGTTGTGTTTCTGTTTTAGCCATTTTATGTTTTAGATTATGAGCTAGTTCCTTAAAATGATTGATAATTTTGTTAAGTGGGTGAATCATTTTATTTTATTTTATTTTATTCGGGATGCTTACTGCCTAATATACATAGGTTGATAGACTTATATATATAATGCTAATTAACAAAAATATAAAGGTCTCGAAATAGCCAAATATTACACTGTATACGTAAATAGAATACACGTTAGAAATTACGAACACAAACTTAAGTCGGGTATCGTTAACTATCTATTGACAATAATATTTTTAACATTATTAATCTTACTATGAAACAAATACACATCGGGCATATCATTCAATTCATTAAATAGCCTAGTTGTTCGGGGGAAGAAACATTTTTTACGAATGTTATTGCGAGAAAGAGGGATGCGAATCAGGGGCCTTCTGCGCAATTGCGAGGCAGGTAAATAGAATTGTACTTTACTCACAAGATCCGGGGAATCAACTATACCTTGGGCTATTTTCATTAATAGACTTACATCATTTGCCGATCGTCTTTTAAATAGAGGGGCAAGGTGGAGTTTTTGGCATGACATAGAATAGTTGCTCACAGGCAGCTTAAATTTAAAAGTGAGGAATCTAACAAACTTCTTCTGTATTTTTTCTATATTATCCGCATAGGTACATCTTATAGAACGGGTTCCATATTTGAGAAGCATATTCAAGTTTTCATTTTTTTAAAGTCACTAGCAGAACGAATCAGAAAGCCAAGAGCTTTATAAGCTTTGTCAGTAATACTTTCTACATGCTCATTAAAAGTAAGTTTATCATCATATATGACACCTAGATCGCGACAGGACTTTTTAGTTATAAGGTTTTGTGATATAAATCTGTATACACTTTTATAAACATTTCTTTTCCTAGTAAAACTCATACTAAAGCATTTTGATACATTTAAATCTAAATTGCTGTTTTTACAATACAAGTCCAATCTATCCAAATCCTCTTGCAATAATTTGGCATCAGATTCACTATTAACTATTTTGAAGATTTTCATATCGTCCGCATAAAGCAGAAACTCACTATTGATAAAAATTGAACCAATATGTTATTCTTGTCACTCGTTGCCATGGTTACATTCCCCTGGGTCACTCTTTATCCCACAGCATTGATATATAATAAATAAATAAATAAATAAATATTGGGGGACATCTTACACAGATCAACCTAGCCCCAAACTAAGCAAAGCTTGTACTATGGGTGCTAGGCGACGATATACATACTTATATAGATAAATACATACTTATATACATAGAAAACATCCATGACTCCGGAACAAATATTAGTGTTCATCACACAAATAAATGCCCTTACCGGGATTCGAACCCAGGACCATCAGCTTAGCAGGCAGGGTCACTACCCACTAGGCCAGACCGGTCGTCAATAATAAAAGTCAATAATGAAAGTTGCTTTAAATAATGTACATATGGCCCTATCCTTTTTGACCCACATTTTTGAGCCTTTGGGAGACGACAGGTTAAAACCTGATTTTTAGGCATTGAAATTCTCCAAACACGCTTATAAACCCTTTCCATAGGGGATTATCTACCAAGTGTGTCAGAAGTAGGTGGTGGACACTCTCTCTCTCTCTCTCTCTTTAGCCCTTTTCTACCCTTCGGGTGTAGGCCTCCTTCATTTTTCGCCATTCGTCATGGTTCTGTGCAACCTAGAGCCATCTCATCCCTGCAGTCCTTTTGATGTCGTCCTTTTGAGGTGGTGGACAATGTCTTCTAACTATGCTATGTCTCTTGGCTGACCGGACAGAATAACAACAAGAAATAGTTAATCCACCCATGTTACATATTATCCGTTATGTCCATTATAATTTAATACTATGCATAGGATCCATGTTAAGTTGTTGGGCCACATGAGTTTCTCACATTACATTTGACAGGGCTAATAAATACTTTCTGATTGATACTCCCCTCTCAAACATTAACCTATTTGATAAAATAAGACCACTAAATAGTATCTTGTAGGTTAGATCTTATTAGGTATGATTATTAATTTGCAATGTATTTCAGTCAGTAATATCAGAACCAATTAGGTATAATGTATTAATATACATTTTTTTAAAATCTTAATTTAAATAATTACAAAATAGGTATGTTTATGTTTGAGCATTTATAAATTAAGGCAACCTAATATACAGGCCTAATAGGGAAGTATATTACAAGTGCCTTTATCTTAGTTGTTAGCAAACAGGATAAAAATACTAAAAAAATATTTTTTACTTAACCTACATTTTATAAAATGCATAGAACACAAGTACACAAGTTACAGTGCAACAAAAAAGGGAATGTGTTATATTCTAATCTAACAGAATCGTTTCTCATAAATTATTAACATTCATTTACCTACTTATTTTAAATTGGGTGCATTAAACATGAGATACAGAAAACATGTAAAAACTTTTCTTGAATAAGAAAGTATTTTCTAGAATATATTAAACAAGTCTAAATAAAATACGATTTATTACCACACGTAAGCGTGGTGTCAGTTTTTGGAGCCGCCCAGGCCCATGGAGATTCATAAAAAAAAACTCGAAATCAACCATGAATTAAAGCGATGACTGGAACCGTTATTTATATCCATGAAAGTGCATTGACAATGACGCACGGTTCAGTAGCTTGTACAATAACAGATATAAGCGGCTTCGGCACCGTCATTAAGTACATCCCAAGCTTATCAGACTCGGAGAATGAACGGGTTAAATAAACTATTAACTTCTTACTTACTTTTCTAGTAGCTCTCGGCGACACTAAGAAAACTAGACGATTTTTAAGCAACAACTAATTATATTTCAATGAAATCACTAAATAATCGCACAAAACTATAAATGCAATTTACAGATTTGTAAAATCTATAGATCAAAAATGACGGACGAAATGCTTCCGGCCACAGAGTGATAAAAAATTGATTAATTTGGAGGAGTGTATCCTCGTTTCCGCTTTTGTTGCTTTTTAGTTGTCTATGGCTTATCATTATCCTAATCACTTCGTTATTCGTGATCGTATTTTGAAATTTTGCCTGAATAAAGTGATTATAAAAGAAATATAGCTGGTCAACCAAATCTTGTCAGAAAAAAAAGACGCGAAATTCAAATTTTCTATGGGACGATATCCCTTCGCGCCTACATTTTTCAAATTTCCCGCCTTTTTCTACTATCAAGATCTGGTTGACCAAGTATATATGCAGCATGCGGGATGCAGCAAGAATGCTTGATCCCGATGACAAGATTACCCAGGTTATGTAATCAGTTTGGCTTGTGGGTGGGTAGGGGTACAAACCATGATGTGAGTTCACGAGTAGCTTAAAGCCCCCTCCACACTCGTACGCGAATCGCGGCGCGAAGCCGCGAACGCGAGTGTCGATCTTCGCAGACAGTGCGACCGCGATTCACGCACATAGTCTGGATGGGGCTTTAGCTTTGTAACTTTGTAATAAGTTCGCGGTGCGGTGCGGTAGTGTGTTACTGCTTAACTTCCAACAAGCATTAAACAACTGTACCGATATTCGGAACCTAAAGTAATATATTGAGAGTGGCAACACTGTAGTAAGTCGTATTGTCCTTTTCTAGCATATACGTCCATCTCTCTCCCACACCCCCACCACTTCAGGCAGTTGCTTTTGACACTTTTGGCAGTTATAAACAAAAGCAAAATTCTAACTCATTGGCTTGCTGTTTTTCCATCTGGAAGGTCGTGAAGCTAAACTGCTGGTGAGTTTTTGAATTTGTACCCCAGTTTAGCTGACTATATTGAAAAACAGTTTCTAACGGCTTTTGCCGTTCGAAATATGTAAATATTTAAATTTAGTTGTCCGTTAAACTATCTAGCAAATAAAAATGATCCGGAATAGTGATGTGCAAGTGTTTTCAAAGGCTGCCTGCGCGCACCGTGGCTATGCCAATGAAAATACTAAAACACATGGTAGAAAACACATCGAGCTGGTAAAGCGTGCACGTGTCACCATTATAATTTAATTTTATTAAGTCTCTTCCGAGTCTTGTTAGTTTAAATCTTTGTGTGTGTATAATAACGGTTGAAATTATATAATACTTAAATGGTGATGTGTGGAGGTATACCCTTCAAGTGATTTGTGTTTTCGAATACGAAAGGATCGGATAGTTAATACGTGTTACGTAGAACCTACGTATTAAGGTAGAAGCTTATAGGCGTGTAGGTTTTTTATCTGTCCAAGTATCTATCAGCAATTTATCTTTTTATCCCGTTCCGGGTTAATATAATATTGCAAAATTAAATTTTTGGTAATAAACTTGCTGATAAATAACGTGTACCCAATTAGGAGTCGACGAAGTCCCGCTTCGCGGGGCTTTTATTTCCGCTCTAAGGGACACAAGGTAACGAACAAACCTACATCGCAAACATTGCATTTATTTTTGTGGAAAGTGAGTACTTCGGCAGTACATAAACTTAAATCTGACTAGACATAGAGAGAGATTAGCATGGCTCTGCGCAAGAATGACATGCGAATTCGTGAAGTATTTCACTCTGTATCTACCAACTTATATCTCTCCAACTAGTTAGTTCTTTGATTTTATGTAGGTAGGTACCTACTTAAATATATAACTTAGCAGGTACTTACAGCTTAAAAGGTTCAGGAAAAGAACTCTTGCATGTAGGTGCTACATGTGCTTGTGTTATTTTGAATTTGAATAACTTGATTATTAATTCTATACGTAACTACATACAAGAGGGTCAATTCTTAAGCCTACCTACCTACCTACATAAATAGTACACTTGTAAACGTTTCAAATAAAATCGGAAGCCTGTGACATGGAAGGGCATTACCGATACGGGAATCTTTAGATTGATTCATTGACGAAGACGCATGGTTTGGTTCATATTGTCAAATTATATTAGTTAACTGTAGAGTTAAAGTTTAGTTTTGGCAAATCTGCGCGTCACCGTGAATGACACTTTCTAAAAGTGCCTGTTAAAGGCTGCGTAAAGCCTTTCACCTTGTCGTGCAAGGAACCCGCAACTTAGGGAATATTACCTACCCATAAACTCAGGGTATTTGATTTGAATGATACTTATTCTTAAACTTACGTCTGTTATGGTTCCACCTGCTAAGGTGCGCCTAAGAGAATATTTTATTCGTTCACAAACTAACATCAAGTTATTTGTGATGAAACCAATATATTATGTACCTATCTAAGCCTGCGCAAGGCTGCCATGTTTCCACCTGCGTAAGGTGTGCCAAAGAATCTTTGATTCGTTCACAAACTGACGTCAAGTTATTGATGATGATATTATAACCTATGTAAGCCTGCGCAAGGCATGTCAGACATACTCATAGAAATATAAATGATATGGTCATAACACAGGCGTGCGAGTAGACCACAATCACAAAAATATTACAAGGATGAAGTTGTAAATACCTCTTTTTAGAGAAAGTAAAAAGGGTTTAAAATAATGTTTTGGGTAAAAATCAGTCGAAATAGGCAAGGCTTCGTTATTAGAGTTTTCATTTTTGTTTACCAATCTATTTCAAGGGTCCCGAACACCCTATTGGCTAAACCCAAAATTGGGCTAATTAACTGTGGTAAAAGTGAAAACTGTTTTCCATTTACATAACATTTCTAAAATTATAATAGGTAAAATAAAAACCTAAGACTCCAGGCCTATCTCGACTCATTTTTATTTTAAAGATGAAAAAATCTTTGCACCCTAATATAAAATTGTGGTCTGGAGACGCTAAGCCTCATAACTTGGGCGGCATAGATAATACTAAGAGATTTATAGTTACCTAATTTCGACTATAAGCCCAGGCAGAATATTGATAATTAGAATAAGGAGTGGTCAATCCCCCAAGGTCCAGATAATCTGTGGACTCTAATTAAATCAGGCTCAGTAAGCTCACGACACGACAGAGCTTACGATTTCATTCTGAAATAAGCTATGTTTACAATATATATTACCCATGGTGTGAAACAAACAGCCTGCTCAAGGTGTACAAAGGGTCCGTTTAACGGCCCTATAAATATCTAAAAACCTTTGAAGTCTAGGCCTGCTATGGCAGACTAGAAATAAATAGATATGATCCCAATGTAAGAGCAGCTCACAGTTGTATAAATTATATTTGGCTGGAGAGCACTAGTCTTTCAGTTAACATGTTTACGAGTACCTACCTATGTACACGACATGACCAAGGTTACCTACCTTTTTACATAATTATTATATCCCTGACTGCCATGGTATAGGAAAATTATCATGTGCTGGCGGTGCTGCACAAGCATGTTTGAAATAAAATATACAAAACTGGCCTAACGGGCGTTTATGAATTATGTGTTTTACACCCTTGTGTCTGTATTGTGACCCTGGAAGTTTTAAACCACCTGTATCGTAAGTGCTCCTATGCACGGATTAAGTTTATAATAAACTACCCATGCCCTAACCTCAAGGGCAAGTGCTTCTATGCACGGACCAGATACTGTTATCACTTATTTCACTTATCATGACTGTCATAGTTTGATACTACACGTTTAATAAATTTAAGACCCTGGAATGTACCCACTACAAAAGGTTTTTAAAAAACAGTGACTGAATGGTTTGCACGAACGGTTCTAGCACAACTTCTGGGCGGTCACGTCTAGGGCATGACCCTCTAGTTTTCAATTAGAATTATAGCATTGTGATACTGTTCGCTTTGCACAATAAAATAAGGAAACAGGAGCACGCCTTGCGAAAAGGCGAAGCTATTTTGAAACGCAAATCTTTCAAAAATAGATTGAAATATATAAATAATTATGTTTTTGCTGTGGAACATGTAATTGTACACCCAAACAAATGCAATCATTTATTATATGTTAGCAAAACTCTGCCAAAGTGTTAGTCTGTCTCTACAGTGTAACCTGAAGGCATCAATGCACATGAATCTCTTGAAACATGGTGGATTAACTAATTTACACCCCGTCTGTGTCTTGCTCCTACCAAATCCACGAGTTGAGGACCTCAACCTATCTAGGCACCCTTCTTGCTCGAGACCTGTAAAATAATCTCATCATGCAGTCAAGTGTCGGAAAACCAGGTCCACACTCTTAGCGCTACCGTGAACCTATCTAAGAAGTCTGTATACTGCCTTCCAGGAGGCGGGATGTTAATAGACTAGCCTATATAGTAGGCCAGAGATATAGTATACAAAAGCACACTGGCCCAAATCCACTAATATTATATGCATTTCAGAATATAAAATAATTGACAATTCTGCGTATATTTGATATCAAAAAGTTACAATTACCTACCCTTAGGTCATAAGGAGGATAAATATACATAAATATCAAATAGATTCGACAAAGTGTTGACTCTAGCATTGGATGAAATAGGTTCCTCTTAAACGGCCGCTGCGCTGTTGGCTTTGGGCCCACGGGTGCCCGGCAAATGGTCGGGGACCCCATGGTTCCCGCACAGTTATTGCAAATAATGTAAAATCACAAAATAAACACACAAATTTGCATTTTGGTTAAAAACACATATGCGATGAGCTAAGGTTTCGAATTAAGTACCTTGTTCTTAATCTGGAAAGAGGAAACTGAATATTCAGGATTAAGCTATGTCTATGAATGGTTTACATAAATTAAGCCCCTTTAGCGTTCAGAAACAATCAAGCTTATGTCTACTAGTATTAGGCACCAGATAAGGTAAACTACTCATACTGCATATGTATAAAATTAATGAGTACAATTAAGGTCACTTGATGATAGCTAAACATGAATATAAGCAGAATGAGCTGCACCTATACAAATATCATTGATAAAGCTCTGTGGCAATTCTACATTAACCATTTGAACGCCAAGAGCACCAAAAAGCGTCGTAACTAGTGCCCACATGAGTATTATGATATGGCTTAAGCTCTCAAAGTAACCTTCACAATTTTAAGTAAGGTTTGTTTAGGTACATTAGCTCGCGTTCGCGTTAGTAAAGCGTACAAACGATTAAATGCATTTTATAGCTATAACCAAGTATATAGCTCAGGCGGACCCCGGGTCCTCGCGCCCCGCGCGGGGGCACAGCTGGGATTGACGCCAGGATGATGATGAACCAAGTATATAGCTCACCCTGGCTCACAGTCATTAAAAGAATTCAGTAAAATCATTAAAAGTATTCCCTATGACATTTTATTAAGTACCTACCCAATATACCTTGTGGGTAGTGATAGTGATATAACGAATATTTAAATTGTTCGTCTACTTAATCCTGAGGGATTCTGGAAATAAGAAAGGTCTTGTCCTTGTTATATCCTGCAACTGCTTACCTTACTAGATAATTATTATCAAATTTGTCAATAATTGGGAGTTATAAATAAAAACTACTCGAGTACTTTATGATTTTTATCTTTTCATATTTGAATTACATTACTCCATATCACAGATGTTGTATGCTCCCTGAAGAGTAGACTGACTTATCTCATCTCCTTTTACATAGTTTCACATACATATAATTAAGTACTATAGCATCCTTGTGGTGACTCACTTATTTTCGTTGAAAATTTATAAGTACCTACATTAAGTACATATATAAAATGTAAAGTTAGTATCATAATATAATGGTATATAAAATTGTATGCTTTACTAAATACCTACCTCTCTCCTCACAGGTGTTAAAATAAAGGGTGTACTACATAATTAATTAAACACTCATAATATAATAATATTACATATACATAATATGTAAGTACATGTATAATCACATTGGCTTGGCGTCTTCCCACCACCAGGCGATAACAAACACGTCTCAATATATTACTTTAGGTTCCGAATATCGGTACAGTTGTTTAATGACAGCGTTTTACACAAAAATAAAACGCTAATTAAATAACTTACCATATTCGGAACCTAAAGTTTTAATCCTGCCTGGTGTAAATATGTATAATTTTGAGACAATGAGTTAGAATTTTGCTTTTGTTTATAACTGCCAAAAGTGTCAAAAGCAACTGCCTGAAGTGGTGGGGGTGTGGGAGAGAGATGGACGTATATGCTAGAAAAGGACAATACGACTTACTACAGTGTTGCCACTCTCAATATATTACTTTAGGTTCCGAATATGGTAAGTTATTTAATTAGCGTTTTATTTTTGTGTAAAACGCTGTCATTATTTACTGAACACAACGCAATGGAAAATCATAGACCATTCATAGACAATAGCAGTTGGCAAAATAACTAGACTGTCATTGTTGTCACTTCTCAATGTCGAAAATGTCAGCTGGATGTACAATGTTTTGGTATTTTTTCTTTAATAAAATATGTGAAAGTTGACCAATTTCTAACTAGAGACAATGATTTTGAAGTAGCAAAACTATAGCATAAAACATAGAAATGATTGTAAGTACCTTTAAGTATGAAAAATATAAATACCTATATTATCTTTAAGAAGTGATTTATATTATATTTTAGACTTTTGAATTTCAGATTTCAAGACTCTTGCTCCTACGACCATTCTGTAGGGACAATTTTAGACCAAGTATTAAATACTGTACAATAAAAACTGAAGCGGAGATATTAAAAGAAAAGGAACTTGAGCGGATAGCAAATGACGTAATAATTACAAATATTTAACCTTTTAAACGTTGGAGCTGTAGGTTACTGTCCCAGCAGCTTTGGCTGGTTTTGTCCGTCCGGATTAGCGAGGAACTACTGTACTACCAAATTGTGGTTGTCGACAAAAATTAAATAAATAATTCAACCTACATACGTCCCACTGCTGGGCACAGGCCTCCTGTCAGCGAGAGGGATTGGGCTTTATTCCGCACGCTAGCCCACTGCGGATTGGGGACTTCACATACACCTTTGAATCTCTTCACAGATGTAGGCAGGTTTCCACACAATGTTTTCCTTCGCCAAAAAGCTAGTGGTAAATATCAAATGATATATCGTACATAAGTTCCGCCCTACTATATAATATTATAATTGCGAATATAACTTTGCCTGTCTGTTACCTCTTCACACTTAACCCTTAAATGCATGACTTTTTCTTTTTGCCTGAAATTAATATATGTATCACATAATTGTTTGCCGATTCTATGAAAAATAGTAAAAAAAATATAACTTCGATTTTCACTGCGAAATCAGTGTTAGAAGTTGAATTGGCTAAATCATATTTATGTAAATATGTAATTTTCAGTCATAGATATATGATTTTTTTTTACTACCATTAGAAAGGTACACTATTTGTGATATACCTATGATAAAGTTTGTAAATATAAAATAATTACAAACCCCGAAAAATCTGCCCAAAATCACATACTAAAAATCATCAACTTCCAGGTTTTTCTAAGTTTTCCGACATTTCGTCTATAAACAAATGTAATTTTTATAAATTAAAATACTCTGTAAATTTATGTAATAATTCGGAAAGTTTATTAGTTTTACTATTGAAATAATATACAGGAACAAATAGAATTTGTTTAACCATTAATTTGTGAGCTGTCTAATGCTTTGTAGACATTTGGCAACACTATGCATTTAAGGGTTAAATTTGGGATGAAGATAGTTTGTGGACGGGAGACGGACATAGGCTAGTGTTGATATTAATATACTAAATGGTTCTCCCTATGTCATATGTTTTAGGCATCAATAGATGAACCTCCAACCGCATGCTGCCAATCTGGATGCTCCAACTGTGTCTTCATAGTGTGGGCGGAGACCTTGAGTAAGAAGATGAATAATGCCGGCCCGGAGATAGCAGAGAAGATCTTGAAGTCTGTTGAAGACCCGTCTCTGAAAGCCTACTTGGAAATGGAGCTAAGGCTGCGAGGAGTTAAGAAATAGCTTCATTTAGTTAGTAGAACTTATACTATCAAATAGATAGTAACAGTCAAAGTGGCCATATTGTAACACACCTATGTTACCATAGAAGTAACAATGTGTTCTGATATATTTGGCCACTTTACCGTTATTATCTATTTGATGCTACCTGTACAGTATGCACATAATGTTGAGCTAGTCATCTTAGTCTAAACCCAAAGTCACTACAAAGTCATTTATATTAGACCTGTATGTTGTATGTCAATTTTGATTTACTCCATTTGTTTGTACTTTGTACATTTTAAAACCATAGAAATCAAGAGATTACTTGTAAAAAGTTGTTACTTGTTAGTATTAAATTAATTTTGGAGGGTATATTTAATGTAATAGCAGTAGCTAATCTTTTAGCAAATATTAATACCTATAGGTATTTATTCTAAGAAATAAAATTAATGTTACCATTAGTTGTTAAGCTAAAATCCTCTTGTATAATACACACATACCAAATACATTATTTATTTTGCAAAATTAATTGTGTTTAGGTGCATCAAATGCGATTTAAAACCCAAATATTTTCAGACTTGTCCAATTGTCAATAACAGGTAAGGACACAGAAAATGCGTACAAAGAAGATTGTAAAAGTATAGCACCACCTACATACAGTGGCGGATTTGCCCTAAGGCCCAGTAGGTCGGGGCCTAGGGTGGCAAGACATTAGGGACGGCAGTGTATGTGATGGGTGCTGAGAAAGGGGCGGCTATTAGTTATTACAGGTTCTAGAGCGGCAATGCCGGCAATGACTGCAAATCCGCCACTGACTACATATAGTTGAGGCAGGATTCGATAACTTCTTTACTATTCTCTGGTATAGGGAATTAATTCGAGCTATCACCACCTACATACAGTGGCGGACTTGCCCTAAAGCCCAGTAGGTCGGGGCCTAGGGCGGCAAGACATTAGGGACGGCAGTCTATGTGATGGGTGCTGAGCTGCTGAGCAAGGGGTGGCTAGTAGTTATTACAGGGCCTAGGGCGGCAAAGACTGCAAATCCGCCACTGACTACATATAGTTGAGGCACGCACGATACGATAACTTCTTTACTATTCTCAGGTATAGGGAATTAATACTCGGGTCTCTAAATACCAATTGTCTACGCCTATAAAACTAGAGGTCGTAAAATCTCTGCCAGCAGGCGGAGTAAATATTTGCATAGGTAGTACTTATTTATTTGTTTAAATACACAGTTATACTTTTACTACATACCTACATATTAGCCAGCATTTTCGCGCTACGTAAAACTAAATAAGAATAATTACATTACAGTTAGAAGTTGTAACTGTGAATGTTAATTGAATGTGCAATTACTTTTTACATTTGATTGTAATGTAATTAGTAATAGCAATTACATTTTTTTATTGTAATTGTTAATTTGTAATTCAATTTCTTGCCCAACCCAACACTGCTACTAAGAAAGCAATTTTGCTGTCAAAACAACAAACTACGAGGGGCGTTCAAAATATTCTCGGTATTGATATCTTACAACCTCTTCTAAAATTTCTTTCGTTACTGGCCGCTAAGGTTTATTCATTGACATTAAAAAAAAGTATAATTCGAAGCGAGATGTTCTTTTGTTTTTCTGCAATTGCTGAACAAACATGAACATCATGTGGGAATTGACAATGTTAACTAAATTAGAACATCGATGCGTGATAAAATTCTTGACAAAACAGGGTAAAAATCAAAAAACCATAAAAGAGGAAATGGATCGTGTTTACCGTGAGTCTGCTCCTTCTTTATCTACCATTCAAAAGTGGTCAAGCGAGTTTAAACGTGGAAGGGAGAGTGTTGAAGACGACCCTAGACCTGGCCGGCCTGTAGTAGCTACTTCACAAGAAAATATTGATAAAGTGGAAAAACTTATATTGGAAGATGGTCGAGTGAAGGTAAAATCTATAGCACAAGTAACCAATCTCTCTATTGGTACCATACATGATATTATCCATGACCATCTTAATATGTCAAAAGTAAGTGCAAGATGGGTTCCGCGAATGCTGACTCGGCTTCAAAAAGGCATGCGTGTAGCTTGTTGTTCCGATTTTATTGACCTGTGCGGTGAAAATCCTGATGAGGTGCTGCAAAGAATAGTTACTGGAGATGAAACCTGGGTTCATCATTATGACCCAGAGAGTAAACAAGAGTCCATGCAGTGGCACATTAAGGGTTCAGCTCATCCCAAGAAGTTCAAGGTCATCCCTTCAGCTGGCAAGGTCATGGCCACGATATTTTGGGATTGTGAAGGAGTATTACAGATCGATTATAAAGAAAAAGGTGTAAATATCACAGGACAGTACTACGCTAACATTCTACGTCAATTAAAGGATGCAATCAAAGAAAAGAGGCGAGGAAAGTTAACCAAAGGTGTTATGCTTCTGCATGACAACGCCCCCGTCCATACTGCTCATATTGCCAAGGCAGCTATTGTTGAATGTGGGTTTGAAACTGTTACTCACCCACCGTATAGTCCGGACTTAGCCCCCAGCGACTTCTTTTTGTTCCCCAATCTTAAAAAGGATCTGCGTGGAAATAAATTTTCCGATGATGAAGCATTGAAGGCGGCAGTGGAGGAGCATTTTTACACCAAAGATAAAAAATATTTTTATGCAGGATTAATAAAAATAATTGATCGATCTTTTAAGTGTATGAACATAGGGGGGGAGTATATTGAAAAATAAAAATATCAAACTTTTCGTACTTGTTTGTTTTCATTCTCATACCGAGAATATTTTGAATACCCCTCGTACATATTATTACCTATTTCAAGTTACACGAAATCTCCCCGAATTGTTGTGTCAACCAGATCTTGACAGTAGAAAAAGGCGGCAAATTTGAAAATGTAGGCGCGAAGGGATATCGTCCCATAGAAAATTTGAATTTCGCGCCTTTTTTTACTGACAAGATTTGGTTGACCAGCACTTATTAAACGTATTTTAAAAACTAAATAAAACAAAATTAAAATACTAAAAAAATTAGGTGGTAACAATTGGTTTAGGTATATTACGCGGGAATCATCCATTTCTGGACGAAGGCACGAAGGACGAAGGTATATCCTTAGGGACTGCGATAGGCAGTGAGGCTATTTTGAGCCCCGGCGACCTTTGGAGTAAATAAGTATTACATAATTTGACAAACTTTGGAGGCTAGTAAACCTGGATGGATATCTCATAGGTACTTAGAGATAACCAGGTTTACTCTATTATACCTACTTACTGACATTAAGACCCTGTCCAACGATAATACGAAACGAAACATCCCTACTCATACTATACCTAAATGTGATAGTAACTCACGTAGATACCTAATACCTAGGTAGGTCGATCAAAAAACTTAAGATCGCGTTGAATAATGTAGGTACTTAAATTACCTAGGTAGGTACCAACAGTCATCCCCCCCCAGCCCCCATGCCATGCCATGCCATGTCAGGCTCCCATGAGCCGTGGCAAAATGCCGGGATAACGCGAGGAAGATGATGAGGTACCAACAGTCATCGTCTTCCTTGCGTTATCCCGGCTTTTTACCACGGCTCATGGAAGTCCGCTTGGCAACTAATCTCAAGAATTGGCGTAGGCACTAGTTTTTTACGAAAGTGACTACCAATGCCATCTGCCAAAAAAAATAAATTGATATTATCATTTTTGTAAACTACAAAAATTATAATATCAATTTTTTTTTTCCATTAATGGCCTTTAGTTCCAATAATATTTGAGCAAAATTGGGGATTCGTCCGTCTCATAGATTTGGAGGAAAAAAATAAAATACTTTTGGGGTTTATCGGGTATTGTGGACCCCCAGGGGGTCGGAGGGGGTTTAAATTGTTGTGCATAGTATTATCCTCTTAAAAGGCATCGTTTTGTTATAGTTACAAACCAAAAGCTCAGGGTGCAATTTTTCAAAGGCTATCCTGCTACACCCTTTACGTACTACCAGGCGTGGCTCACTCCGCGATTTCGTCGCTTTGCTACAATTGCTACAGGTAGCTAAAAGTACGAGTACATCCGTTCCACACCAATTTTGGTGGCTACCCATAAACCGCGCGTGGCGCTGTCGCCACCTAGCGGCCATATCTGTGCTGATCGTAAGACTCGTTTTGTTAGAGAGTGAGTCTTCTGTACCTAGTACTATTATTTATTCTGTGGTACTTACTGTAGGCATTTAGGTAGTTGATAGTTACGCGATAGTTATATTCGCTTGCCCTTTTCTCATTTTAATCGAACGGGTTGGGTATCGTTTGATTTAAATTACATTCGCAATTGGTCGTGTTCTTTGGGATTGACTTAGGGTAAGTTGTGGTAGGTTTATGTAATTAGTCGGGACGGGATCTTAAACCTACAACGGCATCCCCTAAAGGCGTCGTGTTTGTGTAAGAACTCGCTTACAGCCGTATTCTGATTTTACACGACCCTAATAAACCATTGTTACCTATGTTAAAGTTTTGATATAGTTATGATGCGCAACGATAAGTACCTAACCACCGCAATAAAAAAAAAACAATAAGAGAAATCTTTAAGATTGTACCAATAATTTTGGCGTGTGCGTGACATTTTTTCGCTAAGATATGGCGATAAAAATGTAACTTAATGTTTATTATTAGCTTGCTCAACTATTATTCAGTTCAATTTAGTAGTTAGTGACTTGGCAAAGGTATGCTGTCAAGAGGAAATTACAAAAAATAAAACCCAGAAATACAGAAATTATTTTATTTACCACGGCTTTAAAACCAAATATTTTGTTAGAAAGCTATAAACGTTAATGTGCTGTATTTAGGTAATTTGAAATTACCTATACCTACATATACAGTAATGTTAGTCTACAATTACAAAAAAGTATTATTAATTTATTACTTTATGAACCGAAAAACCTAAATTCTAAAATTAAAAAATCTAATAAACTATCGAGAAATATTCAATAAACACATTGACAATAAAATTTAACACTACCCATTTAAAAAAAATGAAGCTTACTAACTGTGGCGGTCATATATTTTCATACTTTTCGTTTTATTCTTGCTCTCCAAAGCTAACCCTCTTACATTGTTTTCTAAGCGACTTTGGATCAACAACAGCGTATACTAGATTCGTTATTCCACACAAGTTTTTCTCCATGTCTATTTTGAAGTAACCTTCGTCGCCCCACCGAGCGCCCCACGAGTTTTTGACCAGCCAGTACCTTTTACCGTTTTCTTTCCCGTAACCTACTATGAGTACGGCATGAGTTTGACTTCCCGGAACTGATAGACTGAAAAAAATATAAAATTACTCAAACGAACATATCAAAATTATTATGTCGACTGTCAAGCATTTTTGGGATGAAATTACGCGAGTTACCTGTTTAAAATGTTTTAATTATAGGTACCTACCTATATTCTTAAATCAGGCTAAAATACATAGTAAATACGTAGGTACCTATTTAGATACCTACAAGCAAAGGAGTATGAATTTCTGAAAATATTGATTAAACTTTTTCAAGTGTGTCAAAAGTGATTTCAAGTACCTACTTACTTAGGCAGCAGGTAAATTGTAAATAACCAGTTTTAAATAAAAGTCAATTTAATTATAAATTATAAAAAACCGGCTAACTGCGAGTCGGACTCGCGTTCCAAGGGTTCCGTACATTAAGTCCGACTCACGCTTGACTGCACATTTCTATTAGGTTTTCCAGTCATCTACAGATTCTACAGGTAAATAACTAATTTGAGTATTTTTTTCAAAATTGTAGACTCAGTAGTTTCAGAGATAAAGGGGGAGGTCGGAGACAGACAGATAGACGCACGAGTGCTCCTATAATTATCAAAACACTAGCAATTATTTTCATTCGATCATAGCTTACGTTTTTTGCTGGTGGCTTTATTTTTAGGGTTCCGTACCTCAAGAGGAACAAACGGAATCCTAAAAATAAAGCCACCAGCGAAAACAGTAGGCCTAAGCTATGCGCGAATTAAAATAATCGCTAGTGTTTTGATAATAAATAAAAACTATAGAATACTGAATTACTGATCTTACCAGGTCTTATCATCGTACACTCCAGAGCGATAGTAATACAACGACCCCGGTACATGCATTACGGTCGCCAGAGGACCGTGCTGGCGAAGGGCGGCCTAGAATGGAGAGAAAACATGGTCAGTCGGGATAAGTGCGATCATGGGCAAATTACATCTAGAATAGAAGCCATCCATCGTAACTTCGCCTTAAACCAGGATGGTGCGGTCAACATAAGAGACCCTCTAGAGTATGTCCAAACTAACTTGGCACTTACCTAATAGAACATAAGAACACAATACGACGCCATGGAGAGGCTTGTTGTTCAGGGCAGAGTGGGCACAAGACCCAGATTGCGGCCCTCAATGTGATGGACCGACCAAGTTAAAGGTCTCACCGTCATCTTTAAATCTGTGCGAGCGGAATGCAGGGAATAGAGAAGCATGGCGATGGCGGGAAATAACGCAAAAGGTCGTACAACGACCCCAATGACCACGACTGCTCTGACAAGAGTATTCAACTGAGAAGGAACATATTAATAGTGAGAGAGTGTCCGTCGCGCCTACATATTCGAAATTTTTCTAGTTGGCTTGCCGATAGGATGTCCAGCGCCAGATCTGATTTTAAAATTTGATTAAAAAAAACTAAGGGCTCTATCTACTTACCTTTATAGCCTTGATTTCGTTCGGCAATCTTGTGTAACTATGTATATGCATTAATCGTGTTTGTTTCAAGTGACAATACCCCACCTGAAATATTTAAAATAAAAGTTAATTATGTACCTAGTAAAAACCGATTTGCTGGTGCAAGTAACTAATAAATAAGTAATGGGTCCAAAAACTGAGCTAACATGTTAATAAAATAGCTTAGCATTCTGACCGACATTAGTGCCTTGTTGGCACACACACGTCAATTTCATAAGATAATTAGGTAGGGTTGAGTTGAAAGCAAGAAATTTACTATGAAATGAAATGAAAAGTCTTTATTTCTGGTAGAAAGTGGTCTACATATAAATAAATACTCAAGTTAAAATTAGTAGGTATACATAAAATAAATATATACCTATCTAAAAACTGCAAAACACATTATGGCTGCGATTTATTAGGTACTTACGCAAGTTACGCAACCCCGCAGTGTCAAGGGAGCCGGCCGCAAAAATGCCGGGACTTGACACCCTTCGGCCGAAACTTCCCCTTATTGATGAAGGTCTCTAGACGGTCAGATGGACCACAAAAGATTTGAATTCGCATTGTGCCGAAATTCCAACTTTGTGACCCGGACGAAACCGGACTTTACTCGTACATATAGGTACTGGACGATATCATCGACCTTCGTAAGGTAATCACTATCACTACGTAGACTACATAGTAAAAAACAAAGTCGCGTCCCGCTGTCTGTCACTATGTATGCTTAGATCTTTAAAACTACGCAACGGATTTTGATGGGTTTTTTTAGTAGATAGAGTGATTCAAGAGGAAGGTTTATGTATAATTTGTTAACCCGTGCGAAGCCAGGGCGGGTCGCTAGTAACTAATATAGACCATGATGATGATGATGACTAAGGTACCCGTTGGGTTACGCGGTGATGCCTTTATGAGTTCTTGGCTTTTCAAGAGTTAAATCGAAGCTAAGGGATCCGGTCACCTACGGCCACTTCCTTCTACGGCCATCGTGGAAATTTCTACATCGGCCATATCCCTGTTCGGTCTTTTCCTACTACGGTCATTTCCCCAAAGGACCACAATGCAGATTCCTACTACGGCCATTTCCCCAAAGGACCACAATGCAGATTCCTACTACGGCCATTTCCCCAAAGGACCACAATGCAGATTCCTACTAAGGCCATTTCCCCAAAGGACCACAATGCAGATTCCTACTAAGGCCATTTCCCCGAAAGACCACTGTGCAAATTCCTAGTTCAGCCGTTTCCCCGAAAGACCATAAGACGGAGAGCCGGCATACCAGTCACTACCTCATCGGGTAGCAAGATTCGGCTCCTATATAAGTTATTATTTTTTTGTAACCTAATAAGCCAAACCTGGAGCTTTCGGAATCCGGCCTGATCAAAGGGTACCAAAATAGGGGTCGTCTGATTTACCTCATCTCCGGTAGCAAGGTGAGAGTTATACCAAAATGAAAGTACTAATCTTCCGGTACATAAAAAAATATAAATATAAACCTGGAGTATTCTAAATTCAGCCTACTTTAGTGGTTCGATTCAAAACACCTTAGGAATGCCCCCGAAAGATGGTTCAAATGACATAAACAGTTTTCATTTGACAGTATTTACCATAAAATGCAAAATATTAAAGGCTGCAACACAAACCGATCACTTTAACGATTTTGCTTAATTTTTTGGTTACATAAAGACTTAAATAAATGGGCACGGATGGTTCCGCACCATAGACTATACAACAACATTAGCCACGGTTAAGAAAAAGCAGTAAAAAAAGGTTTATTTTATGGAAGCATCCAATATTTATTTATTTTTATTTTTAGTAATAAGGCCATACGAACCCGCGGGCAAATGCTAGTTTCAACAAAAACCCTGACATAGTGGACTGTGATTATTGTATTCTAATGAATCAGGGTTACAATATGTATAAGTAAATTATACAAATGGTATAGTAAATGTATATATTATTATTGAAATAAAATTAAAATAAGGAACAGAAAACATAAAACACTCGTTACTACTTATTAACTTAACTTTTTAGTTTCCACTTCGTTACAATACACGTTCCACTTAAATTGAATAATTGCTTATATCTAGGTCGTCTATTCTTTCTTTTGCTTTAAAAGCAGTCTCCAATAAATGACTTTATTTAAAAATGAGTTTTCAGAAATTTCTGAATTGTCCAGTTTTTGTAGAAGCCTCTTATATTTACGATCGAAATCAATGATATCTTGCCTTCTATTCTTTTTATTTTGGAATATATGTTGCAATATTTTGTTTTCGCTTCGTCTAGCTTCATTTTTTAAACATTTCAAAAACAGAAATATATTGGGTGTTTTTGGTAGCATTGAGTTCAGACGATGATGCCATCCCTCGATGGCATTATTTGTGCGAAAAAACTTATCTGTCGAACAGCAAAACGTGTCAATCGTAACTTTTTTGAACCAGAAACTTTCAAAGTACTTTTTGAATTTTTTTACTATCGGCGTTTGAGGGTGGTCTTGTATAATGGCCAACAACGTCTTTTTTATTTTGTTTGCCGGCAGATATGCCAAATGAGCAGCTTTTCTGGTCAACGTGCGTCCATGCGGCGTTCTCTTGAGCTTAAGTTCCCTGGATTTTTTCCATACTGCAGTGCTGTAGTGGAATTGACAGCCTGTTATTAATGCGTGTGGGAAAACTTCACGAACGCTATTCAGTATGCCTAACTCGTAGTCACATTTGAATTGGACTATATTCACAAAAAGCTTTTCTTGCACTAAACGAAAAAATCGGGTGTATGTTTTTTTTTCTTTATTCGGTAGTAATCCGTAGACCACAGGAACTATATTAACTGTATTTTCACTCGAGTTACTGTCTAGGTGGAGAGCAAATAACTGAAAGAAAGGATGTGGAGCTGCGTGGAATGTGCCGTCTGCGTAATAAGAACCGTCGAGGTTTTTTATTAGGTCTCTGCACATGACAGTGGCAAAAATTAATATTTTGTCGTCAATGCCATCTTCGCACACTAAGAAATCGTCAGCAAGTGTACCTGTAATGTGAACGTCTTCTAACTTTCTGAAGCTCAGTCGATCCGTATGTAAAAATCTTTTCCGGGCGGCGTACAATCCGTTTTTTATTGAGGAAAAGTGGGGAATGTGTTTTGCGAACTTTCGTCCCTTCTTGTTTATCAATCTTTCAACGTGAGTTTCATAGATCTGTTGTACAGATGTGAAGTTGGTACATACCTCCTTCTTACAGTCATCTAATAACATTTCGATTTCCTTTTTTACATAATTAGGCCTGCACTGATGCTTTTTATTATTTTCTCGCAATACATTTTTTCCTTTAGAATCGATAGAAATAGAAGCATAACAATTGTCTTTGTCTGAACAACGCCACAAAGTTGTATGATTTTTATTTTTCTTACCCGTGCGTAAATTATAACGGTACCCTTTGTAAAACGCTATAGGTTTACCTCTACGGCTTGTAGTGAATTGGAGTTCGTCCATTTTAATTCAGTACTTTCGGGTCCCTTTCACGGATTTAAACACTATTCATATTAAATCATAATATTCACACTACTTATTACTACTGCTTGACATAATGAATAAACAAATAAATAACGACAATTTTCCATATAATTCCAAAGTAGAAAGTCTAAGTGGCCAGTTATCACATCATTCAAGTAGGCGACAACGAATAGGTAGATTAGGTAGTAATTAATAGTTGTACAGTCAGCAGCAAAAGTGGGTGAGGTGTTCAGAATGAAGTCAACACGCCTTTATTGTCTAGAGAAAAAGAACGCGTGTAGATCAATTTGCACACCTGGGGCCCGTTTCTCAAAAGCTTATAACTTTTATTACAAGCGGAAGTCTCTTTTTAACTTTATTCGTTAGAAAGAGACTACCGCTTGTAATACAAGTTACAAGCTTTCGAGAAACGGGCACCTGAACCGCTTAGCTACTTCTGCTGCTGACTGTACCGTGAATAATGCTTGATAATATTTATTTATTTAATCTTTATTCTGAAAAATCATAAAGCATAAAAGGCAGATCTAATGCCTGAAGGTATTATTTTCCAGTGAAACCTTAAGGCAGAAACAATAAAGGTACATACATACATATTTTAACTCTTCACCCTAATTTTGTCATCCTTGATGGCAACGGTAGGAGGGTAAGGGGTAATGAGAAGAAGACAGGCTTTTCAAGGAATGTGGGTGCAGGCTATAGAAAAGTGGGCATTCAAGGAAAGGAAAGCAAAGAAGGAATGAAGGAGGGATGAGAAGGTGGGAGTAGGGGGAGAGGGGTAGAGTGGCCGTAGTTGACGAATCCAAAGTGGTCATATGGAGAAGTGGGTGTACAAGGAAGCCGATAGACAAGTGGCCGTTTAAGGAAATGGCCGATGGATGGTCATATGGGGAAGTGGCCGTACAAGGAAGCCGATAGACAAGTGGCCGTTCAAGGAAATGGCCGATAGATGAAATGGCCGGTCACGGGAAGTGGCCGGTCACAAAAAGTGGCCGTAGGTGACCGGATCCAAGCTAAGAACTACTGCGTTGTCTTTGTTTAGGTTGCTGTACATTATTGTAAACTATGCGAGGCGTGCAATAAAGAGTATTATATAAAAGTATTGTATAGGGATGATGACACATGTTGAATTTTATAACAAAATCTAGTAAAATATATAGCAAACGAGCAATTTATCACAATAATGTGGATAAATTAAAATAAAATATTGAAAAATTACAAAAATACAGGACCTGAAAGTTTCAAAATTTAAGTTTTTTAACTTCCAAAAACGATAAAAGTAAGGGTACCATTCGATTCCTTACATTTTATAAAAAAAAATTGTATAGCAATTATATACATAAACGCAATATTTCACCGACAAAAACGCAATTTTCTTGTTTTGTCCATACTACAAGATGGGCTCCCAGAGACCTTGACGTCACGTTCCCTTGTCGTTTTGTTTAGGGCGTTTCGCGAGTGAAGTGCAACTGTCGGCCTTTGACTACAATTTCCGACTTTTGTGGTACCTACTTTAACGCAATGGGTCCCATATAGACATTTGATCCTAAAAACAAACCCGATCGATTGATAGTCATGTAGCCTATTGCTTATTCTTTCCTTTAACTTACCATTGCCAAATACGGCCCATAATCTTTTCTGAAGGGAATGCCATTCTTTTTGACCCATCGTAGGCTAGCACTTAAAACTCCACCATTACATCCCTGGTTGCCATTTCTGAAAATAAATTTTATTATACTTCTCGCGTCGAATAATGGTCCCTATGACAGTTCCTTTAAGTCTCTTTTAGTTTGGCTTAACATATTCATTGCCACCCAGCCAAACAAGAAATCCGCGCCAGGCCACAAAAATTTCGTCATTATAAAGCTGTAGTACCACGATCCCGACTATCGGGTCGTCCGGCCTGGGAACGAAATCATAAAATACCCGGTAGTCGGGTTTTCGGCACTGTATGTGTTAATGAATGAATGAATGAATGAATGAAAACCTATTACCAGCTAGAGGTCATGTCCCGCAGAAAAATCTTAACAGCGCGAAGAAGGATTTCTCACAAACGGCACAGCGACATCTAGCGGGTGATTCGATAACTAAAATAACTCATTGCTACTAAAACTAGGAAATACAATGGTTGCACACTAAACTTACCCATTCTTGCCCGTCGAACAGTCTATGATTGCTTGTTCGCTCGCTTCTACCATGTTGTCACAGCCGTTACTGATGTATGCCGCAGACTCGATGGCTGCAGCCACTGTGAACGCGTAGCAACTGCCGCATAAAAATGTCTGATCTGGGAAAAAAAGAAATGTGTTTTTTTAAATAATATTTTCAATTTTCATGATTTTACTAATATTTTTGTTAATTACCGTGTTCTAATTGTTTTCTTGAATCTTAGTCCTTAGGGTCCAGGATATTGGGTAAACCTCTGTTAAGCGTTTTCTTGCAGTATTTTCCAGAACTAATTTCTATATGTTATCTTTCATTCACTTACTAAAGTTCAAAAATATGGTTACCTTTAACTGGCGTCACTGCATCATACGATCTCCAATCGAAGTCCTTACTGTCTTTAGTATCGTCATTGTCTAAAAAACTGTGCGTCAAATTAACTGTTTCCGGTTTGAGTTTAGTACCGGATAACAATGCCAACTCATCTTCTGTCAAGTCTGCAAATTGGTTGACTGCCAGTTTGTAAGATCCTTGTGGACTGTTGACAGACTGTATGTATCTGTAATTAAATTAAATTTTCAATAATCAGATACACTCACGACATCTAGTGTCAAGTAGCGGTACTGATATATCTGCTATCTACTTGATGCTCGATGTCGACTACGAAAGTAAACAGCGTTTTGGTTACGCGCATGGCAGTCTAGTATAATTTGTCAATGCTTACACACAAGAAATTAACTTACAAAATGATTTAAGCTAAATAAATAAATAAATAGGTAATGCATAATTTAATATAACAGCTTCCGAAATAAACGCCGCTCTCAAGAGCATGAAGTACCAAAAAAGCCCTGGAGTAGATGGCGTTACAACCGAGGCACTAAAGATGGGAAAGATGACTTTATTACCTCATTTAACAAAACTATTTAACTCCATTCTTTTTACTGGCAAGGTCCCTTCCAAATTCTGTCATTCCGATATTGTACTTCTGCATAAAAAAGGAGATAAAGCAGACATAAATAACTATCGTCCCATCAGTCTAATATCCCATTTATATAAATTATTTATTAAAATAATAGAAAATAGAATTGCCCCACTGCTGGACAAACATCAGCCACCCGAACAAGCCGGATTTCGACCTAGTTTCTCCACCACTGACCATCTTCACACTCTTAATCAAATAATGGAAAAGTCCAACGAGTTCAATGTCCCTCTATACCTTGCTTTTGTTGACTATAGCCAGGGCCGTCTTAAACTATGCTGGGGCCCCTGGGCACATAAGAATTTGGGGCCCTTTTGGAAAATAAAGAAAGCTAATTAAATTAACATTTTTCTACTATGATTTTCTATTTATTATGGGTAATCGAATATACTGTTACTGTCTGTCCTTGGGGGCCCCCTGAGGATGGGGGCCCTGGGCACGGGCCCCGTGTGCCCTTATGGTAAAGACGGTACTGACTATAGCAAAGCATTTGACAGCGTCAAACACTCAGCTATATTCTCCGCCATGCAGAACCAGGGTATAGACAAGGCATATGTTGAACTCGTTGGAACTATTTACAACAATAGCACAGCTAGCATTAGATTGCACGCACCCGGCCCCGTATTCAGAATAGGGAAAGGCGTCAAACAGGGCGACCCGCTATCTCCAAAATTGTTCACCAGTTGTCTCCAAGAGATATTTCAAAAGCTAGCGGTCTCATGGGGGACGATGGGCATTGAAGTCGACGGCAAGAGGTTAACAAACCTGCGCTTTGCTGACGACATAGTCCTCTTCTCCCATACGTCATCACATCTGCAACAAATGCTGCAAGACCTCAGCACGGCGAGCCTTGAGGCTGGACTTACAATGAATAGAGCGAAAACTCAATTGATGACCAATCAAGCTAAACATAGCATTGTGGTGGATGGGCAGGATACAATATGTTGACGAGTACGTTTACTTGGGCCAGATAGCATCCTTCGAGAACAGGCGGTCTATCGAAATCGATAGACGTATCGAGAACGCCTGGAAGAGCTTCTGGTCCATGAAAGCGCTAATGAAGGGCGACCTTCCCTTGTGTCTCAAGCGCAAACTCCTTGACATGTGCATCCTGCCCATTCTAACCTACGGTGCACAAACTTGGTCATTAACTGAGGCTCTAAAATCGAAACTCAAGGTTTGCCAGCGTGCGATGGAGCGTAGTATATTAGGTGTTCGCAGAACTGATCGGATCAGAAACACGGAACTACGCTCCAGAACTAAAGTTGTAGATGTAGGCGTCAAGACCGATAAGCTTAAGTGGGACTGGGCTGGACATGTCTGCCGCATGCACCCAGAAAGGTGGGCCAAAATGGTTACTGAGTGGGACCCACGGAACACAATAGACGGTGCAGGCCGGAATTCAGGCAGACCGAAAAGGAGATGGCGGGACGACTTGGACGCATTCTACCCCAAATGGTGAGAAAATGCCGATGACAGGGTCGAGTGGAGAAAACGAGGGGAGGCCTTTGCCCAGCAGTGGGACACCAAAATAGGCTAGAGAAAAAAAAAATGCATAATTTACTACTCGGATCAAATACTAGATGATAAGTAAAGCGATTAAACGTTCCGCTCAAAATGGCATTTAAAATGGGTAGGTGTAGGTACTACAATACGGTGTGGGCGGCATTCTTTACACAGAAAACTTATTCTATGAAATTGTTTTCATCTCGTTTCATCTCAAATTAATATATATTTAAATATAAGAAAAAATAAGTCTGCAAAACACTCAACAAAAACAAATAACACAAATTCACACAACATTTTAATAGAATTTCTATGCATAAATAAGTATAATGCTTTTGGATTACTTTAGATATACGTAGGTGTATCCAAGCAAGGGCATTTGGAAAATTCCCGGAAAAAGGGGGACAAGGTCGCCCACGTAGTAAACCGGGGTGACTTTCAAATGCAGGGGCGACTTCGATATTTCAGTTTTTCAGCCGTTACATATTTTTATTCGGATTTTTTAGTAGTAGGTAAACAAGTATGTATAATAATCTAACTTGTTACACGAACAGTTCGAGAAAATAATGAATAATGATAATTTAGTGGCAGTTTTAAAACTATCAAAGTATCCCCAAAATTTCCTAAAGTCACCTCGTTTTACGGTACCACCTGGAGGCGCACAGTGGAAAAAAAGGCTGCACCAGTCGGCCTCGGCTGGGCGGAGCTGGAGGAGGCCGCGCTGGATCGCGTAAAATGGAAATCCCTTCTCAGAGCCCTATGTCCCTGATGAGGGGTGATAGGATACAGGGCCGGATCTAGGGTAGAGCGAGTGGAGCGCCAAGAGGGGCGCCAAAATGGCAAATGAGAAAAAAAAAGTTTTAAAAGACGCGAGCATAGCGAGGGTTGGAAAATACGCTTGAAAACTTCAACGAAGGGCGCCAAACCCCGATTTAGCTCTACCCTGATCAAGGGCTCGGGCCGGCACTGACAGGATACCATCATAGACATCATCATTATAGGTACTTAGGTATTTTATGCGCTCATCCGCTCGAAATACCACAATATTTACGGTATGGTTATAATTATTATTCACTAATTTTAATAACTTTTGTACTTTTTAGGCGGATTAAAAAATGTTTACAAAGCGCTTTTAAAAATTTACATTTTGGTGAAAATGAAGAGTGTGATTGCTCGAAAAAGATCTTATTTCATGCAGGTGTACTAAACTATAAGACAAAGACCTATATTGTTCCCGCGGGAGTTATGGATTGTGAAAAAAAATATAACTCCCTAGGTGTGTGCCGTGTGTGACCAAAATGACCTTAACCTCCTGTATTGTTAAGAAAAAAAAATAAATAAAAAACAATTAAAAAATTAAAAATAAACAAAAATAAACCCAAAATAAAATAACTTAATATAATATCTTTTTTTAAAAAAGGGAACCGCCTTCAAAAAACCAACCCACTGAAAAGCACAAAATAATTTCTATATGGCACTCCTCTACGTGTCCAGTCCCTATCCCGTCAAAAGCAAATTTCTGCCAAAAAGTAATTAATACCTAATAATAAGAAAATTAATAATCATCCGGGTAATTACTTAGTTTTTGAAGTCGGTGCCAAACCAAAATTTTTGAGAACCGATATTTTAGACAACGAAGAACGAACGCTTCACTTACTTGCATTATAAAGACATAGTTGGTTTACTCATTAATTTAGTTCTTGTAGGTACTACAACGTACTCGTATTTTTTATGTTTTTGTTGGTTTGGCACCGCCTTCAAAAACTAAGTAATTACCCGGATGATTATTAATTTTCTTATTATTAGGTATTAATTACTTTTTGGCAGAAATTTGCTTTTGACGGGATAGGGACTGGACACGTAGAGGAGTGCCATATAGAAATTATTTTGTGCTTTTCAGTGGGTTGGTTTTTTGAAGGCGGTTCCCTTTTTTAAAAAAAGATATTATATTAAGTTATTTTATTTTGGGTTTATTTTTGTTTATTTTAAATTTTTTAATTGTTTTTTATTTATTTTATTTTATTTTTTACTTTTTAGTGATAGGTAGGTACTTCATTTATTTTAGGTTTTGGGCTAAAATACTAGTTTTTTAGGCTCTCCATTTAGTTTTGGGCTAGTAACTACCTACTAATGTTGGGGATGGCCTAACTCGATGATAATTGCGTCACAACATAATATGACGTTTCGGTGCTAAACGATTTGTATGTATATTGCTCCCACTCCCACTATTTTATCTAAATCGGTTTCAGCAACTTAAATTTGTTGGTAGGTATACCGATAGCATGGCCACCTACCGGGTCCAATTGGTTTTTCAAACCATCCATGTACTGTACACTAAAACTTTTTCCAGAATGTGTAACAAACACTTTTCTGAAAACCGCATCAAAATCGGTTCAGCCAAACGCGAGATAATCACGAACACACATACATACATACATACATACATACGGGTCAAACTGAGAACGTCCTTTTTTAAAGGCAGTTAGAAAAAAGTTCATCGACCCACCTAGTGGAACTCTGCAACATAGGCACACGACGACAAGTCGGATAACCAAAACAAAGTGTGTATGTTGCACCAAACCTGAGTTCCACTAGGTACAGCAAGGGTTCAGCATCAGCTCTATCTTGGGTACTGCTCTCCCAAGTGCTCATCAAGATGTGACGGATGACCAAAATAGCGTGGGCCTATGTTGCACCAAATCTGAGTTCCACTAGGTACAGCCAGGGTTCAGCATCAGCTCTATCTTGGGTACTGCTCTCCCAAGTGCTAATCAAGATGTAACGGATGACCAAAATAGCGTGGGCCTATGTTGCACCAAACCTGAGTTCCACTAGGTACATCCTGAGTTCCATTAGGTACAGCAAGGGTTCAGCATCAGCTCTATCTTGGGTACTGCTCTCCCAAGTGCTCATCAAGATGTGACGGATGACCAAAATAGCGTGGGCCTATGTAGCAACAAAACCTGAGTTCCACTACAGTACACAACCTGAATAGTACCGTTCTATGCAATGAAGTACCTACCTATCACTAAAAAGGTACAGCCAGGGTTCAGCAACAGCTCTATCTTAGGTACTGCTCTCCCAAGTGCTCATCAAGATGTGACGGATGACCAAAATAGCGTGGGCCTATGTTGCACCAAACCTGAGTTCCACTAGGTACAGCCAGGGTTCAGCATCAGCTCTATCTTGGGTACTGCTCTCCCAAGTGCTGATCAAGATGTAACGGATGACCAAAATAGCGTGGGAATATGTTGCACCAAACCTGAGTTCCACTAGGTACATCCTGAGTTTCACTAGGTACATCCAGGGTTCAGCATCAGCTCTATCTTGGGTACTGCTCTCCCAAGTGCTCATCAAGGCGTGTTGGATGACCAAAACAGCGTGAGCCTATGTTGCACCAAACCTGAGTTCCACTAGGTATATCCAGGGTTCAGCATCAGCTCTATCTTGGATACTGCTCTCCCAAGTGCTCATCAAGATGTGACGGATGACCAAAACAGCGTGAGCCTATGTTGCACCAAACCTGAGTTCCACTAGGTGCAGCCAGGGTTCAGCATCAGCTCAGTCTTAGGTACTGCTCTCCCAAGTGCTCATAAAGATGTGACGGATGACCAAAACAGCGTGAGCCTATGTTGCACCAAACCTGAGTTCCACTAGGTACAGCCAGGGTTCAGCATCAGCTCAGATCTATGTATACTAAAACCTTCTCCAGAATGTAAGAAACACTTTTTTGAAAACCGCATCAAAATCGGTTCAGCCAAACGCGAGATAATCGCGAACAAATATACATACATACATACACACATACATACATACATACATACATACATACATACATACGGGTCAAACTGAGAACCTCCTTTTTTTTGAAGTCGGTTAATAAGAGCATTATAGTTCAAGTTTATACATTACCTATAAATAGCCAAGTTTTGGCCACTCATCGTAAAATGTTATTAATAACTCACATTATAAGGTCCATTTTATGAACTTTCATAATATCGTTTATTGCACGATGTTAAAAATAAAAGTTGTTACATAGATAGTTGTTATATAGATGTCGTTTGTTTTACTCATATACAAATAAACATACCTATATTTATTTTACCGTGAGGTGGTGTCGAAAATTTTTGCTACGTGTATCACGTTATTGAATAAAAAAAAAGCGGCCAAGTGCGAGTCGGACTCGCCCATGAAGGGTTCCGTATTTAGGCGATTTATGACGTATAAAAAAAAACTACTTACTAGATCTCGTTCAAACCAATTTTCGGTGGAAGTTTACATGGTAATGTACATCATATATTTTTTTTAGTTTTATCATTCTCTTATTTTAGAAGTTACAGGGGGGGGACACACATTTTACCACTTTGGAAGTGTCTCTCGCGCAAACTATTCAGTTTAGAAAAAAGCGGCCAAGTGCGAGTCGGACTCGCCCATGAAGGGTTCCGTATTTAGGCGATTTAAGACGTATAAAAAAAAAAACTACTTACTAGATCTCGTTCAAACCAATTTTCGGTGGAAGTTTATATGGTAATGTACATCATATATTTTTTTTAGTTTTATCATTCTCTTATTTTAGAAGTTACAGGGGGGGGGACACATATTTTACCACTTTGGAAGTTGCTCTCGCGCAAACTATTCAGTTTAGAAAAAAATGATATTAGAAACCTCAATATCATTTTTGAAGACCCATCCATAGATACCCCACACGTATGGGTTTGATGAAAAAATAAATTTTGAGTTTCAGTTCGAAGTATGGGGAACTCCAAAAATTTATTGTTTTTTTTCTATTTTTGTGTGAAAATCTTAATGCGGTTCACAGAATACATCTACTTACCAAGTTTCAACAGTATAGTTCTTATAGTTTCGGAGAAAAGTGGCTGTGACATACAAACGGACAGACGGACAGACAGACAGACATGACGAATCTATAAGGGTTCCGTTTTTTGCCATTTGGCTACGGAACCCTAATAAGAAATATAATAATGTATAATTTCCATACCTGACATTTTTCAGGAACACAGATAACCTCATGAAGTGTTCTTCGGTATTTTTGTATTGTTTATTATGTGCCAACTTGAATCTGTAATAAGACATAAACTTTATAAATGTCTATATTTTAATGGTAAAAAATGCTCCAGTTATAGTCCGTCGATTTGAAACTGGCCCCCAACGGCTAATCCTTTGTCTATTGTTAAGTAAATCGGCACGTGCTACTCCCTGCATAAGAAATGCTCCAGTCACTTTAACTGGTTATTGAATTCCACCTCTTATGGAAATTGCAATAAGATTCAAAATGAACAAATGGAAAAATAATATTTTTGCAAGTTCTTTTGTGGCAGAGACTATCACCCAAGAACGCAACGCAGGCTTCGTTCGGTGGCTACAAATGCAAATAAGCAACATGCTTCGTCCCAAACATGTTTTAACGTAACTTTATATATTGTTTGTTAGGTATGTTCGGGACTTCAACTAGACAAAATACTAAATGATTACAAGTACAGTCAGCATCAAAAGAAACGGATCAGACTATGTGTCAAAAATATCTACCATTCTCTAGTAACTTCACAGAGATATTATATCTTTATAAGTGGAACAAATCGACAGTGTGATCTTCTCGGGGCAGAGGTGTAGGGTTGGAGCCGGTCTACCTAGCTTTATTTGACGTTCATAAGCGCATTGTAATTATGCCTACTTGAATAAACTATCTTTTATCTTATCTTATCTTATCTTACTTTAAAAAGTGAACTGTAAAGATAGTTAGAAATATCTCTATTTGGAAAAGTATTCCAGGGTAGCAGATACGGACTGTACCTGCACTTGTTAAGCATAGAAAAAATACCTAATTGTCAAGAAAACTCCAACTATCGTCAGTGGCGGATTTCCCATAAGGCACAGTAGGCTCGAGCCTAGGGCGGCGAGATATTAGGGGCGGCAAATTGTGACAAAAAAATCGCTGATGATAACAAGAAATAACTTAAAATTAGGCCAGGCAACGAATTCTCAAAAAAAGGTTTAGAGGGAAATGCTTGGAATACAATTTTTGACTTCGTAACTTTATTTGAACTGGTTAGGAGGTGAACATATCAAAAGTCCCCGGCCGTAGCCGGGGGAAGAGGGAGGTTTGGAGGTCCTATTTTTCGGTTTTTCGCTTATATCTCGGAAACTATGCGTTGTAACGTAACGACTGATCATTGTACAAAATGAAAGCTGATTAAATTTGCTACAAGTTTTATTTAGTACAGTTTTTCGATATCTTGAGGGCCCTCCACAGTTGTGCGCGAATCGCGGCGCGAAGCCGCGAACGCGAGTGTGGCGTCGATTTCACAGATTGTTCACGCCTTCGCGCCTTGTTTCCCGTTTTTTGTCGGTTTTTCGGCCAGCGTCAAAGGAGGCGCGAAGCGCGAACTTGCAAGACTCCACAATACACACTATTTTGGCTCATCAGTTGCATGATAAATATTAATTCTATTATATATAGCGGCTATATTTTACGGTTTTACAACAAAACAAAATGGAAAAATAGCTACAGCAAGCATGATGCCTTAGATAAATGACAGTTAAACTCGATCAGCTGATGCTTTTCAGCCATCTTGGCCCGAACTAAGCTGCGAAATCACCGAGAAGTTTGAGAGTGTGGAGTCATACGTCAACGTCGCGATATGTTCGCTCGGCGAAGTCGCGCCGCGATTCACGCACAATAGTCTGGAGGGGGGCACAAATACAAATAGAGCCCTCCACACTCGTGCGCGAATCGCGGCGCGAAGCCGCGAACGCGAGTGTGGAGTCGATTTCGCAGATCTGCTACACTGTTAAAATCTTTCGGGTTCCTTTCCTCGTGAGCACCGTGAATATTATTGATGGAAATTTAATGCAAAATTATAGACATTCAAGAGCGGATATCTCAAAAACTAAACAAGATACCTATCGAAAAACTCTACTGTATAAAACTTGTAGCAAATTTAATCAGCTTTCATTTTGTATAATGATCATGTCACAACGACGCATAGTTTCTAAGATATTATAAGCGAAAAATCGAAAAATGGAACCTTCAAATCAAACCCCCCTACCCCCGCTCAAGGGCTACGGCCGGGGACTTTTGATATTTTCACCTCCTAACGAGTCCAAAAAAAGGTACTAAGTTAAAAATGTGTCCCAAGCATTTCCCTCCATACCTTTTCGTTGCCTGACCTAAATGTAGTCAATATGATGGGTGCTGATGCTGAAGGGGCGGCTACAGGGTCTGAGCCTAGGGCGGCAAAGACTGCAAATCCGCCACTGACTATCGTAATGTATTATTGCATAGGAAACAAACGATTTAATTGCAATGATGTACTTTTTGCATGCATTTTTTAAATTATTAGTAGGTACCTTTCAAATAATTCCGTCATGTTTTGTTGCAAGATAGGGCTTTCGAGATCTAAATGGTGTTCAAAATCGCTTTCAGTCTTTCTTGCAGAAGGAGAATTGCATCGAAGATCTGTAAAATTAATTTCAAAATATGTTACTTAAATAACTTTTATTTTCAATGATATTTACTAGTTTTGTTTTTTCAGTCAAAATAAACAAAATGAAGTTAGGTATTTGAATTATTATTATTATAATAACGACTATTATTAATAATAACGACTAAGTCATGAAGAATTAATGAAATATAAATATTTCAGAATCTACGAAACTTAAAAACTCGCAATTTTATTCTACTAGTCGATACAGTTATAATGATAACATTCCCTTTCCCATGCTGTCGAATTAAAAAAAAATCAATAAAATCGTTTAGTGCTTATTTTATGATTTTGTAAATATAATTAGTATATTATACATGTATTTACATACCATGTGGGATTTTATACACATCGGCGTCTGGTTTAGAACGGTTGAAGTATTCATAAACATGCTGAATAAAATCGCATTCGACGCCTTTATAAAACATCCTGTATTCATATCTAAAAAAAATACAATTAACACATAATTTTACATAAACACAGTTTTGAATGATTGGTTAGTTTCACTAGTTTTTGACTTACGAGTATATCGACCTGGATATGAACCGTGATTACCTTTAGTATTGTTTTCAAGCTCCCGAATCCCGATATTGACACCCACCTAACTGCCTGTCTCACTGACTCTACATATGTTGGTACTTATGTAACATATTGTTTATATGTACAGTAGAGGGGTACCTAGATGCAAGCTAAGACTTTTAAACATAATGTTTCTTCATCATAAGTCGAAGCTAATTTAATTAACATTTACGCAGTTAATGACACTCTTCAATAGATGCGAATTCGCACATTGTCGCTTCGGTGTATGACAGTGCTATGCGCCTATATAGCGATATCTCGCTCGCACACCGGAGCAGCGCGCGAATTCGCATGCATTGAACAGTCTTAAAATGGATTGAATAAAACAAGCAACAACGGTTGC
This sequence comes from Cydia amplana, assembly GCF_948474715.1. Lineage (NCBI taxonomy): Eukaryota > Metazoa > Arthropoda > Insecta > Lepidoptera > Tortricidae > Cydia > Cydia amplana. The sequence continues at coordinate 5,386,515 of NC_086077.1, forward strand.
ACTCCGGGAGTGCCGATAGAAGTGAAAACTTACCTCACTATGTTACCGACGCCCGGTAACACGATAAGTACATACGTTTAGCGGAGGTATTCTATTTATTTATAATACTCGTATATATTAATATCATTCTCAAATAAGATCACACTTTTTCATTGACATGTTTATTTACATACTGCCATGACAACGTTAAATTATTTGAACATAGGTAAAGAGTCTTGAAAAGGAGTCCGCAACATAAATGTCAAATAACATTGAGTTTTTCTTTATTGATTTAAATGCCATTTAAATTATGAGTGGCCATCTAAACCTTACGGTCACGTGATCGCCTTACGGCCCTTAAGGTCACGTGATCGCCTTACGCTGTCTCGAGTTTATCATTTTTTCCCCGCCTCAAAAAGTGCCCAGCGCCGCTAAAGAAGTTTTCACTTCAAAAAGTGAAAAGTTAAGTGGCCGCTTTGCAATGGGGAAATCCGTGGAAAATTTAATTAACGAGACTAAATATTATACCTACCTACCCACTGAATTATATTTATGAAACAGCCCGAATCACTTAATTTAAGCATTTCAATACCCACGAAATATACTTAAGCTTGTATAAAAGAGAGTCGGAATTAAAAGGCGCACGCCGGTAAATAACAGCTATAGGGATGATGACACATGTTGAATTTTATAACAAAATCTAGTAAAATAGGATATAGCCGGAGAGCTAGCCACGGCAATAGGTATGCAATTTATAGAGCAACGAAATCCCTCTAGTTAGTATGCCATACTATCATTATTAATTAATCCGGGCGCCTGGCAGCTGTCTAGCGGTGGGTGTGGGAGTGGATGGGCAACAAAGTGGTTGTAAAATCAATTGAAGGTGTGCAATTTATAGAGCTCTGTGTTTGGTGTGATATAATAGCTAATTATGTATTTAATTCAAATATAACAATGCCAGGCGTTTTATTTGGGGGAAAAGTAGTGCCAGGTGATAAAAATCGATAAAAATACACAATTACTTGTGCGCCTGTAGGAAGATCACGAGCAAATTGCACCTGACTCACAATCTATGCGTAAAGCAATTGTGAGTACTTCCTGCAGGCGCACAGTGATTGTGTATTTTCATCACCTGGCACTACTTTCCCCCCAAATAAAATGCCTGGCATTGTTATATTTGAATTAAATACATAATTAGCTATAATATCACACCTAACACAGAGCTCTATAAATTGCACACCTTCAATTGATTTTACAACCACTTTGTTGCCCATCCACTCCCACACCCACCGCTAGACAGCTGCCAGGCGCCCGGATTAATTAATAATGATAGTATGGCATACTAACTAGAGGGATTTCGTTGCTCTATAAATTGCATACCTACCTATTTCAGTGGCTAGCTCTTAGACCAATAGCAAATGAGCAATTTATCGCAATAATGTGGTTATTAAAAAAATATCTGGAAATAATATAAAAATACGGCACCTGAAAGTTTCAAAAAAAATTTTTTTTAACTTTCAAAAACGAAATAAGTAAGGATACTAACTATTCGATTCCTCACAATTTATCCAAAAAAAGATTGTATAGCAACCATATACATAAACGCAATATTTCACCGACAAAAATGCAATTTTCTTGTTTTGTTCATACTTCAAGATGCGATCTCAGTGACCTTGACGTCACGTTCATATAGCGTTTTGTTCGGGGCGTTTCGCGAGTGAAGTACGACTGTCGGACTTTGACTATCATTTCTGACTTTTGTATTGCTTTAATGCAATGCAAAAGCTTTTTGTGCTGCTTGTATTGCTTTTTTTGTAATGTTTTAATATGTATCTTTTTGTGTTATCTGTCGTGGCATCACCGAATGGGCCCTACGGAAGACCAGCGCTGGCTTTATAGCTAGCATTATGCTGAGTTGGGTCCATTTCGTGATGCACACTTATTGTTCTCTTCTGTTCTTGCTGTTGTTGTCTGTACATGTTCGTACATGTTTTGTGAACGTCACGAATAAAAATCTTTTATCTTTATCTTTATCAATGGGTCCCATAAAGACATTTGATCCTAAAAACAAACCTGATGGATTGATACCATAAATGAAAATTTGTCATCTAGCCTATTAATAAGTATGAGTTACAAAGCTTTAATCTTGCCTCACAGGTATCCATTCATTAGCATTTCCCATCGTCCAGAGAGAGTATTTAAAAACTGCGCCATATTGCTGTTGTGTAAACTGATACTCCCATTTTGTTGTATGATTGACATCAGGACCTGTAACCGTTGAAATATGTGACGTTTTCTATGAAAAGGGACCTTATTGTCGGTGGCGCTTACCGCGCTTACGCCATTACTAACGATGCTCCGATATAAATACAATGCCGCGCGGCGCCATCGACAATAAGGTCCCTTTTTATAGATAATGCCCCATATTATTAAAGCCTGACCAGGAATATAATGATCACGCGCCATGTTGCGGAATTTTCCTGGAACTATTTTTTTCATACTATAGGTACTGAACTGTCACCATACCTACATTAGAATAACAGTAGGTATAATGGGCTCGGGGAACCTTGAGTCCTATGACACTGACAGTTATTCCCACGACACAACCTTGTAGTGGCGTCACCGTTACATTAAAATCGAATTGGCGATGTCTAAAAATAACATTTATTAATTTTAGGTAGATATATGCCATTACAATTATATTCCGTTGGAAATATAATAATTATTAACATTTACAAGAAATTATCTCAATCAGACTTTACGTTTACGTCCTGCAAAACTTACTTCGATTGGAAGATATCGACTAGTGCGGAAAAGTATCGATAAACAAATGTCGAAAATGGAAACGAGTGTACAAAATACATTAACATAGTACCTACGCTTTTAGTGTCAGATTTATAATCATTTCAAGTTGTCTGCGATAATAAATTATGACAAGAAAATGAAATGTTTGCATTTTTATTTTTCGAAAACTTTTGTTTTTTACTTAATTTATGCCAAAAAACTTAAATCATTACAAAAACAACAACATGACAAGCATTAGAAATGCAGATCATATTTTTAAAAACATGTTTACCGATGTGGCTGAATGCAAGTCACGCCTATGCCTATAAAAAAAGTTACGATATATCGACACGACCCGTCACTAACATGAACTGTCATAAGACTCAAGGTTCCCCGAGCCCACTATAGGTACAAGAATTACCTCGTCTGGATACCCACATAAATCTCCTTATAAAAATAAATAAAATAATTATGCTAAAATGTTGCGTGATTTAAAAGTTTTAATTTTTAATTCTCATTAATCGATTATCATATCGACGCCCAAAAAATTTCGCTGTAAAACTAGGTACCTATGTGTATTCTGTGCATACCTGTTTCCTTAAAGTTGTACATAAGCGGCAAATAGTGGTAAAGCCGCTTCACTTCGCTAGAATTCACTGTTAGTTGGCGACAAACTACATCGTTTTGATTGACATCGGGGTTTACCTGCATGGAAATAGTTATTTGTACAACAAGAGATCAAAGTTTGATATTTCTTCGAGTGCTTATTTTGAGTCCCGTGCAAGCGAAAATTTAGAATCTTGAGCGTAGTAAGGGACTCAAAAGCGCACGAGATGTAAATAACTTTGATCTCGTGTAGTTCACAAAACTTTTCACCTCAGCAGTGAGAACATATTAGAGAACCCGAAAAATGTATTCCTTCTTCATCACTTACCTCTATTCACTCATGTTTTCTTAAGATATACCAACAATTAAGTTTTCACCTCAGCAGCTCGAACAAGGGTACTTTGCTACTTAAAAACAGTGAGCAAAATGCGATTTTGCTCATTTTGTCTCACTCAGTGAGCAAAATGCGATTTTGCTCACTGTTTTTAAGTAGCAAAGTACCCTTGTTCGAGCTGCTGAGGTGAAAAATATCTTTTCACTTCTCACGCTCGTATAGTTGTAGTTTAAGTCGCGTGTAAGAGGCAAAAAGTTGCTTTTTATGCTCTAGTGTATAAGTAAAATCATATATTATGACCCTTATTTACTTAGCAACTAAGTCCAGAACCTGCCATAGGTACACCTACAAACTGTTGCAGTTGACAGCCAGCGCACTTTGCTATACCCAAGCGGCCGTACGTTATTTATTCATGTCTTGAATAATACGTGTTTTGATTATTTATTATTTAAGTACACTTTTAAGTTTAAACTATTGGCCGATATTCATAACAATATAATGTATATCACCCGGTATACGATATATTGAACAATCCTCTTAGTTACCTAGTGCCCTGTAATGAAATTTTCAAGTATGTGACCTTATGTGATCAGCTCTTGTCTAAAGGTGAATTCAATATACATTCCGTATTGTACATAATACCCACTCGAAACGGAGGTACAAAAGGTGCCGGGTCCTTTAATGTTCGTTTCACGCGTCTCAAACTAAAGTTATGTGCCTACTACCTAATACATGCCTATTTTTAAGTATAGTACCTACGCCGGAAATGTACATCATACTTTCTGCATGTAAAACACCCTGAACTAGGTAAATAAATGTATTTACACTTATGATGATTAATAAAAGTGATTCATAGAATTGAAAAGGTGTACCTAATGCACATTCATTGAGTGATTTACGAAGTACAATGTTAAGGCGGGATTCCACCAGTGTGCGGGACTGTGCGGCACAAGCATTTTAGTAAGTACTTAACTAGCGCGACCCGCCCCGGCTTCGCACTTGAATCACTCTATCTATTAAAAAAAACCGCATCATACTCCGTTGCGTAGTTTCAAAGATCTAAGCATACATACGGACAGACAGACAGCCGCAGCACACCGGTGGAATACCGCCTTTACAAATCGTATATTAATCTGCTGGTGGCATGAAATTTCCGCCAAGACAAAACAAAGAACTAGTTTCAATCGAAATGGTTTGTCTTGTTTTCGACCCTCTTCGTCGTATTTTATCAGGCATACTCGAACTTATTTTCTCAAGGTCTCGAAAGTACAGTCAGCAGTCAGCCTCAGTAGTAGCGGAGTTAATATTATGTCAAATATTGATTGGATATCATTTTATCGTTTATCACATGAGGTTGTAGCGCAATGCAACTAGGTCTGTGGCAATATTTCAAATATTGTGGGTGGCATAGTACGTAAGAAGTAGATACGCGCCCGAACATTTTATTGGTCAGGATTGGCAGTAGCCAATTAAATACTCATTTTAATTTACCCAAACTTAAGAATGCACTTACCCAATAGTATTGGAATTGGACTACATTGTTCACTTTTCCGTGTCGTTTTTGGTACATTTTTGACATTCCTTTATAGAAGTCAAATCTGTGATGTCCTTCCACGCCATTAGACCTGTGATTATTTCACGTGACTTAACAAATATAACTAGAATGGTAGGTCAGGGGTCGGAAACCGGTATTTTTCGTATGGGAACGAAAACGGTATTTTTTCGTTCTTTGCTAATTATTTCATTTCTAATTGGGCAATCTAATAATACGAAGTCGATTACCTAATACCTAAAAACACAACTGAGTCCTACATTTCGAGCATAAAATAATTCGAAATACCTATATGGTTATTTCAAAGTTTTTGCAAAAAAACGGTTCCGATCTCTGTGGTAGGTACAGAAGGGATGGTTAATGTTTATTTTTTATTGCACGATACACACATAGTACAAATGCAGCTATAAGGGCTCATTTAGACGGCGCGCGAACTCGTATACGATTTTACTTACACTGCGGACTATTGAGGTGATATCAATTCAGCCGACCGATCAAATAACGCAATGTAATGAAACTCGCATGCTAGTTCTCGCACCGTCTAAATGAGCCCTAGGCATTATTTACTCGTCTATGTATGTATGTTATGTTAAAGTGAAATATTCAGAGTAGATAGAGATTTTTGCCTGCTGCTTCATAAATTGTTTCATTGTTTATTTATTGTTCTGCAACCGCTTTCTAACAGCTTTTCTTATTAGGTAGGTAGGTACCTACTCTTATTATTATATTACAATTACTGTAGCCGCCGTGCAGGTCAGGTGCTCGACTACTCAAATAAAAAGCTTCAATTCTTAGTGAACTGATATAATTTTCCAAAGTACCTACTGGTTTACAAGGGTTCTTGCCAAAACGGTTAAATGTAGAAGTGGTGTAGTTATTGTATGAAGGCTGATGAGAGAGTGATTTGCAATATTTGATCAGTACAAAAGGTGGTTTAAATTTAGGTGCCTCTAATTGGCCGCGATACAATGTATGTGGAGCGCTCCTATTGGTGCTTAAGAAAAAGCTTCCGAATACTAGCCGAGCCCGACGGCCGCGTTTAGCTACTGCATTAGGAATATAGGTGTTGAGATTTTATACAAATATAAAGGTTGCGTTCGCAACAATTACTTACCAGACCTCATAAGGTTCTATCACGTTTGCTGACGGTATTTTTAGAGTTGCCGTAAAATGGTATGTTTGTGGCCATTGCAACGACGCTTCTGCTCCTAAAAAAAAATTGTATCACCCTGGGCCATTTTCTCATCATCATCATCTCTTAAATGGTGAAATGTTTGGGGACAAACTTTTGTTAGTCAGCAGCAGAAGTTGCTAAGAGAACGAGGTGTTCATAATTAGTAATTATAATAATAAGATAAGGTAATTATTAATTACCTTATTTATTTAAGCGTATGGCGTATTAATATTGTAGGCAATATAATCATGCTACTAGTATAACTAATTATAAGTCGACATCCAGGCTACGCAGCCAATCGATCGCATCAGGTGTCAGATTGGTGTAGAGGTCCTCCGGGCTGCCCTTACCTTATTAATTACCTTGATGCGCTCTTATTCTCTTAACATATATGTTTAGTATTCAACCTACTGCTATACTGATTTATTTGAGGTAGCGAGGCTACTGGCCGGCGACACATTCGCAATGGTCTAAAAAGTAATAACTAACGGTGTCAGTGTCATCAAAAACATCGCAACAGAAAGAATATCTGAATTCGCGAAATATACCAGAAAACAGTGTGCAGTGCCTTAAAATAACGAGGAAGCCACCAGCGAGCAATCCATCCACCCGCAGAGGCCTCTGCCACCTGCAGACCACAAATACCGGTAAGCCCTTCTACCATCAGATAAAGCAGTATAGTGTCGAATGAACTAACTTAAAAAAACTACAGTCCACTGGCTTTACGCCACATTTTCTGGCCTCCGAGCCGATTCTTAAATTTCCCAAATTTCGAACCCTCCCAGATTTATTTTTTCCCCAAAATCCTATCTTCTATACCTACTTCTATAGGCTAACCGTTGCGTTTCCCTTGCGGATCGTATCCGCATATTATCTCGCTGTTTCCTATTTATTTCTACGATTTTACTGATATTTATTTCAATAAAATATCCAATTCGTCATACATTTTTGTCCGTGACAAACAATGGCGGAAGGCGAGGTGCAATTGTTATTGCAAATAAATACGTTGACACTCAAAAAAGAATATTTGTTTAACAAATTACAAAAGGCTTATGATGTATCCAAAACTGTTAAATTGGATAGTCTAGACTCGGTGCAAGATTACATGGTACAGTTTTCGGAACTCGATGACGCACGTTGCGACTTCGAAAAAATTGTCATGGAGATTATCATGCTGGAGATGCAGGCGAACCCCAAAGCTAAACCTTCAGCAAGCTCGTTAGAAAGTTTCGACGATTTATATTTTGCTTGTAAAAAGGTAGCTTTGAACTGCAACCGTATAGTCCAGGAGCCAACCAAAAATAATTTCACTGAAACCAAGGATGATTGTTTCGCTAGGCCACATTTACCGAAGCTGACTTTGTTTGAATTTGATGGTCAGGTGGAGAATTGGGCCACATTTCATGATACATTTGTGTCTTTGGTTCACAGTCGCAAGTTCGAGAACATAGATAAATTTCATTATCTGCTGTCTTGTGTCAAAGGCCCAGCACTGAATATTATCAAGAGTCTTCCGATCACGTCTTACAACTATCCTGTAGTTTGGAAAAGCTTACTTGATAAGTACCAAGATGTCAGAGCGTTGACCGGCAGGTATCTGGATAAAATGCTGAATTTTTCACCTTTGACAAAAGACAGTGCAGCGAATTTAACCTCATTCGTGGAGACTTTTGACCATTCCTTGAAAGCTATTCACGCCTTGCAGATTGAGAACTTGGACGACTATCTATTCTGCCATCTGGCACTTCGCGGGCTAGACAGTCATTCTCGGAAATTGTTTGAAGAAAGCCGCGATCAAAATGAATTACCGACTTTCGCGGAATTAATAAATTTTGTGAACAAACAAATAAAAGTGTTGGAACATACTTTTCCTAGTACTAGCTCCCGGACTATAAACCATCAACAAGTCAAAGTGAAGTCACCTGTCAACTTCACACAACCGAGTCATAAACCTGCCAGTTTCAAATATTCGAACGCGACCTCGTCTTCGCAAAAGGTTGGATTAACTGTTTCGCGTAATAATGATACTCAAAATAATTCGTACCAAAACAAACTGACTTGCGTGCATTGCAACTCAAATCATCTGATTTATCGTTGCGAACAGTTTCGTAAACTGTTGATTCAAGATAGGATTGACCGTGTCAACGCCTTGAAGATATGCAGCAACTGCTTGAAAAGTGGTCACGAAGCGTCAAGTTGTAAGAGCAATATGACTTGTGGAGTTTGCTCTCAGCCTCATCATTATTTGCTACATCGGGATGCAAGTGTTCTGCAGGCTCCGGCCGTGCCGACCCTGCAGACGCCCCGCGCTGCCGTGCATGCAGCGGGGCCTTCGCCGCCGCGCTCCGTGAGTGTGACGCCCGCTCCAACTGGAACTGAGAATCTTCACTCCGTGAGTGAAAATTCAGGTTCTTACGGTGTAGTGTTGGGGACTACGAGGACTCTAGTGGTTGACATCACCGGACAACATCAGAACTGCCGTGCTGTTCTTGATTCTGGAGCGCAAAGCTCATTTATTACTTTGAATTGTGCTCAACGTTTGGGCTTACCTCGCAACAAATGTCCTTACACAGTATCAGGACTTGGAGGTGAACTTGTCAAAAACTTTGGCATGGTGACGTGCGACTTGAAGCCGTGTAAATTGGACGTTCCGAGTTTCCAGGTGGAGATGGTCGTCGTGGAGAAAGTGTCATCTGAAATGCCAAATGTTTCGTTTCCGCCAGAAGTTGTGGAAGAATACAAGAATTTTGAATTGGCTGACCCGTTGTTTTTCGAGAAGTCATCGGTGGATATTCTACTGGACAATGTCGTCGTGTCCGAATTGATTATGGACAAGCCTACTACTGTCAAGCCGAACATTCCAAAGGTTATTGAAACCATTTTTGGGTACGTCGTTAGCGGAAGATTATACAACGACAGTAACGACACCGAAACACCAACACAGAGTTTCTATCTGACGATTTCTCTAGAGAAGACTTTGGACAAAACGCTGCGTGACTTCTGGGAAGTAGAGGAATTGCCGTGCAAACCTGTACTCAGCCCACAAGATCAGCTGGCTGAAGATATTTACGTGCGTGATCACTCCCGTGATGAGGGGGGGAGGTATATCGTGCCGCTGCCTTTTGTTCCTGATGCGCCGATACTCGGAGACTCTCGCGCTGCTGCCGAGCGACGACTGCTGGCAACAGAGCGCAAACTCGCGCGCTCACCAGTGCTGCAGCAAGCTTACAATAACTTCATGTTGGAGTATGAGAAACTAGACCACATGGAATTGTATACTGGTAGCGAGCCGAGCAAATATCTTGTACCACATCACAGTATTTTAAGGCCAAGCAGCACATCTACGCCGTTGCGCGTAGTCTTTGATGCTAGTGCGAAAACGTCTACAAACGTCTCTCTTAATGACACCCAGTTGACGGGACCAAACCTATACCGTGATATAGGAGCCATTATAACAAATTTTCGATTATTCGAATACTGTTTCGCAAGTGATATTTGCAAAATGTATCGTGCAATCCTTGTGCGCGAATCTGACCGAAAATATCAACATATTTTATATCGGTCGTCAGTTGACGAGCCGATAAAAGTCTATGAGTTGAAAACAATCACATATGGCGTGAGTTCGAGTCCATTTCTGGCCATACGCACTTTACTACAATTAGCCAGTGATGAAGGCGAACGTTTCCCTTCTGCTGCTGAAGTTGTACGTCTATCGCAGTTGCGCATCTATATGGATGATATCCTGTGGTCATGCGCCACCTTCTCTCAGGCATGTGCATTACAGGACGAGTTGATTAATATGCTACAGTGCGGAGGACTTATGCTTAAGAAGTGGTCGAGCAACTCTGAACAGTTGTTTGAGCGCGTCCCGGCCGAACATCGTGAAACTACTGTCACTTTTCAAAAGGACAGGGATGACGTTTCAATTAAGCTTTTAGGCTTGAAATGGTCTCCGGTGTTTGACGCGTTCAGCTTCTCATTGAACAAACAAGATACCGTCAATACTAAGCGATCTGTACTGAAGACTCTTGCGTCAATTTATGATCCTGTTGGATACATTGCTCCATGCACATTTGTTGCAAAGTGCATTCTTCAGGACCTTTGGAAGGTGGGTCTCGGTTGGGATGATCCACTTCCTCAAGACGTATGCGAGCAGTGGTTGACGTTCATTGACGAACTACCCCGACTATCCGAGTTGCAGATTCAACGGCATATCTTGCTTCCAAATGTAACTGAATGCGAACTTGTTGGATTTAGCGACGCGTCTTCTCGTGGGTACGCCGCCTGCATCTACGTCATCTCACGACATCAGTCTAACGTTAAGTGCAGATTGTTGATGGCAAGGTCAAAGGTAGCACCTGTCAAAGTTCAGACTATCCCGAAAATGGAACTTATGGCCGCAGCACTTCTTGCAAAACTAATGAAGTACGCGTGTGAATGCTTAATTCGGGTTAATGTGACAAAAATCACAGCTTTGACAGATTCGTCTATTGTCTTGGCGTGGCTACAAACTGACGCTTATAAATTAAAAACATTTGTGTGTAACCGTGTTACACAAATAACAGAGTCAATACCTCCTCATGCGTGGCGTCATGTGAACAGCGAAAACAACATGGCAGACGTCGCCTCGCGAGGTGTTTCTCCGTCGCAGTTCATGGCTGGTAACACTCAGTGGTTTGAAGGGCCTGCCTGGATGTATGACGATTGTGAGAATTGGCCTGTTTCCACTTTCATAAACAAATGTGAAACACAAATCCCAGAGATGAAATTAAATACAAATACATTTAATTTACTATCTCAACAAACGGGAGAAGAAGGTAAACTGGAATTCGTTGATCGTGTTTGCTTCCAGTTCTCTTCTTATTCTAGAATGCAAAGAAGCATCGCCTGGATCTTACGTTTACTGCGAAGATTCCGTGGTGACGTTTCGATTTGCGACCAAGTTTTAACGACAAAAGACTTGAATCAAGCCCATGATTGCTTGATCAAATTAGTACAAGCAGCTTATTTCAAAGAGCAAATTGAAACTTTGAAAAAGGGCGTAACGTACATCCCTTCGTTAAGGAAGCTTGCCCCCTTTCTTGACGATCGAGGCTTCCTCAGGGTGGGGGGTCGTATCCCGCACTCTGACTTGCCTTACAATGCGAAGCATCCTATATTGTTGCCGAAGCAAAGTAGGTTTACAAAGCTCTTGGTTGAATATTTTCATAAGAAATATTTACACACAGGTCCGCAGACCTTGCAGAATATTCTCAACCAGAGATATTGGATCTTGTCGGCTCGTAGCCTAATTCGTTCCATTCATTCAAAGTGCAAGAGCTGCTACAAATGTAGACCCACTCTGCTGCAGCCTAAAATGGGTGACCTTCCATCAACTCGTCTGTTACCTAATAAGGTGTTTGAGCATGTAGGTGTGGACCTGGCCGGACCCTTTTATATAAAGGAAAGCTTACGGCGCAATGCCAAGATAGAGAAGGCTTATTTAGCGGTCTTCGTTTGCTTTTCAACTAAAGCCGTGCATTTGGAAACGCTCTCCTCTCTATCTGCCGATTGCTTTTTGGCTACTCTAGACAGATTCGTATCCCGTCGCGGTCTTTCGGCATGCTTTTATTCCGATTGCGGGACGAATTTCACAGCAGCCAGTAAACATCTTGCTGATGTTCAGAAATTCATGTCTGACAAGAGCACTCAACAGGATATTTTTAACGGCTGCGCTCAGCGCTTGATTAACTGGCAGTTCAATCCTCCTAGCGCCCCTCACATGGGTGGTTTATGGGAGAGTTGCGTTCGTATTGCGAAATACCATCTTGTGCGTGCTGTCGGTGACAAAGCCTTGACTTTTGAGGAGCTGACAACAATTTTCTGTAAAATTGAAGCCATAATGAATTCACGGCCATTATGCGCTCTGCCAGCTAGTGATAATCCTCATGAGTTTAATGTCCTAACTCCTGGACACTTCTTGATAGGCAAGAGTCTGACAGCTGTACCAGAGTATGATTTGCAGTCTGTACCTGTAAATCATCTATCACGTTGGCAATATTTGCAAAATTGCTCTCAACTGTTTTGGAAGAAATGGAGCCAAGATTATTTACATACCTTACAGCAAAGGTCAAAATGGTTCACCTCGCCTCCCAATATTAATGTAGGAGACTTAGTGTTAGTCAAGGACGACCGAGTTTCTCCTTGCAGTTGGCCACTTGCAATTGTCCAACAAAAACATCCCGGTTTAGACGGCATTGTGCGCAAGGTTACTCTGCGCACAAGAGCTAACAATTCCTTTTTGAGACCTGTTAATAAACTGTGTCCTCTGCCTTATACTCACTAAATCCCCTTCTTTTATCGCATTAATTGCATATATTTTATTTTATTTTCGCGCCTATACATGCGCAAGTTCTGTTCTCTCTTTTTCATATTATGAGAAAGCCACATAGTGCTTTCGGTGGGGGGTGTTTAGTATTCAACCTACTGCTATACTGATTTATTTGAGGTAGCGAGGCTACTGGCCGGCGACACATTCGCAATGGTCTAAAAAGTAATAACTAACGGTGTCAGTGTCATCAAAAACATCGCAACAGAAAGAATATCTGAATTCGCGAAATATACCAGAAAACAGTGTGCAGTGCCTTAAAATAACGAGGAAGCCACCAGCGAGCAATCCATCCACCCGCAGAGGCCTCTGCCACCTGCAGACCACAAATACCGGTAAGCCCTTCTACCATCAGATAAAGCAGTATAGTGTCGAATGAACTAACTTAAAAAAACTACAGTCCACTGGCTTTACGCCACAATATACTTTACTCTTTGCTCTTAACAATAAAGTCGCGTCAGGATTATTTTGAACACCTCGCCCGCTTAGCAACTATTGCTGCCATTGCTGCTGACTGTGCTATACCTAGGTAATTCTGCCTTACCTTTACTACAAGAATTACAGTTACTAGAATTTACTTATTTTACTTGCTAGAATTTCAGAGTCGTATGTTTACAAAAAGCTTTCTGTTTGTGTTAAGTAAATCAATTTTCGATAAGAGCATTTATTCACATAAAATATACATATTCGGTAAGTACCTACTACATGATGGAAAATGTAAAAATAGGTAAACTAAATACTCGTTTCCTAGCGATATATTTATCTTACAGGCTTTGGGAAAATGAAATCGATAAAAGTATGTATTTTTATCACGACATAGTATAAAATAAAGTCGCTTCCCTCTGTCTGTCTGTCCCTATGTACGAGTATGCTTAGATCATTAAAACTACGCAACGGATTTTGATGCGTTTTTTAAAATAGTGATTCAAGAGGAAGGTTTATGTATAATTTGTTAACCCGTGCGAAGCCGGGGCGGGTCGCTAGTACATAATAAGTAACTATTTCTCACTAGCGAAGTGGTGGCCTAGCGGTAAGAGCGTGCGACTTGCAATCCGGAGGTCGTGGGTTCAAACCCCGGCTCGTACCAATGAGTTTTTCATTGATATTTATTTACCAATCGCTTTTCGGTGAAGGAAAACATCGTGAGGAAACCGGACTAATCGCAATAAGCCCTATTAGTTTCCCCTCTTAGTTGGAAGGTCAGATCAGATGGCAATCGCTTTCGTAAAAAAACTAGTGCCTAGGCCCATTCTCGGGATTAGTTGCCAAGCGGACCCCACAGGCTCCCATGAGCCGTGGCAATGCATGTGTGGCATGCCGGGACATCGCGAGGAAGATGATGATGACATTGATGACAACTCTTTGCCACAAGAGTGGCAAAGAATTGTAATCTGATGCAAATTTTGAGTTGTTTCCTCTTGTTGTACGGTAGAATTAACTTCTAAGTAATGATTTTGACTTATACTTAGTTAGCAACGTTCATTTAAGTTTGATTTGTAATGTTTTACTGTAAGCATTTTCCTCGCATTCGGGTTGTGAAAAAATTGTATTTCACTCGGGAGCAAAGTTACTTTTCGATCTATTCGCTACGCTCAAGATTAAATTTTGCAATCTTTCCCCCCCCCCCAAACCCCACAAAAACTTTGCCCCCGAGTGAAACTACTATTAGTTAACTTACCGGCCAAGTACAGCATAAACAACGGAAATAATACATGAAAGAAAAACATGTTGCTAGTACAGAAACAGGAACTGTTTTGACACAGCAAATTGCGGTCAGCATTAATATCTGTACAAAAATGGCAATTTAATTAGAACGTTATCGTTAAAATGTATTAATGCAATTAATTTTATCTGCATTAAAAAGATTATATTAATCCCACCAAAAACATTTCATGTAAAGTGATGCCAAGACTAACATGCGCCTATAGTTTTCACACTAAAAAGTTATCAGATCTCTAAATACCAAGGCTTTTACTACTCCGTTAATCCTAACTGTACAAGCTCTAACACTATAAAGCCTACATCTTGGTCCAACAGTACAGTAGAAGTTATAGGTCTTTAGAGTTGTGTCATCCAACAACATGATGAAACGAAATTAGTCAGATCTCGTAGTAACAACCCTTTAACTCTATAAGTCCTAACTTTAAAAGCTCTAACTCTATAGATCTATCATCTTGGTCAAACAGTACAGCTTGGCCGTTTCGTTTCTGTCACAAAAGTTCACTACGAGCATGTTAATGTGTGTGACAAAAATGAAACGGCCAAGCTGTAGAGAGTAGCCCAAAGGTATGGTGCAATCTTTTCGAGCGATAGCGCCATAACCTTTGGCCTACACTCGGGTAGATGGCGTTAATTTCAAAATTTAACAGATTAACACATATCAGTGAAAGGAGTCAAAGTCAAATGGCGGTCTAACAGTTTTAATCTTTATTATTAGTTACATGTATGGAGTGCACATAGGGATAAAATAACGGACGGACCTGACGAAATACAATTTTGGCTATGGAACCTTGAAAATGTGAAATTTACAGCGGCGCCCTATATTTTTAATAATCAGTTTAAAGCTATGCTCGCGAGGTCTACAACTTACTGATCCATTGGTTTTTATATTTCTAAGAGTCGGTGGCGTAAACGTCACTTGTGTTTTTAAGAAAGTTTACGACAAAAAACATTGGTCATATTATAGAGGGCGCTACCTGGCTGGTGTACGTGAACCTGGTTCAAAACTGTAATTCGAAAACTTTTTCACTTTTTTTATTGTTGTTTTTTTATTAGCATTCCGATCACTGATACCACCCAAAATTTCACGATTCTAGGACTTCAAACCAATGTTTTTAGGTTTACCGGTATTTTGAGGTACCCCCATTTTAAGGGGTTGCAGGGCGAAAGGTACAGATTTCTCGTGACCATATGTGTTTACATACAGACCTATCTCTACATGCCAAATTTCAGCCTTCTAGGTCTTCAGGAAGTGGTCTGTATTTTCTATGACACGAATTTCATATGGTTCGAACAATGAAAATTAAGGTATCTATAAAATTTTAAGTATAATAGGTAGCCTAATAAAACTTGGTGTTTTTGATAAGTCTACTAACTACATGGTATACAAAAAAATTCAGCTTTCTAGCATTATCCAAGCCGAAACTACGGGGGTTCGAAAATACGACGAAACGTGCCGAGAAAAGATATGCACTGCCTTTTGCCCTTGGTCTCGTCTTGGCGGGGGCACGGCCGTGCCCCCAGATTATGCTAACGATTAATTATTAAATTGTCGGGCCTTTTTTGTCCTTTACATGTATTTAAAATTGATAAGGTATTTACCTATTATTCAAATTTAAAACCTTTTTTTACCACTGTCAAATTTTATAAACATTGTGTTTCGTTATCTTCCTATATGAGGATAAATAAACAAGTAAAGATACATTATTTCTTGTTTGTTTATTCTCATTTAAACTCAGATACCGAAGAATAATAAAATATTTAGGTTTCACGTTTCTGACAGTTAATGAAAATGAAATCTCGTAATTTGCGACTAGAAATTTAATTTATAATCTAGTTTATTTAGATTGCCAGGATTCAATCTCGATTCGTGTACCTACTAATTAATTGGTTAGTCATATACTTATATAATACCTATTTTGTCTAATGTATGTAATTAATAAAATCGTAGGTAGGTAGAATATAGAAATAGTGGTCGTGATTCAAATGATGAATAGCTATCCTGAAATTTCTTTCTGGCAATCCTAAGAACACACATAAACTTACAACAATAAAAAAAGAACACTCAATTACTTATACTTAGGTTATAGCTTACTTGCTTTTACACAGAGGGATTACGTCCGAATACCTAACAAACGAAATATGATAACAAACGAGACCATAGTAACGTTTTTTTTTATCACCTAATACATATTAAACAATCAACTAAATTGAAAATTTACGAAAGAAAACAAAGGCATGATTTATACAAACTTTATTTTTCATAACATAGGACATCGATTCAACATTTACTTAAAACTATTGTCCAGATCTCATTACACTTTTCTTTGGATGGATTTTAATTAGTTTAACAGTTAACATATAAATAATCTAGTACAGTTTCTTAAGAACTAAAACGTGCAATACGAGCATTCACAATAAATAACATCACACAACATGGAAAATCACACAAGTAGCTTTTCCACGACTGCCTTAGCAGTGGCAAACTGACATATTCGCTAACGTCTGCGTAACTTACTTTCTATGCATCTCGCTCGCACTAATATGCGAGTACGAGCGAGGTGCATACAAATTAAGTTACACACACGCTAGCGAATATGTCAGTGTCAAATTGGTGGTAGCCATACAGGTTTTTTAAAGAGACACATAGTCTTGACTTAGATATAGGTAAACGTACAAAATATTTATTGTTCATACATAAATATATTCATATTTAATTTAGTTACGAGTATACATATATACGTAAATATTGACTATCCATTTAAATAAATACCTACATCACATTTATTTTTTAAACTTGGCCCAAAATTTCAAACACTGCATAAAAACTAGGTATACATTTACTAGAGTCACCGCTCCGCTCCGGGTTACACAAAACCTTAATTAATTATGTACCTAAACCTTCCTCAATAATCACTCTATTGATAGGTGAAAACCGCATCAAAATCCGTTAAGTAGTTTTTGAGTTTATCGCAAACATATCTACATACACACAGAAACGTGATAGGTATATAAAATATAATTTTATACTAGTTTTTGATATAGAGATCTTGTAGTCTAAAATGAATGGTTTTCTACTTATTTAAGTATCGATAAAATATCGATATCGTCGACTATTTGCCTGTCTGTCTGAAACAGGACTGTAGGTAGGTACTGTTTCTCAATACAGCAAAATACATAAATTAATTAATATTACCTACTGTTGCGGCTACAACTATACAAAACAAAAATATTATATTTATTGAATTAAAAATTAAGGGTTATAGATAAAACCAATATAATTTTTTAAGACTCAAAAGCATACTTGGTATGATAATAAAGTTAATTCTTCAAATAATAAAGTAAGTTAGATTAAAGGAAAAAATTAAAACATTGTAAAAAATCGATATTGGCAGTGCGGTATCAGGTCGTATTGTGTTTTAATTTTATATTTTAATAAATTACACATTGTATCACATTCATTGTTTTATTTAGTTGGCAGTTATATGTTAATCTCACCTTACCGCTTAGCACAGTTAGCGTTATAATATTTAAAACTTTTGCGTTTTGAATACATATTAACTCACATTTATAGACGGGTCTAACGCGAAATTTATTCACATACCTTTATTTACCGACGTTTCGACACAGGTTTCACTGGTCGTGGTCGCGGCTAACTGATGTCCCAGCAAAATGTCAAAACAGAGATTTGTGCAACTACCCGACGAAAAGTGTATGAAAAAGTTTGGGGTAGACATCACATTTTCAAACCACCCACTATACATAATGTTAATTATTGTCAATAGTGTTTTTCATACACTTTTCGTCGGGTAGTAGTTGTACAAATCTCTGTTTTGACATTTTGCTGGAACATCAGTTAGCCGCGACCACGACCGGTGAAACCTGTGTCGAAACGTCGGTAAATAAAGGTATGTGAATAAATTTCGCGTTAGACCCGTCTATAAATGTGAGTTAATACAGTTAGCGTTGTTTCTATATTATGTCGAACGCGATTTAAAGTAGATAAAGAGTCGCGCGCGACAACGCAAGTGATGATAAACGGTCGGATATAAATGGAAAGGAAGGACCACACGGACAGTAAAATGGTCTCAGGGCCTACCGCGAACCACGTTCGCCGTGTTGCCTCTCTGTCGCACTTGTTAATTCGTACGTAAGTGTGACAGGGAGGCTACAGGTCGATCGCGTAGCCAAACAGCCGGATAGAGAAAAGTGAAGTCTTGAGTTTAGTTTTATTTGAATACAGCTTTATATTTATATCATGTCACATGTGTATAATGTGTGGAATAAGATATTTCTATATATTAATACTAATATTAATATAATAATAATCACTATATGTTGAGCGTTCAGGACTTATCAAAAATTAAATATTAAAGCTAAAATATCGTGCACAAAAATACTTATCTTAACATTGAATTATTTTAACAATCACTTTAAAAGTATTTTGAGTATGTGCATAGTTATATTTACAGACGACCCATCCATGTGGATGCATCAGAAAAAATATGTGGACAAAAATCCTAAACACAGATCTAAAAAATACAAATATGCTAAATATTGTTGTCCTACTCTATTCATTGTGCTTGACGTGTTGAACCACGTTTGACGTGTTGCCTCTCTGTGGCACTTGTAAATTCGTACGTAAGTGTGACAGGGAGGCAACACGTCGAGCGTAGTTCTCGGTAGGCCCTCTGTCAGGGCGTCGGCTAGCTAACGCGGTTGCATGAGCTCTAAAATGGTCTGTCATTCCAATGTATTTTGAATCTTTATTTTACAAATCAAAATTGCATTTGTATGGGCTAGTTTTTGTGTGTAGGCCGCTAGTAAATTGGATAAATTAAACAAGTCTCCAAAAAATCAGAACTACCGGATTTGACGTGAACTAACCGCGTACTTTCAGGCGACAAAGTTACTGTTTTATTTGAATTCTAGTTAATATTTGGATTCTAGTTAATATGAAATATATATATCATTATGGAAAACGTCCTCCATCTTGTTTACCGCTTAAACTTGATCACATTTATATTTACAATTCGCTAATGTAATTTGTTAATTACCTACACTTAATTTACAGCTATTTTGACACACACATCGATAAATGAATACCCGACCCGTTTCAATGACATTTTGAAATTCACGACTTAACTCGTAAATCCTACTGATTAGCATATTTAGATGAGTTTTCAGACCTAATGTATGCGTACGACATTTAATTATACAGGGTGCCATTTCAGTCGTGATCAGTAATATGTTTTTCTAACTCCATAAACAACGAGCAATTTAGTGCCCCTACTCTTACTAAAATCAGACAAGTTTTATTTTTATTTTTTTGTTTATTCTTTGTCATTTATTTTACTTTTACAAGTGGCAATGTGGTATTTAAACAGGTTGTAAGATATTTCAAATGAAAAATTAAGTAAATTTTATTTCTAACTGGGACAAATGACAAAATTGATATCAATGACAGTTCCGATTTAAAGAGGCGATTCAATTTACTAATTTAAATATCTTAATAAGCCGTTGTAATATCCTAAATCCACTTATAAAAGTAAAATAAATAACAAAAGATAAACAAAAAATTTAAAAAATCTTGCCTGATTTTAGTAAGAATAGGGGCATTAAATTGCTCGTTGTTTATGGAGTTAGAAAAACATATTACTGATCACAACTCAAATGGCACCCTGTAGATTGGCGAATACGGTACTGAAGTGTTATATGAAGTAATTTAAACATTTATTGTTAGGTAAAAATGTAAATACTGAATAATTAGGTACTTAATTGTATACTGGCGATAATGTTACATATACAATATAACACGAGCAGTCATTAAAATACACATCAACTATTATAACTCTGCGATTTGACAAACTTGTGAGGATTAAACTCTTTGTACCTATTGTTATCGCATGGCTTTAATTGAAGCAAAATTAACCTGGAGCCCGATTCTGATTTCAAAACAAGATTAAAATCGTATCAAATTATTAAGTATGAATGGGCCTCCTGCACTTACTCCTCGTGCACAATCTACCAATTCCTTGCCCCCCCACGGTTTTCGCGTATTAGCTGTGCCAATTCAATGGATGCAATCTTTTAAGAAAAGATTGTATACTTACCTAGATAGTCAGTTATTTAATAATCAAATTCATCGTTCATTGACACTAAATTCAATGTTAGGTAAATTATTGGATTATAATATATTATGTTAATGTAAATCCATTAATATACCACTTTGTCGTTCGCAATTTTAATCCCTCAGGAGATAATCCATGAATATAAAACACGAAATGTAAAGTTAATCAGGGATAACGATAGGTCAATGTATATGTAAGTAAATCAATCAAAAACAAGTAATCCACTAATTGACATGCCTAGTCAGTCTAGTTCTTCGCAGATTTTTATAGTCATAAAAAAGGCATATTTATGCATTTCTGGGTTATCGCATAAAATTTAATCTAATATAAATATTTTTTTGGCTATCGTTACGTTATACGTAACTATTGGACATCACGTGTTCGAAGCTCATTGTTATAAGTAGGTAAAATATTTAAACTACTCTATGACGATAAAAACAGACTTATGATCCTTGCAATGTTTTAAAAAAAAGCGCGACGTTATTTAGGAAGGTTACACAAGTAGGTAGGTACAATATAAAAAATTACATTTGTGCTTTTCATCAGTAATCATCACTCTGAATATGACATTTTCTCGACTACATACGAGTAAGTACATGTTTGAAATATTCCTTCTTTTTTTCTCTCAATAAAAACAAGCAAAATACAAAAACCCTAAAAACTATAGCTATTTTAATCACACTTCAATACAAACTATGAATACCTTTTATCAGCAGCGTAAATAACAATAAAGACACATTAAAACCTAAATTCGTCCATGAACTACCTAACTAACCTTTTCACGTGCTTGGCACATAAACTACATGAACAAAATAGCACTCAAAAATATTATGGAAACACAATAGAGTATTCTCCTACTAGTCAAAATCAGTGTCTTTTTTAGAAATGTCAAAACGATTTGCCAATATGGAATTTATATGAAAACTGCTATAGTGACGTCACGGTCAAATCGCCTACTTTTTTTAGTTTTATCTGATTTATTAAATTGAAATTGTGTCAAAATATACATGCTAGCTACTTTTGTATTTCTAATAATGATCTCGTGCTTAATTTACTTTTTCTACTCCCGTACTTTTATTTGTCACTTAAAGGGTCGTGCAGCACATACTTTTAAACCCCTATCTTATAGTTGTCAAGACAAGTCTTTAGTCTATTCCCTAAAAAAGTATTTGTGCATACACGCAGTATCTTTTTGGCGATTTTACGATACTTCGTGTAATGACCACTTAAAAAATATTGAATGAAATACAGTGTTGCCAACCTTATTTTAAATGTCATCTCTGACAAATAAGTGAACCATAGACATGTTTTTTTTTTAAATTTCATTCATTCATTCATTCTTTTCCCGCCCGTACCCTCCATATTTGCTACTTCTTGAATTAAAAATATTTGTTAAATTTACAATTTTATTTCAAAGTAAGTGCTTGGTCGTATAAAAAGTATTGTATGCAACGTTGTTTAACTGAGTCAAAAAATACTCGTGGCATCTTTATTAACAATTTTCGGCTTCGCCTCAAATTGTTACTCACGCCACTCGCCTTTTTTGACCTCTCTTAAACAACGGTTGCATAAAATACTATTAAATACAGGAAACATCCCTATTTAATTGTAATAAAGATACTTCATAAGCGTATCGTTCCAAAAATGGGGCTTCGACAGACGTGTCTTTTGTGATATCATCATTTTATTAGTAATTTTATCCTCGTAAGACCCAGGGCAATTTTAGCGCTTTTGAATTTGGGACTTTATTTTGTTTTATTATTTCTGTAAAATATAATATATTTATGTTTAATTTGTACAGTAATAGGGTATTTCTTAAGTTTTTACTACTATCATGAGCTGTCAATAATATATGAATTTTTACGTCCATAGATTGATAATGTGAACTTAAGGTTTCGTTCCAATCATTGCCGAGCATAAGACTAAATGTTGACAAGCAAGACCCTTGAGGACAGTTATACTAGCTGGATAATATAATATACCCACTTAACTTAAACAAGTAATAGACAAGGACACCTTGGGCTGTCAACGCACTAAGACCGACCGAATACAAGGACAAAAGTTACAAATGTGGATGCAAATGAGAATGACAACAATGATATGGTGACGTAGTCTTTTCAACCTAACTTTTTACATATATTATACTTATAAATTTGATTTATCATAAAAACACACAGCTAACAGATTTACAAAAACTAAATTAAACAGTTTTATCATGATGAGATATTTTAGCCAGAGTATTAATTATATATCTAAGAAAGATATGAGAAACAGATTAGGTACTGAATCGTCATAACTTTTACCACTTAAATACAACAATTAAATTATAAATGCATAACCAAAGTTTGATTACTTAAGTTCCACGTACAAATAGGCTTTGTTTATATTATTATAAACAAAGTCCACAATAATACGCTGAGTTTAAATTACTTAAAGTTACAAAACTTTATACGTCTAGTCAAGTAGACATAAAGAGACAAGCACCTTTGTTTGAATCTATAAAACAGTTAAGTACAGCGTTAAGATAAACAATACAATTTTAATGATATACTTTTAGAATTAGTGGGGTTTAACCTTTTAATCGCTTAGAATTTTTCATCGAGCGTGCTCATGTAGCCGGCGGTATTCTATCTTCATCAGACTACGATGGTTAAAAGGATAAAACATCAATATTGTTCTTATTTAGTAAAATATTTTAAAACATTAATGAAACAAAGAAAACCTAATAATTATTATTTTGTATGGAAACATTAAGCGTTAATTAAGCGTTGGGGAATTCAGACCAGCTCCCCAGAGACTGGCTTACTCTGAAGAAACGGACCACCCAATATATTAAAAAGTTTTGATGAGATCAAAGATATACCCCTTTATTCATAAAGCTTTAGAAGCCCCAATTAGTTACTTTAATTTAATTGTGTTTATCCCTATCTTACAAATAATAAGTCAAAATGACAGACCAATAGAAACGATTAATAGCTAATTGAGACTTGTAGTGCGTTTATAAATAACGCCATAACTTTATCAGACACACATACACATACATATCAGACATTTTATTCTGAGTCCCGATTCTAAGATAAGTAGTAGGTACTAATAAAAATACTCAACATCGCATATTGGAAATACCCGTCTAGGTACAATTCTAATACATACTCGTTTAAAGGTATAAGATAAGGTAATATTTGTAATCAAACATTATTTACAAAATGAACCATAAAATATATCGGACAGACAAATATTATTATCGACGTTCTACGTCGTAGAAAATAGAGTCAATATAACAAATATCATCAAACATATAGCAATACCTACTTAATTTATTAGCTACCTATCTATTTTATACTTAGTACCTCCACTATTAGTTCGCCCCGAACTGAGAAATCGCGATTCGCCAAAAACGTGCGAAGTATTAATAAGCTAGTCATTTTAAATCACGAGGAATCATTATACATATTACAGTAGAGTCCGGTTATAACGACGCCCAAGGGACCGCTGATATTACGTCGTACTAACCGGACGTCGTACTAAACGAACTGCCAATTTTAATATATATTTTAATTAAAATAATGACATCATTTTTTATTTATTAATACTTATGCGACAATCAACGAAAAAAAAAACATTTTAATTAAAATATTCATTTACATTAGTATTACAACATTTAGTCTTAAATGCAGAGACTTGTGTGTTTAGAAGAAGCCACTTTTATAGGTTCGCGTACTCACTCATCATCCGCAAACTACTCGAATCCCGTAAAATAAAAAGTCGTAATTTTTAGGGATCTAATCAAGGTGACAATCGTACATCGACAATCAAAAAATAAATAAGTTTTTTGTCAAACATTTCAATTTTGACTCAAGCCTTTATCGCGGACTGTTTAATTTTGTTTCACCAAGCAACCTATACTCAATTGAGACAATTCTTACAAACCCAAACTCAATTAGGATTATTATCAAACAGTTCCTATGGCCACCTCCAGCTCGAAGGTACCAAAATATTGCATTGTCACCCAACTTACATAATTATGTATGTGAAGTTTAAGCTCAATTGAATAATGCGAATTGGGTTTTATTTAGTTTGCAAGATTACGAAAAGTCACAGTTTTTCATCTTGCTGCGTATAGGCAAAGGGGGGAGGGGAGTTGGGTGCGCGGGACGGAGTAAGCTTCTTACTAACAATTTATTTGTAAAAATTACGTCGTTCGTCGTTGTAACCGGACTTGACGGACGGATTTTGTGTCAATTTCCGTCGTTAAAAGCGGTCGGTCGTTATAAGCGGAGTCGTAATAAACGGTTGTACTTTCATAGTAGCTCGTACTAAAACCAAACAAGTGCTTATACTTACGTCGCTATAAGCGGTTGGTTGTTATATGCGAAGTCGTACTAATCGGACTCTACTGTATATATAATTTGTAATTTTCTGCGCGTATAAATATAATATTTAGAAATTCAAGTTGACGTACGTTTTTTTCTAAATTTCGACAATGTATTTATGTTAAAGGTCCTTTTGGAGTCTCTTCATTACGATCAGACAAAAAATTAATAAGTACAAGACGGCGGTGGATTTATATTAAGAGACCTTTCGGATTATCAGGTATACATTTGTATCACGATCTGACAAGTAATTAAGAAATCGTTGACCAAATTGCACTAAAACCTTCCGCACCCAATCGGACCAATGACCTACCTACTAATGTTTGATATGCCCTTGAAAATGCCATTTTCCGCGTACCTACCCTCCACCATTGATTGGAACAACGGTCCACCGCATAGAGCTCTACTTACCTACACTTACTTCCTTGCAAACGAGATGACCAGTATATTAAGACCAGTCAACAAATGCTTTTGGGCCTCCTCGCTCCATAACCCCTTGATGGAATCTGTCCATGTTAGAACATAAAAAATATATGCCCTTCAACTACGCGTTTACCTAATTTCATTTAAATTCACGAAAGTTATCGCGGAACAAAACTATTGTAAACCAAATAACTTCGAAATACCGGGATGTGCAGCTAGCCAGCTGCGTTCCAAATTAAATCTTCAACGTCTGTTTGCTATGCTCGCTCGATTTGTTAGGCCTTCCGATGTTTCTGCTAACACGCGCTCATATGATATTTATTTGATCATTAATATATGCTTAAATTAAAGCGAGATCTCATATGAAGAACACTTACTATAAGAATAAGATTTAGGTACTGTAATATAATTATTTTGCATGTTTTTCCAAATAAATTGCGTTTTATTTCACAACATTTTTTTTTCAATTCGCGTTTAATGTACCAAAAGATACTTATTTACGTTGTTGGTTCGTTGTTTACTTTTACGAAATAAAATACCTCGTTACCTATTTGTTTTACATACGAGGGGGCAAAGTTGTTGTTCAACTCGTCGTGCTAATATTGATACTTGAGCAAGTGAAAGAATCCAAAATTGACCCACGAGCGTGGCGAGTGGTTCGTAAAGTGGAATCTTGAGCGTTGTGAGGGTTGAAACTACGAGAGTTAAACAAACTTTGTTACCGAGTGAAACACAACATTGTTTACCACACCAATGCTTGGAAAATAGGTACTAACAGTAAAACATTACAAATAAAATCCAAATGAAAACTATTAAATATTGATAATTCAAAATCACCACTTGAAAGTACAAACTCAAAATTTGCATCAAATTACTTTGCCACTCTTGTGGATAAAATGCATATTTCCCATCAGTTTTTATTAATTACGATCTGGTGTGGTGAAAATGTATATAAACAAACTAGTAACTAACTCATTAAGTGTACTAAAATATAAAATAGCCTCTTCATTAATAAAACACAGCATGCTTGAGCTTGACAAATAGCTTGTTTCTAACAGATATAAATGAACACTACAGTGTATATCGAAACTAATGAACATTGGCTTGACTAATGTTTGTGAATGACCTTTTTTTTAAACATGCAAGTATCATACAAAACACGTTGTTTATAACCAGGTACCGTAGTCAAAATCGACGGAGCAAAGTCTCTGCATCGCAGCCAAGCCCCTCGCTCGTTCATCGGCGCCTTGTTTCATTCTTTTCATCACCGCCTCCTCATCGCACTCGTCAACGTAGTCGTTATAATAGTTAACATTGACATTTACATTCTCAAATGGTTTATCAGTCTTTTCGTCAAGGGGTCGGGTAGGCTGTTAGCGCCAATCGTCACAGAAGCTGACGGCCGGAGCGGAATGGTGGTCGCGTTGCGGGACGAAGCAGGCGCAGGCTGGCGGACCAGGGGACGATAGGGCTGAGCCGGGGCCAAGGGAGCCCCCGCATGAAAGACGCGCTCGGTCACGGATGTTCTGAATAGAGCGGTGCGGGTTCCACCAAGGCTCTATTGAGTCTTCGGACTGCGAGGGCCTGTCAAGGCCGGGTTCTGGAAGAAAATGAAAAGTCAATATCTATTGGAAAAAAGGTTTTAATAAACTATGTAAGGAAACCAATATTCGCTCAGTTATATTATAGTCGACTTAGTTGACTGTGTCAGTCGGAAAAATCAGTAGTAGTATACTAGTAGTAGTATACTGTACATATGAGTCACGGTTACTTGAAATAAATGCATTTTAATTTTTAATTTTAATTTAATATATTTAGTTAGTTACGTAACTGTTTGAAAGTTATGAAACTCAAATTCTTAGTAGGCATCATTCACATCATTGCTTGCTTGCTAGAAATTGTAGGTACCTATACCTATAGTACTAAGATTTTTATTTTAAATAATTTATCATTGTCACTACCTAGGTAGGTATTACTTAAGTAAATCTTTATATATAGACTAAACATTATGGAAATAAGTACTTAGTCGATTTTCAAGCTAGATAGCTGTTCCGTATTTGCTTATCCTGACTAAGACACTTTGTCTTTGCTTAGAAATAAATTGTCTTTGTCAGCGGAATCTTAGAAAATCAAGGGTTCACTCTAAAAAGAAGTAAGATAAATATCAAATTGTCTGGCCCTAACGCCGCCCCGGTTGAGTTACGTAATGAACTTGTTAAAATAAACAAAACAAAAACTGTGGAAACTGTTGATTCGAAGTGAAACTCCCTAAAATAAACAAATCAGGCTGTCTGTCTTCATAACTTCTGGTTCGAAAACCTGATTGGCATTACGACAATATTTGAATTGAATCATTTTGAAGGTTGTCTGGGAATTTAAGGATTTTCAGCCGGGCTAGTACACGACCAGGGGGCCGATTTTTGAATTTCGATCGCTCGATTTCGTCACTAAAAAATCGGTGGAAAACGGCGAAATGCTGATTTTTGAAATACGAGTGATAGAAATTGGGAATCTATTGGTATCAACCACTCGTTTTCAATTCTATTAGTAGAATTAAAGGCCTAGTAGAGGAGATATTACTGAACGAAATACACGAAATCGAGCGGTCGAATTTCAAAAATCCGTCCCCAGCGTCGCATACAGTATCTCGCACGCGAGATAGACTACCCGCCTCTCTTTCATTAATACAGTTAGAAAAAGAAGGGTAGCCTATCTCGCGGGCGAGATACTGTCGCGTCAATCATGTGCTAGGCCTAAAAGACAGTGGTTTACGAACCAACATGGATAATCAGTGCGTTTTTCCTGTGTATCACGTTTATTCAGGTATAAAGGAACTGTTGAAATTATGAAGTAATGTCGGAAACTCGAAATTACGTAGAACTGAAGTTTTAAACATGGCTCAGAATAAATGGGGGCGGGTGGATAAATTAGGAAATTAATTCTAATTGCGCTTTTTGTGTTTGCCCGTAACTAACCGGTTAATTCGTCATTAACTTTAAGTATATAATTTTCCTACGAAACGGATTTAAAAAGAAACTTAATACTTTTAAAAAACCTGAATCGAATATTAAAGTGAATTTCGACCCCATTTCGCACCATTCCCAGAACGAATATCGACCTTGATATGTTTAGTTAGAGTCTGTGCGGAAAGAGAAGACACGTGAAATGTATCCAATACATTCTATGACTCTTTTATTTCCGCACAGACTCTAAGTTGCATATTATTGATATTTTAAAACAAAAGAGATAAACATTATTTGCTTAACATTCACCAGCGCATATTTCACTGAAAAATCTTGAAGGAAAGATCTTGAAGGAAAGTTAATTATAAAACCAATAGGTATAATACATTTATAAATTAAATCTTAACAAAATATTTATTTTAAAAATAACCTTCGTCCATGAATAAATTAAATGCTTGACATTTGTGAGGAGTTGAGGACACGAATATAAATGAAGATTCGCTGTCAGTTATATAACGTAAAGTCTATTTTTTTTATTCGGTAGACTAAAATGACATTTCATAGTAGGTATGAAATGACACATGATGTTCATAGGTACTATGAAATGTCATTTTAGTCTACCGAATAAAAAAATAGACTTTAAATAATCTAATTTAGGTACATGGCATCAGATATCAAAACGAGGCATAATATAAACTGTATTCTAATATTCGCCCGATATCCGGATCTCGCCTTTTTATAGGCATTTAACAATACCGGTATTTTTATACAAATTATCGAGTCCCGGTATTTTTAAAAACACGTAAAATGCGTAGTAAGAGCCCTATGTATCCAATCAACGTGGTTATTATGTTCGGCCGCATCTGTCAGGAGATATACAAACATAGACTAGGAATCCTCTAGACGGAGTTTAGAGCAATTATTTCATGAAACCGATGCTGCCAAAAATACTGGGGTGCGGGGGACGAGGTGAGCGAATCCCGTGCCGGTATTGGTCCGTTCAAAGACACGGACCAATCACGGCACGGGATTCTGACACTTGACTCGAAGACGGAGTAAAACTACCGTATATTTGTGGCAGAGGGGTAGCGTTACTATGCTCAGTCTAGAGGATGTCTTGTCTGTGTATACAAACGGCCATTACCGAGCATAGACTACTTTATTCATATATTGATTAGCCTACCCACATTATTGTGATTATCAGGATACCTACAGCAATTACAGCATCAAGAAGCCCACAATAATTATGGTAGTCGAGTCTAGCTAAAAAAATATCAGTTGAAACCATTGACGTATAATATCTAGGACGGGCTAATGGGGCACTAAACATCGTACTAGTTCAGCGGTGCTACCCACGAATTCCAGCCAATCGTGCAGTCTAACGCGACTAGTTGCGACCAATAGCGCGCGTAATGCGAACTCGTCAACCAATCGCGCGCGTGATGCGAACTCATCAGCCAATCGCGTTGTAGCGATTTCACACCGCTGTACTGGCCCCTGTCATGCCTCATTATTATTGCCCGTAAAGCCAGTCCCTAGATATCTATGTCAATGGTTGAAACTTTGTTCTTTATTGCTAATTTGCTTATATTGGTACAGCCAATAAAGAGTATAATATAGTTCTTTTTCTCATAACCCTTCCCTACAACTAGTAGAACCCTAAAAATATTTAAATCCTTGTCGCGATAGTGCAAATTCTGTTATAAACTTAGCTGAAAAATTTTCTTGATTAGATGGGCGCCAAGGTAAAATTTACCTCAGGATTTAAAGAAGATTTTTTACTAAGATTGAATACCTGTAATAAATCTAAATTTATTGAGAGACGAGTCTGTGTAATAAAATTAGGGTCGGTTGTAGGGCTTACAAATACCGCACTTCTCAGAATAGGTACTGGTACTAACCAAAAATGTCTTCATCAATCCCGGGTTCCCGGGATTTAATTTAAAAGACTTAAAATGGCGGAGATTTACGAGTATAAATAAAAGCGGCCAAGTGCGAGTCGGACTCGCACACGAAGGGTTCCTTACCATTACGCAAAAAACGGCAAAAAAATCACGTCTGTTGTAAGGGAGCCCCACTTAAATGTTTATTTTATTTTGTTTTTTGTATTTGTTGTTATAGCGACAACAGAAAGTGTTGTATATTATGTAAGTTATAACCTCTTGAGACCCAGAAGCATTTGTTTTGTTTTTGAATTTGGAACCCTTAGTTAGGTACTCAATGAAAGTTCAAAATATTTTTTGAAATATGTAAGTACAAAAATTTGTACGGAGGGTCTTAGGAGGTTATACTTTTACGTCAGGTACCTACCTATTTAAAAAAAACTATTGAATTAATTTTACTTACGGTATCGGGAAAGAGAGTTTTTTCTCCTTTCATGATCCTCTCCGACCAGCCACCAAGTTTTCATGTCGCCCTTACCCTAAAACAAGTTATTTTACTATAAAATACCTATCGTAAAACTAATTAACCTTTTGGACGCCAATGACCGATACATCCGCACCGTAGGTTCAACGCCAAAGACCGGGTCAGCACAGACCACAGAGTAACATCGACCTACGTGCATAATATACATAAAGTTCAACTTCAATTTTGACACTTCAATGATGTGGCGTCTGAGTGACAGCTTTTGTGTTTGACACGGCGTGGAAAAGGTTAATACATACTAGCCTATTCTACCGTCCTAAATCTAATAGACGTATCTCAAGGAGCAATGTCTTGGAATTTTAAAATAGAAAGTTTAAGGTTAGGGGAAGTCCGGGTAAAGCGAACACCCCAGGCAAAGCGAATTCGGGCTCCCAATCCTAAACTATTCGACTTTGTCGCACCACGCGCCTATATGATGTTCAGGATCCTTCGCTCTATGAGCGGCAAGCGTCACAGGGAGCGGTCGCTGTAAGCGTCGTCGGTGACGAGTCAAAATGTGTTTTTAGTGCAAAATATGCGATTTTGAAAGGTAAGGACATTGTATGTTATTTTGTCACAGTAATTATCTCGAATTTTAATTCAAGATCAGAATCAGAATCAAGTATTTTATTCGTGATAAACTTAAAACTAACATTACATACAAGAGTATAAACTAAAAACTACAAATATTCAAAAACTTGGTAAGCGTTAAAGTTTACCACGAAATGGGCTCGCCTCAGCATAATACTGACCCGAAAGTCAGCGCTGATCTTCCGGCGAGACCATTTGTGGGTCACGATCGCAGCCGTACAACACGGCCCTATCATAAGCTGAACGCAGCCTTTGCAGCAGCGACGGGCGCCATCTTGTCTACTGTCTATGGCAGTAGCAGTAGCTGAGAATGACATTTGATTGACAATAACAAAAATGGCCGTGCCGTACAACGCGATTAAAATATTTTTACCTTTCATTCGTATGAAATTAACTTTTATAACTATTAGGTGCAGACATACATGCAACAAAAGTGATAAATTCAAATACAACTTTCATACAACATAATGAAGTAAAGAGGTATGCTTCTATTGCTTATTAAAGTATCTTCCTTTTACAACGCATTTATTTTAAAACAATCCAACGGTTTTTTTTTATTCTTTATTTCTTTAACTGACTGAATGGGCAAAGTGGATCGGGCAAAGCGGATAGCGTGTTCACTTTGAATTTATTAGGTATTCTTTTTTATGATAATATTTTGTTACAGATGGTATATAAATATCAAAAAAAGATCGATAATGGCTCATGGCTAACAGACATCATGGAAATGGCTATCAGAACGTGGATTAGCTGTGTTAAAATGTCTTCAAAAATGCCGTGAAGACTTATGCTTATGAAATCAGTGAAAATATATCAAAAGTTACTTGTGACAGCTTTTTCTAATTAATATTATTGAAATGGTCTTATGTTGATTAATTTTTACTTAGTTATTAAGTTCACTAAGATTTTATGAGTAATATTTGCATTGCCCGGGAGCCAGTTTCACTTTGCCCGGCACCCTGGGCAAAGCGAATAAGTTATCTTTTTTTACGTTTTGTTCAAATTTGCAGCAACTATTAAACATTGGAGGCTAGTGTTGTTTTAAATTAAAAGATTATTAAATAAAGACTTATTATTGATACTTTTTTCATTTCTGCCTCGTTAAATTTTTCTGTTATGTCAAGTCAAAGGTAAAGGTGTTCACTATGCCCGGACTTCCCCTACATTTTCGGTTCGCAGTCGATTTTCATTTGAGATGATTTCAGTAGGTATATGGGACGTATTTTACTTAGGACGGCAGTATTACACTTTACAATTCCAAAAAGCAGGGGATATAATGGGATAATAACAGCTCTAGAACTTGTAAATTCAAATATAATAATATTTATGCTTATTACGAATTTTGTGCCGATCTAAATCCTTAATAAGTTATTTGAAACGTTTATTGGATTTGATATTATAATTTATAATATTGCTTCGTTTGCTAAAATTTTAAACCTTGTTACTACATTTGAAGAACTATGGGTTTAAGTAAAAAATATCTGGGAGACCGAGCTTTGCTCGGAAAACATAAAAATACTAAAAAATGTGCGTTTTCCCAGAGACAAAACCTAGCTACTTAGATCGACTTTCCGCCTCTGAAAACCTCCATATAGCAAATTTCATCGAAATCATTAGAGCCGTTTCCGAGATCCTCAAAATATATATATAAATAAATAAATATACAAGAATTGCTCGTTTAAAGGTAAAAGATATCGCGCCACACTGAGCATTAAACTATAAATGTTAGCTTGATATGTTTAGATAGATACATAAAATCTTTATTCAACCACAACTTACATGTTTTGTGACACAATAAATAATAACAAGAGACAAAAAAAGAAAGTTGACAAGAGACAAAAAGTTTACATTTACTCTTGTGCTATGTGCTGTTTGCGTCAGTTATTCCGTCATTTGACGACCTTTTAATGGTACCCTTTAGCAATCGTTACTTTGACATTCACCATTCACAACGCCCTTCTTACAATTTTATCTGTTGTTGTGCAACAATCGGTTAACATTTCGTCGTTGATTGAAATCTCTGTCGTCCCGGCTCAGGACCGCTTCGGCCTCAGTTTCATTTCGTCATCTCCATAAATCGTCCACAGTGCCATGTCGTCAGCCTACAATTCCTAAATCGTCACCTTCCTAACTTGCCTACTTTCTGATATCGTCAATACCCCATTTTGTCTAAATTCCTATTTTGACCATAGTGCCAACTCGTCCAATATCTGATATCGTCAATATACCATTTTTGTCTACGTTCCTATTTCGACCAAAGTGCCAACTCGTCCGCGTTCTTTTATTTGAATTGAGAATGTAGAATTAATAATACTGATTGTCACTTAAACTGTCAGAAGCAGCACACATTTTATTCAAATAAAATATTTTTTCTAGCTCAATAGGTATCTAAGAAAGACAGATAAATAGGTAGTTACAAGTGTTTTTTTTTTCAGAGATGGACAACTAGGGCTGCTATGTAGTTGACGAGTTGGCACTGTGGTCTAAATAGGAATGTTGACGAGTAAGCACTATGGACGAATTAGGAGTGTTGACGAATCGGCACTGTAGTCTAATTAGGAATATAACCAAGTTACTACAGTGGCCCACGTAAGAAAGCGGGCGAGATAAGAAAGTGACGATATAGGAATGCTGGCGAATCGGAACAGTAGACCAAATGCGAATGAGAACTACTTAAGAAGTTGCCGAAATGAAACTGAGGCCGAAGCGGTCCTGAGCCGTCGTCCCCGTTAGTCTACTTTTTTTAAAGATTTTATTCTAACCTTACCTTAATGTTCACAATTAAATACCCCTCTAATTACACTGGTAACCGCTGTATCAGGTTCACGTTTCGCTTCTGACTTGAATCTCCCTCCCCCGCATTCTATACATACATTTTCTTTTAAATGGTACCGACCGTTACCGTGATATTCACAATGCACCTCCGTCGTTTTTTTATTAGGATCTTCAACAATAACATGGACAATAAAAAGCTATGCACCTTATCACTTACAGAAGACCACCGCATGCATTGTTGGCATGAATCGTCATTGCTTCCGTTAGGGCGGTTTCAGACTAGCATTTTATATGCGCCTATAAGTTCATTTCTGAAGGCACGTCCAGACCAAATGTAGCGAAATAAGCGCAGAAGAAAACGCTAGTCTGATACCTCCCTAAGTGTAATTTTTTTATAGTATCTAACTTTACCTTGATATTCACAATCCCCCTCTCCTTGAAATGGTACCCGCCATGATGCCTCAGCAGCTTGTACGTGTCGTTGCTGACATGGATCCTGTGCGGTTCACCGCTGGATTCCATACGTGCCGCAGTGTTGACCGTGTCCCCGAAGAGGCAGTAGCGAGGCATTTTGACACCCACGACGCCCGCGGCGCACTGCCCACTGTGTATACCTGTGGAAAGATGTTGAGATTCACTGTTCCGTTATTTGTCTTACAGTGCGGTAATAAATTATACGCGCTATAGGTGTGTCATCATAGAATAGGTATTGTAATAGCAAAATACAAGTTATACATAAATTAACATTTTAACTACGGGAAAAATAAAACATTAAGGCTAAGCTGCCTTTAAAAGTATATATCGAAATAATAGTGTTTATTCGAAAGACTCGGGACGATTTTCAATTTAAGTTTTCTTTTATTTCTATAAGAGTTCAAAATTTGGATTTGAATTTATACAGTTACGCGGGACTTATGAGGCTATAATATATGTTGATTCATTTTTACATTGCCAAAACATCAGAAATATTAAAGATCTAAATATTTATGTAATTATTAAACATTTACTGGCATGCATGTACAACTAAAAGGTACACTAGTAAATTTATGATTTATTATATTTTAACACAGTAATAATTCATCACTGACAGGATTATTGTAGCCAATAAGCCTGACATTGTGATAATAGATCGATCGCAACGCCGGGCCGTACTCGTTGATATCACCATCCCTCATGATGAGAATCTCGTGAAAGCCGAGAAGGACAAGTCCAGTAAGTACCTGGACATGGGATGTTGATTCGACGATCATTGTCCCGATAGTTGTTTCAGCGAACGGTCTAATAGCAAAGAGTCTCAACCAACATCTTGAGAGACTCTCGCTAGGTCGTTGGATCAAGGGTTAGGTTTTTTTATAATATGTTTATATGTTTTTTTTATTGTTTTGTAAATGTTTTTTATTTTACTTTTATATTCATATTGTAAAAAAACCTAAACTAAGAAGATAAATAAATAAAGAGAATAATAATAATCATTTATTTCAGACAGAGCCCATATAATTTTGTTAGTGAATCTTAAAACTAATTATTAATTTATTAACTAGTACAAAATTTAAAACTATAAATAAAAATAAAAATATAAGTATACATATAGGTACATACCGTCAGCAGTGTTTGACAACATGCATGGACGTCCACCGGGCTAACATAGCAAACACGCTCAAAATGCGATTGGGACTGTCGCGCAGACGGGCCATGAGCGAGGCACACCTTTTCCTCATGACGGCCGCAAAGCCATCTGCCCTTGCTTCGGCAAACATACCAGAGGCGCTACAGTGTCGCGGCAGCCCCATCAGCACCCGGAACGCGTTATTGTATTGGACGCGAAGGTGCTTTACGCTCTTTGCGTATAATTCAATCCGATCTACGACTGCCGCAGCTCGTGACGTGATCTCGCGGGTACTGACACACATCGAGGGCGGGCGGCAAGTTGCAGCCATCTTTTGTGACTTGTTCCGTGCCTTCGAAATGATAGATCACTCCCTGTTATTGAAAAAGCTAGCGAGATATGGCTTTGAAGGCAAATTTTACAGCACCATTGTCTCATTCCTAAAAAACCGAAAACAAACTACCTGCGTCCTCAATGCAAGATCAGATCTAGAATCTATAGGAGACTGTGCTGTACCACAGGGGTCGAGCATGGGAAATAACCTTTCTCATGCTCGTAAATGACGTAACTGCGGCATCTCCTGAACTAGAATACGTAATCTATGCTGATGATACTTGCATAATAGTTAGTAGCTGACAATTACAATAGCCTTGAATATAAAGTTAATATAGCAATGGTCGAAATTAAAAAATGGTTTTTGGCAAATGGAATGCTTTTAAATTTAGAAAAAACGAACATTATTCACTTTCAGTTACGTAACACCAAAAAAAGTCTCCTAAATATTAAAGTAAATAATATTCTAGTTCCACAAGTGGAACAAACTAAGTACTTGGGATATGTCATTAACTCAGGGTTAACGTGGTCCTCACACATAGACCATGTTTGTGACTCACTTTCGTCAGCATGTTTCGCCCTGTCAAGACTCGCTCCAAGTCTATCTCCAAGTAACCTGAAAAAGGCCTATTACGGATACTTCCACTCCATCATTATACGAGGCGTTGATCTCTGGGGTCTGGCAGCAAACCGCGACAAGGTTTTCAAAATACAGAAACGAGCTCTGCGTATAATTTCCAACAAACCGTTTGATCACCCTGCCAAGGAACTATTTAAGACCCATAAAATACTAACACTACCAGCCGTTTATATATTAGAAGCATGCAAATACGTTAGGGCAAACCTTGAAACATACACAAAAACTTGCACCCGCGACGCAAACAGCCGCAGATTGCCCATGCTAGTCGCTCCTACACAACGACTCGCGAAGGCCCGAAAGTCTCTCAGTATTATCGGGCCAAAAATATATAATAAAATTCCTAATGACATTAAATTTACAGAAAGCGACTCAATATTCAATAAAAAACTCAAATGTCTACTTCTAGACCAAGCATGTTATTCTGTTGATGACTTTATGAAAGAGAATTATGTAAATTTTACTATATTAACAATCATTGCACGATCATTATTCATTATTTAGAGATTTGTAAACTTTGACCAATGTATTATTTTTATCTAGAATTGTAAATAACTATCTTATTTCAAATGTACCCGTGTGACCTGTAAAATACTTTTTACCAATAAAGAAACTAAACTAAACTAAAACTAAATTGACCCACAGGCTGCATGAGTAGAAAGATACACAGAAGGCTTTAAAGAGAGTGATATTTTTTCGTGCATCGCGCAAACCTGCAGGCCAACATATTGCATCGAACGGCCAACGACCTTCGCTCCCGTTCAACGTCCAAGTTGTCTTTTAAGTCTTCGGTGACCCAGTGACCCAAATATTTAAATTGGCTAACTTGCTTTAAAGGTTGCTGATAGCGTGTAGGTTTTGGTACCTGCCTTAAAAACCATTATTTCACTTTTGTTAGCATTATATTTGAGTCCATGGGCCACCGCATAACTTTCACATATTGCCAGAAGGCGCTTGAGGGCCCCAATCGAAGGACTCAGCAGTACCATGTTATCAGCATAACTAATGTTATTGACACAAACACCGTCAATATGACATGAGGTGAGGTTAGGTTAGGTTAGACAATGCATGGAAAAATATACAAACAATGAAAGGTTAACAACAGTTCACGTAAGAATTTAAATACTGAACTTTATACAAAGTAGTGACTTTGTTCGCACGTGACCATAAAAATAATCTGAAATTCTTATGGTGTTGACATAAAGACTACTATTGTTTATTCATTTATATTCTCTGCAACAAATGTACTATAAGTAGCCCATCAAATTATTAAATCAACAGTACCTGTCTTGGTGTCTTTCAGAACTTACACAATGAGTTTCACCGATAAAGTGGCAATAGTAACTGGTGCGAGCTCCGGGATCGGGGCTGCCGCAGCCATAGCATTGGCCAAAGAAGGTGCTAAGGTAGCTTTAGTGGCCAGAAACGAGGAAAGACTCGGCAAAGTGTCTAAACAATGCGAAGAACTCGGTCCCAAACCTCTCATCATCATAGCGGACGTAAGTCAAGATGAAGAAGCAAAGACCATCGTGAAGCGAACAGTGGATCACTTTGGCAAGATAGACATTTTAATAAACAACGCTGGGATAGTTGGTATTTCATCTATGCTAGACGAAAACATAATCCAGTATTACGACATGGTCATGAACACTAATGTACGTGCACCGGTTCTTTTGACAAGTCTAGCCGCTCCTCACTTGATCGAGACGAAGGGTAACATCATTAACATCTCAAGTATAGCCGGTTTGAAGGTTCCTGGGAAGAACTATATGTGTTACGCCGTGTCTAAAGCTGCCCTGGACCACTTTACACGGTGTACCGCTTTGGATTTTGCTCAGTATGGGGTGAGAGTGAACAGCGTGAACCCAGGCCCGGTTAAAACTGACTTAGTAGCAAACGCGGGTGCTCCTAATCCGGATAAATACTGGGAGAGGTTTAAGCAAGGAACAGCCTTGAAGAATATATCAGAACCGGAAGAAACTGCGGATCTAATTCTGTTTTTGGCCAGTGACAAGGCTAGGAGCATCACTGGTTCGTCATTTGTGACCGATAATGGTATGCTTTTGATGTAAATACATTTTGTAGTACAAACACAAGTTGAAATAATAATCGAGTATCTGTAAAACATCTTTTTGTACTTTTTTTTACTCCAGTAATACAATTGTTATATTGTTTATAAATCATTAATCATTTTTGTGTATTTGTGTATTTTCTTGCTATTGTTACTACTTTATTAGTTGTTAATTTATGCCCTGAAAAATAAAGGTACAAAACAAGTTTGTTAATTATTACTAATAATTTCTCATTGCCTTTATAACAGTTTCTCTTTGTAGGTACATATATGAATCCTAATAAGATACCTACATTAATTCAAGAACAATTGTTAGGAGTAGTCAATTAATCTTGTTCAGCTTTCATTGGAACACTTTGAAGTAACACTTTTTAGACACAAATGGTCTTTTAAAGTCACTATAAAGTTTGCAACATTTAGAACAAACTTTAAAAATTGACTAAACTATTTTAAAACAATCTTCGTAGAGTTTCTGTGAAATGTGAGATAGAGAAAAATAGAATATAATTATCTGCTACAAATTAACCGAGTTCCTCTCTCTCTACATAGCTTAAATTAATACGTAGGAATTTTATTGTTTTTTTGTAATCCGTATGCATTGTCAGTTGGGGCACGTCGGGGCATATATGTAGAGATAAACACCTTAAATTTGAATACCCTTTTCTAACATTGGGGTTAAAACATGCTTTTTAGGGTTGCGTACCCAAACACACTCCACTGTCCGTCTGTCTGTCTGTCTCTGTCATCAGGCTGTATCTCATGAACCGTGATAGTATTTCTGTTGCCGCTGATGTAACAACAAATACTAAAAAGTACGGAACCATCGATGGGTGAGTCCGACTCGCACTTGTCCGGTTTTTAAATTATAACTTACCGATTCGTATATGAAGTCGAGCGGCTGGCATATTCCTCATCGTAATCTTAGGCACCGCATCCAGCACGTGCAGCGCGAGCGAAGCTACCTCGGCTGCGTGCCGCGAACAGCGCTCGGGTACGCCTCCGACCACCATGTATGCGTCACCTATTGTCTCCACCTGGACAAATAAGTGTAGGTTTAAATTATACACACAGCAAAGACATATGTAACTCCGTATAAGATTAATAAAGTCAAAAACGTGCCTCAGAAATCAAGAAAAAGTCATTCTCGGATAGATGCCGACACACCTTTGGCCTATGCTCGACTAGATGGCGTTGACGACACCGTTTGATATTTAACAATTTTAACACATAGGTATCAGTAAAAGAACATGGGTCAAAATGATACAAAAATAATAAAACTTGTAGGAATGGAATGAGACGCCGATTGGAAACCAGTGATTTATTGGTTGTAACTTATAATAGAACAATATCAAGTCATACAAGTGAAGTACCTAGCTACAAAACATATGACGTATGAGCGGAAAGTGGTAAGCTGTGGCGTTCTCACTCCTTGCTCGATCCCTCAGGGGATGTCCACTGCATAGACTAAAGGTCAACCGAGGATGAAGCTTAGGGCGGTACGTAGCGACGTTCACAACCCGTGCTCATTTATTGGTTCACCTTGAGGATAGTAGAGGCCGTCTCCCAAGCTAGACCGCTAGCTAACGAATGATTATCGGCGGCCGCGCCGCGCCTTTTATACTTATTTAAAAGAAATTGTAGTTTCCAAAATTGAATTTTAAAACAGTCTTAAAGAAATAAATTACACGTTTCAGCCTAACCGAATAAATGGGTCTAATTTAGTTTGGAAGTTTTGATTACAAACAGACAACGGGTTCACAAAATGGCCTTGCTACGATTGTGGGGCTTGGCACTTTATTTATATCACCTGCCGACAAGTCCCCATTTTCCGGCGTGTGTAGTAATGTTTTATTATTTGCGTTAACGGTTTTCATTTTTTTAATCTATGCTTGATTATTCTTGTTCGGCAAACCTTGGAGTATAATTTCCGAATACGAAACAATTTCAATGTCATCTTATACACTCAGACTTTCTCACGTTTTGTGTAGGTGTTGCTTCAGTCGATCTAGACATTGTAGACCGTAGAGATGAGATCTTATCGGAAATAATTGTGTTTTTCCACGTTCTGTCTCTTAAACAGTTTCCTTGTTTCTTTATGTATGTTGGTCTCAAGTAATAAACCTTATAAGTATTATTGATACTGTATGGAAGCTCTGGTCAACTCAAACAAGCTTGAATGAGTTATTTTTAATTCACTTCGCACTGAATATAAGGAAGTACGATCAGTGGCGTAACTAGGGGGGTGCTGGGGGGGGCACGTGCCCCGGGCGCCGTCCAAGGGGGGGCGCCAAAATGGGCCAAATACCTCCCATAGAAAATGGACCAGCCAAAATGTAGGAAAGTCATATTTTTTTTTCGCGACTTAGGGGTTGGTCTCAAAGTAAAAATTGGTCAGTATAATCCCAAAACCTCCCTGGCAACGGAAATGCAGTTATTTTTTAGCCACCCTGTATACAGGGTGGTCCAAACCTTGACGTGAAAAAAATTTTTTTAGAATCCTAGCTCGTCGTTGGTTATCAGAATATACCCCATGTATGTTAGCCGATTTTTAGTACTTTTCGAGTTTAACTTTTGTTAAGAAATTCCGGGGTGAAGCTTTGCGTTGCTTTTATGCCTTCTAATAATTGTTCGTGGTATTTGCACTGATAACATGAAATAGCGATGGGGAAGTGACCCCATAAAATAATAGTAGAAATAACAAAAGAGGATTTTTGTAATGAATTACTAATTTGGAAGCTTTCCACCTCAGTTCCTTTGGCCGGCGACTCTGACAAATTATGACTATTAAGTATCAGTTTTTTGACCTTTTAAAAAAACGTAGAGTCTAGCAGTTTCTAAAATAACCAAAAGTCTTTGAAATCGCTTGTATTTTTTATTTATTTAGGTAAGGGCAACATCTAAGCTTGACATGCTTGAACGTAAAAGTTTGTCTTTTTTTCAACTCAGCCAAGTGAGGATGCTGATTTTTTTTTAGCAACTGCGCCGTTTGTGAAGGATTATGTTACAAAAAGAAATATTCAAAAAAGTTCAATAGTTTTTTTTTAAATAAATAATTGCTTCACCCCGGAATTTCTCAACAAAAGTTAAAAGTAATAACAATAAAAATCATAATTCGAAAACTACGAAAAGTCGGCTAACATACATATTCTGATAGCCCACAGCATGAGGAATCTAAAAAAAAATTTTGGACGGCAAGGTTTGGACCAACCTGTATAACACATGCTGTGCCAACATCTCGTTCTGTGATACTAGAATGCCGTGAAAAACCTGTGTCAGGTATTGAGGTATCCAGAGTTTCGGTGTGGGATCGGGAGTATTTAGTCCAATTCAATCCCACCAAGGCTCAATTTTGCGCGTTTACCGCTAAGAAAACCTCATTTTTCAAGGCACAACCCATCCCATGTCAGGGAGTATTGGGAGCCTCGGTGTTGACATCTCCATCAGTGATCCAATAATTTCGTAGCCACCTTGCTGGGTAGGCTGCGCTCGTATCCAAAAAACTCGGTGTGCTCAATAAAGGGAGGCGATACTTTACTCTGGGGCAGACAGATCCATAGGCGTACCCACGGTGGGGCAAGGTGGGGCAGTTGTCCCTGCCCATAAGCTAAGAATCTCTGTTTCAACCGTACTCTGTTACAACGTCCCCAGCCTCCCCTACTTCTGCCCCACCCCTTAAAAAATGCTGCGTACGACCATGGACAGATCCCATATAAAGAGTACTGCTGTCATCTTTGGGCAGGAGCACCTAGATGCCACCTTGGTCCCTTCAAATCAGTCCAAAGGCGCGCTATGAATAGTCTACGATCCCAAACTTACAAGCGATATTGAATCTTCAAGTCTAAGGAGATCTCCAAAAAGAAGTGTATAAGTTTTAAAATGGTCGGCAACACGCATTACCCGCCCCTGGAGTGTAGACGTCCATAGGATGCGGTGACCGCTTACCATCAGGTGAGTCGTAAGCTTGTTAGCCACCGATGGACTAAAAGAACACTTATTTGTCTAAATCAAAAGTAAACTTTAATAAGTAAAAAGTAACCCTTTCGTTAGTTCATTTCGTTTGGGGGGGGGGGGGGGGGGCGCAAATTTGGTGCCTGCCCCGGGCGCCATATCCTCTAGCTACGCCACTGAGTACGATCCTCGCATAGCAACACGCGCTCCT
This sequence comes from Cydia amplana, assembly GCF_948474715.1. Lineage (NCBI taxonomy): Eukaryota > Metazoa > Arthropoda > Insecta > Lepidoptera > Tortricidae > Cydia > Cydia amplana. The sequence continues at coordinate 5,429,498 of NC_086077.1, forward strand.
ATTGCAAACCCTTTTTAACCAATAATACTATTACGCCCACATGACTCGCTTTCGTCTTAAGAGTTACAAGAACGCGCCGCCAAAAAGCCGCTTCGTTTGTGTAAACTGTGTTTTATGTTTCTTCCCTTTATGTTTCTTTATTTTTGTCTCTTACTTTCCGTGATTATTTCTCACTTGACGGTCTCACTGGAAGACCAGCGCCGGAAGTCACCAGCAACATGCTGAGATGGGGCCACTTCGTGACACTTTATTTTCACTATGTTCTTTTTGTGTAATTATGTGTAGGTATTGTCAGTGTGTTTACGAATAAAAAACTATTGTATTCTATTCTATTTTGAAACGATATTAAGCAAACATCTAAATACCTAACATCCGATCATTACAAGTCATAGCAAAGATAATTTAGTATATAGCTGGATTGTCAAAGTAAATTTACTGCCATCTTTCGACACATAAGTAAACTTTTAGAACGCCATTTGACTTTGATCCTTATTCTTTCACTGATAATGTGTTAATGTTAAATATCAAAAAGTGGCGCCATCTACACGAGTATAGGCCATGATATGGCGCCATCTTTTTGAGCGATGGCGCCATACCTTTTCCCTATACGGAAGATTGCGGGTCACTTCTGGATGAGATTACTTCAGGGCGGGGACAAGTGGCGTACTCGAAGAGAGGCCTATGCTCAGCAGTGGACGATAAAAGGCTTATGTGATGATGATTTAAACCTTCTACTCACTTTCGTGTGACTCTTAAGCAGTCTACTCACACACGGGATTCCCTAATTGTGATATGTGTAGGCACGCAGGAACAATTTCCTGTATTGGTCCTCCGACAATGCGGTAGGGGCGTAAATATCCTAATTAACTCTTTAGACCATTGCCAGGTTGCTACACGTGTAACGCGATTGGGTCTTTTATTCAATCAATATGTTTCAGGACCATTTGAACGTACACTGATATCAGAATGATTTCTATCTGATGTCATTCAGTTATCGTAATGTGCGACGCCAACTCGGAAGTAAATCTACTTGTACATGTAACAGTGTGGTCGTAGGTGACCCCTTCTCCTACTCTCATGTAGCATGGTGTTATATGTATTTATGGTGATATTTTGTTGCCCACGCGAATCTATACCCAATTGGATTCAGGCCCGTGTATTATATACATAGCTGGGTATAGATGGCGCGACAAAAATGGAGGAGATGAGCTGGGATTTCTGACGATGATGGGAAGCCAGATTAGGTTTGGCTATTCCATCTGTAGATCCCTTTTGAAGGGCCTTATAACTGATTCAAATATCTTTCTGATGTCAGTGCACATTCAAATTGGTTGTAAATATCTAACAAGCCTGTGGGACTACAGTCTGATTGGCTATCTTGGCTAGGCACCCGATGAGTCAGACGCGAGGATGAATCTTAAAAGGCCGTCATGTGACTCATGTGTATAAAGAATGTGTTTTTCAACCCTTAGCCAAATTTTGGGAGTTGAATATACAGGTTAGGAACCAACTTCAAAATTGCTAAAACATCGAATTCTGGCCCCGTAGACAACATGCTAACGCTACGTAGAGAACGAAACGCAACTGTCACTGTCACTCTAATATGGAAGAATAATAGACACAGCGATTCGGGTCTTCTTGTCGACCGCCATCTTGGTGACATCTAGTCGTGTTTAATTTCTTTGTTTTTGCCCATTCATGTTATTTAAAGTGTACCTAATACTGATACCTTATTATACAGTATATTAATATGGAAGTGTGCGGATAATGAAGAATTAATCTTGATACGAGTTTAATCACCATTCTGGCGTCAACGCCAGGTAGCTCCACGTGGCCCTTGTAAAGTCCAGCTATCGCCTTACAAGAGCTCATAATACAACTAGGGCTTGCAATTCGAATATTCGAATATTCGAATTTGTCGAATATTCGACCTGTTTTGATATTCGAATATTCGGTCGCTCAGGTTTCGAATATTCGAATATTTTTTATTACTATAAAAAAATCTATGTCATCCGCTGTAGTTACAGTTTCTGTGTGTTTTACGGGTATTTACAGTGAATGAGGGACGGTAGGTACCCAAATACGAAGGAAATAATATTTTTACTGTATTCCTCTCGATAGACTTCGTGAATACAGTGAAACCTAACTCAATTTAAAAGAAAACGAAATCAAAAAGAATGTTATTTTTACGGTGCGTAAGTTTTAAGTTAAAGGGTCATTCTGTTTATTCAGTACAAGCGTACGTTAAGCGAATTTTTGAAGTCTAAACCTTGCCACATATCGCAATTCTCAAATTTAATCATACCAAACCTGCCCAACTTGGTAATCTAACCATGCACCTTTAGCTGACGAATAATCCACCCAGTACTCAACTAACTTTTTCCCTTAAATATTCCAATATTATATAATTAGCCGACCATTAGGAATAATAACTTGCCAAAACAAATAAAGGCAATAAAGATTCAAAATACAATTAAACTAAAGGCCTTTTTACAGGCCTCTGAGTGATTACAAGTTAATTTAAATCGGAAAATAATTACCTACTAAAAAATATCTTACATACCTAGGTGTTTGGATGGTTAAAGTTATATTATTTCACGCCGCATTTATAATAAGTTTTATCTAGAAATATTAAATACGTCTAATTTTGGCGTTTTACTTGTTTTTATAAATGTGGGCATCTTATAAATAGTAGGATGATAAAATCTAGTCAATTAAGTGGATTTCTGCCAAATATCCTTAGTTTTAGCAATATGTGAAAAAAGCTTTTGAATAAAACAATATAAAACCGATTTCTCGTTCCTTTTCTTATTTTGTATAATATTCGAATAATTATTCGAATATTCGAATACGTCGTCAGAAAAAGTCGAATATTCGAATATCTGAAAGTTTCGAATATTTGCAAGCCCTAAATACAACCGAACAACAAAGACTATCAAAATGAAAACTACTGAAGAGTGAAGACATTGATATCGGAATTTACCTAATTGCTGTTGTTATAGCGGCAACAGAAATACATCATCTGTGAAAATTTCAACTGTCTAGCTATCACGGTTCGTGAGATACAGCCTGGTGACAGACGGACGGACGGACGGACGGACGGACGGACGGACGGACCACAGACTTGTAATTGTCGCTCGCGCTAATTCTATGGGACGGACGGACGGACGGACAGCGGAGTCTTAGTAATAGGGTCCCTTTGAGTACGGAACCCTAAAAAATTGCTGAAATCGGGTCTGCGGCAGATGATGTGTTAGTAAGTAGGTAGGTATAGTCGCCTTTAATTGGCTTCAGCCTCAATAAGTTAAGTGGCCTGTGTAGAAACGTAATGAATTTTGCGTCTATGAGTATGTTAATGTCATGGACCATCAAAGAAAATATTTTCATTTATGTTTCACCTAATTGATTATATTATGACCTAATTGTCTCTTTCGAGCCAATGCTTTTAAGGCTAATTATTTATATAATAACGAAAAACCAATACGTTATGACGCACACATAGGTTTATTATTGAGGTATGCAATAAAGGGTTTTTTTTTAATATATTTTCCATATGTACAATGATAATGATTAGTAGTGACGTCATAAATACATATAGGTGTATGACGATGATGATGACGATTAATAGTACACTTTTGAACGCAAAACTTCGTGGATTCTATAATTTTCAAAATTTATGACAGCTGAGAGTTAAAATTATAGAGCGCGTCACGTTTAGCCATATTGAATTGAGAGAAAACGGCAACTGCAGTGCTGAATCTGTATTTTATTAATTTTATTATTATTTATAAAGAAAAAAAAAGACTTATTTTAAATGATATAAATATTTTACCTTGTAAACATTGTAATATGATATGATGGCATCACAGCATGTGTATAAGTCATTCAGAATTTCCACCACCTGAAACAAAAGCATACATTACTCACAAGCCGACAGGGAAATGGATACTTTCTCCCTAGAGATAATCGCAGTAAACATAATATCTGTAAAAAGCTTTACATTACAACCAATAACTACTGTGTTGAGCTTATAGAGTTGGTAGAGCGATGGGCTAGTGATCTAGAGTCATGAATTTGAGTCTCGCCCGAGACTGAATTTTTAAACTATCCATATATTTTTAAGCTTTGTAGGAAGGAGAATATTTTGATAAAATTAGAAGTTTGTTTGATTTTTTCGATGTTTTGATTATTGTAAGAGTTAGGAGCGACACTTCTATACAAATTTTGAAAATGTCCTACGTCCTAACTCTTATAACAATACTAGCGACCCGCCCCGGCTTCGCACGGGTTAACAAATTGTACATAAACCTTCCTCTTGAATCACTCTATCTATTAAAAAAAACCGCATCAAAATCCATTGCGTAATTTTAAAGATCTAAGCGTACAGACAGACAGACAGACAGCGGGAAGCGACTTTGTTTTATACTATGTAGTGATATTTAAGCAAGGAAAGGCTTCTTCAATTCGTTTCCCTGCAGTGACCCGGAATATACGAGTAGATAGTACCACGCTGGTAGGTACCAGTACCTGCTCTTTTAAGAAGAAGAAATACATTTATTCCATAAAGCACACATACACAGGCCACAGGACAGGACAATAAGATGAAAGAAATAAGATAAACAGAAAATAATTAAAAACAGTAAAATAAAAATAAAATTAAAACCTACACACCCGTGGAGCGCCCAGAACCAAGAATAGTATGGAGTTACCATCACACGTGTCTTGGTAGGGCGCTCCACGGGTAAAAAAAAAATTATAGACTTGGGTCCAGCAATGTGTGCCGTAGGGAAAAGGCCCTGTCTCAGCATATTGTTGCAATTTGCAAACGAGGGAAATTCCAACGCTGTTATTCTGCCAAGGCCTTTTCTACTAATCCAATTAAAAGTTCTGACACGTACTTGTGATATGCACGTTTTTCCTCAACGTTTTCTTCAAAAAATAAACTTATTTCTGATTGGGAGTGTAGAGTTTGCAATAAGCTCAAGTGAGGCAATATTTACACGCCCTACGGTTTGATAAGTTTTGACCACAGACAAGACATCCTCTAGACTGAGCATAGTAGCGATACCCCTTCTGCCACAAATATACGGTAGTTTTACTCCATTATCGAGTCAAAGTGTCTTTGTGTGACGTCCGTATCTTTGAACGGACCAATCACGGCACGGGACTCGCTCACCTCGTCCCCCGCACCCCAGTATTTTTGGCAGCATCGGTTTCATGAAATAAATGCTCTAAACTCCGTCTAGAGGATTCCTAGTCTATGGTGTTGACTAGCAACACCCACGATGCGACCGCATTATTACTGTTGTCAGTCTACTCTCGCTCGGGTTTATTTATTAATATTGTCGCAGACAAATCTCCTGAGTCCCCCTTGTCATTATTGCAGTTATGAATTTGGAACCTTCTTGTATTCAATTTTAATTTAAAATTCGATGTGAATTAAATCCTTTATAAAGGCCTCAGGGAGTCTGGAGGGTAATCCGAGCCAATATCAATTTTAACCCTTTAAAACCTAATGTAGGTCAGGTATAATATACCTACCTAGCCTAGGTATAGTAGAGACTTGAACTCACTACCTTGGCTATTCGGCGTTCTATCTTCAAATAATTATTTTTGCGTCAGGGGTTGAAAAAAACTCGGATACGGCAAGGCTTCGCAAGTAAAGGGTCTAGCAGACTAAGCGAACAAGAAGTGCCCCCAACGACGGATTTTGTCGATATTTCTGGTAGTGTACTGTTAGGTCCTAAGGACCCTCCATGCTTAACATCAGACCTCGATTCTCTTTTGTTTGCGATTTATTCAGGATAACGTAAAATAATTAGGGTATCATTGAAAGTGTCATATTTTATAAACGATTCAAGTTACATGAACCAAACAAAATTATATTTTGATAACAATAAAAAAAACTACAAAATGCATATTTTTTTCCAGCATCCTGTCCTTAAACTTCATTGCAAAAAATAAAAATATTTTTTTCCTTCCAATTTTTTTTTACTTTTCGCGGAGGTACACCTCCAAAAAAAATATGCATGAGTAGCCACTAATTCCCACTACATACACATATAAAAATATTTGCACAAATGTTCGTGCTTCATGTCAAAAAAACGATTCTCCAATAAGTAGTCACTGGCATTATATGGACAGATAGAAGTACCAGTGCAGTTTGAAGATTAGTGTGTACTGTGTAGGTATACAAACTCTTCTAATAAACCTATTTGGAGTGCATCAACGACCATAATAGGGTCACTTTTGCCATAAATGGGACTCTCTTTAAAAAATAAGGTAACAGTACTCTTTTCTAATTATTTATTATATCAAACAGTGGACCTGTGCATAAACGGCAGTATAAATCAGCTAAAAGCTGGAATTGACTATTTACAGAGGCAAAGGATCTTTTACAGGTTTTGCATACACCATGTAAGAACATGCATTCATCTGGTAAATACACTTCGACCTCTTCCAAGGTTTCGAAGAAAAGGTCCGCTTGTATGTGTCTATAGGTAGCTTTAAAGTCAACAGTGCCAGTTTGTAATTATTTACCTGAAATGTAAAAGAACTTACTTTAGCCTTAATTAATAATAACTTGCAAACGGATACATTGTAATAAAAATTTGTATACCTACACACTAATCTTCAAACTGCACTGGTACTTCTATCTGTACTTACATATAATGCCAGTGACTACTTATTGGAGAATCGTTTTTTTGACATGAAGCACGAACATTTGTGCAAATATTTTTATATGTGTATGTAGTGGGAATTAGTGGCTACTCATGCATATTTTTTTTGGAGGTGTACCTCCGCGAAAAGTAAAAAAAAATTGGAAGGAAAAAAATATTTTTATTTTTTGCAATGAAGTTTAAGGACAGGATGCTGGTAAAAAATATGCATTTTGTAGTTTTTTTTATTGTTATCAAATATAATTTTGTTTGGTTCATGTAACTTGAATCGTTTATAAAATATGACACTTTCAATGATACCCTAATTATTTTACGTTATCCTGAATAACTCGCAAACAAAAGAGAATCGAGGTCTGATGTTAAGCATGGAGGGTCCTTAGGACCTAACAGTACACTACCAGAAATATCGACAAAATCCGTCGTTGGGGGCACTTCTTGTTCGCTTAGCCTGCTAGACCCTTTAATAATTCTTAGTACTCTGTTCTGTTACAAACACAACAACTGTACCTACAAATGAGACGACCTTAATAACGCCTCGTAAATTGTAATCCATCGAACGGAATGCTGTAAGTAAGCCGTGCCAAAGATAAAACTATATATAATAAGTCAGTTTTGTCATACTTACTTTTTTTTTTACAGCTGTCGGATAAAAAGGTAATTGTTTAGTTTTTAATGCCATTAAGTATATCTCCTCATTCATTCCCACCTTTTTGTATATATTATGTCGTTTGGGGAAAAAAGTAATAAAGAAGAAGAATCTGTCAAATGAAAGAACTCGTGCGGTGCGGACAATTTTTTCACGTTGCAAATATAATGCTATTATTTTCTGAAGAACTGCGGAATACATTGAAATATTGCGGAATCATTGTTGTCTTGAAGACATGGACCGGGGGTGAGTGTAGGGCTCATATCTATTTATTTTATATTTTGTGTTTTTTCCACCCTCCATATGAAACGGGTGTCGATTTGGCGAGGCCATTGAACCAGCGCAAGGCATAAGTCAAAATCCACGCCGAACCGGCTGGAAGGCTTAATTTTTACATTTGGTCTTCGAGCCGGATTTGTAAAAATTCGGGCTCACTTTGTCGGCGCCTCGGCAAATCTCACCCGTTTCTTTTCATTTTTATATTTCGAGCGGTCGAAATATAATCATTTTATCATTGCGGTTTCATTTCATATTAATTTTGGGGAATTATTTATTTATAGGTCACATTTTTTAATATTTTATATATATTGACTGGGGATTTTGTTTTATTTCATTTCATTTTCCATACATTCCATCTTTATACGTCGCGGATTTTTGAAATTTAATTTGTCATAAATTGATTTTATTGGGTTTGACATATTAAATTAAAACAGTTTGGTTGCTAGGTTACCATATCGCCTGACTCAGATAGTATAGGGTTATTTCGTTCTGTTTGATAACTGCTATAATAGCCTAGTGGCTGTAGTAGTTGCTTAATGTTAGTGAGGTCGAGGGTTCGATCCTCAGCTAAGGTTGGGGTTTTTGGATTTTTCTAAGCATTTATATTTCTAGTAAAAGCGGTATACAGCATTATTTATCGGTAATTAATGCAATTTCGGTACGTTAACCATTTTTCCAGGGGTTCTAAACATTTTCATTCAAAGTTTGCGGAATAATTATTTCATAATATATATATTGAAGTTAGCGGTAAAAACTCAATATTATATTATTACAAGGTGCGGTTTCAATTTAAAGATTTATTGCGGTGCGGTACGCTAGAAATAAAAATAATGTATAATTGCTATTTGTAGTTTTCATGGTGTGGTTCTTGTTCGGGTTCGGGATTCTATTGATTATATTTATTTGGATTTCGTATTCAAATACTGACGTAAACATGGCGGCAGCTAGGCGGATACAGTTGCTGCAAATGAAATATCATACGGCATGTCGTAGTATTGATGTATTGCATGGATTGGCTCATAATCCCGAATTGTCTTCGGAACAAGAAAGTGATTTTATGGTGCGGTTTCAAGATTTAGAGAAAGTTTATGAGGCATTTACGGAAATGTTTTATGAACTTCAGCTCTCTGCTGCGGATATAGAGAGCTTTGATTTGGAAAGTCATCTTCTGGAGTACGAGGCGTACAACAAGAAATATTATTTTATAAAACAACGCCATTTAGGGTTGACTAATTTGAACGCTTCAGCTAATGCGGACAATAGCTGTAGCAGCGGTAGCGGTAATGACAACCCTAAGAGCGCGCGGAATAGGGTAGTTCTCCCTAAAGTCAAACTCCCTACCTTTGCGGGACAGGTGGAAGAGTTTGTTCCTTTTATGGAATTATTCCAGTCTTTGGTGGGCAATGATACCACATTATCGGATACTGAAAAAATGTATTATTTGGTGGGGTCGCTTTTAGGTGAACCAAAGTCCTTGACCCAGCATTTGTCGGTCACAGGGGACAATTATTCGGTTACGATAGATTTGTTAAATTCACGGTATAACAACAAAAGGTTGTTGGCGGATCGTCTGCTGCACAATTTGTTAAGTACACCTCATGTCACCACTAAAGGAGCAAGTGGTTTAAAAATGTTTTAAAATACTTTGATTGAAAACACAAAGGCCTTGGAAAAGATGCAGTTTCCTGTTGATTCGTGGTGCTATTTGTTGTTTTATATTAATTTTCAAAAGTTAGACGGCAACTTGAAGAAACATTTTGAAGACAAGCACGCCGATAAAGAGTTACCCACATTCTCGGACCTTATAAAGTTTTTGGAAACCGAAATACGGATTTTGGAATCCAGTGCGGAGCCACAGGCCGGTACGTCAGCGGGAAGACGTAGTGGAAGTGGACAGAGCCATGCGGTAAAGGCTCATGCGGCATTTGAGGGTGCGGGTTCGGCGTCGTCGTGTCGACTGTGCGGAAAAGGCGGACACTTCATTGCTAGGTGTGAAAAATTCCTGGAGATGAAACCTGCGGCTAGGAAGCGTCAGGTGGTATCTCTCAGATTGTGCTTCAAGTGTTTAAATGGTCACAACATTAACCAGTGCACTTATAACAAGAACTGTTACAAGTGTAATTCGGCTAAACACCATTATTTATTACATTTCGATCTTCCGGCAACTGGTTCAGATCGTGAACAACGTTTGACGAGCGAAAAGGTTCACAGTTCAAGTGCTCCTATTGTGGGTGCGCCTTTGGCCAGCAGTAGTCCGGGTGGTGCGGTCCCTGGAGTCGCTGCACTGATGGCGTCACGGGCCAGAGAAGCTGGGATATCTCGGCGGAAGGTGCTGCTCGCCACGGCAGTAATAAGAGTACTGGACAGCAGCGGAAACTTCCAGGAGGCGCGGGCCTTACTGGATGGAGGAAGCGAGAGCACATTTATATCGGAGACTTGCGTGAAGAAGTTGGGCTTAAAACGGTTTAAGTCTGACGTCCCAATCACAGGACTGAACTGTACTCCTATAAGCGGTTGTAGAGGGGCAGTTAATCTAACCATGGCACCTAGGCTGACGGATCAGCCTGTGCTAATGACCACGGCTACAGTCTTAAATGAAGTTACCTATAACCTACCTGGATATTCGTTGCCGGCCCAATTAGCGGATAATTATCGGGGACTGTATCTTGCGGATGAGCAGTTCTTTGTCAGTGGACAGATTGATATTTTAATAGGCGAAGATCTACTTGGTGATATTATACTCAGCGGACGCATTAAAATCAAGGATCATATTCCACGAGTGACGAAAACGGTGTTCGGCTACGTGCTGTCAGGTCCAGCCACTATAACGGCTTCTTTACCTGATGCCCCGGAGAATGTAAATACTGTACCATTAGCCACGAAGCGGTTCTTGGCTATGGAAAAGCGGTTCCTCGTGAAGGGGAATCGAGTTGACAAATTGTGAATTGCGGTTTAGACATAGCCTGGGGACACTTACTTTCAGAAATGAACCCTGCTGATGTCGCGATTTGCGGTTGTCGCGCATCAGTGCTTCTTGAGCACCCTTTATGGTGGGGTCTTTATTGGTTGTCAGGTGATGCGGAGACCTGGCCCAGGAATAAAATGGATAATGCGGAAGATCCATTGCCTGGATTGCGGAAGATGAAGGTAAATGTTCGGGCCTTAGTCGGGATTGTTGACAAAGATAATATTTTTACGCGGTTTAGTCGGTTGAATATGTTATTGGCGGTCGTAGCATATTGTTTTCGGTTTGTCAGCAATGCCAGGAATTTGTCTGTTAGACTGATAGCGGTATTGACAGTCTCAGAGCGACGGCTTTGCAGCGGTTAATTAAATTGGTTCAGCAGGAGGAGTTTGCGGATGACATCCACTGCTTGACCAAGAATAAGAAGGTTTTCTCGCGGCTTTGACGCGATTCACATCTCGACGCGGTATATGCTGAGTGTGATACGTTCAGATTGCGGAAGTAATTATTCGGGTGCAAATAAGTATTTGGATTATGTGCGGAGATATATGGCTTCTCAGGAAGTACAGCAAGGACTTAGCGATGGCGCGGCCAAGCTGTCTCATTTCGGTGGTCTATTTGAGGCGACCGTAAAATCGGCTACCTATATCATTATGGCGGCGTGTCATAGGTCAACAGGTTTTGACGTTCGACGAATTGGTAACGGTATTTACCAGGTTGAGAAGCGGTTCTTAATTTTTTTTGTCGTCCGTTATGCCCGTTGTCCCAAGATCCTCATGAACTTGAGGTCTTGACGCTTGCTCATCTATTTATAGGTAGACCTTTGCTTTCGGTTCCGGAGTACAATTTTGAGGATACTCCAAACTCGCGATTGAGTCGTTTTAACTTAATTCAAGCTATGTCTCAACGTCTGTGGAGAAAATGGAGTGAACAATATCTTCATTCTCTTCAAATGCGTAGAAAATGGACATCTCCAACTGATCCGCCTAAGCTGGGCGATCTAGTTCTTATAAAGGAGGAAAATTTACCTCCTCTGAAATGGAAGTTAGGGTAGTACGTCTAAAAATTTCAACAGGTAGCCTCACGCGGCCGGTTGTTAAAATTTGTAGGCTTCCTTTGGAAGATTAAGTGGAGGTAGCGATACCAAACTGTTTTAGTTTAGTTGTAGTTTTTTAATTATTAGAGTTGAATTTTGTTTGTTGATAAAGGCTTTAGCCTTTCTCGGGCGGGGGAATGTTTAGTTTTTAATGCCATTAAGTATATCACCTCATTCATTCCCACCTTTTTGTATATATTATGTCGTTTGGGGAAAAAAGTAATAAAGAAGAAGAATCTGTCAAATGAAAGAACTCGTGCGGTGCGGACAATTTTTTCACGTTGCAAATATAATGCTATTATTTCTGAAGAACTGCGGAATACATTGAAATATTGCGGAATCATTGTTGTCTTGAAGACATGGACCGGGGGTGAGTGTAGGGCTCATATCTATTTATTTTATATTTTGTGTTTTTTCCACCCTCCATATGAAACGGGTGTCGATTTGGCGAGGCCATTGAACCAGCGCAAGGCATAAGTCAAAATCCACGCCGAACCGGCTGGAAGGCTTAATTTTACAGTAATATTACAAAATAGCCTAGCAGTTGACATACTTGTATAACCTAATCTTTTCGTGACGTCTATATAAATCGAAATATAAATAATTCACCAAAGAGAATAGAGTGAATAGAGAGTTACTTACTGTCATAAATTATGTAGCCCCAGTACATTTACTGCCAGCTTTTGACATAAGATAAAACTGTTAGAACGCCATTTGGCTTTGATCCTTATTCTTTCACTGACATGTGTTAATCACTACATAGTACAAAACAAAGTCACTTCCCTGTCTGTCTGTCTGTGTTTAGATCTTTAAACGCAAAGGATTTTGATGCGGTTTTTTTAATAGATAGAGTGATTCAAGAGGAAGGTTTATGTATAATTTGTTAACCCGTGCGAAGCCGGGGCGGGTCGCTAGTTTGTTAAATATTGAAATCACCGCCATCTACCCTAATGTAGGCCAAAGGTTATGGCGCCATAGCTCGAAAAGATTGCACTATACCTACCGACTCACTCTTACTCTACCCAAGGCAGTAATTTTTCCATTTTTAAATTTATTCTAAGCTTAATAGCATCAATCGCAGACGTTTTTGTTTGTTTTTCTACTCCAGCACTTAAATGTGTCAATTAAATGACTGACAGTGATATCTAAAGCAATGTCATTTGAATGATTTGTCTATAGGCTCATAAGATGACTGCTAGCAGTCATCTTATGAGTATAATACAACTGCTTTATTTTTTTTAAAGATACAAGTTCCGATCATCTTGATTGAAAGAGGTATGTTTTCATTTACAATAATAACTCTTTTTTTTTTAAATAATAACTCAATTTTTTTTAAATAATAACTCTTTTTTTTTAATAATAACTCTTTTTTTTTGCTGCAGCTGTCATAGAAAAAGTAATGTATGCAACAGCTCATAATTGGTTCTTAAAATTCTCGGGTCTTTTTTACAAAACTCGACTACGTCTCGTTTTGTAACTTCGACCCTTGAATTTTAAGAACCCTTATTATATCACTGTTGCATAAACTACTATAAAAAATAAATACAAGGTTTAAGTGAATAAACAAATAATGATTGGATCGTGAATTTTCTAGAAAGTGCGACCGTAATCTCGTTATAAGGGTAAACATTGTTTTACACTATTTCTTCTCTCGGTCCAGACTATAGGTACACAACATCATAAACACATACAACTGAAGACCTTGATATTATTTGATTAGTAAATTGACGAATGACAGAAATTTGTAGACGTACAAAATGGTTCTGCCTAGTTGCTCTTGATTATAGGTCATATGAATCAAGTTTCTCTTGTCACTCGTTGCCGAGGCCAGGTACGGTCGTCTGGGTCGCTCTTAAAACCCTTGCTTTATGTGTAGTAGGTACTTAAAATAACCAAACATACATTTTACTTAGTAACTTGTTTTTTTTTGACAGTATATATTTTTTTATGGCAGTTATGAGCCCTGTCCATAATGGGTCATCTAGTTAGCATATTGAACGTATTATAAAATTTTATCGTCGTCGCCTGACTGACGGGACAGGTAACAAAAAAAAAGTTGATCCATTCAGATAGGTACATTAAAAATATAATGTTTTACTTTAGGTATTAGTAATTTTGCTCGATTTCTAATTCTTAAATCCTGGCAACTTATCTCTGTTAGCTACATACTTAGTGGCATTTTATTACCTATTTTTTTGTAAATATTTTTTGTTATATTACTTTTTTCTACTCCAGCACTTAAATGTGTCAATTAAATGACTGACAGTGATATCTAAAGCAATGTCATTTGAATGCTTTGTCTATAGGCTCATAAGATGACTGCTAGCAGTCATCTTATGAGTATAATACAACTGCTTTATTTTTTTTAAAGATACAAGTTCCGATCATCTTGATTGAAAGAGGTATGTTTTCATTTACAATAATAACTCTTTTTTTTTTAATAATAACTCAATTTTTTTTAAACAATAACTCTTTTTTTTTAATAATAACTCTTTTTTTTTTAATAATTTTTTTTTTTTTTGCTGCAGCTGTCATAGAAAAAGTAATGTATGCAACAGCTCATAATTGGTTCTTAAAATTCTCGGGTCTTTTTTTACAAAACTCGACTACGTCTCGTTTTGTAACTTCGACCCTTGAATTTTAAGAACCCTTATTATATCACTGTCGCATAAACTACTATTGTAAAAAACATTTACACAAAACCTTGGGGAATACGGCGTAGTTATAAGGCAGTCGGTCGCAAAGGAATAAATAATGTAAACTTTTATAGACTTAATACTCCACCTACACCAGCCGACCATGAGCCGATCCAATGTATAATGTTATGTGATTACATTTTTTTGCCTTTCTATTTTCCTGACGATCTTTAATCTGTTTTTATTTTTATAGTGTATAATTTACATACCTATATATTTTCTTATCCTTCAGCACGCTTTTATAATTGTCTTTTCTGTATTTTAAACTTACATTGATGTATTGATATCCTTTAATTAATTGTGGATGAAAGGAAAATAATCTCAATAAAAATATAAGTGTTACTGCCGGCTGCCCACTTATAAAAAAATATATACTACTCATTTAACTACACAGATCGGCTAAAAGCTCTAAAACCTGCTTTTAGCGAGTCCTATAAAATGTCAGCTTGTGTTTATGGCGCGTGTAATACAATGAAAATGTTTATCTAAGCAACGTTGTATCTAGCGAAAACATCATCATCATCATCATCCTGGCGTCAATCCCAGCTGTGCCCCCGCGCAGGGCGCGAGGACCCGGGGTCCGCCTTCCGACTCCTTCGTGTCCACTTTGCCCGATCTTCGGCGTCCCTGGTGGTGAGTCCGTTGGCACGCATATCCTCCTTAAGGCGCTAGACGCCGTTTTTGACCGAAAACTCTAATATTCTAGAGTCTATATCTTCTTAACGGTTCAACAAAAAAATATGAAAAAAATATATATG
This sequence comes from Cydia amplana, assembly GCF_948474715.1. NCBI lineage: Eukaryota > Metazoa > Arthropoda > Insecta > Lepidoptera > Tortricidae > Cydia > Cydia amplana. Next base: position 5,444,618 of record NC_086077.1, read on the forward strand.
ATTTTACGTTTTATGTACAACATTTCCAACGTTTGACTTGTTCCCTATGACTTATAGTTTTTCCAAAAAAGGAACATTACGACAGGCCGTTTTGCGACTAACTTTGCCTATTTCTAGTAAACGGTTTATTCGATTAAAGTTATTTTTAAACTAGAATAATTGTTTTAACAGATACTACAAATGCAACGTAGAATAATGTTAATAAATAATTTTTTTTTTAAGAAATCGAATATTTTTCAACATTTTGTGCGTATGTAGCTCGAAAAAGGCGTGGCCGGCAGTCGTGTGCTAGCTTTGAGACGAGGAGGCTGTGTCGCTCGTCGCTCCGTGCCTTCCTTGTATTCTGCATGCTTGTTCTGAGCCGAGGTGCAATAAAATTGGAGTTATTGTGGCCAAAGATTAAATAACTGCAGAATGTTGATTTGGTTGTGACGCGTTTTAGCGCGCGCAACACGGTGTTTCGCAGCCTATTATTACGAACGTAATGACAATATTTCCACTTATGTTTGAGAAAGCTTCATTTGAAATATATAAAAAATGTTTTCGAACATGCGCCGACATATTGCCATTAAAATTTAACGTTATTAATAAAGTTCAATTTCTAAAAAAAAATGATCAACATTGGCAATTTATGTTGTAGGTATATACTATATAGTTTGATTCAGAAACCATTACATTTTTAGGATTGTTACCCATTAAAATGATGTTAGTTTATTAAGTAAATCTGGGGGCACGGCAGTGCCCCCGCCAAGTCGAGCAAAAAAAGAGGCCGAACCATCCTTTTCTCGAAGCGATTCAGGCCATTTTCGACATCCTGTAATTTTGTGCTGGCTGAAGCTAAAACCCTGAATTTTCAGTAATATATAGGGCTAAACATGCAAGATATATTCTTAAAAAACATTCAATTTGAACTAGTAGTTTAAGAATTATTGTACGTCAAAGTTCCTTATTTTCGACACTGACACACTCACTCACTCACTCACTCACTCACCTACGATCATCATAATTCTAAGGTACTTCTAGTATATCCACAAGCTTCAAATTTTAAATATAAGTAGTTTTTAAATTTAATTTTAAAACCTAAAAATATTGCAATATCAGTCACGTTTTAAAGATCTAAGAACTGCATAAGTAAGTTTGTAATCCCATATAAATATTTGCTATTACAAAGTTACTGTTGCAGTTCCTACAAATAGTAGGTAGTAAAGTAAAGGTACACTACGATGTACGATGTGAGTATGAATGAAGATGTGTTTCTTTATGATATGTGTATACATAGTATGTGTACCCGAAAAGAAGGACTGTCTACAAAAAGAGATGAGATCCCATCAAAAACATTACATGTAAAAAGGTGCAAGTCTCGCAACGCTTCTACTACAAAAAAGTTTTGAGATGTAATGTGAAACCAAGTCGGTTATTTTAATCAGTGCCAGGGGGTGTTAAAACTGTATCAAATATATATCTTTAATTTGTAATACATATAATGACTTGGCAATCACACATCAAGCCATCGCTTCCTGGGCCGGCCTTTTCTTCCCGTACCGGGAGGAGGCGGCATGGCCAGGCATTTGTTACCCACGTAACTTGCCGGTCTGCGCGAGACGTTGCCATACCAACGAAGGCGGCACATGTAGCGAAAACATTATATTGAAAAAGCAACAGTATATTGAGCACGGTAAGCCTGTATTTATTGTGAGATTAAGTCACATAATATCTTTAAATAAAACAGCAAAATAAATTTAATGCTTTTTGGCATTAAAATAGGGACATTTACAATATTTTAAGATTATCTTTATAGAAATATTCCACCCAACAAGACCAACGTCTTAATGATAGAATAATAGATTTTAATTTAATAATAGCTATAAGGAGGTGCACTTTAAATAATTTAGGCAGGTAATTCATGAATATTAATCAAAGATACGATACTAAATATAAATTTAATCGAGATGAGGTTACGTTGGTTACGTATAATACCTAAGTAAAGTCTGTCAAGCCAATTTCCACCAGTAGAAAAAGCGGCAAATTTTAAAAATGTAGGCGCGAATGGTAATCGTCCATACAAAAATTGAATTTTGCGCCTTTTTCTACTGACTAAGTTGACCGGCTATGTTTTTAAGTTTAAATATAGAACACAAGATAAATATAATAAAAAAAAATTCTCTCTAGGCATATCTTAAGAAAAAGAATGAAAGGAAAATCTTCTAGGAAAGATCTTTTTCTATTTTTGCACAGACATATCGTAAATAATATGGCAAGATTTTCGTGTGAAGTTTTTATTTAGTGTACATTATAAATACATACTTAAAAGGTGTTCTATTCAAGTATTCATCATGTGTTTCATTTATGGACACATTTTCCCTACGCATAGATTACAAATCACATAAGTTGATTGGGTCACATGTAAAATTTGTAGGTATTTATCGTAAAATGGGGTGATTAGGGGCAAAACTGACATTCAAACCTCGATAACATTTTATTTTTACATATGCAAACTGAATGGTGTATATAATAAGTAGGGATGTACCGACTAGTCGCCGACTAGTCGGGAAAGCCGACTATTCGGCCTCATTTGTAGTCGGCGATTAGTCGGCGACTAGTCGGCAAAAATGGCCGATTAGTCGGCACTTTATAAGTGACAGAAAAACAGGGCAAAAAGTAATAAACAGCACATATTTTCATAAGCTTTTTACCTATTTTACCCAAATTTTTATTTAGGGTGCTTACGAAAACTTTTATTCGAAATTATTGACCTTGTGGTCGCTTTTTTATGTCCGATAGTGCGGTCGCCGTATGAAATATAAACTTAGGATTTTTTTATTTAATTGTTTAGCGTTACTATATGATAAATAGCGCGACGAAAGGGTAAAACGATTGTTTTTTAGTGCATTTGAACCGAACTTAGACCAAACTAATGATCTGGCCGACAAGCCGACTAATCGGCCATCCGAGCGCCGATTAGTCGGCTAGTCGGGTAGTCGGCCAAATCAATAGTCGGTACATCACTAATAATAAGTGTTCCGGACGTTTGTATTTTAGTTATTTTATTTTAGGTAGTTCCATTTCATAACTGACGATAAACAGGGTCCCTCGTAATTGGGGTGAGATGGGATTTCATAAAAAGGTGATTTTGGAAGATGATCGATTTTTGTTATTATGAGTATTACTATAGCTCTATTTTAAATTGCAATACATTAGTTTTGTAGCAGTAGCCTTAAAATCTCATCTCACCCCCCTTTCATCCCTTATCTCCCCATTCATAACCCAACTCTCCCCGTGAACCCTACTCACCCCATTTTACGGTAGTATATTGAGCACGGTAAGCCTGTATTTATTGTGAGATTAAGTCACATAATATCTTTAAATAAAACAGCAAAATAAATTTAATGCTTTTTGGCATTAAAATAGGGACATTTACAATATTTTAAGATTATCTTTATAGAAATATTCCACCCAACAAGACCAACGTCTTAATGATAGAATAATAGATTTTAATTTAATAATAGCTATAAGGAGGTGCACTTTAAATAATTTAGGCAGGTAATTCATGAATATTAATCAAAGATACGATACTAAATATAAATTTAATCGAGATGAGGTTACGTTGGTTACGTATAATACCTAAGTAAAGTCTGTCAAGCCAATTTCCACCAGTAGAAAAAGCGGCAAATTTTAAAAATGTAGGCGCGAATGGTAATCGTCCATACAAAAATTGAATTTTGCGCCTTTTTCTACTGACTAAGTTGACCGGCTATGTTTTTAAGTTTAAATATAGAACACAAGATAAATATAATAAAAAAAAATTCTCTCTAGGCATATCTTAAGAAAAAGAATGAAAGGAAAATCTTCTAGGAAAGATCTTTTTCTATTTTTGCACAGACATATCGTAAATAATATGGCAAGATTTTCGTGTGAAGTTTTTATTTAGTGTACATTATAAATACATACTTAAAAGGTGTTCTATTCAAGTATTCATCATGTGTTTCATTTATGGACACATTTTCCCTACGCATAGATTACAAATCACATAAGTTGATTGGGTCACATGTAAAATTTGTAGGTATTTATCGTAAAATGGGGTGATTAGGGGCAAAACTGACATTCAAACCTCGATAACATTTTATTTTTACATATGCAAACTGAATGGTGTATATAATAAGTAGGGATGTACCGACTAGTCGCCGACTAGTCGGGAAAGCCGACTATTCGGCCTCATTTGTAGTCGGCGATTAGTCGGCGACTAGTCGGCAAAAATGGCCGATTAGTCGGCACTTTATAAGTGACAGAAAAACAGGGCAAAAAGTAATAAACAGCACATATTTTCATAAGCTTTTTACCTATTTTACCCAAATTTTTATTTAGGGTGCTTACGAAAACTTTTATTCGAAATTATTGACCTTGTGGTCGCTTTTTTATGTCCGATAGTGCGGTCGCCGTATGAAATATAAACTTAGGATTTTTTTATTTAATTGTTTAGCGTTACTATATGATAAATAGCGCGACGAAAGGGTAAAACGATTGTTTTTTAGTGCATTTGAACCGAACTTAGACCAAACTAATGATCTGGCCGACAAGCCGACTAATCGGCCATCCGAGCGCCGATTAGTCGGCTAGTCGGGTAGTCGGCCAAATCAATAGTCGGTACATCACTAATAATAAGTGTTCCGGACGTTTGTATTTTAGTTATTTTATTTTAGGTAGTTCCATTTCATAACTGACGATAAACAGGGTCCCTCGTAATTGGGGTGAGATGGGATTTCATAAAAAGGTGATTTTGGAAGATGATCGATTTTTGTTATTATGAGTATTACTATAGCTCTATTTTAAATTGCAATACATTAGTTTTGTAGCAGTAGCCTTAAAATCTCATCTCACCCCCCTTTCATCCCTTATCTCCCCATTCATAACCCAACTCTCCCCGTGAACCCTACTCACCCCATTTTACGGTACGTAGAGAAAATCTCGTTGATTTTATTTGTCAACTTCAGAAAGTAACCACGACCTCGTTACATAAACATATCTTTATTATTCTTTGCTTGCTAGCTCACATATGTAAATAAGTAAAGTAAAACCAAATAAAACCAAACAACTTTTAATACCTTCTACTTAATAGCATTAAGCATTGGAGGTATCTGACATGTTAAATTATATTTTATCAATAAAGAATTGAAATTGAAACTTAGCTATGTTTGGGTTTGTTCAAGGATTCAAACAAACACAAAGTAAGCTAAATTAAATTCGGTGGATATGTGATTTTAACCGACTTACGAAAGAAGTACGATGTCAATTCACAAGGATCTTTGATTTAAACCTTTTTAGGGTTCCGTACCTCAAAAGGAAAAAACGGAACCCTTATAGGATCACTCGTGCGTCTGTCTGTCCGACCTTGCCGCCTCTATATCTCCGAAACCTACCCAATCATCCTGTTTTCGTACCAACCTTCATAAAAGTTCATATAAAAGTGATAATATTTTATTGTACTTACTCTTTTAAAAGGTTAATGTTGTACTAAAATGGCAGAACTGTTGGAAAAATTGAGGCAATCGAATTGTCGTTTTAATATGTGAAATAAAAAACATGGTTCAATAAACAGAAAAACAGTTTTGTCCTTATCTGAAGTTCTTTACGGCGCAGCGTGCAGTATTAAACAGAATTAGTTGAAATATGGAGCCCAGCAAGAATGTTTGTAATAAAAGCAATAGCTTTAATAAAAACATTGTTCATGATAAACGAGACCTGACCTGACCTGAATTCTTACGGGTTGTTTGACCCAGGTCAGGTCCGATATTTATAAGCCGTAAAAAGATACTTATGCATAGTCATAAAACGCACGAGAAAAGTAATGCGAGTCACAATTTTATAAATTGTTCCTTTTAGCATAATGAAAACTTAAGCGTTCATTTTAAACTAGTTTTGTTTTCTTTTCTTTTCTGTACGATGAATGGTTCAGCTATGATAGATTCTTGGTTTGAATCGTATATCTGATGATTTAAGAAATGCATGTATAGTCAGCAGCAATTAGTTGCTAAGCGGGCGAGGTGTTCAAAATGATTTTGATGCGACTTTATTGTTAAGAGAATAAGAGCGCGTCAAGGTAATTTTGAACACCTCGCCCGCTTAGCAACTTCTGCTGCTGACTGTATTGTGTTTATCATAGTGGTCCTCGTTTCACTACGAGTCGTCCAAAAATTGTTTATGATTAGTAAATACTCCTATAATAATGGATGTGGCACCAATAATGAGACGCATGACACAAATCCTGTATACATAGTGCCTGTAAAGTGATAACCTGATAAGTAAGATATCAGTTTTTAAACACTGGCAACATTTTACCTTAAACAAGAGTCATAGGGCCGCTTAATTTTGACGTTACATTAATTTCTCAATGTTTTAAAATAAATCGCGCCATATTGCACATTACTGGAGAAAAAAAAAACCTGTTTTAATTTGTTCATTATTTTGAAACCGCAGTATCTTTCATTAAACCCGTCGAAAACATAAAAGACGAATATTATACTCAAATTTCAACGCACAAAGCGGTAGAAATTGTACAGTTATCGGTGTAATAGCAAGTATACTCCAAATTTTCTCTTAAATGTCTCGTAATTGGTGCCGTTACTATAGGAACTTAGGATGATCCTTTACGCTAATTTAGAGTTTGAATACGGAATGTCTACAATAAATTCCAGGTTTTGCCATTATATCTATTCTGTGGTTTTGACCACCCATTCAGAGAACACATTGAAAGGGATTCCGAGCTATGTAATCCGTTGGTATTTTTATTGAAAAAAATATACATAGTATAAGACCATTGAAATACCACGGTTTAAATAGAGCGTTTCTTCGAAGTTTTGCGTTTGCTATTTTCTCGCACAACAATCATTTACTTATTTATTTATTTAATCTTTATTGCACAAAAGAAAATACAAACGTACAAAAGGACGGCAGATCATTGTATGTACTTGTACTTGATGTTTTATGAATTTATCAAAGGCCGGTTCAGTCAGTTGTTGTCTTGGCAGCCGGATTATTGAGCGTTGCAAGCTCTAACGTTATTTTTTGATCAATTAACGTGCCCTCATTCTGTATTGTCATTCTGTTTTGTTCTTTTTTATTTTTGTTACATAACTTACTACAAATAGTTCCTATACTTCTTAGAAATGGTGGAGGAATATTCTGATTTTGTTCTGTGATCAATTGGAATAGTGGATTAGCCAAAAAGAAAAACGAAACACCATGCCACCAACAGCGAAGTAAACTAACCTGCATCAGAATCAGTATCGCCGTTATACGCGCCACCAGCATGTGCATCAGAGGCACACGCCACCAGGTGGCTTGGGTTCGACGACGGTGCCGCCCGGCCACACATCGATTGAAACCCCGTTTCTACCCTACCTAATCTACCTATGTATTATCTACCCCTTTGCCTATGAATTATGATTGTTATGATTTTTATTACTATAGGTACATAAACTAACCTGCATAGGCGTGTTGGTTGCCGCTAGGTTGGTGAAACCCACGACGTCACTAAAGTATATCGTCACGCACTCGTAGCTCTCAGCTTGGACCCTTTCACCTCGCTTCAGGGCCTCTGCCACAGTCCTGCTCAAAAAGTGAATATTCTTATTAGCATACAAAATTGGAAAAATATGAAACAAATGGTTAAATTGGTATTCTGATAAAGCTAAGTGCCTTTAGAAATGGGAAATTCACTCAAATTGGGAGATTAAATGAATAAATTCATGTGGACGAAATATAGTAGTGATACAAAGTAAATAACATAACTCTCCTAAAAAAACGATTTAAGTCTAATCGATTTAAGTAATCTCAAGTTTACCTAGCGCTCGGAATGTATATTTTAGTAGTATTATTTTTGTTCAATTCCAAGCCCACATTTTAGTTTCAACCCCAAAACCGTAAGGTAAGCTTTATAAAACAGGATCACGAAAAAGCAGAAACCGTGGTACATCGCTGTAAAATTATCCTCCTAAGGCCAACCAGGATACAAAAAGAGACTTCTCTGAGACCACGGGGACAACGCCGTCCTCGAAACGTCGGAGGTAAATCTTTAAACTTAGATACGCGATTAAGTCCCGTTGTACAATTTAATAACATACAAAAATAGCACCTAAATATTATAAAATAATATATATTTCTTTAATTATTATTGCAATTTTAATATTGTACAGTCAGTATCAAATATATCGAGTTAACTGACGACCTAACTCACCTAATTTTGATACCAACGTAACCTAACTTTTTACCACAGTAATAAGAACTTTCTGTGATGTATTTTCCATATTATCTGCTTAAATCAAATATACATTAACTACTTATTATAACTTTTTAATATCGTTGTCTGAATACCCACAACACAGGACTTCTTGAGCTTACTGTGGGGCTTAGTCAATCTGTGAAATAATGTCCTGCAATATTTATTTATATGCATATCGTTCATTAAAACTTGGCTATAAGAGTTAAGTTGTATCTGACAACTTTTAAATTACTTTGCATTGACTTCTACTCGTATTAAACTTTACTTGAACTTAAAATGTAACCTAAGTTTGTATAAAGTAATGCAAGCTTCGAAAATATGTAACCGCAAAAATACGTAAAGACCTTCGTTGTTTAATTTCCCTTGAGAATTTATGAGAAATTGTGAAACTTTTTACCAATAAATTCGCACAGTGTTACCGGGGAATAAAATAGTTGTGACATTATATAATTACGAGTATACTTTTTAGTTGTCAGATTCAGAGTCATTGACTGTAGGAATGTTAGATAAACATTCGACTTCGGAGGACGCTAACGCAAAATTGTATTAGGGTTCCGTAGCCAAATGGCAAAAAACGGAACCCTTATGGATTCGTCATGTCTGTCCGTCTGTCTGTCTGTCTGTCCGTGTATGTCACAGCCACTTTTTTCCGAAACTATAAGAACTATACTGTTTTCTAAACTGAATAGTTTGCGCGAGAGACAGTTCCAAAGTGGTAGATGTGTGCCCCCCCCCCCCCCCTGTAACTTCTAAAATATGAGAATGATAAAACTGAAAAAAATATATGAAGTACATTACCATGCAAACTTCCACCGAAAATTGGTTTGAACGAGATCTAGTAAGTAGTTTTTTTTAATACGTCATAAATCCCCTAAATACGGAACCCTTCATGAGCGAGTCCGACTCGCACTTGGCCGGTTTTTTTTGTATTGAATCTTTACACATTTCAAGGATGACTCACGCTAGACCCGGCGGAGGCGTCCGACATGTCATTTTCTATGACGGCTGATCGGTGATCACGTGATCCTTTCTATAGAAAACGAAGTACCGGAAGCTCCGGCCCGGCCCCGGCCCGGTCTAGCGTGAGTCAACCTTTAATCAAGGGCAATGCCATGAAAGTAACACAAAGAACTAAACTATATCTTCAACCCTCGATTATTATATTGCAGCAAAACTGTTTGAAAACCTCGCGTCTCGAAATGGTTTTCGAAATAGAACATTTAAAAAAAATGAATAATCCTAATATACGAGGGCAGGCTCAGACTGTAAGCAAAACCTTGACAGATTAAAGTTAGCCCGCTAGGAAAAAAGTCATGTCGTATAATTTTAATTAATTTTCAATTATATGTACCCTGCATACCTTAGCAATATAATTTTATAGTACCTATAATAATACTGACAAGCAAAATTTTAATCAGAAATATGTTTTCAGAGTACCTAATTGAGATAAAAGTTCCCCCTGCAATGGCCATTTCTTCCATCGCAAGTATCGCGCGGCGCACCATACATATTATAGTCCCCTTCTAATTTCCTGCTTTTACCCTTAAGATAATAACTTTGCACCTGCTTTGCACCGATTTAGAAAGCGACAGTCTGGGAGCGAGACATTAAATGTCAAATTAACATGAAATTATGAAGGTTATAGTGGCTCCATTCTTATTTAAACTTCGAACGTCTGAGAGGCTTCAGATCTTAATTTTAGAGCAATTAATCCATTAAGCACGTGATTAGGATTATTATCTAGGTATCTGTTCTATATACGTAGGCTGAAATTGTTATGTTTGGCTATACGCTGAGGGGTGGATATGTAGGTCATACTGAAGAAGTTTTACTGTGGGGCCAACCCCGAAATCGCGGAAAATAATCTGCCGTATCTTACATTTTGGTGAATCACATTATGTCAATGTTTTCTAAGGAACCTTGGAGGATATAATCAAACGGAGACGCCATGTCTGTAATTTTCTGTACAAAACAGTCTGCCGATTTTTGCGGGGGAGGGGAATGTCAAATGTATGCGTAACGTAAAAATAGCCATGTCAGATAAACGTCAGTCCATACATTGTGTATGACCGTTGGCCGCCTATTTTCGACAGAGGGGAAAGCCTGTTAATGGCTACTACGTTTAGTTGTATCCTCCAAGTAAGGAACAGCTAATTGTTTTCGTGATTTCGAGATTAAATATAGTAAAAGTTGTTCAGTATGACCCACATATTCACTCCTCGGCGTATGGTCAAACATAATAATTTTATCATGTATAACGTAACATTGTATAATGCCTTAAATGCATATAATTAACAACCATTTCTGACATCTCAATTACCTACATAACAACAGAGAGATCAATAATAAACGTGACACGCCCTGGTGACGCCATTCAATAAATCCAGAAACCCACAGGTGGTTATATAGTTTCTAACATTCTGTTCATTACGAGCTTACACGCCCGTTACTTTTCGCTATAAATTTGGTCTATAAGTGCTACACGCGTTTGTTTAACCTACTGAGACTAAATGTACATTACAATGTACATATTCGTGCAATCTAATTTGAACCTTTCATGAACCAAATAAAGTAGCATTTATTTTTATTCATTGCTTTTTAAAACAAACGAAATTCGTTCCAATTTACTTATATAATAAGGTAGAAATTAAAAATTTGGCAACTTTATATGGTGGGTCTTACGAGGATAAAATAGTGTTGTGAATAACGCTCATTTCGAGGCTTAATTAAAGATAAAAGATAAAAAGATAGTTTATTCAAGTAGGCATAATTACAATGCGCTTATGAACGTCAAATAAAGCTAACCGGCTCCAACCCTACACCTCTGCCCCGAGAAGATTTAAATCCCCCCTCAATTGGAGGAGGGTATATATAGCGTACTCGAACCCTTAATACTCACGAGGCTTAACGACTCAAAGGCGGCAAAGACGATTTCTTACATCCATACAAACAATAGGTAAATACAATTCTCAAATATAGTCGAGTCTTCATAACTTACGAGTCTTAAGGGCTCGAGTCTTTAAGCCTAAAAATAAGCGTTATTCACAACACTGGGATAAAACGCTAGTCTGAAACTGCCCTTAAGTTGGAGCTGTTCTCACCTGGGCAGCATTCTGTGCAGCAGGTCATCCGTGCGTCGCTTCTCCTGAAGCAGCTGTTCAGTCCTGGCCGCCACCAGCGCTTCAAGATTACTTGCATACTTCTCCATCATAGCCAGCATGTTGTCAAATATGTTGGTTTTCCTGAAGAAAAACAATTCATTACGTACTATCGCATTTAAAATGTTGTGAGACATGCATACTAACATAATAACATACGGTTTAGATTCACTTGTGTACGCATAACACGGCCGTCGTGAACATGCTCGCACTGTTACTGCTTGAGAAAGGAGACCTAGGCTCTCCGAAACATGTCGCGCGAGTGACTTAAAACAAGTGAGTCTAAACCGTAAAATTATTCAAAATTCATTACTATGTTTTATTTTATGGATTTTATTATAGGATAGCTTAAACAAGTACTTACAATTTTCCTAACTTAACTTCGTTAAACAAGTAATTTCTGTTCAGAAAAGTGAATAGGTATTAACAAACTTGAATGAAAAACTTTTATAACTGAAGTTGTACGTGCCTCATTAGAAAACGCTCATAAAGGTACTTAAAATACAGAGTATTAAATTAAAATAACCTAAATTTTGTGTTTTATTACTCCACAATTTTATACCTACCTACGTTATAATTCAATTACTGAGTCATATTACAGTATTTTCAAATATTAAATTACAGTAGTCTGATTTTTTTCAACTTCATTCGATTCTAAAATAATGTATGTGAGAATCCTACAAATTTTTTAGGCGTAGGTAACAATTTTTAACAAAAATACGATGGCTTCTTATATATATTGATTGATTATTATCTTTATAAGAGGAAAATAAGGATAATTTTGTAGGTACCTATACTTAGAAGCAGTACTAGTCTAAAATAAACATAAAGCTATTAAATCAATAAAGGGTCGTTCTCGCATTTCGTGCAAATCGGTGTTTTCGGAAATTTACCAAAAATGTGGTGGCGTTTTCAAATATCTGTTAATGCAAGGTTGTAACATAGGGCCTAAAGTATATGTCTCTCCAATGAACAATTCTAAAAAGGTATGTATTTTCTTTATATGTACAATTAACACCCAATTTTTTCATTCATCTCTACATGTAACGCGTGAAGATATAACTTTGACCTACATTTTAACCTTAAGACACTACAAATAGAAAATTCGTTGTTTGTTCAATAAATGACTTATTTAGTTATGTTTTAAATCGTATAATATTAGAAGCTAGAAATAAATAATAAAAACTATACAGCCTTATAAGTGTATGGTTCAAGTAATTTCTTCATTACCGACGCGAGAAATAGATTAGCTATATTTTGCTATATAGCGAGGGTATATCGCTATATACCCTACCCTACCCTACCGCCGATGCAACACATTGTTCGTTAATCAGTTGGCCACGTGATCTCGTAGCGGACGCCCGTATGCCGCTGTTAGCGAAAATATATACGATCTCTCCTGTCGGGAAGGAGTGTGGTTCTCGTTAGTCTTCATCGCCATCGCGTGATTTATATAGTAAGTAGCAAGTGTACATTATTATAATTATACGTAATGAAGTGTTTTAGTGTCGCCTTTCAGATGGTTTATTCTGCAAAATTAAGGTCTGATGCCAACTGATGTAGGCGACAAAAACTTCCAAAACTTCATTCATATCGGTTTCATTCACTTCTTTTCCTTCCAATTTTACTGGGGAAGGTAATGCATGACTTAAGAAGGTAATGATAATATATTAGAGGCAGTGCATTTAATGGAAAGAGGCTTAGTTATTATAAATATTACGTTGTTATAAACATTTAAAACTGTATATGATAATAGGGGAGCCCAACCGGGGAGCCTTTGTAGTCTAAGATGGTCGACCTTCACCGATATGTCTTCACCTTCACCGGATGAAACTTACATATTATGAAAGAAAATATGTTCCTGAACATAAATAAATAGGGTTGCTTAAAGAAATATGGTCAAGACTATTTTTAATTATTAAAAAAAAAAAATTTTTTTTTCTTCAAATTTCACCGATTTGTCTGACAAACGAAATAAGTTCCAATGGAAAGTATACAACTTGTACAATATAAATCAACTAGGTTGCCTATCTTTTTCCGGTCACTATTATGTGGTTATAGGGTTGCTTGCGAAAATCCGGTCACAAATAAGGGTTGCCAGGCTTTTAAATAAAATAAGAAGGGAAGACTTTTAGCGATAACTCATAAACGGCTTAACTTATCAAGTTTGCTTTAATTTTGTTTGAATGAGTTTATTAAGCACTATTTTTATGATTTTTTATTATATTTTTTGAATCGATTTTTCAAAAGTTAGAAGGAATAACCGTTTTTTGTTCTTTCTAAATTATTATTTCCGAAATGATTCACTTTATCAAAAAATGTTGTTTGCAAACTCCTATTTATTTTTAAAGACCTATCCAACGACACCCCACACTATAGGGTTAAAACGATAAAAAAAAATTTCATAGGTACAAAACGCGAATGATTTAAATATATTTTGTCTATGCTAATTTTTGAAAATTTGAAAACTATGTTTTATGTGATATGGTGCGCAGATGATCAAACCGACTTAACAAACACTTGGGGTTGACAATCTCGACTTATAATGATGATAAGTAAATGGTAAATGTACCATCTAGCTTGAACATTATAAGTTGAGATTGTCAACCCCAAGTGTATGTCAAGTCGGTTCGGTGCTTAAGACACATGTTTTTAATATTGTTGATTTTAATTGGTGTTAATTTTCTTGAAATACAGTATTTTTATGTTTGATTTCATAAGTTTGTTTCATTACCGTCCACTGATAAAATTACCATCTCGGCCGAATTCATTACCAGCACGTAGTTCATTACCAGTAGCCTTATTAAATGAAAAGTAATAACGTTACAAAGGTGCCTTTAGCAGAAAAATGTTAATAAATGAATCCACAAATTGACGAAACTCAAAAGTTTACCATTTAAAAGAAAAATTACAAATCGAGAGAATCTCACCGATTTGCACGAAATGAGAGAATGACCCTAAAATGTAGTTAAGGCTCTGATGATACGAGTAGGTATGTGCCCAAAGTTTTTAAAAGCATAATTACAAAACGAATTTTATAATAACCCTTCAGATAAACGTTTGTAATGTATGTAATTTATATTTTGTGAAATAAAACTCTACCAATTTCGTGAATATATTCGGCTATTATAAATTACTTCTTATCCGACATACTAGCGGTCCGTAAAATGACCTCAGTCAAGACTGACGAAGGCATTCACGATAAAGTTATTAACGCTACATTAACTCTAGTCAAAACGTGCTAATTAATGTAGTCCTTGCAGACTTTTGTCCCTGTGCCTTAATCACCTAAATTAATCTAACCTTACTAAGCATAACCTTCCCCTGTTTGAAGCAGCCGTATTCTAATTTTAACTATAGGATATGAATTCGGTCTGGATTAGATATGGATCGGATCTGTCAGTGTCATTTGTCAACCAAAAACGTCACTTTTGACACTGATGGATCCGATACATACGATTTCATTTTATAAATATAGGATATTTAAAATTAGAATATTTACGCCTGTGAGAGTATAAGTAATTAAGTACTTAGGTTTAATAAGGTTAAATAATACAAAAGGGTCACTCCCAAGTATTTCAAACGCTTTATAAAATTCCCAGTGTGTATATTCGAAATCATGTATGAATTGTTATAATTCATCTAACGTTGGCTCGAGGGATACGTACATACATTATAGATACTGAAATATTCATGATTAATTATCTGCGGAAAATTCTATATTACAAACTCTGAAATAAAATATATGTATTCATTTACTTTTAACTTGATACGGTACTAACCATATTTATTTTTACTTTGAGGACTTTTATCATATAATCTCGACATTATCTTTTTGTAAATCTCCCAAAAAAAGACAAATAGTCCCACATTGCTACCCACGTCACGCATGTTCTTGAGCCTGAATAGGTAAGCCGCTTGTATACATTGAGGATAAGACCCTGTCCTTGAGCTTCGACCGAGCTGTAGGTCGGACCGACCGGTAGGCTATTCCTGATTTAACTCACAAACATGCATGCTTGTATGTCCTTCAGCCTGCGCCAAAAGTAAGTAGTAAAGTCGCTAGTAAGATGCGTTGAAGATAACTAAGACAAACAGCCTGGTCACTATGCTTACCATACCTAGTATAGCTTATTAGTATAGTTATACCTAGTTATTATATAAGTCTTCGACATTGAGCGTAGGTACTAGACTTAAATTAAGTCAACAGTCTGGCCGGCCGCTCCGGCACTGGTCACTTACCATCTGACTGTCAGATTTGGCTCACTAAATACATACTTACATGCTAACGTGCATATCCTTCAGCCTGAGTCGAACTAGCCGTAAGTCAGGTCGGCGGTCAGGCCGCTCACTCCAGCACGCATTGAGGACAGCTAAGACCAACGGTCTGGCCGCTAATCTCACTAAATACGTACATGCCAGCGTGCATATCCTTGAGCCTGAGTCGAACTAGCCGCAAGTCAGGTCGGCGGTCAGGCCGCTCGCTCCAGCACGCATTCAGAACCGCTAAGACCGACGGTCTGGCCGCTAAGCCGCTCATTGGTGGCCTGAAGAGGACGCCTCCAATCGGCTGCCGGACTCGTCCGATTATCTCTAAGGGAATAGAAATAAAATTTTAATGTCCTGCCTCAAATAAAACATCACAAAGCTCGACGTGACGAATAAGCTTCAATATCTGGGAGACCGAGCTTTGCTCGGAAAACATATAAAAACTCAAAAATGCGCGTTTTCCCAGAGATAAGACCTGGCTAGATCGATTTTCCGCCCCCGAAAACCCACATACCTATAGCAAATTCCATCGAAATCGTTAGAGCCGTTTCCGAGATCCCCGACATATATAAATATACCTACCTACATATAAATAAATAAACATGAATTGCTCGTTTAAGGTATAAGATTAGATTAGATAGATTTATTTTTTGAGCCAAGTATGTATAAAATAAAGAGGGTTGACAAGGGCGATTATCGATATTTTTTAAATATTTTTACGTAGGAGTAACAATTGCGTTCCGTTAATATTTCATGAAAATCTTTTTACAATGATACAACAACCATCTTATCAGTACCTATTTATTTATAACAGTTTTGGCACTGCTCTTTAATAATGAATAAAGCTCAGAGATAATGTACATGTTTTTAAGACGAAAGAAATGCCTAGAATATTTAAATAACCTTTTAAAGTTAAAATGATTTTTTTAAAGAAAAACGTGAGAAAAAAAGCAAAATTATACAAATTGATTACATATTAAATTAATTTACCTACCTAAACAATTAAACATCAATGTTTGTATTTTACTTGGTTTTACGATGACCAAAAATGAAAAAAAAAAGCTTTTATTTCTTAGAAATAGCTCCCAGTTGGATGGTTTACGTCACCGAGACGTAAAACTTTAGACAAACCACGGGCGGTAAGTAATTCGCAAAGCCCCAGATCGCACATTTATGGCCCTCACCTTCGGTTCGGGCCACAAACACCTGCAATCTGGAGCATTCAAGAATTCACCTCCCTAGGTATGTAATATATTATTTCTGTACGATAGTACTATTACTTATTCAGCCCTATCTACGTAACTTGAAATACATGTCATATATGAAATGACATCTATGTATTACTGTTTGTGTAGCATTAAACAAACCACACAACAGAACGAGTGGAGAAAATAAGATAGTTTCGGTAACTTAATATAAGTATATCTTCTCAATATTAGCTTAGAATTCTGCCAGGATCAAAATGGCGTGATTGCGTTTCCTTTTGTGGCAAACAATGTATAAAATAATAGAAGAAAGGTATCTGAGTCAGTGATATACTGGGCGGGCACGTGTAAGACGAGCAAAAAATTAAAAAATATATTTTACTCCTCAAACGATAAAACTTTTGTTTAAGAGCCCATCAACCTGCACACTAGCGCCACTGCTAAATAATCGTGATTATTTATATATAATCTTTAATAGAAAAAACCGACTTCTCTAACTACTAGCCTGGACCCACTTAACGGCGCTTATACTTTATTTGGTAATATAGCTGGTCAACCAAATCTTGTCAGTAAAAAAAGGCGCGAAATTCAAATTTTCTATGGGACGATATCCCTTCGCGCCTACATTTTTCAAATTTGCCGCCTTTTTCTACTGTCAAGATCTGGTTGACCAAGTATATGTATACATTTTATGGTAATCATAGTGGTATATTTAGTTTAGGTACCATAGTGATTTTCCGGGTCAAGGTCCGGGTCCGTGTCCGGATCCGAGTCCGGGTCCGAGTCCGAGTACGGGTCCGAGTCCGGAGTCCGGGGCCCAGTCCAAGTCAAAATCGAAATTCAAGATCACAAAACGTGTACTACGTCGTTGAAGAGTTCTGTTCTGATCATCATCAGCAGTTCCACTTCATCAAATGCCACAGTTTGTAATGTAAATGCTGTCTGTCTGATGAAAATATATAAAATTCTATACGTATGCCTTTAAGATTTTAGAAGTTCCCTCTATTTCTCATGGATCCCATGTTCAGGACTTGAGATTGACATAAATGTGCCTAAAAACCTAACTTGCTTAACAAACATAACGAAAAGGACAAATCGCCAAATGCGAGCTATGCGTCGTTGAAGAGTTCCGTTCCGATCATCATCAGCAGTTCCACTTCATCAAATGCGACAGTTTTTAATGAAAATGCTCGATTTTCTGATGAAAATACAAAAATCTCTATACGCATGCCTTTAACATTGGAGGAGTTCCCTTGATTCCTCGTGGCCACATGATGGGAATCATCAGAACTCGAGCTTGACAAAAATGTGGTTTAAAAACTTAACTTGCTTAACAAACATAACGAAGAGGACAAATCGCCAAACGTGAACTATGCGTCGTTGAAGAGTTTTGTTCTGATCATCATCAGCAGTTCCGCTGCATCAAATGCGACAGTTTTTAATGAAAATGCTCGATTTTCTGATGAAAATACAAAAATCTCTATATGCATGCCTTTAAGATTTGAGGAGTTCCCTCGATTCCTCATGGATCCCATCTTCAGAACTCGAGCTTGACAAAAATGTGGCTTAAAAACTTAACTTGCTTAACAAACATAACGAAGAGGACAAATCGTCAAACGTGTACTATGCGTCGTTGAAGAGTTCCGTTCTGATCATCATCAGCAGTTCCACTTCATCAAATGTCACTTTTTTGAATGTATATGCTTGATTTGTTGATAAAAATACAAAAATCACTATATGTATGCCTTTAAGATTTGAGGAGTTCCCTCGATTCCTCATGGATCCCATCATCAGAACTGGGTTTTGACAAAAACGGGACCAATCTGTAAGCATATACATGCAATCAAAAAAAAAATTCAAATCGGTCCAGCAATGACGGAGATATGGAGTAACAAACATAAAAAAAAAAAAACGTTTTTATTTTTCACATATTATTACATATATCAAAAGTACATACAAAAAGCAATTTTTTGATTCATATGGTCAAGCCCTCAGGAAAGGTAAATAAAATGAGTACATAAACACGGTTGTGACAAAGTGTCCCTCAGTCGTGACATTTCGGCATTTTGGTGGCCAACTCGGCTATTTTGATTTATATAGTTATTTTAACATAGCCTAAGTCATTCCTATGACTACGACAAATCTAATGATAGCCCAGATGTTAAATTCCGTCAAACTATAAAGGCTGTAGAGCGTGACAAAAATTCGATACAAATCATACATACATACAAGCGAAAAATATTTTTTTTGCTTTGGCCGTCGGGCAATAATAGCAAATGATCTGTAGCTAATAAAAATTCATTTCTGAAAAGTGCATATGCCTCTAAATTAATCAGACGAATTAAGAATGACACGACCACGTGTCTATATGTCACTAACGTGGACTCAAAAGTCCGTGGCGGTGACAGATTTTTGAGGCCACGGTCGTGATAATTTGGAACATGTTCGATATTACATAAACATTTCCTTTGATTTTGCAAATGTAAAATAATTAGCTTAATCTGCAATGTATGAGGTATATCTTATGTTACAAACAATAACATGAAACTGCAACTTACTTTTAACACTCTAACACGGCGGTGACGCGTTAAGGTTGACCGTTTTTTCAAATGAACACAAATAAATAATTTTCGACAAAACTTCTCACTTCAGCCATTTGTAAACCTGACAACAACACAGTGTTGCTGTTCTAAAAAAACTTTAATAAGGCTGCCACTAGTAAAGATAATTTTCTACCGAGTACTGCATGTTTATATTACCACGCGCGGTGGTGACGCGAAAACTAATCACAAAATGTATGTTGTTTAAAATTATATAAAATCGTTATAAATCCATACAATTTTTAAACACTGTTGTAGAACAAGGATTAGTGTTCTATATTTGATAAAAATTATTGCAAAATCACTTCATATTTAAAAAAAAAAAACACATATCACAAAATCTGGGGAAGTCACACTACACGGTCCGTGACATTTCGCACTTGTAATTTTTTTTTTATATATTTCTATACCTCTTAGGACAATACATTTAGGTTGACCTAAAACTAGAGGTAAATTGCTAAGTATATTGATATAGAGCTTACTTATTTTCACAAAAATACATGCTATTCTTACGTGTTACACAAAAAATGCATAAGAATAAGAATCACCCTACTGTATCTTGTATTAAAGTACCTTTTGAATACATCAAACTAGTTTCTATGTTGCTGGATTCGTCAATCTATACGTCCAAAACTAAAACGGCCGTTTATGTTTTGAGTTTATGTGCACGTTGATGGGCTCTTAAGTACCTAAGTAAGTAAATATTTTTATTAAGTACATTACTTATTCTTTACTCTTAAACATTATAAAGTATTTAGATTTCTCATTTTTCATTCATTTTATAAAATTTTCCATGCGGAAAACAGATCCGGTCGCACATAACCTCAAACTTTACGCACATAACTGTAAGGAAAACTCGAATAATCTCTGCTCATGTCAATCTCTAGCTAGTACTGACAAAATCAAGTATTTGGGAGTCATGATAGACGAAACCCTCTCTTTTAAATATCACATTGAAGCATTGTGCAATAGAGTTCGAAAGTTAATGTTTATATTTAAAAAACTTCGTTCAATCGCTGATCCAAATTTAATCAAACAAGTATACTTTGCGCTATGTCAATCGATACTAACTTACTGCATCTCGTCTTGGGGTGGCATAGCAAAAACTACACTACTAACCCTAGAAAGAGCTCAAAGAGCCTTATTAAAGGTAGCCACTTCCCGCCCATTCCTATACCCTACTGACCTCCTTTATAAATCATGTGAAGTACTAACTGTTCGTCAATTATATATATTAAGCACAGTACTAAAGCAGCACGCCAGAACTCCTTTCAACACTGATTATAGAAATAAAAGGCGCAAAGATATTATATGCATGCAAACCGTACAAAGAAAATACGTATTTTCATCTAGATTCTTTGTCTTTTTGGGCCCATTTTTGTACAACAGGTTAAATGCAACACTAGACTTATACCCACTTAGCTATGCTTGTTGCAAGAATACTCTACGACGCGCCTTTCAAAAAATGACGTACGATGATACAGAGAACTTACTAATAGTCGTAAAATGATTACCTACTGCCTACTGTATTCTGATATTTAATACTTAAGAACCTACTTTTTTGTTTAGGTAATAAGACTTATATTGTGTACTACTTATAGTTTATAATTAAGTGAATAATTAATAAATAGTTAATATTGTCCTTCGCTGCCTGAAACACAGGGAATCCTAGTTCAGGCATTTGTAAATCACTTGTCTTTATAAATTTTTAGTCTTTAAGAGCAACCACTGTACTATACTTTTCTCAATAAATTATTTGTATTTGTATTTGTATTTGTATTCAAATTAATTATTACCTTCTATGAAGGTACGTTATCATCATTGTTATTGATGTTGCTTGTCACGCTTTAAACATAACAAAATTCGCAATACATTGCGTCTTATAAGAAACTTTAAAGTGTAACCAACTTCCGTAAGGAATTCGTATAGGAGGTGGAAGCGCATATTGCTTGCCCTTAGGGTTGGTCGAAGACGCCTAGTCTTAGTAAGATGGCATATAGTCGAGAAATTGGGACGGGTTCCACCGTGGCGAGGTGGCCAAGGGGTTCAAGGCGTTAGCCCGGATTGCTAAAGACGCCGGTTCGAATCCGGCCTTCACCACTGGAGGGCTTTGTCACTTTTTCTTTAATATATGACATCTATTTCAGTTTGTAAACAACTTATTTTTCATAGTCGCTGAAAGAAATTCAATGTTCATCAGTTTGAGGAGTCCAGCCTATAGTTATTTTATTGCTCCTGTTACAAGGCCCACCCGGTAAAATATGAATAATATAATATAATATTCAGGCTTACTATACATAAAGAGCCGGCAAGAGCATTCTGACACTTCTGACGTAGAAATCTGTTTTACAAAGTGCTGTCAGGCATATTTCCATGCGCATCTCTAGCAATATTAGCGTTCTGGATGAATAACTGGATTCTACATTGTAGTTTCAAAGCTAAATATCGCGGTTTACGTGGAATGAGCTTTGAGCAATATAATTATGTATGTATAGAAATTAATTTCGAGTTATATGGTAATTCCTGGTTATATTTTAATATCAACTGAATAGTGGATTTGATCCCGTTTTCGAATAAATACCGTCAACTTGGGTGAATAGGGCTGGCTGGGATGAATAGGGACAAAGCTTAAAATACGATTTACCTAAACATTTCTTAATAACTACCCACACAAATTGTATCTAACTAAATCTACCATTATTTGCAATCAAATGATACAGTTTGTATGGGTATATTTTAGGAAATTGTAATGTAAATCACATTTTATGTTTAGTCCTTATTTAATAATAATAATAATGACTCCACGGCCGATTCGGCCACGGCGACTGCTTCAACTCCGTTGCTGCCTCTGGTGTGCTCGCAAGTGGCTGACGTAGCCGATCTTGTTACAAAAAGTTCGCGAACATTGCGGGCATGCGAGCACACCATTTGTGTAATTATAATGTATTGCCGCAGGTGGTCTGGCTTTTATTTCGTCGCGCTTGGCATCCAGCTCCAAGCACCGTCGCGATTCATATTCAGTTACTTTGGCATTTATTGCAGACCGCCATTCCGCTCGTGTGGCTGCCTGCTGCTCCCATCGCGCGGGCTCTATACGACACTTTTTCATGTGCCGCTTAAGCACATCTTTGTACCTGAGGAATTGGCCGCCCTGTTTCCGCCTGCCCTCCTCAAGCTCGGAATAAAAGATGCGCTTAGCCACACGCTGGTCGTTCATCCGCGAAACGTGACCGCACCACCGAAGCTGACGTCGCATGAGGTATACCTCGATACCACCCACATTTGCTCTACGCAGCACTTCGGTATTCCGAACACGATCAGACCATCGGATCTTCAGTATCTTGCGTAGGCATCTGAGGTGGAATCGATCCAGCATGCGAATATGGCGGCGATAAACGGTCCACGTTTCAGCGGAGTATAGAAGGTTGGGCAGCACGACTGCCATATACACGGATATTTTAGTGGCCAGTTTTAAGTCGTGTGAGCAGAGGACCTTGTGGTCTAACTTGCCAAAAGCTGCAGCCGCAGCCCCGATCCGGCTGTTAATCTCTGCATCAAGGTCGCACTTGGATGTTATGGTGCTCCCCAGATAGCGGAACTTGTCTACCTGCTTCAGCTCAGTCTGCTTCAGTCCTTATTTACTACAGCATTTGAATAGGGGTCTTTTCACCCGGCTTGACGGCAGGTATACTTTGTTTATAAAACTCATTTTATGAGTATCTCTCTTAGTGTGATTATTCGTGAGTAAAATCTTTTGGTAGCGACATGAAAAGACTAGAAGCGAGTATCCTGATATTATTTATGTTAAAAGAAAATCATATTTATGCTTAATATTTATGTCGTCTTCCGGCCACAAACTAAAAAAATATAAATTTAAACTTTGACATCCGGGTTTTGATATCATAAAACTAGTATTTTAATGCGAACTGGGCTATAACCGCGAAAATCGAAGTTCGCAAACTGCGGGCATTTTTCTCTGTCACTCTAATTACGCCTTCATTGGAGTAAAAGAGAAAGATCCCCGCAATTTGTGAAAAACGGTTTTCGCGGTAGCCCCTCTGTAGTAGGTATATTCACATGTCATTTAATTCCTTGATATTGATATCTATTCATATTTTCTGTACATTATTTTAATTTAGATTTAAGACAACCTATATCTTGGAGTGATTTTAATCTTAAACATACAATAATATGCTTAAAATTTTAATCATTTCTACATAATAATTATGTACATATGTTTTTTGCATGCCTGTAGTAAGTAATGCCTGTTGTTTGCACTTATTGTAAGATTACCATCACTGTATGTACTACCTATATTTGCAAATAAAACATTTTGAATTTTTGAATTTGAAGCGTTCTGATCAGGCGGCCTAGCCAAGGTGACGATCGAACTTTGTTTTTATTATATCACAGATATTAACACATGTCGATTGCTTCAATTTGTTCAACCGATCTGGTATTTTATTAGTAAACAATAAAAAAATAAGATATAATTTACTGGGTATAAAGGCTAGTCGAACTATAATTTTTGTACATGGCATTTAAATAGAGCCTAAAATAACTAAGGGGCCTTTTACATTACGGCCGGCAGTTTTGTGCAGACACAATCATATTTTATACAACACAATGATATAATAGAGAGCTTTTCAGTCGAGTCCCGTGTTTAGGCCACGAAACTTGCTTAAAGGCCTAAGTAATGTACGAGATTGGAAAACTTGACTACCATTATTGCATGTAATATGTTTTCTACTATACAACATAAATTTAATTAAACGTAATTATCTACTGAAAAATAAGCTCGTTGGTATCTATTGTTGTATCGATCGTTTGGTTTTGTCCTCTTGACCGCGGTGACGCGTAATTGGTCGAATTCATTATAGAACACTAAAGTGTTTCGTAATGAAGTTATTATAGTTGCTTATAGTGAAAGTATGTCGTACGAAGTCTTAATTCAACTACTAAAGTCTACAAGTAGAAAAAATCTTACCAGCATTAGTCAGATTGGTATCGCCCCACGGTCCGTTCCTCCCCAGGATCTCATACAGGATGATACCGAAGGAGTACACGTCCCCCTTCTGCGAGCCGCGGGAGGGGGGGTTAGGGTCCCGGAGCAGTTCGGGCGCGCGCCAGAGCATGCGCCGTTCCATGCGCAGTGCGTCTTCCGCGTCGGCGCAGCCATCTGTTGGGAGAATGTTTAACTATAAAATCTATATCAAAAGGGTCTAGCAGGCTAAGGGAGATGTGGTCCCTGTGAGGAATAGTTGAATTGGTAAAAGTCTGTTGTTTGCCGCCTCATAACTAGTCATCACTCCAACTTTCACCTGCTATCTTGAACTGTCACAGAGATAATGTCAAAAGTGTATTATTTTTCCTTTTTTTTAAAACTCGTTTTTCTCCTAATTATTTTCAGCTAAGGCATCGAAACAAAATCACAGATACGTAGATTGAGTGTCAGTTAAGTGTGAGTATACACTATAATTTTATCAATATTTTATACTTTATAACAGATTATTATATCAATATTTTATAAAAGAAATAAATATAAATTGAATTGTAGTCTCGTGCAGATATGTCAGCCCCGCAATCTAGTCCGTCAGCAGACTTACACTTGAGATTATGCAGTCCGTAGTCGGCAATCTGCAGCACCCATCGGCTGTCCACAAGGCAGTTGCTGCTCGTGAGATTCCCGTGCGAGACGAGCGCTGAATCGTGCAGGTACGTAAGTCCCCGTAGCAGATCCGCCACCTAGCGCGAACAGCAAAAAATGTACATGAATATACGAGGAAGATTTTTTTTTAGGATAGATTCATACAATTTTAAGTGAAAGTATTTTTTTTAAACCATGATGTACAGTCACCTGCAATAATATGTTACGCAACGAAGGCCGCAAAAATATCTGACAAGATTTTATTTTAAGAGCCATAAGAGCGTATCACATGTTTTTGCGGCCTTCAAAGAGTAACATATTATTGCAGGTGACTGTACTACAAGAATCCAAATTTAACAACGCACTGCCGACAAAAAAAAATGTTTGCGCATAATTGTTTTCAGACGATGTTGAATGGCAAGCAAGCAGGCGCAGTACAGTAAGCGGATCCCTATATCATCCAATGATTTAATAAAGGAGTGACTATAACTAACAAGGCTCGTGACGAACATATATGTCATCCAGGTCACTGTTCACCAGCACCCTGGGCAGGCCAGCCGCGGGAGCAGTAAGCGGACACGATGCACGTGGAGCCGGCCTCCACGCAAACGTCGATGGCATCCTACATGACAGATGTGACAACTAACCAGGCTGGCCACGAACATGTCGTCCAGGTGCAGGTCGCGGTCAGCCAGCACCCTGGCCAGCGAGCCGCGGGAGCAGTAAGCGGACACGATGCACGTGGAGCCGGCCTCCACGCAAACACCGACGAACGCGTTGATGTTTTCATGACGAAGTTCGCGAATCTGGAAATAATATTTTGGTTAGATTTTGGGACAACGTTCTGTCTAAAACGTTTTTCTCATCGTCTTTAAGCGTTCTATCGTCTGTTTCACCGGCTTAATGATTATCACTGTCCATTTCCCGAATAATTTACGACGGTACTAGAGCCAAACAGTAATGTAAGGTGAATTGTCATTGGTGAAATTCTATAGCGTGGTGAAACCAGGTAGCATTTAAAAGTATATAAAGTCTGTTTGCGCAAGAAGAAATAGTTTGGTAGAATCCACAAAGGTGGATACTATATAAAAACACAAACATCAATATTTACATCCTTTGTAATTACGCGTATAATATAGAGATCACAATATGTAGATTGCAAAAGGGAAAATAATCTCTTATAATGGTTTTATCATTATATAGTTTGTCTTCGAGGAAAAGATTTTGTAAATTGGATTTTGTACCATGTTATTTTCAAACATTAAGATTTAAATAATGACTTTATTTTGTTCGTGATAGGGAAGACAATCAAATGTCAACTACAAACTAGCTTGGAACGATTTTTACATATTTATTTTAAGTCCTATCTCCCGGAGAAAATATTTACGTAGGGAATAATGTGTGTACCTTGATATATTTAGGGTGCATTGGGGTAAATGCGAAGGCGGGGTAAATTTCGAAACTGGCAAATATCTACTAAACTAGAAACACTTCATACTTTAGCAACACATACACCGCTGCAATGCTTACATGGCATCTTGCATACTGTTGCTACAGTAGAAAGTGTTTCTAGTTTAGTAGATATTTGCCAGTTTCGAAATTTAACCCGCCTTCGCATTCACCCCAAAGCACCCTACATACATTATCCTAGCTAGCTTTTATGAGTTACATAAATGTTCATGTTACGAACTTACACGAATTAATAAACTAATTTATTCACAGTATAAAAGTAATATTTTATACAAAACACATACGAGTAACGATTTCCGTTAGGTAGGTACTAATACTAGGTATATGGCGTGTCCATCCTGAGCTTTTGTCAAGATACATACTTATTGAGACCTAAACAATCTAAAAATGGCTTATAACTGTTGTACCTACACGTGCTGCAAACAATATTCTTTTTATTTACTAAATTAGGTATAGGTACTTACAAAATATCTTGTCTGTTATCATTTCACGTGTTTTGTTCAAATAGAAAAACACTCACAAAAACACATAAAAGTAACGTGTAAATATTAAGTATGAAACTAACCGTAGGACCGTTTCTTATAGTCAATAAAAAAACAATCTCTTTTTTCTGTGTTAATTTCATAAAATACAAAAAAAAATATTCTGGCGCTTTTACCAGCTCCAGCCGCGGCACGCTCGCTTCGCTCGCTCGGCTCGGTAAACCTGAAATTTCATTCGTAGTCGCACCTATCCCACCAAACAACAACAAACATTCTGTCTTTAAAACATGGCAGAAATCTAATTTTAACTTCTAACTAGTGAACACTCGTTTTTTACAAGGCTTTAGGACAATTCGTTTTCACCACACCAACTCGTAAGGGCTTTCTACCTACTTCAAAAACTTATGAGAAAGTTGCATTTTATCCAGAGTGGCAAAGTAATCTGATGAAAATTTTGAGTTTCCCTTATTTTCCTCATGTTGGCTTATTCAACACTATAACGTTCTTTTGGATTTGATTTGTAGTCTGTAAATATTAGTACTTACCTATTTTCCTCGCGTAGACGGTGTGATTAACAATTTTGTGTTTCATCAAAATGTGTTGAAACCCTTGCAACGCGCATCTGAGCTATAATTAACAACACGAGCACTCACACACGTTGCTCTCTTATAAAACAAACTGAGGAAACTCGTTTCAACTTATAATGATTTTTCACGGTAACATAGGCCTTCAAAAGAAATCGAACTCTATATTCTAAATGTTAATAGAGCTAGACCAAGCTACTCGTAAGTTGGCAGCAATTGATAGCACAGACTGCGTGAGCGCGACAAACTTCTATGAAATGACGTTTAAAATAACACTTGCACAGTCTATGCTATCAAAATTGCTGCTAACTTAGCCTGATCTATAGTTCGTTTTTTTTAGCATTAGAAATAAGGTAAACAATCTTGATGTGTCTTTTATTTGAAAAACACATTTTAAAAATAAGTTACGGCAAATATGTAACAATTATGAATCTAATATGATCATTTATATTCTTCTGCTTTCATAAGTAATAGTTTTTGATTTTTAAAAAGCGTTTTTCAATTAAAAGACATGTCAAGATCGCTTACCTTCTTGCAAGTTCTTTCTAATGCTAAAAAAACGAACTATATCTCTAATATCTTACTTGTTTCAACTCCTTCTTAATAGCTCTAGTGACGTCGATGCTCTTCTTCTGCAGCCTCTTGACAGCCACTATGTTGCTTCTGTACATCGCGATGGTCGTGTGCGCTCGCCTCGCTTCGTTGTCTTGAGGGACTGACGTCTGTAAAAAGTTTTTTATTAGGTAGGCTGCGTACTGTCCTACTGCGCGTTACGCGCTCGCGGCGAGATCGTTACGCGCTCGTGGCGAGATTGTTGCGCGCTCGCGGCGAGATCGTTGCGCGCTCGCGGCGAACTAGCAAAAACCTAACCTTCCCATTTAATGTCTAAAGGTGACAGTCCATTTCCAACCGCAGCTGCACTACTGTTCATTTTACTATGGAAATTGACAGTAACAGCGACGCGTTCAGTACCAGTAGTGCAGCTGCGGTCAGAAATGGAATGTTACCCTAAATACTTCACGATACAAACAAATTTTTGATCGTAAGATGGAATTTGCAAGTGATTAGAAAAAAATATTTTTTTATTTGAATATAACTATATCGATTGATTTACTTGTAGGTAAGTAACTAACTTATTACTTACAATGTTTCGTTTTTTTTGCCTTTAATATTGTATTTTTTCATTATTTCTTTAAAACTCAAATTAATTGTTTCTGTTCCAACTCGTTGACCTTTACTATGAATCAAAACACTTTATTTTACTTCTAAGGTCCTTACTAGATAGGTATTTCTTTTCGAAACTGTCTGTGAGAAATGCGATATAAATTATCTACGAGAAACTGATCAAATAACGAGATGTAATTCTTCTTTTATGTTTGTTTTGCGAATTGTTTGTTCCAGATTGATTTCTAATAATAAAAATGTATAGTGATTGATTGAACATGGACTTACATAAATATAATTATAACTGTACCTATACGTTTACATAATATTACATAAAAAAGAGAATTGTTAAGAAGTTGTGATATAAGATTGATCTGACGTGAAAAAGAAATCGAGCGAGAAAGTACAAAGTGTTCTAATGGACTTGACGCAGTGACATGAGTCATGCATGCGTTTATGGCGCTTTAGTGAGTTTTGTGGTTCTTAGTTTGAACTTCACTGGGTCACTAAAATTACCCAACGTGAACTCACCTTATCCCCATCATTGCACGCCAGTATAAACGTCAGATCCTTCGCCTCGATCCTCCAGAGTACACTGGCCAGCTTCTGCTCGTATCTATAATGCCTCAGCAGCAGCGCGAGCGCAAGTATGGCGGCCGCGGCAACCGCGACGATAGCCGCCAGCACGCCCGGGTCGTGGGGGAGGGAGCACTTCAGTCTGTCGAAGCCGCAGGGCGGCTCGGCTGCCGGCGGCTTTCCGTTCAGCCAGACGATTTGGTTGGCCCCCACCAGTTCCTAAAATCAAACATCAACTAAATATACAATGTGTAAATCCAATACGGGCAATAAATTAAACCAGATATAGAATTTACCCGTCTAAATAATTAATTAAGAAGTTTTTTAAGTTACACTTATTTATGACCCCGTTCTCGTAATTTTTTTTCACATGTAGCGAGTAGCACTGTATTGCAAAGATTGAAACATAAGATGGCATGACATTCCGAGATACGAGCTTTTTATTGTAACTGCCAACAAGCGTTGACAATTACTTTAAAAAGCTCACATCCCGTAACTTGTGTGGTGTATTACATTGCGGGCCGAATTATTTTGTATGGTTAAAATTTTCATTGTAGGTATTTTAAAGTAAAATGTATCTCAATATAGTTCTTAGATCCCATGCTAACCACCGTTTAAATATTCGCCCGTATTGGATTTACACACTGTATATGTATTTACAAATGTATCATCATCATCATTTTAGCCTCCAATCGCCCACTGCTAAGCATAATATGTCTCTCTTCGTGTACGCCACTTATCCCGGTCGGCTAGTCTCATCCAGACATGTACCGTGATTTTTCGAATGGCCACCCAACGAGCCAGGCACTTCTTTCATCCGAAAGCGGCCGCCAATCCGTCCACATTTTGGTCCAGCTGCCATCACTCTGCCTGGCAACATGTCCCGCCCAATTCCATTTCAACTTGGTAATGACATCACCCACGTAAATTAAAAATGTAATAATGTACGTGTAATAAACGTATAACGTGGGTTTGTAATGTATACCTAGATATAAAAATATAGAAAGATAGATAGAAAAAGCTAAGGCCGCACTGTACACTACCTACAGTACCTACTATCTACATCCAAGAGTGTTTAGTAATTTTTATTACCTACCGTTCAATACAAGAACGATTACAAGAACGGCCGTTATGTTTGTTTGGCTATTGAAATCTTTGCCACGTCTGGGTGCCTAGCCAAGCTGACAATCGTATATCGGTAAATGAGCGTTCCCGACACTCAATGTGTTAAGTTTCTATTAACGATTGTCATATTGGCTACGGATTACGGATCTATCACAATCCCGATTATTATTATTTTTACCGATGTTTCCTTTGGCATCTTTTCGAGATAACAATAGAATACCGATATTTATCTTTGTGATAAATATACCTATCTGATAAATATTCGCCGCTTTTTATAAAAAAAACAGTTGAAATAAATATGAATATGACAATACCTGTTTGTTGTAAGCCCTAAAGATGAACTACCTACTTTATTTGATACTGACCCTCAAAAGGGCAAAACACACGGGTACAGCTAGTAAGTAAATACAGCTACACAACTCATTTGTCTTTCTCTGACATTCATGTTTGTTTGACAAACACAAATATGTTTTCCTTAATTGAATAGTGATAATGAATACATATGACAAAAAAGATTTGTTCAGCTAAAAATATTTATTCTTGTTCTTGAACGCAGACTCGTTGAAACTTTTAATATCCTGATTTATTTTAGTATAAAAGTACTAACGGCTATCAAATAACAATTTTTCACAAAGTTTGACAACCAGATAATAAATCCTACTACTTATCATAAATGTGAAAGTTGATAAGGATGTATCGGCGTTTGTTTGTTAGGTAAGCTTTTTTAAAGTAATCCTAACTACTAATATACTAACAAACTTAGATAATACTTGTTATACCCGCGGGTATATTATACAGTTTTTTTAAGTCCCATACTTATGTAGTATTCGTTCCAGTTGATATTAGCGGTATTTATAATTTATATCATGGTTTGGCCGATAAGTGCAATGCAAGCTAAGTGACGCGCAAAAGCTTATGAACTTATCGTGCGTTTGCCAGCTTTCTATTGTCAAATTAATTTGTCCTTAAGCTGCAGTAGGTTCAGCCAACAGAGTTTTTGAAAAATTGTAGCGCCTTTTTAGATCACAATACGATTGCCAAAAAATATGAATAGTAATCCTGAAGCCTTTTTCTAGTAAATTTCGATTCTAGCAGATTTCGTGACTTGAACTCGATAAAAAAAATCACGAACGTACCTAGGTCTAAAACGCACTTTATAAATTTGCAACAGTTTTTGCACATAAGCTAAAATATAGGAAACTTACTTCTAAAATGCACAATTTTATTTTTGATCGAACTCATTAATTACCTACTTTTTAGGGTTCCGTAGCCAAATGGCAAAAAACGGAACCCTTATAGATTCGTCATGTCTGTCTGTCTGTCTGTCCGTCTGTCTGTCCGTCCGTATGTCACAGCCACTTTTCTCCGAAACTATAAGAACTATACTGTTGAAACTTGGTAAGTAGATGTATTCTGTGAACCGCATTAAGATTTTCACACAAAAATAGAAAAGAAACAATTAATTTTTGGGGTTCCCCATACTTCGAACTGAAACTCAAAATTTTTTTTTTCATCAAACCCATACGTGTGGGGTATCTATGGATAGGTCTTCAAAAATGATATTGAGGTTCCTAATATCATTTTTTTCTAAACTGAATAGTTTGCGCGAGAGACACTTCCAAAGTGGTAAAATGTGTGTCCCCCCCCCCCCCCCTAACTTCTAAAATAAGAGAATGATAAAACTAAAAAAAATATATGATGTACATTACCATGTAAACTTCCACCGAAAATTGGTTTGAACGAGATCTAGCAAGTAGTTTTTTTTAATACGTCATAAATCGCCTAAATACGGAACCCTTCATGGGCGAGTCCGGCTCGCACTTGGCCGGTTTTTTTTGTTAATGCGTACTAAAATAACAATTCTTAAACCTTATAGTATAAGACTTATACATCCCGGGCACGCTCAGCCGTATATCGCTCAGCTTACGCTCAGTGAGACTGACAGAAAAGCCTGAATCCACGGGGCCTTTAATTATTGTTACCCAGCTTTCGCTCTCGACGTAATCCTATCACATATAATAATAGTCAATCATCCTTTACGCGCGAACTTATTCATTGTATGGCCCCCACCAACAATATTTTATTATGTGTAATAAATGCAAATTTTTCAGGGTTACGAGTGTCATACGTTGGAAGTACTTTGGTTTAAGGGTGAATCAACTTTTTCTTGTTACTCGTTGCCATGGTTACGTTCTCCTGGGTCACTTTTTAAAACCTGATTTTTAGGCATTTAAATTCACCAAACACGCTTTTTTGTGATACTCATAAACCCTTTCCATTGAGGGTCGTCTAAAAGTCCTTTCCAAGCGTGTCAGAAGAAGGTGGTGTACAATGTCTTCTATAGTTTGTAGCTTTCTAATAGATCCCGAAGGCTAATCCTATTGTCTATTGTTAAGTAAAACCGCTCGTGCCACGTGCCACAACCACCTGCATAAAAAATCGGTACTTCGGTTACTGAGTGCCGGCGAGTCGAACGCTACAGAACCAGTCTAAAATGTGTCATCGAGATGCGTAACAAAGGCGCGTTATCGGAGAGCGCACCTACACTGGTTTTTTGAGCGTTGGACTAGCCCGCGCTCAGGTGCCAAGTAGAATAATTAGGACCCTTTTTTGCAGGTAAGTAGCACGTGCGGTTTTACTGAACAATAGACAATAGGATAAGCCTTCGGGCTCTACTAGAAAGCTACAAACTATAACAAACTATGCTACTATTGTCTCTTGGCTGACCGGACAGAATTAACAACAAGAAATAGTTGATCCACCCTTAAACAAATGTCCGGCGGGCGACGTCAGGGTCGAGCGTGTGTTCCGTGGTCCTCGGGTACAGGATGACTCACGCTAGACCAGGCCTAGGCGTCCGACATGTCATTTTCTATGACGGCTGATCAGCACGTGGTGCTTTCCATAGAAAACGAAGCTCCGAAAGCTCCGACCCGGCCCCGGCTCGGTCTCGCAGAAGTCATCCTTAAGCCTCCGATGTTCGTCTGTATGTCTGTCAGTGGGCTGTAGGTATATCAATCGTAATAGGTAGACAGCTTGATCGTAACTAAAGTACCTACTCATCACTTCATCATTCCTTATTAAAAAAAATATTCCCGTTTTTAGCGGGACGAGATAGTTACATAACACACATAAGTAAAAAACTACGCACAAATGCAAAATGTTCTCTAATATTACTACGCACTCATACTTAAACAACTCAACGATATGAATGCAAAACAATATTTGAAAAATAAATTACAGAACTCTTGGGGCGCTAGTCCGACCCGCACTTTACTAAGCCGGATGTATACTTAAAAGCGCCTAAATAAATCCTAATTAAATAAGGAAAGTTCCTTAACCGTATGAGAGTGGTAAATCTAAGCGTTGTGTAACCTGCGACTTAAGCAACCTAGCTCTAAATCTCCTTAGTATTCATCTGAAGGCATCTCAAGGTATCAGCGTGAATATTATTTATCTTAGAGCGTCCTTAGACAGACCTGCGTTTCAGTCACAGGCGCCCAGCACGACACGAGTAAGCCGAAGGGCAGAGTGACCACAATAGCGTTCTTTGATATCTTAGGCGGCTTCACATTAGCAGCACAGAATAAATAATAGTACTAGGTTCAGAAGATTCACTCACTAACAAAACGCGTCTGGTACGACAGATATGACCGCTAGGTGGCGCAAGCGCGAGCAGGCGTCCGTTCCGTAGCGGTGCGCGGCAACTACTATGGCTAGACACCAAAATTGGTGTGGTGAGAAAAAAGCTGCAGTACCCAACAAACAATTCAGTCGTATATCAATTAGCTATACGACTCGAAGTAGTATAAAAGTAGTATAACAGTCGTCATTTTGACCGTACATCGAGTAATGGTGCATTATGCAACTAAAAGTCGGACTATAGGGTTCTGTCGTTCTCGAGAAAAGTGTACATTTTGCATGGGAAACGTTCTCGCTCGATAATATTTCCAATAGTGAACCGAGAACGTTCTCGAGAATACAACTCTACACTGAAGGGAATAAGAACATGAATTTTTTATATGCGATAAACATTACTAGGTACATCGGTGTTCAAGTTCATGCCATAGGTGGTAGATTTCATGTTTAACAATAAATGGTATGCAAAATATGTACAAAACTTATAAACTGAACTGAGTGATCTGTTTAGTAATCAATTTGTTTAATGCTGTTTGTTCGGACTGAGTTGGCTAACGAGGGAAGTTTTTTAAAGAAAGTTAAAGTACTTAAATCTTCGAATGTTCAGACTGCCGCGAAATTAGAAAACCGCCTACAATTTTACAATGCTTAAATTTGTTTATAAATTCTTTATTCTTTATTTATTATTCTTAAACAATACAATCATTGTGTCAGATGTCATGTCAAATGTTGGTTTTGGTTTCCCTACAAAATAATTTAGCGTTGGTTTAGGTAAATATAGTTAAAATCAATTAAAGGCCAGCTTTGTCATCAAAAGCCACATTCCATATTACAAAATGAATGATTCCAATTACCTCCGAAACCGAACGACCGATTATATTGTGATTTTCTATAAGGCTTTGTGATACATCAATAAACGAATAGGTATGATGTATCGGTTTGTTTATTAATAAACAAATATCAAAGTCACTTTATTGAGTACAATAACTATAACTATAAGAGAGTGTATAAGGGAGAAGTAGAAAGGGGAGTTGGAAGGGCTAGACCTCGGCGGACTTTCTCTGATCTTACAATGATTTATAACTCAAGATAGGTTATAGGCATTCCAAAATTGAAGCGCGTAACTTGTGACAAATTGGACAAGTTGCCTTTAGTCGCGGCTGGACAAGCGAGAAATGTGCACGTGCTAACGAGCTCTGGCACAACGAAAGAGAAAAAGACGATCTTTATGTTTAACAACGAGAATGACAAAGATGGATGGAATGAGAAAATAAATCAAAAATAACAGATTTCTTCGTAGGCACAGAAATAAATATGGCAGAATTTTTTGTGCTCCTCAAGTAAGAGGATAACCTATCTATGGTTATATAATATCATTGTGATCTTATCGGAGAAATCCTGAAGAAAGGCCAGTTCAAGAGCACCCTTAACCGGCGAGCGTGTATGAGGAATGTTATGACAGTAACGGAAGCGAAAGAGGTATGTCAGGATCGTAGCAAATGGAAATCCGTGGTCTTTGCCTTCCCCTCCGGGAAAGAGGCGTGATTACATGTATGTATGTATGTAATAACTATGGAGCTTACTTACGCGTTATTACCTAAATGTGCAATGGTTGGATTACTTGAAACCCTCTTTTATAAGCTACCTTCTCCTCAACAATCGTAAACAATGTTGTTTTCCGTGAATAAATACTATTCCGATGGTTACGCTAAGTGTATTATTCAGAAATGTACTTACATTTAAGGCTAGTCCAGAGGCTAGGGCTAAACTCTATATAAGTACCTATTTACCTTCTAATGGATTGGATTTTAGATACCTAATAATTGTTGGTACAGTCATCAGCAGAAGTTGCTAAGCGGGCGAGGTGTTCACAATTACCTTGACGCGCTCTTATTCCCTTAACAATAAAGTCGCGTCAAGATCATTTTGAACACCTCGCCCGCTTAGCAACTTCTGCTGCTGACTGTACAAAATAGAGTATTTATTGTTGTATTAACCCCAGGAATGCTGAGACAAAGTGTACTCCCGTAATTTAGTCACGTTTGAACCCTACCTAATACCTATAGGGATTAAAAGTAATGCCTATGAACAAAGACACTACTACTTCAAGGATGTTGTTGATGTCAATGAACTGCCAACGTGTTCTGAACGCTTACTGAGCGTAGGCAAACGATCACTTTACAAACCTGAGGCCTATTCTAACTTCACATATTGATGTAACCACTAACCGGGGGACCTGCCGCGAAATATTAAATAGCAATTTCGTTATCGGTCTCTCTAACTCTTGCATATATTATAAGGGCTCATTTAGACGGCGTGAGAACTCGTATACGATTTTAGTTACATTGCGGACCATTGAGGTTACATCAATTCAGCCGACCGATCAAATAACGCAATGTAATGAAACTCGCATGCGCCCCGTCTAAATGAGCACTTACGCGATAGTGAGGTAGATACAAAAATGTTGATATTGATTTTTCGCAGTAGGGCCTTACACTTACTCGTACACACAGACACCGGGAGACCGCTATGTCGACGCACTGATAACACATAATAAGTATACATCGGTAACTCGTGGCGTTTAGGAAGCATTTAAAAGATTAGTGATGAGCACACATCGGTAACTCGTGGCACTTAGGTAGCACTTGACAGTTTCTAACAGACTAGTGATGTGACAATCTTCTTCCTATACGAGTCGAGAAAAAGAAACCACTAAAAAAAGGAATTAATTAAACTAATCTTTTAAGTGCTACCTAAATGCCATGAGTTACCGATGTGTACACATAAGATAGGTTGGTACGAGTACATTCCCAACCAAAGGAATAAAAAAGTATTCTAACGCGTAGAAGAACTGTAACTGAGATAGGTTGAGGGTAACTGCTATAATAGCTCATATCTGGGAGACCGAGCTTTGCTCGGAAAACATAAAAACTCAAAAATGCGCGTTTTCCCAGAGCTACTTACTTACAGCAGACTTAGCTAGATCGATTTTTCGCCCCCCAAACCCCCATATAGCAAATTTAATCGAAATCGTTAGAGCCGTTTCCGAGTTCCCCGAAATATGCCTATATATAAATAAATATACAAGCATTGCTCGTTTAAAGGTATAAAGGTATTAGATTGGCCACTACATAGTAATTGGCCACTCTTAACAATAAGACTTCTTTTGGCTTGTTTCTTACTGATTTGTTAGGAAAGGCCAATTACTATGTAGTGCCCTATAACTATAACAGTCACCCTAGGTAGATAACATATAGTGTCTATAATACTGTAGGCATTTTTATATTCCCACTTATATATTACTCAATTAAATTTTGTATCGTCGATATGGATTGGATATGTCAGTGTCAAACAAGTCAAAAGCCGCGTTTTTGTTTGAAGAAACGTCACTTTTGACACTTGTTTGACACTGACATATCTAATCCATATCGTTTCGATATCTTATATTTGACGTATCTTAAAGTTCGAATAGAACTGTTAGTTTCTTGTTTTTATACCACATCGGTGGCAAACAAGCATACGGGCCGCCTGATGGTAAGCAGTCACCGTAGACTATGGACACCTGCAACTCCAGAGGTTTTAAAAACCTATATACTCCTTTTTTGAAGAACCCCATACTATAGTTACTAACCTTTTTTGCCAACTATCTGCGCGATCGGCAGCAATTCGTCCGAAATGGTTGTTTTGTCTCGACTCCTTACCACACCCGGTCTGGCGTCAGTCAAGGCTCCATCTTGGGGCCCTTGCTTTTCGGCATCATGATTAACGATCTCAAATCGGTTCTTCGGGCGGCTCAATGTCTCTTGTATGCTGATGCTGATGATCTGAAGCTGGTATACAGAATAGAGCAAAGAACTGATTGTGAGACATTACAAGAGGACATCGACTTGGTGTTTCGGTGGAGTATTCAGAACAAACTTCATTTTAACCCAGTCAAATGTTGTGTGTGTACTTTTGGTCGCTCTCGTTCCCCTATATATGAGCATTATATACTGGGATCAGAGCCGATAAATCGTGTCTTTTCTGTCAAGGATCTGGGCGTAGTGTTCGATGCGCGGCTAACTTTCCACGAACATATTTTTATATAAGAGTTCCTTTCAAAGGCTGGGCTTTGTTATCCGAAACCTTCGCGATTTTCATGACCCGGGGGCCATAAAAATGGTTTACAATGGCTTAGTAAGGAGTAAGCTGGAGACTTCGTCGATTATATGGAACCCCTACGAATCGACGTATGCTTTACTACTTGAGAAGGTTCAGAAAGCGTTTTAAGGTTCCTTTATAAAAAAATATTCGGATTCTATCCTTATCTGTACCCGACAAAGTATCTTCTCGGATCCCTCGGGTACAATTCCTTGGAGGTCAGGCGGAATTACCAACTCCTAGTCACGCCATGCCGAGCCTTGCGTGGTGAGTCGGACTGTCCCGAAGTTGTCTCTGGTCTCGTGCGTCTGTTTGTTCCGGATGTCCCGAGAATGGCCCTGAGACCGCGACAACGCGACCTATTGGCCGTACCGCCGGCGCGCACCGTATCGCGCAGAAACTCGCCGCTTCCCCGTGCCCTTTCACTGCTCAATGCGCTCCTGGCACTGACACCTGAGTGCGACCTATTTGCGTGGAGATGGACGGAAGTGTAAACTGAATGCTTGAGATTCTGTGAGGCGATGGATGCTAGGTGCTCAACTGTTCCAATGTAATTTGTCTACACTAGTGTAATGTGCTGTTATTGTTGTTATAATTGTTATGTATGTATGTATGTATATACTTTATTGCACATAGAAATAAAAACACGAGAAACATAGTTACAGAGTAAATTAAATACAACAAAGGCGAACTTATCCCTGTATGGGATCTCTTCCAGTTAACCTTTGAGGAAACGAATAAAACAAAACAGAAGTAACGATGAATGACAAACAACACAATAGTGTACAATCACTAAAGTTAATGAAATGCAAGTTTTGAATACACATTGTTACAAATAATATACATAAACATAAATAGAAATACTTAAATAAATAAAAATAAAGCGTACATATATAAATATAACCTAAATTAAATAAATAAATAAATACTCAATATATATCATAAAACAAATAGATATGAGCTCGAACCAGAAAAGTAAAGGAAACTAAAGAAGTACTAATCGAGGAAAACCGAACTACTTATGTATCGGAAAGCCACAATTTTTTAAGCCTCTCCTTGAGTGATGCTACAGATTGGGATTGCCTCACGGACACCGGTATCTCGTTCCATAGCTTTACGGCGTGGACAGTAAAGGATTTTTTGTATGTGCGCGTCATATTGGGTGGAACTGCGAGTGAAAGGTTGGCGCTTGATCGAAGACGGTGACCACTACCAGCAGCTAAGAAACTAAATCTTTCGGAAAGGTAAGGTGGCGAAGCA
This sequence comes from Cydia amplana, assembly GCF_948474715.1. NCBI lineage: Eukaryota > Metazoa > Arthropoda > Insecta > Lepidoptera > Tortricidae > Cydia > Cydia amplana. Next base: position 5,484,212 of record NC_086077.1, read on the forward strand.
GGATTAAATAGTACATTGAAAAGCAATGACAGGACATGCACATCTCTTCGACGACGAATCGGAAGCCAGCCAAGCTGCGATCGGAACTGGGATACATGATCAAACTTACGTAGACCGAAAATGTATCGAATACAAATGTTTTGCAAACGCTCGAGTTTGTCTAGAAGCTCCTCATTAAGGTCCAAAAAAGCAGAATCAGCGTAGTCTAACAAAGGAAGTAAAAGTGAACAAGCAAGAGTTATTTTAGTTTGAAGAGGAAGGAAATTTTGAAGACGTTTCAATGAGTGAAGAGATGCAAACAGTTTATTGCTAATGTCAGAAACATGAGCTGACCAGGACAACGTTTGATCAAAAATGATGCCCAGGTTCTTAACTGTCGAAGAAAAAGGGATAATTGTTCCGTCAAAAAGCACTTTGGGTACCACTATCTCCGACAATTTGGACACAAAGTAGGGACCACCAATGACAATCGCTTGCGATTTCTTTGCATTAACTTTTAGACCAAAATTACTCGCCCAGCAACGAATTGACTCAAGGTCGCCATTGATTTTATCAACTAAAGATGGGAGATCATCGATGCTAGCCGCCGCGTAAATCTGCAAATCATCCGCGTAAAGGTGGAAGCTACAATTTAAAGACTCAGTAATGCCATTAATGAAGATTGAGAAAAGGAGAGGAGATAGTATCCCTCCTTGGGGGACACCAGCAGAAAGGTCACACCATTCGGAGACCTTGTCGTCAACCTTGACACACTGGCGTCTCCCAAAGAGGTAGCTACGGAACCAATACAAAGCTGCATGTGAAACATTAAACGTACGAAGGATATGAAGGAGAATATCAAAATCAACCGTATTAAAGGCACTACTAAAGTCTAAAAGTACGAGGACCGTGAGCTTTTTATTTTCAATGTTAAAACGAATGTCATCAGTGACCTTTACCAAAGCTGAGACAGTGCTATGCCCGGGGCGGAAACCTGACTGAAACCGATTCAACAAATCATACTTGTGGAGGTGTGAAAGGAGACGACGATTAACAAAGTGTTCTATGATTTTCGACATAACTGGGAGAATGGAGATGGGCCGATATTGGGAAAAAGATGTGGGATTAGAAGTTTTAGGAAGAGGAATAACATGAGCAAGTTTCCACATATCTGGGAATGTACCAGAGATGATTGTTGTTGTTATAAGTATTATTGCTGTTAGTCTAAGTTTCGTGACGCATTGGTTTAGCTGTAAAGTCATGTAAACATGTTTATCAATAAAATTGTATTAAACTGTATTATAGACTTTTCTTTTTTTAACAATTATACCTAGATATTGAACTGAACAAAAATGAAAATATACTGACCGGAAGCATGTCTGAAGAGTTGGCGTACCGGAAGGTAGCTACCGGCGCAGCTCTCCACCCCCCCGGGGCCGTCTCATCTTCCACCAGCCCTATGACCGTGAAGTTGCCCTCCGCGTCTCCTGCGCTGTCCATATATACCTGAACAAACATATTATAGTCAAACACCTTGGGCGTAACATACTTGAATCCCTCACTACGCTCAGGTTCCTTGGCGTTTTTATTTTGTTGTCCCCTACCCTTTTTTTAAAATTTGGGATTTTTTATGTTATTTCTACTCAGAATCACGAGCTCTTTCTATCCTAATAGGAGAAAAAAAGTGTCCCAAAATTTCCATACATTTTTCGATCTTTCCATTCCGCGACCGCCATACAAAGTCTATGAAAAATGGTGACGTACCTAATGGAAATAAAAACCTTAGGACACTTTTTTTCTCCTATTAGGATAGAAAGAGCTCGTGATTCTGAGTAGAAATAACATAAAAAATCCCAAATTTGAAACAAAAAGTGTAGGGGACAACAAAAAAAAACGCCCTTCTACAATACAATACAAATCCCCTTTATTGTACAACCTCAGAACAAATGTACATGGAAACACAAATAATACATGAAGATAGAGGTAAACAACACATCGCTACGTACTCTCGGGATTCTATTAATTATTATAGAATCCTTCGGGTCGTTTAAGATTCAACGTATGCTCTCGCCGTAAATATGTCATTTTCCTCTCTTGTGACACAGTCTACTATTTCTTCTTTCCCTTGGGTCTATTTTGAGACAATTTTCTATTATTCCAATAGTGATCGATCGATAGAATTTAAGCTACAGAATTTTTTTTATTAATTTCTTTTAGTAATACCACTGTAGCTACAGAAAATCATCTATTTTAGGTGATTTTAGGTACTTGCGTACAATTATTAGATTGTTAATGACCAGGGACTTATGCTCACACTCTACTTGTTTATACTGACTAAGTACCTTCTCTACTTTTGTTTTCGAATACGAGGAAAGGAAAACGAATGGGAATATACAAATATTTTTTGCAAAATGTATGCTCTCTTAATTGTATTTCACGACTCGTGACTAATGAAGATGATCCTTTTCGCATGTAAAAAATCACGTAAGTATCTTTATCTTTTTTTTTTATTCAAGTCAAGGACAATTTATAAAACAAAAAATCCTACTAAAATTATAATCCCAACAAATAATTTAAATGCGATATTAACTCCGTCTGTACCTATTCACTCATAAACCACTGATCCGATTTGAATGAGATTTGGTATGGAGATCGTTTCAGGCCCGAGGAAGGATAAAAGGTTTTTATTAAGTAATCATCATCCCTGGCAGATGAAGCCAAGGGCAGAAACTAGTTATAAATAAGGTCACGATTGTTTTACCTAAGTACTTGAGATTATTTATACATGATTTTAGCAAACAGTAATGAAAATGCATTTACAAAAAATATAAAAATTAGGCCAGTTGCATTTATTGACGTTTACTTTGATTTGATGTCATATTCTCTTTTGAGGTACACAATACCTACCATACCTACACCTATATTAGGAACTTTTTCTATCTAGCGGACTCCGTCTAATAACTACTATTAAGGTATGTAAAGTCACCAAATTGACTTGGCACAGACTTTGCAATGACAAAGTATGATAATAAACGTCAAATTTCTATGAAAATAACACAGATCTATTACACGCTTAAAGATATCACTGACTTTTGCTAAGTATTTCCAGGAATTGTAGGGTAAACATTGTAGTTTTATAAAATAGGGACCAGCTCGTTTACATATCCTATATGCATAGGAAATAGGGCCATTTAAGTTGACAAAGTGATAGATTGTGGTGTGGCTACAATATGACTAGTTTTGTGAGGGATATGTAACGGAGGAACTCTTAAATTTGATAACTGAGCAGGTTGTCTAGAGTTAGACCAAGATAAGTCTGCAGCGATGTTGTTAGCCCAGGCTATGAAAGTGTTACCTATTCATGCGTCATCATTTCATAGAAGTTTGACGTTTCAAATAACATTTGCACAGCCTGGGCTAACAAAATCGCCGCAGACTTACCTTGGTCTAACTCTAGCAATTTTTGACATTTCGGCCGAGTAAAGGTTCACGTATCACAAAACTAAACCCACTGTCAACTTCGTCACATTCTCGGGTCAAATAGGTCCCCAGTTAGGTAAAATCTGGGATTCCTGCCATTAGCAGTTTCATTAGCCCGCTCTTATTTTAATCAACAATTAAGTTATCATGTTCCGTCGAGGAACATTTATTATTAACATATGCGTGGTAATTTGACACTTCTATAAAAGCTTCTGCATTCATAGATAACTAGCGATCCGCCCCGGCTTTGCACGTGTTAACAAATTATACATAAACCTTTCTCTTGAATCACTATCTATGAACAAAAACCGCATCAAAATCCGTTGCGTAGTTTTAAAGATCTAAGCATATATACAGACAGAATGACAGCGGGAAGCGACTTTGTTTTATACTATTGTCTTGTGTCTCGTGTGGCTTTTGACTAACGAAATCAAATGATCGTCTGAGCTTATGAGCTTATGTATGTAACCACACACCACGATAAATACACGTGGAATATGAAATGAAGCCCAAAAAAGTCCTATGTGTACTTTAGTTGCTACTAATTTTCTTAATAATCTAACGATAAAATGTCTTGAAAGTCGTGCCAAACTTATTCTGTTCTGCTTATAAATACGAAGGTACATCAAGCAAAATTAATTAGTAGCTTTGTTACCACGACACTTCTAAAAGCTGCTATATTTATAGATAGGTATCTAATGCCACGTGTAGCTTTCGACTTAGGAAACCATAATTATGTGTAATGCTAATGTGTCAGTGTCGCCGTAGATACTATGAACAGATCTGACAGGTATTCCGTTATGTTCATCTAAGTTCATCTCACGTGTGTAGTGAATTTTGTGGTCACAGTAAATTTACTGCCATCTATCGACACACGATTAAAACTAAAAATTAAAAAGTATAAAAATATCAATTTACTGCCATCTATCGACACACGATTAAAACTAAAAATTAAAAAGTATAAAAATATTAAAAAAAATTAATTTAATTATTTTTTATTATCATTTATTATTTTTATATGATTTTGACTCATGTTCTTTCACTGATGTGTGTTAAAATAATTAAATATCAAACGGTGTCATCAACTCAACGCCATCTAGCCGAGCTTGGCCGAGCATAGACCAAAGGTGATGATGATGACGCCATCTATCCGATAATGACTTTTTCTTGATTTCGGAGGCACGTTTTTCCATAGACTTTATTCATCTTATACAGACTTAGGTATATTATGTCTTTGGTTGAACGTTGTCTTTGTATAAAGATGTTTGTGAACTCGACTGTACTAATTACTTTTACTGGCACGACAACGTCAATACGTCTTGAAAACGTACCAATCTAAAATAGTTTTGCACCAGAGTGTGACCATAATTGCCAAATTTCAATGAACGGTTGACGTTTGTAATGATCAGACATAGGAATCCGTGGGGCAAATTTTCTTGATAGGTAGGGACTTCCTATATCGATAAACTCAATTATCGATGCTCGTTCTATATACTAGTGATCGCCCCCAACATTGTGTGTTTTTTGTAACTATTGTTTTGAAGACAAGTATAAAATTCACACATAGCATATTTTAAATAATCGCTAGGTTATATAAAGGTAGGGCGTAATACTTATTGCACTATGAAATAGTCAATATTATCTCAACCTCTTTATTGATTGATTATCAATCAAAGCGAATTGAGTTATTATTTTATTGCATTTTTACACTTTTAATAAAAACATATTTTTACAAGCAAACCATTGAGTGATCACTAGTATAAACGAGCGTCGATAATTGAGTTTATCTATATAGGAAGTCCCTACCTGTCAAGAAAATTTTCCCCACGGATTCCTATGTCTGGTAATGATCTTTCCTACTTTGTGCTTTTATTTTAGAAAATAAATCCTGTAATCAAATCAAATTCTACCCGCAGATATCTCTACTTCCTATTAAATTGAAATGTTTGTAATAAACCTGCTATCTTTTTAGGTACCCCAGAAATTTACAAAAGGCGAACACAAGCGTGGCCTCGCTGGTAAAACCAGACAAAAAATAATTCGTTCATTGCATTGCGATAAAACATTTCTAGTTTTGAATGATGAAAATTTAGTCATAGAAATCAGATCCTGAAAAAGGGATGTGATGTTAAATTGGATACAAGCATAGGTATTATGTCACCGGTTAAGTTGCAATAAGTACATTCATTTTAAGTCATTGAAAGTTTTTTTTTTATTTATATAATAATTTCAATTAAAATTTTCTATTTTAGCCATCGAAAAACGGGAAATAATGTTCAAATTGAATGAGAGTTAGACAGTTGGGTAATTATTTCGATTATAAGAGATAATTCATAAAGTTACAATGTACTTTGACTTTTGAAATAAATTTAATATGGCATGAAAAGTTCATTGTTTTAGTTTAATGCAAACCAAGGCGAAGTTTCTATAGAAAAACATTTTCTATAGAAATTTGGCAACTCAGAAATTTAATTACACAAACGGGTCTACCGCGAATACCGCGATATAATTTAATTGTTTTTACCTTTAATGCCGACGTTTCAGCTGAGTTGCACCAGCTGTGGTCACGGAAAGACTAACGTCCCAACAAATGTCAACGGAGATATTAATAAAACACCACTAAACTACCCGAAATTAGTTAATAAAAATGATCGGGGTAGACCCGTTTGTGTAATTAAATATGTGTACAAAACGCGAGAGTTTAGTGTAACTCAGAAATTTAAATTTAGCATACAATGAAAACACCTTAATATTCTTTCTGCCTGTCTAATTATGTGTGATATATAATATTATTAATAACTAATACTTTTTTGGTAATTTCTGAAAAATCTTTCTGAATGGAAACTTGCTTTAAATTCTCGTGTAAGTTTCCAGAAACTTTCGAGAACGTCTCCGCATTTTTGAGAATTTTCGAACATCTTTCACATTGTTGTTACACGTGGCAATAATCTACGTACGTTATACGATCAATTTCAACACACTATTGGAATGCTACCAAATAAGCAAAGTAATCCTTCGATAAATATTAAATAACGCGGTGAAGATAAATAAAAGTGTGTGAAAAAAAAACAAGGGGTTGCACTCAGAGTGCCGGCAGAAGTGAAAACTCAATGACTAGTGCAAAATGCACTGTATAATAGAGGTTAACGCCATCTAGCGTTAGCGTTAAATACTTGAAACCCCTAAGCACATCACTGTTAGTACTCGAGTTATATTAATACCAGTTAGAGCGAAACTCACTAGATGGCATTTAAATCAATAAAGAAAAACTCAATGACATTACATGTAACAGTTTTTCATGTAATGTCATTGAGTTTTTCTTTATTGATTTAATTGCCATCTAAATGAGTGGCCATCTAAATCTTACGGTCACGTGATCGTCTTACGCTGTCTGGAGTTTAACATTTTTTTCCCACCTCAAAAAGTGCACAGCGCCACTAAAGAAGTTTTCACTTCAAAGATGTACCTACATAAAACTTACATCAAATCCCTGAACAGAGCGGTAGGTAGTGGGTCTAAGAAGCTTCATCAGGGTGGCCCCGTCGGTTGCCGGCAGCCCTGCCCGCATCGCGGCGGTGGCAGCCCTGGCCCAGAGTACCACTGCGTCGTACAGATGAGCCGCTTCTATTGGTACCTAGTGACAATACAAATAGAGTAACGTGACAATAAAAACTGGTCAAGTGCGAGTCGGACTCAAGGTTTCAAGTTTCAAGGGTTCCGTACACTACACAATTTTTAACAATGCTTTTTGTATACGTGAATCGTGAGTGAACCATAGTAGGTAGGATCCTATAGAAGTGGTAGTGTGCCTCCGTGAGGGACAAAACATAGGCAATGCGACACAAATATAATTGGTCGAATTTATTTGTTGCCCACCATAATCCATACTAATTTATGGTGGGGAATAAAAAAAAATGTGAGACTGTGATAAAGACAGACAATAATAGCGCTTTCGCTGCTACTCCTACTGAAAGATACATAAGACTATCCCGTCCGGTCATTTCCCCCCACCCCTCATGCCAGATCCAGTTAAAATGAAGGAGTTCATGGAGTGAACCGTCTTGAATACCCCGAATGGGTCAGATCAAAAAGAATAGGGCTGAAAGCTCGGAGCGTCCGATAGGTTCGCGCTTCCTTCAACTTCCCCAAATATTTATTTAATTACTACGAGTCTGCACTACGGTATCGAAAAGGTCTACTACGGTCTCCGTGTCTAGACCAACCTGATGTCACCATAGCATTATTTGATTAGAATCGCAGTTACCGACACACCGATTGATCTGAAAAGCACACCGACGGGTGTGCACCGTGTAACGTAGATACGTTACGTAACCTAGGTTACATTTATAAAATTAAATTAGATTTATAAATAACTTATAACACTTTAATATTTTTTATACAAAACTGTTCCTTTTAATTGAGACTCACTGTACTTCGTGCAACACTCTTTTGTTCGAAGTAAACCGGCTAGCGGCGTTCCCGTCCCGCGGACCCTCTCTCCGCGCGGGCCCGCGCGCGATTCGATGAGTCAGGACAGATCTAGCTTTCGTCGCCGGCGCACGCTCGCTTGCCTTCGCGCAGCGACGTCTGTCGTGCCCGGCGAGAATTAATATGTTCGATTTTATTTATTCATTCCGTTACTGTACTCGTTTAGTGCAAATGGAATCATTTTTTAGTGTTTAATTAAAATCCCCTTTGGGTAAGTGTTGAACATTTCTTACGCTTATTCTAAGCAGGTAGATTTAAATGTTATTTGTAACGGCTATTTCGCTATGCTACTTTTTTGTGTGATTTTTCTTGCCACTTAATTCTAGTACTCTTGCATACATTTCACTCTTAATACATCTTGTTTAATTGCTAAATTGTGTTTCTTTAAAGTCTATTTTAAGTTAATTTAATTTCCAGTAATTATTAAATTCAAAATTTGACCGTTAGATCCTATACTCAGTTTTGTTTTATAACTTGTTATTTTATATTTAACATCAGTGCAAAGTGTAAACTCCGTCTGACTGTACCATTCCGCACATCACCAAACTTTCACCATCATCATCACGCAGTACTGCTTCTCGCTTTGTTTCTTGTCGTGCCGGGTACAGTCAGCGGAGACATATTAAGAACTTTTCTTCACACAATGGAAATAAATTCCAGGGAGCCTAGTTACGGCTAGAACCGTAGCCGAGAAGACCGGTCCGGCAGTTCCTGAGCGGCCCCAGCTGACGTCCCTCAGCTCGTCCGTCTCCGTCTCCCAACCCGCAGTGGCTCCGGCAGCTTCAGGGGAGTACTTGCGTGGTGGAACTGTCCTCGGAGCAAAATCAGTACCGGCCTAGAACGTACCCTACCCTACGACGTATTCGTGTGCTTGCGGCGGAAGTTAAGGGAGAATAAATTTAGTTCGTTATTTTAAAAACTACAGTTTCATTTATTCTTACCGCCAACCCGTAGCAACCGACGGGATTCAGATATAAGGTTCAAATGTTGATTGCATATTTTGGAGACAACTTACATACTCGTACCTATACTTAGGTACGTCGTACTTATATTACCCCTACAGTTTTACAGACCGCTTAGTTGCCAAGCGGACCCCAGGCTCCCATGAGCCGTGGAAAAATGCCGGGACAACGCCAGGAAGATTATGAGTTTTACAGACCGCGATAAATGTGACGCAACTTTACAATTTCCGCTAATTCGTGAACTTATTTTTGGTGAACTTATTTGTGATTCGTGAACTTTATACGTACTCGTATTGGTCGTTAGTGGAAATGAAACCCTATTGTTAGCAAGGGATGGTTGCTTCCTTATCGTTGGATTGACTGGTTTTATTGAATTCCATTTCATGTAGAACATTCTGATCGGACGTTGATTTTCAGGGTTTAGTATACTGAGTATACTAATTTCATCAATTATTCGATTGATTTGCTAGAAGGTCCGAAGTAAATATGGGTGGAAGGGTCAACAAATAGGGGCTGAACTTAGAGAAAAGTTTGATAGGTTAGGTAAGCAGTTTCAAGTTCAAGCGTTCTACTGATTAAACCATAGACTAGGAATCCTCTAGACGGAGTTTAGAGCAATTATTTCATGAAACCGATGCTGCCAAAATTAAAGTAACTATGTAGGTAGGTAAATGTAGAAAATCCAAAAGGAGAATTTTAAATAGGTACAAGTGATAAATCAAATCCAAGTCACAATTACATTGATTCTGTATTAATTAAATCGTATGATAAAATTTAAATGTTTTAGAGACGAACAAGAGTGTATTCGGCCTTCACTTGTCAAATTTCTTCAGTCGTTTAGACAGTCGGTTTTATAAACAGCGGTATTCCTATAACTCCTATAAGTATTATGTGGACAGAATTCGACTCATTTTGTTGCAAATTTAGACTGCCCAAAAGTCTTCTGCTTCTTAGTGACTTTTGCCGTAACACAAGTTTTAGTAGGGAAAATTATCAAAATAAAAAGGGATCAACAATTTCTTAGTTATTCAGGTATTTGACAATGGCCTAGTGAGTTAGGTTCTGGTTGCAAAATATGATTGTGTTATTACCTACCCATACCTCGTTTTTTATAGCATTAGAAAAAAGGTAAATAATCTTGACATGTCTTTTTATCGAAAAACACTTTTGAAAAAAAAAACACAGCAAATATGTAACAATTATATAGCAGGGACATGTATTTACATTCTTTTGGTCTCATAAGTAATAGTTATCATTATTTTATGTTTTTTTGTAAAGACACGTCAAGAATTTTCACACTTTTCTAATGCAAAAATAAGAGGTACCTACAAAGCTACAGGCCACCTACAAAAAAGTGAAACTAATATGGAAGAAATTATGCTATAATATTTTTAATTTTTAACAAGCAGTTACATTTCAAACGTCTGCGAACGATGCTATTACCTAAGCTCAGAATAAATTTAAAAGTGGAAAAATTACTGTCTTGTATTAGATCATGTCGCTCGGGTCCCCTTGACCCATATGTTGGAAATATTTGCTGACTATGGATGAGGTCTTGGTGGCTCAGATGGCAGAGCACTGGAGTATCGATCCAGAGGCCGTAAGTTCAAGTCTCACCCAAGACAGTAATTTTTCCACTTTTAAATTTATTTTAAATTATACTATAATATTATGTTACTTACAGAGGCGTCTTCGTAAAGCTTGTGGTAATTGGGCACGCAGAACGGAGGCGCAGCCGAATGGTTGCGTATCATCTGACACAGCTCCCTGTAACACAACCCTTGTTAGGTACAGGCACAAAATAAATAATAGTACTAGGTACAGAAGATTATTCACTCTCTAACAAAACGCGTCTATTACGACAGATATGACAAGTGCGAGCAGGCCGTTCCGTAGCGGTGCGCGGCAACTACTATGGCTAGACAGCAAAATTGGTGTGGGCCGCATGTACTTGTAGTGACGCGACAAAATTGCGGAGTGAGCCACGCCTGGTACAGGCCTATTTGAATGCGCACTGACATCAAATCGATTTTAGAATGATATTGGGATCATATTAGTGGGAAACCGGACTAATCCCAATACGGGCCTAGTTTACCCTCTGGGTTGGAAGGTCAGATGGCAGTCGCTTTCGTAAAAACTAGTGCCCACGCCAATTACTGGGATTAGTTGCCAAGCGGACCCCAGGCTCCCATGAGCCGTGGCAAAATGCCGGGACAACGCGAGGAAGATTATGATGATGATTGGGATCATATTAGTTACCTAGCGTTAATTTCGCTCAGACTTGTCCGCACAAGTATTAGTGCGAGCGAGACGCCCGCGTGAATGACAGTTATTTAACTGACATGATTCCAAAATCAATCATTATAATCATCTCACGTAATGGAAATCGTGAGCAGAAAGAAGAAGAAAAAAATCTTTAAAACTACGCAACGGATTTTGATGCGGTTTTTTTTAAATAGATAAGAGTGATTCAAGAGGAAGGTTTATGTATAATTTGTTAACCTGTGCGAAACCGTGGGTCGCTAGTTAATATTATAAATACAAAAGTAACTCTCTGTTACCTCCTCACGCTTAAACCGCTGAACCGATTAAGATGATATTTGGTATGAAAATAGTTTGAGACCCGAGGCAGGACATAGCATAGTTTTTACCAGTCATCATCATAATACGCAAACGAATCTATCTATGCACGAAGATGGGAAAACATTTGTATGGAGTAATGGTCGTTTACCCTCTTCAGTTTTAAGGCTCTGGTACAACTATCCGGCAACAAGTCTACAGATTAAGGGCTTTGTTGACCTTGTAAGGAATCTTAATACGAGTATGTATGAAATATGATCCTCGAATAAAAAACCGGCCAAGTGCGAGTCGGACACGCGCATGGAGGGTTCCGCACCATCAAGAAAAAATAGAGCAAAACAAGCAAAAAAACGGTCACCCATCCAAGTACTGACCCCGCCCGACGTTGCTTAACTTCGGTCAAAAATCACGTTTGTTGTATGGGAGCCCCACTTAAATCTTTATTTTATTCTGTTTTTAGTATTTGTTGTTATAGCGGCAACAGAAATACATCATCTGTGAAAATTTCAACTGTCTAGCTGTCTAGCTGTAGCTGTGTGCTGGCTGTGTAGCTGTTCGTGAGATACAGCCTGGTGACAGACGGACGGACAGCGAAGTCTTAGTAATAGGGTCCCGTTTTTACCCTTTGGGTACGGAACCCTAATGTAGTGTAGTCACAGTTCATACACAGCTGCTATCAGCTGATACTTGATACCTATCTCCCATATATGTATTTTACTACTTTACAGAACATTATGTTAACGATGCCATAAACCTTGACTTACTGTAATTTTATATACAATGGTTAATGACCATTGCCATAACTTCCACTCGATTAAGCCTGTTAAAACTTTAGTATATAAGGCCAGCGTTTTCTACCAATATATTCAGTATTTACTCGACTCTTGTGTTATCATTATAACCCCTGAACGCCGAACACTTCATGGCGACCCTGCCAGTGGAACTGCTCAGCAGCCTTCAGAATCTTCGGACCTTCGGAATCATCTAAGTTGCGCCGCCCAGCCATCCAGCCAGCCACCCAGTCACCCAGCAAGCCAGCTAGCCAGCACCACTAAGCACAGCACTAGACTGCGTTGCGCAGCTACGACCCTGAACAACTATGGAACCGAGCACAGCTTCAGCCCAGTGCGGGAATACGATCACAGTAACAATAAAGGTAAACAATGATGGACAGCCCACAAGAACAGCACAATGGACAAGGAAGCAGCCACATACCCGCCATCGACTCCAACCGCCAACCCCGCCAGTACAGCATACTCAGCAACACCACCAAGCCAACACGTCAAGGAAGAAGAATAAAGGGCGAGCCACACGCCACATCCAAGCGACCATAACCACCAATAATACTACAATAGAAGACCAGGATGAAGACTGGACAAAGGTACCTACATCAAACTAAATAATCTTCTTTACACATTTTTTTTTCCACTCTCTCTCTCGAAAATTATCATTAAATATAGTCTATTAAATCTAAACCATAATCTTAATAATGTATAAACTATTCTTTAAACATGCAGACACTTCTGCGAGCGATATTCCAAATTCTACTATCTATTCATCTATTAATTATAATTAATTTACGATTACTACTTGATGACGAAAAACAAAACATGAATATATGTAAAAAATATATATATATTCACCAGCTAACCACAAGTAATTAATTTTAAAGTAAACAAAAAAAAAATATTTTTTTTCACAGCAAAAAATAATATGGTTATATATGTACATATAGATAAAAGTAAATATCAACAACTTATTAAAATAAAACAAGTAATAAAACATACATATAGATAAAATTAAATATCAACAACTAATTAAAATAAAAGAAGTAATAAAACAAAAACATTTTCTATATCCATCAATAATTTCAACCAGTGCATCATTCGTGAATTAAAACACATAAACAAAATTTAAACAAACAAAGCACATAACGCGTCGCATGATTAACTCAAACAACTGTATACAATCAGCAATTTTAAATAACAAAGACGGGGGTGCATTCCATTATTTCCATCTTTGCAATTAACTTAACATATATATCTTCATATAGGTATCTTAAAGACCACAATAAAAAAAAAACTACCCCAACAATAACATTATTTAGCTTCGTTTAAAACAAAACAAACCACTAACCCACCATCCACCACCCACCACTAACACTAACACTAACAAACTAACCTAACATTACAAAATAAAACCCATTTCCCAACCTAAAGACAAAACCACTAACACGCAAACCTAACATTAACTTGAACTAACCGAGAAACACTAGAATCTACTATTCCACACATTAAACAACATCACTTATGATATTTCAAATGATTATCCAATTTAACGTTCAAAAAGTTAGCTTCCACACCATTTGGTTTTCAATTGGTAACATAATTTAATATATTTTTGCAAATGCCCTCTTAATCAGTTACAGATTAATTTCGTGTTTTTCAAAAGAAGCTCAATCAAATCATTTCACTTTTGCAATTAATCAATCAAACTTTTGTTGGTAAAATAGAAGTATTTGGTATGTTAACACTCCATTACTGTTAGAAAACACATTATTATTTTATACATGAAAACATTACTTACACAGAATATTATTTTTTTTATAAGGTCAAATAATTTCAACTTACATATACTTTAATACCTTTAATGCGAATTATAATCTATTTTTTATTATTATCTGATTTACAAATTTGATTTAATTTTTTGTGTTAGTTATCGATATAACTTATTTCTATGACATGTAGTCAATCTCAGTAAATATTTTGTTTTTAAATCAAAAATAAAATAAATAACAATCTTACATTAACATACATTAACTTACATTTATATATCAATAATATTCAATCCACGAATCTACTACTTAACTAATTAGTTATTGCATAAAAATAAGAAAATGCCATCAGCCAGTCACCACTCTCATAAACTTATAATAACCAAATATAAGTGTTGTGGAAAGAAACACTTGACGACTTTTTATATATTTATTAGATTAATATTTGTGGGAGCACTAACAATAATAAGTGTTACCGACGCCATCTTCAATGCAAGAGAGAGTCAGCTGCCACAGACAACACACACAATTCAAAGTATACAAATAGTTAATACCAACCTAACATCCCTTTCCTTAAGTTTACGTTATACATCATAATTACATTAATGACCAGTCTCTTGTTTAACTCATCTTTATAACATGCTATGTTAGTCTTTGAGTTAGCTAAGTTTTAACAATAAAATGATCTACACATCTAAACATTACAGTCTATCCCTTTAACTGGTCTCTAAAGTCATTACTAAAATTTAATGTGTTTATGTTTAAGTACGACTGTTTACATTTTTATGAAATAGCTTACAAAACTACAACTACAAAACTATATTTTAAATTTCTGTTATATAACGCTTTGGAGGTATAACAGTACGTCCTGATCTAGTCACCCGGTGATCAGTCATTACTGATGCTGGAGTATCCGTCTCCTGTCTTGCCTCTGCCACTTCCATACTTCTTTCCCCTCGTGGTGAGCAAGATCGCATGGGAGACGATTGTGTCAAGTCACTGTTCAAGATACTATAGTTATGAATAAGATGAATCCTATTTCTTACATAAGTTACATCATTATCAGTTTTTATCACATATGACCTATTATTACTTAACCGTTTTACAATTACAGCCTTTTCCCAAGTACTGTGTGGATTTTTCTTATAATAAACCTGGTCACCTGGATACAATATGGACAATGATTTAGCATTCCTATCATAATATCTAGACATCTCTTCATTATTTTTAACAGCTGATTGCTTGTATTCGTTAAATGTTACAACTTTAGGTCTGAGTTTGTTAAAATTTACTGGTATTTTACTTCTTAATTTTCTAGACATTAATAACTCAGCTGGTGACAACATATGATTTTTAGCTGTATTTCTATACTGCAATAAAGCTAAGTAAGGATCTGATCCATCTTCTTTACATTTTTTAAATATGTTTTTTATGATTTTGACAGAACTTTCTGCCTGACCATTGGAGTTAGAATGATAAGGAGCTGTCACTATATGGTTTATGTCCCATTCATATAAAAATGATTTAAATTCTGATGACTGAAAGGGAGGACCACCATCTGACACTAATGTCATAGGTATCCCATGTCTGGCAAATATTGACTTCAAATTTATTATGACATTTTGAGCTGTACTATTATTTTTTAACAAGGCTGTCTCTATGTACTTTGAGTAATAATCAGTTACTACAATATAGGTTAAGTTATCAAAATGCATTAGATCAATGCCGACTCTTTGCCAAGGATATTTGCTAATTTCATAGTTCTTTAAAGGTTCTTTTTGATTACAAGGCTTGAACTTGGCACAGACGTCACATTGCTCCACTGCATTTTTTATATCAGCAGACATGTTAGACCAATATAATGAATATCTAGCTAATCTTAGACACTTATTTATCCCTTGATGACCTTCATGCAATTTATTTAATATTTCTTTTTGCATGGATTTCGGAACAATTAAATTTGACCCTTTGAACACTAAATCTCCTATAACATGAATTTCACCCTGCATGTTCCAATATGGTTTGACTAATGAATTGATTTTATCTTTACTACTGGGCCATCCTTCAAAATAATATTTTTTTAACAGTTGAAGAGTTTCGTCATCAATGGTTGCCCGTTTCAATTTATTTTTGTACTCTTGACTGATCGCCAAATTTGACTCGACTAAATTGACATGGTAAGACATATCAGATTCATTTTCTGGAATAAAATGGTCTTTCATAGCTGCTCTAGACAAAGTATCAGATATATACATCTCCTTGCCAGGTATGTGAATCACTTCTAAATCATACTTCTGCAAAGTTAACATCATACGCTGCAGTCTTGCCGGTACCTCATGCAAAGGTTTTTTAAACAGATAAACTAACGGTTTATGATCCGTGTGCACTATGACTTTACGTCCATAGACATATTGATTGAATTTACAACATCCAAATTGAATTGCAAATAGCTCTTTTTCAATTTGTGCAAAATTTTCTTGTGACTTAGTTAGTGTTCTAGAACTATATGCAATTGGCCTATTATTTTGCATAATTACAGCACCTATCGCTGACTTGGACGAGTCAACTGACAAAATCAGAGGTAAATTGACATCATAGTGTACTAAGACTGGTGTATTACATATTATTTCTTTTAATTCACAATACTCTCTTTCATAGTTACTGTCCCACTGCCAGGGAACGTCTTTTTTTAACAAAGTTCTCATGAGTGTGGTCTTTGCCGACAAATTATCAATGAAACATCCTACAAAATTTACCATCCCGAGAAATCTTTGTAATTCTTTAACATTACTTGGACTTGGCATTTCCTTGATCGCTTTGACTCTTTCCTGACTGACTTTGACACCGTCTCGGTTAAAAATATATCCTAAAAATTCTACTTCCGACACTCCGAATTTGCATTTTGACTTATTTAATTTTAAATTGACTTGTCTAGCCCTATCTAGCACTTTTTTAAGTCTCTGATTATGAATCTCTGGTGTCTCTCCATAAACTAAAAAATCATCTACAAAAATGAGAACACCCTCTATGTCACCAAATAGTTCACTAATAACTCTATAAAAAATCTCTGTTGATGCATTTATGCCAAACGGTAATCTAAGATATTTATATCTGCCAAAGGGAGTTTGGAATGTGCAAAGTTCTGAACTCTCCTCATCAAGTTTCAAAGACCAAAATCCTGAGAACGCATCAAGGTGTGAAAAACAAGTAGCACCTTTCAATTGTGACCTAATCTCATCAATGTTTTTTAATGGATAATGTTCTCTCATAATATTTTTGTTCAAATTTCTAGGATCTAGACATATTCTAGGCTGACCTGTTGACTTGACAGTGACTACCACCGAGTTGACCCATGCCGTTGGTTTGGTGACTTTTTCAATGACTTTCATGCTCTCCATACGATCCAGCTCATCACGTAGATCCTTCAGTAGCGCAAATGGTACCTTCCTTGGAGGATCAATGCATGGCACAGCATCTGGCTTCAGTTTCAGATGACAGACAGGAGGCAGGCACCCCAGACCCTGGAAAACATCATTGTATTGTGTAAGCATTTGACAATTACTTTCTTTTATTACTTCTTCAGTTAGGTGATACACACGTTTGACTATACCTATTCGATCACATGTGTCTAGGCCTAATATTGTTTCACCATTTACGGTTGTGACCGCAAAGGTAATTTTTTCAACACGGTCATTAAAATGACATTCCAATTCAGTTTCACCTATAATCGGTAGTTGACCTCTATATGCATTAGCTGTAAGACTTGTTTCAACTAGATTGTTAAGACCTAAACTTTTGTAAGTGTGTAATGACATCAAATCCAATTCTGCTCCTGTATCCAAAAGGCAATTAATATCTCTACCATTGACATTGACTTTTAAGTACCAAGACTTTTTATTTCTATTTTTGTTTTTTACTTGCCCCACAAATAACCTCTCAGAGCAATAAGCATTTTCATCATTGAGGTCGTCTACTTCAAGTTGTCTAATAGTTTTATTTTTAAAGCAAAATTTAGCATAGTGACCATAAGAGTTACATGACCTGCATTGTACGTTGGCTGCTGGACACTTGAAGCGATGGACCTGCCCACAGCGCGTGCATGTAGACTGTTGATGTTGACCTCTCTGCCACGATCTTGATGAAGCTGACTGGGTATATTGTGGTTGACTCGACGACTGGTATCCCGACGTTGATTGACTTGACCGATTCCTTGACATTGACTGATTTCTTGACGCTGACTGACTTCTTGATGCTGACTGACTTCTTGACGCTGACTGACTTGACGTTGAATGTCTTGACTGACTGTTTGATCTGTGATGACTGCTACCACGGTTACTGCTTCTGCCCCTCAATTGCAACACATTCTGTGTGCCGGTGCTTTCCTGTACTATTCTGTCTGAATCTTGTTGAGCCGCAATGACAGCTTTTGCAAGCTCGCGTGTTCTGGAATAAGACAAATTGGGCTCTTGTAATAGCCGTTGTCGCACATGTGATAGTTCTGAACTCATGTTTGCAATAAAAATATCTCTGACGAGAGATTCCCTAAGCTCTTTAAATTCACAATCTTTGCTTTTATTTTCTAAATCAGTTATGAAATCATCGATGTTTTCAGATTTCATCTGCTTCCGTGTGAAAAACATATATCGAGTCATGGTTAGGTTCTTTTGTGGTTCAAAATGTGTGTCAAACTTCTTTTTTACTTCTGCCAATTGACATTTGTCGAATTCTAAGCTGAAAGAATTGAATATTTCCAAACCTTTAGCGCCCATCGAGTGCAACATGATCGCTATTTTTCTCTTGTCTTCCGCCTTGTCAAGTCCCGATGCCAATAAATATATTTCAAACCGCTGCCACCACCTCTTCCATTCTTCTGCATTATTATTTGTGGTGTCCGACGAGATCATGAGCTTCGGTAAAGATGTACCAAGCACATGCGGCTTGATTCCGAGATCTTCAGTTCCATCCGCCATTGCCGATGTTTTAGGTTTTCCTTGTGTGACCTTGTCTCGCTTTCGCTTGACTTGCGTGTTTTCTTCTGTGTCACTCATCAGTATCACAACACTTCTGACACCATGTTGTGGAAAGAAACACTTGACGACTTTTTATATATTTATTAGATTAATATTTGTGGGAGCACTAACAATAATAAGTGTTACCGACGCCATCTTCAATGCAAGAGAGAGTCAGCTGCCACAGACAACACACACAATTCAAAGTATACAAATAGTTAATACCAACCTAACAATAAGAAATAATACAAAAATTAAATTAGAAAATCAATATTCACATCCAACAAATTACCAATAACAACAAAACATACAAAGTAACACAAACATAACAACAGTAACTACTAATCAACTTAAACATATGATTAATGGAATGCACCAGACTTGTGAAGGCCGCGTCACGCGTGCTCGTCACACGTCACCCAATACGGATGAACAAGCAACACATGCTATGTCATCTCAAATTTCGACTACCTACAGAGAAAGAAGAAAAATAAATAACCATAAACAGTTCATACATTTGACGCATTATTAGAGTTTTAAACTAAAAAATAATTCACAACATATAATATGAAAATTAAGGCGTCAATTTATATACGAGTAGGTATAAAATGAATATAATGAAAGACAAATAAATAAAATAAAAGGGAAGGAAAAATATAAATATCACATTGAGAAAGTTAAATCAGATAAGTGTTGCAACCAACAATTAGCCTGATCAACTAAAAGTTATTGTGACTCTTATATGCTTTAAGTTTTCAAAATGATGATTTCCTTTCAAAATGGGGTAGCTCGTGGAAAAAAATTGTAAGCAAGGTACACCAGGATACAACCAGGCAATAACCCTTGAAACCTAAACAATTCGAGCGAGCTCTCAATTGCAGCGGTCCTTGGGCACACGGAAAGGTTTTTTGTTGTTCCGATGTGTGAAAACAACTGTCTGGCAATACATATTAACGCGTAATATGTATTAGCGCGCTATAATAAATTATAAATTTTTGTATCCTTAATAAATATGTTATATGTAAAAAAAAGGTCGGCCGACCGAGAGCGCTATTAAAAGGCGCTGTGTACTTTTTAAAAGACAGGTGACAGGTATCACAAAGTCAGCTTACAATTATTAGGTCACAATGCAGACATTACAAAATGGCTCATTAGCGATCAATTATTACACTAACAAACAATTTTCCACAAATCACGAGCAAGAATTCTGATGAAAAAAAAAATATATTAATAATAATTGAAAAACCCAGAGAAAAATAATAGACACTATAACACATTAGAATAACATTTTTCTTTTACAAGCACTGAATCCTTGAGACATCATGATACGGTCGAGTTACCTTGCATGAAGGTCCTTGGACACATAGTATGTTTATAAATATAAACATGTGTTAAAAAAAGCCTGTAAAAAAAATGTAAGTATACATATAAAAATCTGATATAGCATTATACTATATAAATAAAAAAACAACTATCAATCAAAACAGAGAAGAAAACAAATAAATAATACAATAAATTATGTACTAAATATATGTATGAATAAAATAAAATTAAAACAAAGAACATTAACTAAATAAATAAAAAAAACAAAAAACGTAATACCAACATTAAATAAATACCTACAATTACAGTGATAATAATAAACAAATCAATTAAAAAAAATACATACTTAATTAAAAATAAGTTAAATTAATGAAAAAAAAAACAATTAAATCACAAAAAAAATACCTTACTTGTAAATACAATACACGTTGTATTGTGTCCATAATATAATAATAAATTAATGAGTTAATGACCAGTTTACATGTCGAAGAGAATTCGCAAAGATACCTAACAACCTACTTGCCATACCTACAATAGGTCAATGTAATAAAAAAAAACATATATATATATATATATATATATATAAAATAAATAAAATAATACAAAACTTATTTCACTCAAAAGAATACCACTTAATTTAAAAGTTTAGAGTATTATATTATACTACAACACGAGTTTTTCGTCACCAATGTAGAAAAATCCTTTTAACCACATAGTTATTATTACCCAATGTATAAAAGACCCGTATACTGTTATTCAAAATCAGGGTACAAATATTAGCATTAAGTAAGAACATATTGAAAAAAAAACCTGCCATGCAGCACAAAAACAAAACAACACACATTTGATTGCAACCTTTACATTGTCAATGACATATTATCAAAATTATAAATAAATTTTTCAAATCATTACACTTTTCGGCATCTAAAAATATCAGTTTACACTGAACCGTAATTATATATAACAGATAGACCCAATTTATAATATTACCTCTTATTCCCTAGAACTTAAGTATAGATTACAAAAGTCCCAGGAGGACGCTGGACATAATTTAATTAAGACAAAACAACTTAAAAAACAAAAATATGAAGAAAAAAAAAATTCATGTAACAATAACGTAGGAAACTTAATAATAATAAAAAAAGGAAGATAAAGATAGGATGGACCCAGTATTAACCCTACACAGTATTTCAAGACTAAGGTCAAAATTTAAAAATATTAGTATCAGGAAAAGAAAATATTGTACACCAAAACAGAACAAAGCACTATTACTATTAGAACTCACCTTTTCGGCACACCAGACACAAGAAACACACACACAAACACACAAGTCAAATTCAAACGTAATTACAAGTTCCAGGATCAACCGACACAAATCCGCGAAGTAAGCGACGGAACTAATCTGATAATCTAACAATCCACATTTCTTATTTTACAAATGCAATTTAAAACCGATCACCTTTAAACTTACCAAGCTGACAGAATCCAAAAAAGGATCTCCATCTTCCTTATTAGAACGTAAGAAAGCAAGCAACGCATTGTTTACAGTAGTATATCTAATGTTACATAGGAATAATTATAAGTAAGAAACATACTAAATGTCAATACCGCACTTTTAGCTATAAGATAAATAATGTAACAGAAAACCTAACATCCCATCGCATACCACCGTCCATATAAGGAACCACTATCTCCATGACACAGAGAATTAATCTATAATGCCTAACAATTAAATATCATATTAACAGTTTCAATAACAGTAAACACATGTTAATGCAACAATGTGTTTCATAACCATATAAGGAACATGTAATCTTAGAAATAGGCATGTAAGCAAATTGTATATCCAATTAGCATTAAGATTTTTACTATATTCATAATTTTAAGAACCAATATGTATACCATTGATATAAGTTCACTTAAGCCAAAAAATAAAGATAATATTTTTTTCTCAAAAAAAAAAAAAAAAAAAAACGGGAAAGCTGTAGTGTAGTCACAGTTCATACACAGCTGCTATCAGCTGATACTTGATACCTATCTCCCATATATGTATTTTACTACTTTACAGAACATTATGTTAACGATGCCATAAACCTTGACTTACTGTAATTTTATATACAATGGTTAATGACCATTGCCATAACTTCCACTCGATTAAGCCTGTTAAAACTTTAGTATATAAGGCCAGCGTTTTCTACCAATATATTCAGTATTTACTCGACTCTTGTGTTATCATTATAACCCCTGAACGCCGAACACTTCACTAAAAACAAGGGCCGAATATTGATGTGTGATCCATGCCCTAAAAATAAGGAATAAAAGATAGCTATTAGCTATAGTCTCCGCCCACTCATACCTATAAAAAGTCGAAAATATTGGCAGCACGTTCAGGAATGATTCGCAACAATGCCGCTTTCTCCTGACAACATTATATAAGAGATGAGGCTTAAGAGTCACTCGAACCAGAGCTTAACTTCGATTGAATAGCGGAGGCTAGGTTCGTTTGACTCTTAAAGGTCGCGATTCTAACGGTCAATACATTATTAATGAAAAAAAAAATGTTAGTGAAAGCTTCAGAATCAACGCCGCAGCAATAAAGCCGCTACAGTCGCAATCCGAATGTCACCTTCACTAATATAAAATATAGTCTAAACTAGCGACCCGCCCCGGGTTCGCACGGATTACACAAATGAATGAATGAAACCATAACTTAACTAATTATGTACCTATCTAAACTTTCCTCAATAATCACTTTATTATTAGGTGATTACCGCATAAAAATTCGTTTAGTCGTTTTAGAGTTTATCGCGAACATATCGACGGTGGAAATTTCAAATGTCGTAAGGGACATATTGTCGTATGTCCCTTACCGCATTTGAAATTTCCACCGTCGATATAAACCGTGTTTTTATTGAATTCCGTTAACTTCGGGGTATGGTTAAATAAGTTTAATAGAACTAAATGGCATAGATAATTAAAAAAAAAATTTTTTTTTGCCTTTTTTACAAAAAAAATATGGTTAAAAACTAATTAACCCCTCATTTCCCAGGACCTCTCAAATCCATACAATTCCGACTCATATTGGAGCCACTGGGAACTGAGAGGTTAAATGTACCATATAGCGTTGTTGTAACGCGGGCATTACATTTAACTGAACCAAACACTTGAAATCTGTGACATATCGACTACCGTAGGCTCAAAGGGCTTAACGGACAAAACGCGATTTTTAAGGAGAGCCAAATAACAGTTTTTTTTTAGAAAAAAAATCATAACTTTTTTGTTTGTTTCAATAAACTGATGCCTGTATGTGGCTTATTCTTAACTTTTTGAGCTCTTTTAAACTGATTCCTTGAATTTATAATACATAAAATAATGCTTAGTTACGAAAATAGCAGGGATGTTGCGAACATCCGCATCCGCAACCGCAACCGCGGAACTTCCGCATTATTTTCAACAACCGCATCTGCATCCGCATCCGCATAAAATCGATGCGGAGCTTATGCGGATGTCAAAGAAGTCGGTTCCGCGGATGTGAGCCTTTAAATATCCGCATCCGCATCCGCATCCGCATCCGCATCCGCGGATGTCAAAAAATCTGCATCCGCAACATCCCTGGAAAATAGCATGTCCGTTACGCCAAAAAACAAGACTGTTTTTAAGAAGGGCGTCTCTTACGCCTCTTTTTTTATGGATTATCTTATTCGAAAAAGGGCGTAATGTAAAAAAAAAATTACTATTTCAGTACCATTTGGCGTAAATCCAACAATTTCGTTACAATATGGCAACTTACATTTAAGGAACACTATACTTCTAAGTACTATAATTTACATTTTATTTTTCAAAAACTTATAGAGATGTATTAATTGTTAAGTTTGTTCCCTATTTTTGTTATTTTGGATACTTAAACGTGGAAAAGGTAGTTTTTTTAGCCACAAAACCAATGTTTTCTTTTTTTATTTGTTTATATTACTTCAACAGAATCAGTTTTGTCCTACCATCTGTATCTATTTTTGTATATCAAAACAATTTATAACAATTACTTTTACTATAGAAAGTATGTATGCGTTATTTCTGTTTGTAATCTTAATTTGATCATAAATTTTACTTTTACATACCATTATACTATTAGGTAGGTACTATAGTAGTTTTGACATCTCGTATGTCTGTTCAGTAAAACTTAATGAATATGTGATTATTTATGTTATAACATCATAGTAGGTAGCAAAAAAGACAAAGGGCCAGGCCTACGTACTTCTATGTAAACGTTTATAGACAGTAACTTTCATAAGGTTAATCCTATAAATTAGGGTTTAAACAAAAAAGTATTAATTTTACGTCTAATCAAAATTTCAAATGGCCCAGTCACATACAAAACTAAAAGTTATCAGTCTAATCTTAATCAATCGCCATAATTATCATTTGAATATAGTCGTGTTTTATTATTTTCATAAAACTAATGAAAAAAGTACCCACTAGTTCAGTTTAAATTGACAAATTTTAGTAACCCTATAAATAAAGTATTAATGAGCACATGAGCAGATACTGCAAGTACCTACTTAATAAAAAAAATTACAAAGAAAGTACTAGGTCATCCCACTTAATAAACTCGAAATTGTACATAGTATGTTGGCGTATCTCTTACATTGAATTCTCTAACACTCGTATAAATATCCACTAGTTGTGGGCGTAAGGGCGTAACGTACATTTAGCACTCAAAAATCTACTGCAAATAGGCGTAACTGTCAATAAATTAGCACAAATTTAATAAAATTTCCGATGCAAAAGGGCGTATCGTACAAAAAGTTGGGAGTTACGCCAAAATGTCTCACAACATTTATTTGAATTGGCAGATATGGCAAAATGCGTTGGAAAATTGTGTTCACGCATTGATTTTTTATAGGGCTTAACGGATATTTTTTTCAAGTTATGGAGACGTTAAATATACCAATCTATAGAGAAAAAAATACTGAGTATACTTGGTCAACCAGATCTTGACAGTAGAAAAAGGCGGCAAATTTGAAAAATGTAGGCGCGAAGGGACATCGTCCCATAGAAAATTTGAATTTCGCGACTTTTTTTACTGACAAGATTTGGTTGACCAGCTATATATCTGCATTCATAACTCATTTTCGTCATTTTGTCCCTTACGCCCTTTGAGCCTACGGCAGTCGATATCAATGTCATTTCGAACATCGATCGACCGAGATTGTACTTAAGTTTAGTAGCAAATGTATGAACTCATTCTAAACACTAATCAATATGTAAACCGGCCATAAGGCAAGTGTACACGCTTGTAGAGGCCTTATAGAAAAAAAAATTGATTATCTCCGAAATGGAGTTAATTAAAATATCGGTGTCTTTGAGAAAGTTACTTGATTTAAGCTCAGGAATGCACCCTTGAAATTAACGGAAATAAAAAAAAACACGGTGTATACACTACACACAAACCGACAGACGTGGCGGGGATTTTGTTTTATAAAGTGTGTGATATAAAGTGTGTGTATAAAGTGATTAGAACATTTCTTACTTACTCATAAATAGGGTTCGTTGGAAATGATGGCGTAAGTTTGAGTACTGCCCTGAAAGCCATGACGTCGCTACTGCTATTTTGACCCAGATGATCTGAAACAAGCATTAAAACACTAACTTTCTTTCATGGGATCTTTACGTGGTACTTTCTTCTTCCTATTTTTCTATTTTGTACAATTTTCTCAAAACATATTACGATGGCACTCGCTATCAGTGCTTCAGACGCTTTACATCATCGACGTCGTTCGATGCTTGCTGGTGATTCATTATCAACGATTATTACAAAACTTTCTTAATTATACCTATAAATTTTCTCTTTTCTGAATATTAAAGTTAAGTAGAAACAGAAAACATAATCATTTATTTATTTACAAACAAGATATATACTCGTACAGTGTATTACTAAAACAAATTAAAAACAAGTGCGAGTCGGACTCGCCCATGAAGGGTTCCGTATTTAGGGGATTTATGACGTATTAAAAAAAAGTGTCTGTGACATACGGACGGACAGACAGACAGACATGACGAATCCATAAGGGTTCCGTTTTTTGCCATTTGGCTACGGAACCCTAAAAACTACTTGCTACATCTCGTTCAAACCAATTTTCGGTGGAAGTTTGCATGGTAATGTAATGTACATCATACATTTTTAGGGTTCCGTAGCCAAATGGCAAAAAACGGAACCCTTATGGATTCGTCATGTCTGTCTGTCTGTCCATCTGTCTGTCCGTCCGTATGTCACAGCCACTTTTCTCCGAAACTATAAGAACTATACTGTTGAAACTTGGTAAGTAGATGTATTCTGTGAACCGCATTAAGATTTTCACACAAAAATAGAAAAAAAACAATAATTTTTTGGGGTTTCCCATACTTCGAACTGAAACTCAAAAAATTTTTTTTCATCAAACCTATACGTGTGGGGTATTTATGGATAGGTCTTCAAAAATGATATTGAGGTTTCTAATATAATTTTTTTCTAAACTGAATAGTTTGCGCGAGAGACACTTCCAAAGTGGTAAAATGTGTGTCCCCCCCCCTGTAACTTCTAAAATAAGAGAATGATAAAACTAAAAAAAAATATACGATGTACATTACCATGTAAACTTCCACCGAAAATTGGTTTGAACGAGATCTAGTAAGTAGTTTTTTTTTTTATACGTCATAAATCGCCTAAATACGGAACCCTTCATGGGCGAGTCCGACTCGCACTTGGCCGCTTTTTTAGGGTTCCGTAGCCAAATGGCAAAAAACGGAACCCTTATAGATTCGTCATGTCTGTCTGTCCGTCTGTCTGTCCGTCTGTCTGTCCGTCCGTATGTCACAGCCACTTTTCTCCGAAACTATAAGAACTATACTGTTGAAACTTGGTAAGTAGATGTATTCTGTGAACCGCATTAAGATTTTCACACAAAAATAGAAAAAAAACAATAAATTTTTGGGGTTCCCCATACTTCGAACTGAAACTCAAAATTTTTTTTTTCATCAAACCCATACGTATGGGGTATCTATGGATAGGTCTTCAAAAATGATATTGAGGTTCCTAATATCATTTTTTTCTAAACTGAATAGTTTGCGCGAGAAACACTTCCAAAGTGGTAAAATGTGTGTCCCCCCCCCGTAACTTCTAAAATAAGAGAATGATAAAACTAAAAAAAAAATATGTAGTACATTACCATGTAAACTTCCACCGAAAATTGGTTTGAACGAGATCTAGTAAGTAGTTTTTTTTTTTATACGTCATAAATCGCCTAAATACGGAACCCTTCATGGGCGAGTCCGACTCGCACTTGGCCGCTTTTTTAGTTTTATCATTCTCTTAATTTAGAAGTTACAGGGGGGGGGGGGACACATTTTACCACTTTGGAAGAGTCTCTCGCGCAAACTATTCAGTTTAGGAAAAAATAATATTAGAAACCTCAATATCATTTTTGAAGACCTATTCATAGATAACCCACACGTATGGGTTTATGAAAAAAAAATTTTTGAGTTTCAGTTCTAAGTATGGGGAACCCCCAAAATTTATTGTTTTTTTTTTTTTCAATTTTTGTGTGAAAAACAGAATACATCTACTTACGGACAGACAAACAGACTCTTGATAGTATGATACGCCCACGATTCCCGACATCAGAAGGGGGATATAGTACAGTATAGTATACGGTATAGTGTACCAGCATGGGCGATGGCAGAGGTGCTGGGGTCGTATATCTCGTCGTCGACCGCCACCACGGCGTAGTCGCCGGTCTGCAGGAGCCCGCGCCGCTGTAGCACCTTCACGAAGTCCACCAGCGCTATGTGCTCGCCGAGGAACACGTAAACTGCAAATATACATTGACTTAGAACCAGACATTTAAGTTTAAGGTGGCCAGTTACTAACAGGTGGCCAGTTACTGGCGAATTACCCTATATACAAATATCATAAGTATTATATTGGAGCATAGTTACCCAGCGGGGAGCAACGTTGCTCCATCATTTTACGGTACAGCCAACATATCTACCTATTCGCCTGGACAAGATTGAAGGAAGCCGTTGAATGGGTACCTACGCTTTTGACGAACAACAGTGTCTGCCTGATATAAAACCTGTCATAAACAGTAAAGGTGACAGCCCATTTCCAACCGCAGCTGCACTACTGTTCGGTTTACTATGGAAACTGACAGTAACAGCGACGCGTTCAGTACCAGTAGTGCAGCTGCGGTCAGAAATGGGATGTTACCCTTAAACACATCACTTACCTCTCGTCTTGTCGTAAGTTTGGTCCACTATTTTCTCCATGTTGGATATGTTCAGGGGAATGTAGTAAGGAAAATTGTGCTCGGCCGTTACTATCATGTCATTGTGCGTTGCCAGTTTCTGAGGACAAAATAAAATAAACATATCATATGTATGTATTTTGATCCCTTGATTTAGGTACCTTGTGATCCTAAGTCGTTTCACCATTAAATTCAATCATTAACATAAAAATATCGGCAATCGACATCATAATATAGGGCTAGCACATAATTGGCGCGACAGTATCTCGCGGCGAGATAGAATACCCGTCCCTCTTTAAGTAAAAAAGTTAGAAAAAGACGGGTAGTCTATCTCGCCACGAGATCCTATCGCGCCAATCATGGGCTAGGGGTGCAGCGTGTCATCACTTTATTGTTAATCAGCAGTTATACTTTACCAAATGGTGCTCTCCGAGCGAAAATGTGCAAGTTACTATAAAAAAAACTACCCTAATCATCTAATCAATATACGTGTGCATGTAATTGTGTGTGTGTAATTTTCCGATGCCCATGTGCGATAAGAGTAAGTTCCTAGGGTTTATGATTGACAACACTCTAAATTGGAAGTCCCATGTAGACAACCTGTGCGATCGATTGGGTGGTGCGTCGTTTGCGTTGAGGAAACTGAAGCCACTTATCTCAGCAGAAGCCTTAAAGCAGGTGTACTTTGCGCATTTCCACTCTATCATGGCATACGGCTCACTGCTCTGGGGCAATTCAACAGATGCAAAAAGAGTTTTAATAATGCAGAAACGCGCAATACGTACACTTGCCGGTGTAAAAGACAGGCACCCTTGTAAAGAGCTCTTTGGTTCTCAACGTATAATGACGCACTACTCACAATACCTGTTCGATGTACTAATATATGTAAGACAGAATATATCCCAATTTGCGCGTATTAACTTTCCGGGCAAACTACTTCGAGCTGCAGGGCGTCTGAGAACAGTTCCCCGTCGCATGGCACTTTCAAGAAAGAACCCACGTGTCATCGGCCCGACTTACTACGAGCACCTTCCTGCCGATCTGAGAAATGAGCCGTGTGACGAAACATTTAAGCGCAAATTGAGAAACCTTTTGTTGGATAACCCTCTGTATTCTATAAATGAGTACATGGAATTGAATTTGTAACGATGTATGTCATTTTATTTATTATTCAATTGTTGATTTGTATTTAAAACATGACATTTTGTTCTTTTGTGATATTTTTATCTTTATTTGACATTTTAATGACAGTTACAAATTATTTACGTTGACATCGACTTTAATGTTAACTAGGTTTATATTCAATTGTTTTGACATGTTTTTCTTTGTACATGACGATCCTTATTGGGAGACATAATTAATCTTAATCTTATTATTTTTATTTTTAAATTTATAATGTAATTTTTGACGATCATGATGAGAAGATAAACATAATTTTGACGAATGTAGCAAATTTATAGTGTAATTTTCATCTTGAAATAAATAAATCTAAAATCTAAATCTAAATCATAAAATGTTTAAGGATTCGAGTATCAGTAATGCCATGTCATGACAACGGGACCAACTGTAAAGTATGTCATTTAATTCATTAAGTAGAAATTTATCATTAGTTCATAGGAAGGGTCACTACCCACTAGGCCAAACCGGTCGACTGTTTTATGCAAAGCAATTAATAATTAAATAAATGCAAACTCAACTAAACTCCCAGAGCTTAAACAAATGAGTAGCAAAAAAGGGACGGCAGTTTCAAACTATCTGTCGGTAACAGTTTTGAATGATTCACGGTTAGTTTCACTAAACTTATATCGACCGGGATACGGACCGTGAATACTATTTGTATTGTTTTCAAGCTGCCAATATTTCTTGTGATTTGTTTGTTTAAAGTTTAAAGAAACAGTGATATCCGAATCCAACACGCAAGCGAACGCAGCCGACGACGCGCACGAATGAACGGAAGACCGAGCGCGCGACTATTTAACAATTCGTCAAAATATAGTCGATAAAAACCGGTCAAGTGCGTGTCAGTCCACGCATGGAGGGGTCTTCATATGATATGAAAAAGCTATACATGCAAAAGGGCGCGTTTATACACGCCTGCACAAGGGACCAGTGTTGTGAATAACGCTTATTTTTAGGCTTAAAGACTCGAGCCCTCAAGACTCGTAAGTCTTGAAGACTCGACTATATTTGAGAATTGTATTTATTTATTTTACGCGTATGGATTTAAAAAGTCGTCTTTGCCGCCCTTGAGGCGTTAAGCCTCGAGAGTCTTAAGGGTTCGAGTCTTTAAGCCTCGAAATGAGCGTTATTCACAACACTACAAGGGACCAGAGGGCTGGCCAATATTTAGCTCAACGCATTAGCATTGTCATTCAACGTGGCAATGTGGCCAGCCTTCTAGCACACTGCCCATCGACAGTACTTGAAGGCCGTTTTTTATTTAAAAGGCGTTTATTTTAAGTTTATAAATAGTGTGAATTATTATTTTTAAGCTTATTTTGCGCTTGTCAAAAGATATGCGATATCCGCAGTTAATTTGAAAAACGACAGAAGAAATACATATATATATTTTTTTTTATAAGTGGCCAGTATTCATCATTTTAATAGAGTAGTTTTGACGAGCAGGTATAGAAAATGTATAGTGATGTATTCAATTAAAAAAACACCTTGTTCTACTACATATAAAATTAAGTAAATGCATTTATTTTGTTACTTATTAAACAGGTGAAAGTAATATATATATATTTTTTAATAAAGTAATTGTATTTTTTTTCCTTTTTTGTATGGCAATATATCCTATAATTAATGTCATATAATTGTCTTTACAATATGCACATTATACGTGACGCACGTCAAAATCGGCCGGCTAGAAAAAAAAATGCAAAAAGATCATATTTCTTTTTTTTTTTTTTAACTATAAACTTTTGGGGGCTCAAATTTTGCATACTTGTTACCAATACAAAGCCACATCATCGAAAAAACTTACAAGCCAAAACTCGCTGGGAGCAGATTCACTTAGCTTATCCTGCCATGGCCAAGCTTTCAATAAAATATAGGTACCTCAAAGTTTTCGACAAATATGATGATGATGAGAAATGAGAAGCATAAACAGCGGTGGACAATAAGCGGTCTTATAGCCTACTGAGATACTTTTACTTTTACCAAAAAGTTGTAATACAAGTTATATTTCAACAACACTATGAAAAGCAAGAATACTTATGTGCCATCGTAATCAGGGATGTTGCGAACATCCGCATCCGCATCCGCAACCGCGGAACTTCCGCATTATTTTCAACATCCGCATCCGCATCCGCATCCGCATAAAATCGATGCGGAGCTTATGCGGATGCGGATGTCGAACAAGTCGGTACAGGAACGTCTTAGCGGCGGCGTAAGTGCTAGGTAATTTCGTAATTACCTATAACGAAATCGTCTAGATCCAGAAAAGTCAGCCAAGTTACTGTTTATTAAATATAACGCACCTATATTCTTGTTCAAATACTAAAATTTTCGTTTTTTTATAATAAAAAAATACTAAAAATGTAATATTTGACGTTTTCTAAGTACCTAATCCTGACATCCGCATCCGCATCCGCATCCGCGGATGTGAGCCTTTAAAAATCCGCATCCGCATCCGCATCCGCGGATGTCAAAAAATCGGCATCCGCAACATCCCTGATCGTAATATCTAGGCATTAAGGCACTTCGCACCACTTTTAAGATTATCGCCGGCAGACACTATAGAAGCTAAAGTAAAATTATTTTATGATAGCTAACGCCTAGCTACTTTCTATGTTCTAGTAAACAATATTACGTGTTAATATAAGATAAGAAATAGGCCAACGTACGAGCAGCCTCGAGAAAATTTCCGATGCATACATCAAAGGGGCTAAGTTTTATATTTTTAATTGGGTCAGTAATTAAAATACAGGCTGCATTTTTAAATGGGACACTGGGGGTAAAATGGCCTTAGAAGACCTTCCCTATCTTTTTAATGACCATAATTATGGCAGTATAAATGGACTGCGTAAAGGCCATAATTTGGTGCGTTTGATCTAAATTATTTGCATGGCATTTTTTTGAAAATACCGCTTTATATTTCAAAATAAACAACATCAAACGATTCAAATTATGCTCGTTTTAAATATAAAAAATTTATAATTATATAATTTCCAGTGAAATGAAGTTAGGACATTATACCATGAAGGCAAACTGCCGGGCCTTATTTTAATCGCGAGGTTTTATTTCCAATTACGCAAACTAGGCATTAGTTCTGTCTGTTGAGTAGGTTGAGGTCTTTCTCAAAATGATAGGAATAAATAAAGGAATTTGAACTGGGTAAAATTCACTAAAAATTTTAATTACACACGGTACTGAGTTGGACATAACATGTGAAATGTAAAATCCTGTTGCA
This sequence comes from Cydia amplana, assembly GCF_948474715.1. Classification (NCBI taxonomy): domain Eukaryota; kingdom Metazoa; phylum Arthropoda; class Insecta; order Lepidoptera; family Tortricidae; genus Cydia; species Cydia amplana. The sequence continues at coordinate 5,517,280 of NC_086077.1, forward strand.
ATTTTCCGCTTTTTCCACTTGCTATGTTTTTTTATTAAAAATTGAAATTTGCTTTCGTCTCTCTCGTATGTAGGTCATAGTTAGGTCAATTGAATCCGAATACCGGTATTGGCAAAACTTTATACGAATAACCATTTTTAGGAACAAAGAGGAATGTAAGGTAGGTACACTGGTACAGTTAACTGTTCTTGACAGTTCTAAAATTAGAAAAGGCATATATATGAAAAGGCGATGCAACTTATAATAACATTTTAAATTCATGTCGATTATTTATGGAAAAAATTAACCAGAGATCCGTTTCACGAAATTATGATATTAACAAAACAAGCAAAATGTACGTATCTTTTTAATAAATAAAGAGTTAAAAAAGGTCTTCCTCTAATATTATGAGCAGGTAACAAGTAAAAAAAGCTGTAAATAAAGAGCCCCAAGGATAATAAGCCTTTTTAATAAGCTGCCAACTAAGTTTAAACATATACTCAACAGCAATATTTGTAAATCGAGACTCAAAAGTTTTCTTTTAAAAAAGGCATATTATTCTGTAACTGAATTCGTTGCAGATGGTAACATGTAATCAAATATGTTTGTTATTAGGAATGATTGACATTTTATTAATTGGATAGCATTGTTTTTATTTTTCTGTCATAGGTATGTATGTACCTACTGACTGCATAGACTAGGAATCCTCTAGACGGAGTTTAGAGCAATTATTTTATGAAACCGATGCTGCCAAAAATACGGGGGTGCAGGGGGACGAGGTGAGCGAATCCCGTGCCGTGATTGGTCCGTTCAAAGACACGGACAAATCACGGCACGGGATTCTGACACTTTGACTCGAAGATGGAGTAAAACTACCGTATATAGTGGCAAAGGGGGTAGCGTTACTATGCTCAGTCTAGAGGATGTCTTGTCTGTGACGGACTGTTAGTTTTAGAATTTTATTTTATTGCATGTTATTTTTAATTTTGTAAATATCTGTTATTCAAACACAATGTATATTGTAAATGAATGAATAAATGTATGAATAAATAAGTAAATTATTAGGGACAGGTACATTTTTTATAAATCAAATAATCTGGTACCTAAATAGGTACTAAAAAACTAAATTAAAAAGCAATAAAACTGGAATTTTCACGGACACTTTCGACTTAACGGTAAAATCAGTATCAGTTGCGTTGCAGTATAATAATATGTGTACCGCAATATTCTGATATCTAATCATAGCACAACCCTAGGAAGAAAAAGTTACTTAGGTATCTACTTTGGAGGTTATAAAAATTCTAATCTTAAAAAATGCAAATAGTAACGGGTTATTTATAGTAACTGGTCTACGGAATGATAATTATTTAAAATACCTTAATAGCATCCTTCTGTTGCGCCGCGACCCCCTCACCAGCCACAATGGCGAACTTATTCCAGTTGAAAGCCTTCAGGAGGGCCATGACGGACTTGCTGACCTTGAAGGCCGGGGGCAGAGTCCGCGCGAACGTAACGCCGAGGCTTACGCGCGCTTCACGGTCTGTTGCTTTGTCGTCGCGCTTTGGACTGTCATCCGCGCATTTCTGGAACAAATATGTAAAACTTAATACATTCTGATGACGATAGGTGAGGGTGGGGAGGGTCGATCCCTAGGGGACACTTGGTAAACTTCATTTTTAATCAAACCAAACGAGATAAAATTTTTTGCGCTGGTAACACTCATTCATTCGTTCCTAACTTCACGTTCTGTCATGGCACTGTATCGGAAAAGTCAGTGGTTCAAAAATGGCGGACGGTGAAAGATTTTCTGCGTACTATATTCAATTTTCGGTAAGCTTTAACTGGATTTATTTTATAATATGAGATGGAAATGATGTTAGTGAGTGTGCTTATTTTATTTGTTGTTTATTGAAGTGATGATTAACTTGGATTACATTGATATACGCGAACACATGTTTCGAGTACGGCACGTTTTATAATCTTACTATGTATGGGGATACTTTGTCTTTTTCTTCAGGGGAGATATGATTCCGGGATCATGTCACCCCCAAAGCGATCAAGTATACATTGTAATAAATTTACTTACAAAATGATTCATAGAGCTATCATAAATATTTTCTTTTCTTTAGTAAATCATGCCGCGAAAGTACTACCAGAGAAACACTGATTTAAACTTTCAAGGTTTTTGACTCATTATTGTTTATTGAAACGGAATTTAATGGCGTATATTAGTTTTCAATTATACAACCGACTCCGAAAACGGAATTATCCCCGTGGCCTTTGAAAAAACTGACTAAAGTTGACATCAACATTTTACGAACTACCCGTACTTGGTCTTTTTTATCAAGTTAAACGTTTTACACACAGGGGATGTTACTCGGTCGAGAAGAAACACTTATAACGATATTTGGTTTTCAACCGGCGATATTTGTTTTTATGGATGAAATGCTATTTCAATGGCTTTCCGACCTTATGTACTATAGAACCGACGGTCCATAGAAAGGATTTTAGGATTATGCAGCTCAAACACTGTCCTCGAAACGTGAGCAGTAAATTTCTAAACTTATTTATTATAGTAAACAATAACGACCAGTGATGGGTAAAAAAATTAAAATTGCTGTAGGTATCTGACGCTAAAAATACCTTCATAAGAACTTTAAAAAAATTAGCTTGTTACAAGAAATTTTATGTTAATAACTTAGATTTTTGTTTTTTTTTTTACTTTTTTTTTGGTACAAAAATTGATTCCCTATTTTATGTTGTTTTATGGATAATACGATTATATTGTTTTTTGAAAGTATAAGATTATGGATTAATATGTGTTTGATATCTTCATATATTAATTTTCTGTAGATAAAGTGAATAAATTAATGTAGATACTACCCTCGAAATATGACATTGCCCCTTAAAATCTTTTTACCAACTGTCCCCAAATCTGGAAGACTTGATCCCTTCGGCTTAGACATCTGATTACCGGAAATACAACTTCAAAGCATGGAAGATGCAATATATATATGTTTGCTGTGTATTTTACAAATTATAGATGCATTGCTAATAGCGATCCGAGTTATATAATCAATGAGAATCTGGTATGGGGAGACATGGTAAAAATATGTTTACCATGTGTCCCAAGAACCAGGGTCACTTGATCCCCCTAGGATCAAGGCTCCCGACCAGGGGTAAACAAGTCTCCCTTACATAGGGGACACATAGTAAAAGTCAACAGTATGGGTTTTCATTAAATAATGATCTAATTTATTGCACAAATCTGTTCTAATTCAAACTTTTAATGAAGAGATAAATTCTGAGTCGTATGGTCTATAAAGTTTTTCAATACTACAAATAGTTAAGAAAATGTATGCTAAAAACAAAAGGGGTGATCAACCCTCCCCAGTTTCCCCTATTACTTTAAATAACCTCCACCTTTTGTGAAATCGGTTTAAAAAACACCCAACGGCCTTTGCCGTTGCCGTCGGCAACGCACTTAAACTTTTGGACGCCAATGACCGATATATCCGCACCGTAGGTTCAACGCCAAAGACCGATTAATCGGTCACAGACCACAGAGCAACATGGATCTACGTGCATATGCACAAAGTTCAATTTCAATTTTGACACTTCGGCATGGCGTGGCGTCAGCGTGACAGCTTTTGTGTTTGACACGGCGTCGAAAAGGTCAAAACTCTCTGTTGTTGCGGGTCTCCGCGGCGATGGTAAATGCTTACCACTAGGAGATTCATATTCTCGTTTGTCTCCTAGATATATCATTAAGATAAAACATATATTGATTTCCTATTGTACTCTACTAAATATCCCCAAAGAATTGAACTCGTCAAAACGAATCATATGAGGTCATTCTAGAGGGGTGTCCTAGTAGCCACCGAAGAGTTCTAAATATGGTATAGTAAGTCATTGTATTGCCTTATTTATTATGTATATGTAAAGTTTTAAATCAATACGGCTATTAGAAGGTTTAAGCTATGAGAAAAATACACTTGCAACTTTAATTTCATTGTTAATTAAACTAATATTTTAATTAAGCTTTCATTTAAGGGTGGATCAACTATTTCTTGTTGTTATTCTGTCCGGTCAGCCAAGAGACAATAGTAGCATAGTTTGTTAGAAGACATTGTCCACCACCTTTTTCTGACACGCTTGGTAGACGACCCTCTATGGAAAGGGTTTATAGTTTCACAAAAAAGCGTGTTTAGAGAATTTAAATGCCTAAAAATCAGGTTTTAAAGAGTGACCCAAGGGGAACGTAACCATGGCAACGAGTGACAAGAAAAAGTTGGTTTACCCTTAAGCTGATTGCTGAGTGTTTGTGGCAAGTTCTCTAAATATGTTTACTTCCATTTGTCGTTTTCTCGATTTGATTTCATATAAAAAGTAGGTAGAGACAAACCAAAGAAAGTCTGCAGCGCTAGATTAAAAGTAGTTTTTAAAAATCAGTATGCGACAACACCACAGAAAATGGATTAAATAGTCTTGATACTTGTGAAATTTCTACCATATTTACCGTCTATGAAAAAATTAAGCTGTATGCACAGCTTAATTTTTATGGTAAAATAAATTTCATTCCAACAATAGATGTCACTATTAATATGTAGACATATACTAATATTGATAAATAATATTGGGAGAATGTGACATTTGGCTTCATCAAAATTAATAAGCTTTTGTAATATCCGCGACGGCGGTAAATAGGCACAGAGGGCCTACCGCGAACACCGAAGTTCTCAATATGCGAGCATCTTTCTCTTTTACTCCCATTAAGGCGTAATTAGATTGACAGAGAAATTGCCCGCAATTTGCGAACTGAAGTTTTCGGAAAAACGAAATAAACCATTAAAACAATAAACATATATTAAAAATTAATTTTAGCTTTAACTAGTAGGTACCCATGCCGTGAGCATAAGCATGGAGGTTGTGGGTTCGAGCTCAAAACCCGGCTAGTACCAATGAGTTTCTCGAAATGTTAGAGGAAGTTCATAAGTATGCCTATACCTATTAGGTGTGTTCAATTTGCTGTGAAACCTTAGTCTAAACCAATATTATATTATCTAAGTAGGTACATATGGTGAAGTATTAAGATGTTTCATTCCACTTACCCGTCATCAACTCCAAATTTTGTAAACATTGTCGTTTTTCAGCTTGAATCGCCTCGTGCTGACTTTTTACAAGTGTAAAATTATTCGTCATGCGGAAAAGTAACTCCCGCATGCCGGTTTTGTAAGGTTTCACCATGTTTATTCCGTTCATCACAAAACACAATGAATATTTAAACGATTTTGACAAACAGATACCATAGTGCATGACGTTTACTGACTGCTTAAAAAACATTGCCATATGTAGTTTTTTAATTCGATGTCAAATTATTGCGCTGCAGACTTTCTTTGGTTTGTCTCTACCTAATTTAAAAAGGGACTCCTATTTCTACTCAATCCGTATGCCATTAGTGGATTAAAAAGACAAAACAACCTCAGAACAAACAAGTGCCTAATAAAAGTAAATGATTATGTTTGCCCACCAGAAAGTCCCAAAGGCAGCGAAGACATTGTTTATTGACGCTAACGCGATGTCCTCTAGCCGCCCATACGTCAAACCTTGCCAAGCAAAATGAAATTTTATTTTGTCAACACAAAGTTCAAATTAGAATGGAACAGGAGACCTTTTTATAGGTCTCTTGGGTGGCTAGAGGATATATACGAGAGTGAAATAGTAAGGCTGACCAGGGTCCAAGACCAGGGTCTTGGAGGTTAATTACGTAGAATGACCTAAATCTAAATGAACATTGACCTAACTTATAGTCTACTTTTTCTTTCCTTTGTCAGTTTACTTTTTTTAACGGCCTCCTAGCCTGCCTCCAAGGCCGGAAGTCCCGTGTTCAAATCCTGTTTAACACAGATACATATTTGTTCGGGAGTTATGGATGTTTTTTATGATAATAAGTATTAATATTAATCTATTATTATACATATGTATATGTCGTCGCCTAGTACCCACAACACAAGCCTTATTAAGCTTACATTGAGACTAGTTTGATCTGTGTAAAATTGTCCTACAAGTAGTATTTATTTACACACAAAAAAATACTCGTTTATATCTGTTGATCAGCGTCGATACATTACTCAGAGTCTGAACGTAGATATACGAGGGGCGTTCAAAATATTCTCGGTATTGATATCTTACGACCTCTTCTAAAATTTCTTTCGTTACTGGCCGCTAAGGTTTATTCATTGACATTAAAAAAAAGTATAATTCGAACCGAGATAGTCTTTTGTTTTTCTGCAATTGCTGAACAAACATGAACATCCTGTGCGAATTGACAATGTTAACTAAATTAGAACATCGATGCGTGATAAAATTCTTGACAAAACAGGGTAAAAATCAAAAAACCATAAAAGAGGAAATGGATTGTGTTTACCGTGAGTCTGCTCCTTCTTTATCTACCATTCAAAAGTGGTCAAGCGAGTTTAAACGCGGAAGGGAGAGTATTGAAGATGACCCTAGACCTGGCCGGCCTGTAGTAGCTACTTCACAAGAAAATATTGATAAAGTGGAAAAACTTATATTGGAAGATGGTCGAGTGAAGGTAAAATCTATAGCACAAGTAACCAATCTCTCTATTGGTACCGTACATGATATTATACATGACCATCTTAATATGTCAAAAGTAAGTGCAAGATGGGTTCCGCGAATGCTGACTCGGCTTCAAAAAGACATGCGTGTAGCTTGTTGTTCCGATTTTATTGACCTGTGCGGTGAAAATCCTGATGAGGTGCTGCAAAGAATAGTTACTGGAGATGAAACCTGGGTTCATCATTATGACCCAGAGAGTAAACAAGAGTCCATGCAGTGGCACATTAAGGGTTCAGCTCATCCCAAGAAGTTGAAGGTCATCCCTTCAGCTGGCAAGGTCATGGCCACGATATTTTGGGATTGTGAAGGAGTATTACTAATCGATTATAAAGAAAAAGGTGTAAATATCACAGGACAGTACTACGCTAACATTCTACGTCAATTAAAGGATGTAATTAAAGAAAAGAGGCGAGGAAAGTTAACCAAAGGTATTCTGCTTCTGCATGACAACGCCCCCGTCCATACTGCTCATATTGCCAAGGCAGCTATTGTTGAACGTGGGTTTAAAACTGTTACTCACCCACCGTATAGTCCGGACTTAGCCCCCAGCGACTTCTTTTTGCTCCCCAATCTTAAAAAGGATCTGCGTGGAAATAAATTTTCTGACGATGAAGCATTGAAGGCGGCAGTGGAGGAGCATTTTTACACGAAAGATAAAAAATATTTTTACGAGGGATTAAAAAAAATAATTGATCGATCTTTTAAGTGTATGAACATAGGGGGGGAGTATATTGAAAAATAAAAATATCAAACTTTTCGTACTTGTTTGTTTTCATTCTCATACCGAGAATATTTTGAATACCCCTCGTATCTGTAGATGCGTTATAAACATAATACATATTTATACATTCTTATGCATTAAATCTTATACCCGATATGGGGTAAATGGAACTTTATTTATTCGTTCAATAAGTAACACTATTTCAAACAGAAAGTCACATAAAATAGCTACGGGACGTGACGAGCAAAGTTTAAAAAAAATCGTGTAGGTACATATTTACGTATAGAAGTCAGATAAATTCAGAGTCAGTCAGATAAAATCATTCATGTGGACGTTTTTAGGGTTCCGTACCTCAAAAGGAAAAAACGGAACCCTTATAGGATCACTCGTGCGTCTGTCTGTCTGTCCGTCCTTCTGTCACAGCCTATTTTCTCCGAAACTACTGGACCAATTAAGTTGAAATTGGCACACATATGTAAGTTTGTGACCCAAAGACGGACATGTAACGTAAACAAATGAATTTTAAATATAGAGGCCACTTTTGGGGGGTAAAAGAGCAAATTAAAAAATAAAGTTTTTCAAACTATATCGTGTTACATATCAAATGAAAGAGCTTATTTTGAGAATCTCAAATATATTTGATTTATAATTTTAAGATAAATAGTTTAGCAGTTGTTCAAGAAAATAGGCAAAAAATGACCATTCCCCCCCCCCCCCCTTTATCTTTGAAACTACTGAGTCTACAATTTTGAAAAAAATACACTAAATAGTTCTTTACCTAAAGATGACAGGAAAACCTATTATAAATGTGCAGTTTTTGATGGGTTTTTTACTCACTTTTCATTAAAAAAAACATATTGTTAGAAATTGTGTAATGTACGGAACCCTTGGAACGCGAGTCCGACTCACACTTGGCCGGTTTTTAAAGTCAAAAATGTACTAAGAGCTGCATCTATATAATATATTCCGTCGCTTTACGAAGCAAGGTTAAGTAACAGCACATAGGTATACAATTTAAAATACAAAGGCGAACTTATCCCAATGAGGGATATCTTCTAGCTAACCGAATGTATTGTTTATACTGTGGTGTACCGCAGCTTAAGAATGGACTTTTCAAATATGAAAATGGATACCATGATTGTAGATAATTAAATTTGTCCTTACCAAAACGTTTAAGTAACAACAAAAAAAAACGCAATTGTTTTATTTAAATATTGGTCAAGCAAATCTTGTCAGTAGAAAAAGGCGGAAATTAAAAGAAAAAACGCGGGGTTAGCAACACTACGTTTGAATTGTTCGAAAATCGCATGTCATTCTTATATATCTTATCTGTGGAACTGTTGTGTTTACATTTCATCGTTGTTCGATGTACATTGCATTTAATTTTCATCGTTGTTCGATGTACATTGCTGTTTTTTTGTTCACTTCCTAGGGATACCATACTTTAGGTTGCTTTACATTGCTACTGACATATCCAGCTTGACAGACTATAATAAATATCATTTGATATAGCCGCCAAGCGGGCTCTCATGACTCGTGGCAAAGCGATGGGACAACGCCAGAAAGATGATGATGGCGGCCCACTTACCAAAACCTCCCGACGCAAATGCAATTTTCATTTGTAATTTCATTTCAAATATTATTTAACTAAATTATGATGTACCCAATGGAAGACCTTTTTAAGGTGGTTGGGCGGGTAGAAGCTATACCTATGCTTTGACAAACCAATTCTAAATGTAACATTCTAGACATAAAAACATAAGTTTTTGGCAAAAATTTAATTTTTGGTACAAGCTTTTATCGCTGACTGTACTTTTCTTACGACAGACAACTAATACTCATCGAGACAATTCTAAAAACCCCTAATACAATTAGGTTGCGTTGTTTCATCACAGAGTTCCTATGGCCTCCTCCTGTCTCCATCATCAGATCAGCTCGATGGTACCATAATATTGCATTGTCACCCGACTTATATGTGTATGCAAAATTTCAGCTCAATCGGAAACCGGGAAGTGGAACAAATTTAACTTGCAAGATTCCATTACATAGTTACATACAGGTCGACCTAATAAAAGCTTGTTAATAACATTCTAAACGTAAGTAAAAGTATCTATGTATATACGTTAAATATGATATTAATGAACGATAAACACAAGGCCGGAACGTTTCGTTACACAAGTTTGGTAATTCCCATTTCGGAAAATAATGGGTATTGAATAGCGCTTATCTCAAACTTACGCGGAAATACGTCCTGAGGGCCTACCCAAGATGCCAATCGTTTGCGCCGCGCGCCGTAGCGAACGAAGCGTGTCTCGTAGCGTATAAATATAAATTGTAAACTTACCCAGCGACTTTAGACCACATAAGACAGTCGACATGCACGTACCTACACCAAATAGTTTCAACGTTTCGGTTACTAGCCGAACTAGCCTTGAACTAGCCGTTATGTACCTATCAATTTGGAAACGCATACAATTTGTGATGATAACATGTTACAACTTCTCAAAGTCGCACTGAACTCAATTCCGATTTCATCAGGCAGCAAATTCAGTTCAAAAGTAAATTCCACGCTTCTCTTGAGAGTTTGAAACGGAAACTACTCATGTACGAGGATGTATGTAACTTTCCACTTTAATATCCGCCCGTGTTTCAGGTATAAGTATCTAGTATAAAACACGTATTCTGATTGTAAGAACAGGTTATAAATTTGATCTGAATTTGTAATGGATATGATCTGTCAGTCTTTTGTCAAAGTCTTTTGACACAGACAAAGAATAAACATGATAAATCCCGATCAAAATCATAACTTGATATTACCATCAGAATACGCCTGACGTTGTTAAAACGCTTCCTCACTTCCTACAGTGATATAGGTAACTATAATTTGCGAAATCACGGTCTAGTTTACCCTCTGGGTTGGAAGGTCAGTTGGCCTTCGTAAAAACGAATGCCTACGCCAATTCTCGGGATTAGTTGCCAAGCGGACCCCAGGCTCCCATGAGCCGTGACAAAAGCCGGGACAACGCGAGGAACATTATGATGAATTTACGAAATCACGGTACTCACCATGGTATAATAATATACTCCGCCTGGTACTCTCTTCCGAGATTCGCGAATGACCTAACTGTCACTTGCCTACGTCATCATGCTGTTTACGGGTTCTCAAACTTTAAAATGTGGGAGAATTTTAACCAACGGTGAAAGTTATTTTAACGGCATTAATTTTAAGTTATTCATGTAGAAACATAGTAAAATAAAACAAATCTATACTGCACTTTTCACTCCTACTCTTACAGTTCAGAATAGAGCAGCCAACCATTTTCGTAACAAAACATTAATTGCCAAGCTTACGACGTGAAAAGTTTGGAAAACACTGCGACTGCTGACACTGAGCGAGAAGGAAATAACAATTAACACGCGTTCGACAAGGACGGTCGGTCAGGGATAAAATGGCGGATTGTCAAATGTGACAGCGCTATCCTGTGTTGCCAGTAGTGTAAACAGAATTACCCGAACGTCTGAAATTTCTTTCGTGAATCGGAAGATATTGCTAACGAATAATTAAAAATGACGTGTTATTGTAAAATTTAAGATACAATACATATAAATGAAAATTATTAAATTATAAAGAAATAAATTAACTTAATAACCATAGATATAATGTACCCATGTAACATGTTATGTTGAAATAAAGTGGCAATGTTATTGTGACGTAGGCAAGTGACACTCTGGGAAGAGAAGACCATGTTTTATTAGACCATGGTACTCACTGCGTACTTAGTAAAAAAAGTACAGAAACAAAACAAATAAACAATTTAATCGTAACATCTAACCTAGCGCACCTAAGTACCGTAACGAAATGTGCACTTATTAGGCCGGATTTACACTTATAAGTTTTACTTACGTAAGTAGGGACACAGCTATACCACAGAATGAGAGATGAATATCGTTATCTCATTCTAACAAATAGCTTTGTCCCTACTTACGTAAGTAAAACTTACAGGTGTAAAGGCGGCCTAATAGCAAGTACTCACATGGGATATGAGCGGTAGGTTCCAGGCTGCCGCCAGCTTTGCCTCTGTATGGCATGTGTCATCGGGGCCGAAAAATGCCACAACGCCCAGGTCTCGCATCTGAGTCATAACTCTGAAACAATAATCACAAATCAAAAACTTCTTTCAGAAATTTGGTTCAATCTTAGTTTAACATTGTGTATGTAGTCGGCGTGAAATAAATAATGACGGCCAAAGTTTCCAAATGTATCGGAACACATTCCTATTTCTATATAAACTAATGTGGGGATGTGCCAACCAAGGTCTCTATGTATATGGCCATAGTTCTGCCCAATCTCCTGTATGCCTCTGAAACGTGGTGCCTTTACCGAAAGCATATTCGCACATTGGATAGGTTTCACCTTAAATGCCTGCGTGACATTTTGAACATCTCATGGTCGGATCGTGTCAGGAACACAGAAGTGCTACGCCGTGCTAATGTCAGCGGAATTGAAGCCTATCTAATGCGACGCCAGCTGCGATGGTGTGGTCATGTCTCCCGTATGTCTAATAACAGAGTTGCTAAGCGCATCTTTAACTCAGAATTGCAGAGTGGAAAGCGGAAACAGGGCGGCCACCTTTTGCGATACAAAGATGTTCTGAAGCGCCACATGCGGAGATGTGACATTGAACCATCGCACTGCCACTGGGAGACTTCGGCACAAGATCGGCCGAAGTGGAGGCATACAGTGAGCACAAAAGTGCAAGCCTTCGAAGAGCAGAGGCGAGTGGAACTCGACGCAAAGCGTGACGAGTTAAAGGCCCGACCACCTGCGGTCATCAACTACAATTATGTCGGAGGGGTGCTGACCTGCGGTGAGTGCGATCGTGCATTCACTGCAAAGATAGGCTACGTCAGCCACCTAAGAGCCCACGATCGTCGCTCTCAATAACTAGTACAACCCCAGTCGCCGTGGCCGAAACCGGCCAGGAAAGGATGATGATGATGATGATGATAAACTAATGTGGGGATGTGCAGTGAACGGAGAATGAATCTTGAAGCGCGTTTAACCACCATTTTGGAGTCAACGTTATTATAATCAGAACACGCCTGTCTATCTGTTACCTCTTCACGCTTAAACCGTTGAACCGATTTAGATGATATTTGGTATAAATAGAGTTTGAGGGCTGAGAAAGGACAAAAGAAAAGGTTTTACCAATTATAATAAGAATAAGAATAACTTATTTGTAATAAAATAGGTACGCAATCACAAAGGTGTCCGGTAAGCCCCAAACTAGGCTGAGCCTGTATCTTGGGGCTTACAAAAGAGTGGGTAACATACGGTAACTAAACCTAATTAAAATGATGTGTGAAAGAGGGTGATAAGGTGTATGCTTTTAGGGTGTGTATATGTGTGTGTGTGTGTGTGTGGGTGTGTGTGTGTGTGTGTGAAAGGTGTAGGAGAGCGAGTAAGGACTAGATCTATCATAATCATCATCTCTCGTGGACGAAATCGCGCGCAGGCGCTAGTTTCGAACAAGAGGAAAGTAAAATAGGAACATGTGTTTTGTCGAGGAGTTTGCGCTTAAGACGCAAGGGAAATCACTAAATGAATGACCTAATTTCGAAAAATCACTTCATAAAACTGGGTTAATAACAAAAGTTCGTTGAACCCTAAACGATCGATAAACAAATTAACGAGAGAGCATATCGATATGGCCCCAGGCGGAAAACAACGATTAAACAAATAGAAATTAGGATTTGTCCAGGCCTAGTAGCACGGTCGCATTTTTATCGTTTATCACCATGCCTGTCACGTTCTAACAAGTATGTAAGTGCGAAAGTGACGGGCATAGTTATAGTCGACAAAAATGGAACCGTGCTGAGCCCGCTGGTTTAGTTAAGTCTATAACAAGCGGCTGGTGGGGGTAACGGCACCATTTTTCAGCGGACCCTAGAGCCCGTACCATGAGTCACTGACAGTGTCAAAACTGACATTTACGCTATCGAGAACGTAATTAACTTTCTATACATCTCGTTTGCACTAATATGCGAGTACGAGCGAGATGTATAGAAAGTAAATTACGTTCTCGACGGCGTTTATGTCAGTGCCAAACTGATGGTAGCCGTACAGGGTCCCATTGCATGCCGTAACAAACGTGGCTCGTGTCAATTTAACATTCGCCACTCGGTGCTATCAAGTACTTTAGCACTCTCTTCTATTGTTCGCACTTGTATCGTAAATAACTATTATTACTAACCTACATTTAATACAATCACAAAAATTATTGAATCATCATCTTCCTCGCGTTGTTCCGGCATTTTGCCACGGCTCATGGGAGCCTGGGGTCCGCTTGGCAACTAATCCCAGTAATTGGCGTAGGCACTACTTTTTACGAAAGCGACTGCCATCTGACCTTCCAACCCAGAGGGTAAACTAGGCCTTGTTGGGATTAGTCCGGTTTCCTCACGATGTTTTCCTTCACCGAAAAGCGACTGGTGAATATCAAATGATATTCATATCCACAGTCAAACAAATGTAGTTTTGTGGAGCTTTGTCCTTAACGAAAAAGTTGTAACTTTTGTGTAATAAATAACTAAAATAAAAAATAATAAGAATTTCGTACAAAGGTTCCGAAAAACTCATTGGTACGAGCCGGGGTTCGAACACGCGACCTCCGGATTGAAAGTCGCACGCTCTTACCGCTAGGCCACCAGCGCTTCTACAAAAATTATTGAATAAAGTACGAAATATTTTTTTGTCGAAACTATTAGTACAGTGAAACCTGGATAAGTGAGACTTCAAGGGACGAGCAGATTTGTCTCACTTAAAGAGGTATTTCACTTACCCAGGCTCTCAGTTAGCCAGGTACAAATAAATGTCTGTCTCATTTACAGAGGGTCCCATTAATAGAGGTGAGAATAGAGGATATATTTCAGTTATAGAGGTGGTTAATAAGGTATTTTGTAATTATCTTTAAAAATAAATAAGGTAAAATAATCCTTGTCCCTAAATATTTTTTAAGTCTGTTTAAATATTTCTTTGAATTTATTTTGAATGATTCTCCAAAGGATAGATTTTTTCAATTAAATTTGATACGGACTGCATTGCGTCTTAGAAATGTATTAAATGAAAATCCGTTTATTCGTGTTATTTATCAAAATGTCAGCTTTCGTTTCGATAGTTTTAACTACATAAAGTAACTAAATGAAACTTGAAGTCGTTTAGACACAATTAAGCAAATGCGGAATTTGTGCATAGACTAAGAGTTAGTAAGAATACGGAAATTGATCAATAAAGTCCAAGTTAGAGAGGTCATATATTGACGTTATCTCAGATACAGAGGTCAATTCCTATACAATTCTAAAAAAAAACAATTAGGAAAATGTAATCTTTTAAATATAGTCTCAGTAAAAGAGGTAAAATACACTCTCTGTCTCACTTATAGAGGTAAATGTGACTATAAAATCACAACAGCTGATCCCAGTTATAGAGGTTCGTTTTATCTCACTTACAGAGGTAATTCAGTGCTAAAGTGTCGGGACTGCACCATGAGTCCCAGCTATAGAGGTTTCTCACTTATCCAGGTCCCACTTAACCAGGTTTCACTGTAATTATACCTGTGACTGTAACATTATTATGTAATGGTCGCCAACAACCAACTTGAAACGAACGGGTAGTACAGAGAGGTAGCATGCCACACCTACCTAAAGCCATTCCATCTGCATTTTTACTAATAAATAAATATAAACATGACAGTATATTATAAATTTTAATCCAAGCTTAAATGAAATCGCTTTATACAAAATTAAATAATTAGGCTCATAGAACAAAACAATATGGATTAGCTAAAGACAATGAAAGCCTTCGTTATGTTGCGAGTTACGATCGTATAAATTATATACCTAAATTAAAGCCAATTTTCCCCAAATAGCTTGTAATTATTCATGTAATCAAAGGGGCTTACAGGAAGCGTATTCATAGTTCGTAAATATGATATTAAACTGGAGAAGCTCGGCAAACGCTTAAGGGACGAAACAGGTGATCCTCGCTCGGGCGGCTTTCTTGCTTAGAGGGCAAAATTTAGAAAGTCTATTGTGTTTTTTAAATTTAATATTCAAAGTTTGGACATTTATATGTACTCAAAATAACACGCAACATGCTTAAATACATACACATAATTAAATTTAATTTAATTTAATTTTGAAATTTTATTGTTTATAGAATTCATTCATCAATTCATTTTTATTATAATATGTGAACATTATTCCAGTTCTATTTTAAGTCACATTTTGTCCATTTGCTTTAAAAAGCCGCACTATTTTTATCGAATAGTATGAACACTAGAGTTAGACCAAGAAAAGTCTGCAACTGTTTTGATAGCATATGCAGTGCAATTGTTATTTATACGTCACAATTTCATAGAAGTTTGGCGTTTAAAATACCACTTACAATAGTTACAATAAGTACGGCTACCATCAGTTTGGCACTGACATAAACGCCGTCGAGAACGTAATTTACTTTCGCATATTAGTGCAAACGAGATGTATATAAAGTAAATTACGTTCTCGATAGCGTAAATGTCAGTTTTGACACTGTCAGTGACTCATAGTACGGGCTCAGGCCCTTATCGCACGAGTATAGAGTAAGCACTAGCAATGGCCGCTCTATTAAATTTGGATTACGAGTAAAAATACACCTAGGTAATGTATAAATATAAGAACGCTAAAATTGCATTTTAAACGTGCTTGAGCCTTCTCACTAATGAGAAACTAGGTAGCCACCTAAATTGTTACAATACCACAAAAGAAACAATGCCTTTTGTTCAACAGCTTAGGGTTTGAGGCATTTCACATAATTCATACTATATCGTACCTTAAATAAGGGTGAAACCGGAAGCAATGTTTGATAGAGTCTGTGCGGAAAGAGAAGAGTCCTGGAATGTATGGGGCCCAATACATTCCACGACTCTTCTCTTCCCGAACAGACTCTACAAACAGTTTCGGGACCAAATACATTTTGATCGTAATTTAAACTAAGAACATCTAATTATAAGATAATGCAGTTAAGAATCACTCAATTAAGGGGATCAAGTTAATAATTAAATGGGGGGGTGAAAGTAAAAGGGTGTTTTTGCTAATTTTCGGTGTAAGATATTCAAAGAAATATTGTTAAAAATATTGTTATGGTAACCAAAGCATTATTGTTAGTATATAAGGCTAGAAAGCATCGTTCATAATTAAATACCTAAGTAAATTTTGAACTAAAGTACTCATTTATTTCGACGTATTTTTAGCCAATATTTCAAGTTAGAATGCCTTTTACCCGAGTTTAAAACCCTCTACTTTTCATTTCTAATACGAAGAATGTGCGATACATGTGTACTCGTATTTTACTTTTCTTTCCTACAAAACATGACTAAATATATAGATACCTACTTGTATAGTATTTATTGAAGGTACTTTCAATCAACAAAATAGGTACTTAACAGGATCCTTATTTCAAGATAATGTCTCATAATCCTTAAAAGGGTCTATATTTTTTTGTTTGTATTTGTTTTGTTTTCATTGAGAGATCGAATAACAAATGTAGAAGTTTTGCAAAGAATGAAGAAAAAATTAGAACTTTTGGAAACAGTAAAGAAAAGAAAAATCTCATATTTTGGACATATATACCGTAACAATAAATATCAAATTCTAAGGGAAATAAAAGAAGGCAAAATAAAGGGCAAAAGAGGAAGAGGAAGAAGGAAGCTAGCCTGGTTGGATAATATTAAAAGCTGGACATTATCATTATGAAACGTTTTGCGAAACCGTAAAATGAGTCAACTGGGCTACACGTGTTCACGTGTTCATCTATGTGTGTGGCCGTTAGCAAGCAACCGTGTTGATCTTTCTTATTTACTAAAGCCTTTTAGCCTTGAAATGAGAATTTCAGTGCAAAACCTAATCAGGGGATCTACCGCGAAAACCGAAATTCCCAAATTGTAGGGATCTTTCTTTCTTAATCTCAGACGTAATTAGAGTGACAGAAAAAAATTCCCGCAATTGACGAACTCGATTTGCGCGGTTATAGCCCTGAACTCGGCTGGTTGGACTAGCCTAAATACCCCCACCCTCGTCACGCAAAACAGGTAGGCGCCAGTCGTATAATATAATTTCAGTGCAATATTAAATCAGAACTGCCGGGCAAAATGCCGGGACAAGGCGAGGAAGATGATTAAATCAGAACTGGCCTGCGGTCCAGTGTCATTGTCATCTGGACACTGATATAGAACGCCGGAGCGATAACAAGCGGAGAGGCTAAATAAGCAATAAAACTAACATCAGGGCATGAAGGTCAGAACAGTAGCCTTCTCATGTCCTCACCGCAATAATATAAAATAACAACATGATAAACATAACTACAAAACAAAAGCTAACATGGAGGCCGATTCAAAGTTTCAAATTTGAACCTCATTTGTTATTGTTATGATACGACTTTAACACTCATTGAGTTTCTTGCGCGCACTAATAAGTGTTAACTAGACGACATGACACGACTATGATATGACACGACTATGATATGAGATACCTTATGACTCGACTAGTGGCATTTCGCACGCATGGATAAGCTCTAGCTATCTTTTCAAACCAATATCAAAAACTTTGTTAGAGTATGAGTAATTATTATACATTAGATAACTAGAGTGTGAAATTTGTGAACAATTATAGTATTTTATGCAACCGTTGTTTAAAAGAGGTCAAAAAAGGCGAGTGGCGTGGCGTGAGTAACAATTTGAGGCGAAGCCGAAAATTGTTAATAAAGACGCCACGAGTATTTTTTATGACAAATACGACCCTTTAAATGACAAATAAAAGTACGGAAGTAGAAAAAAATAATTATATAATATTTGTGACGTAAGTATTCGTGATTAATTTATTAACTGCTTAGTTGAGGCATGAGGGGTGACCGAAAAGTTCCGAGCTAAAGAGGAAGAGCTTAACAGTGGAATGATAAGGGGGCAGGGTACAAAAGTACCGTAAACAATACTTAGCCAATTCCTCGTAAATACTTTGAGGTGATTTATCACATTTTGTATGGAACTTACGTAGGCTGCCTTTTATAATGTTGTTCATAAACTTCCAGTTATACCGAACAGTTCCGTAAAAGTTAAGCTTAAGATTAATAAAGGAAAATTATTTAAGTAAGTCGTCTAAATTTTGCGTCATAACTGTCATAAGGTTAATGTTCTTACAATAACTACGTTTAGGCGCAACGCAAATCTAATACCTTTAAACGAGCAATTCTTGTTTATTTATTTATTTATTTAGGTATATATATATATATATATATATATATATATATATATATATATATATTTCGGCGATCTCGGAAACGGCTGTAACGATTACGATGAAATTTACTATATGGGGGTTTTCGGGGGCGATAAATCGATCTAGCTAGGTCTTATCTCTGGGAAAACGCGCATTTTTGAGTTTTTATATGTTTTCCGAGCAAAGCTCGGTCTCCCAGATATTCACGTTAATACGGCATAATGTTCATTGAAGTGGGACAAGGCTTTTTCCAGTTTCTTTTAGGTGGGTTTTTACTGTCAGTAAACAGACAATAAAGACTGTAAGTGTCTATTATAAGTAGGTATATTTTTCTACTCGTACTTTTATTTGTCATTTAAAGGGTCGTGCACACATTTTTAAAACCCTATCTTAATAGTTGTCAAGACAAGTCTTTACTCTATTCCCCTAAATCGCAGCGTTTAAAACATGGTTTTAATTTTGTCGCATTGCGTAGGTATGTTCTTTCCTTTACGAACGCGTGTAGTACTCGTACCTAACTAACTCTATGATTGTATTTGCTTTTACTTTTACCTTTCTGACTTACCTAAGAGTCATGCTGTCTTTGTCCATCGGCATGTTCGGTCGAGAACGGCCAATGTCAGCTGCTACGAAACGCAGGCGAATCCCGGGCAGCAAGCTAGGCTCGCGGTTAACTGCCGCAACGGCCAGGGGCAAAGCGCCGAGTATAGTCTGCAACAAAAAAAAAACTTTCACCACTCCAGCTCGTAAAGGCTTTCTTTATACTTCTAAAACTGATGAGAAAGTTGCATTTTGTTCACAAGAGTGACAAAGTAATCTGACGTACATTTTTAGTTGTTTTCTCGTGTGTTACAGTTACTATTTGCCTTCCGTTGGGCATGGTGGAAATAATTGTGTTTCACTTGAGAGCAAGGTTTGTTTAATCCTCGTGCCTTGAAATGAAACCCATGCACGCAACGCTCATGATTTCACGTCGGAGGTAAATATAGTTTGGCGAGGGTCGAGTCAGTGAAGAGATCCCCAAAAAGGGGGACGAGTATAGTTTCTGGTTCCATAGCCAAAATGACTTAAACGGAGCCCTTATTTATTTGTGAGCAACGAATTTATTTGTGAGTTTATAAATAATAAGTACCTACATTACATTATTATTCTACTACAATAGGTAATAATGGATGGATGGTTGGGCTAGACACGTTCGCATTGAGGCGGAAGTTGTTGCTCCTGGTGCACTAAATCTCAATCATTCACCACCAAGTTGATAGCCCAGAGGTGTTAGAGAAGATAGGGTTGTTGGTTCCTAGGAGGATACCACGGGATGTGGACGGGGCGATCGCGCCGCGTCGCCGGCCGTGTGTGTTGCTGCGGCCGTCCGCTCGCACATGTTACGCGAGGCACGCACCTACCACGCGTGCTTTATCATTTCTCCATCTTATGCTCACTCAACACGTTGACGCTGACATGTTCGCCGAACGTTTAGCAAATTTGTGCAAAACTGCTAGACAATTTTTAAATTTTCATACTGCATGACATTGTATAGGGTAACAACATGTAAGATTCATGATTGTCCTTAATCTGTTTTGACATTTAATTTACTTTATTTTATTGCTTTGCCCTATTTCTGTTTTCTTAGAGTGTAAGTAAAATTATAATTTTAATTTGTATGACATTTTTATACGCATGATTTTATATTTTTGTATATTTTTAATTGTCCTTGATTAATTAGCATGTATATTGACAATGTATCTGTTTTTCCTAGCGTGTAAGTGATTTGGTCTGAAACTGTAAGCTTACATTGTGTTCAATAAATAATGAAATAATATATACTGTAGTAGGTATCCAAAGTCAGTAAAACGTTATATGCTCGTAACAATTGACTAAAGTGGCCCGGCAATAATTTACTACCTACTATAGGTATATTTCCTTTTCCTGGCATGTACCGTAAAATGGGGTGAGTAGGGTCAAAACTGAAATTCAAACCAAGATAACATTTTATTTTTACATATGAAAACTGAATGGTGTATATAATAAGTGTTCCGGACGTTTGTATTTTAGTTTTTATTTTATTTTGGGTAGTTCCATTTCATAACTTTGACGATAAAGAGGAAAACCCACCTCACCCCGTAGTGTCTCGTATTTGGGGTGAGAGGGGTTTTCATACAAAGGTGATTTTGGAAGATTGTTGGATCGATTTTTTTTTATTATGCGTATTACTATAGCTCCATTTTAAATTGGAATACATTATTTTTGTAGCAGTAGCCTTAAAATCCCTTCTCAACCCCCTCTCAAACCTTCTCTCCCCATTCATAACCCACCTCTCCCCGCGAAACCTACTCACCCCGTTTTACGGTACCTTTATGAAAATGGAGAGTAATTTTATTTTCACCTCAGCAGCTCGAACAAGGGTACTTTGCTACTTAAAAACAGTGAGCAAAATCGCATTTTGCTCACTGAGTGAGACAAAATGAGCAAAATGCGATTTTGCTCACTGTTTTTAAGTAGCAAAGTACCCTTGTTCGAGCTGCTGAGGTGAAAATTTAATTGTTGGTATATCTTAAGAAAACATGAGTGAATAGAGGTAAGTGATGAAGAAGGAATACATTTTTCGGGTTCTCTAATATGTTCTCACTGCTGAGGTGAAAAATGTTGTGTACTACACGAGATCAAAGTTATTTACATCTCGTGCGCTTTTGAGTCCCTTACTACGCTCAAGATTCTAAATTAGATTCACTCGCTACGCTCGTGAATCTATTATAGAATCTTTCGCTTGCACGGGACTCAAAATAAGCACTCGAATAAATATCAAACTTTGATCTCTTGTTGTACAAATAACTATTTTACACCTAAGATTTTCGAGTTCTTTGATCCTTAAATGATAGATACAGAAAAAACGAGGCCTTTAATTAACCCAAAAAGAGTTTTCTTTTCTTCTAAATATATGTACTTTTTTCTGTCCGTCCGTCCGTCCGTCCGTCCGTCCGTCCGTCCGTCCGTCCATCCGTCCATCCGTCCGTCCGTCACCAGGCTGTATCTCACGAACCGTGATAGCTAGACAGTTGAAATTTTCACAGATGATGTATTTCTGTTGCCGCTATAACAACAAATACTAGAAACAGAATAAAATAAAGATTTAAGTGGGGCTCCCATACAACAAACGTGATTTTTGACCGAAGTTAAGCAACGTCGGGCGGGGTCAGTACTTGGATGGGTGACCGTTTTTTTGCTTGTTTTTTTTGCTTGTTTTGCTCTATTTTTTGTTGATGGTGCGGAACCCTCCATGCGCGAGTTCGACTCGCACTTGGCCGGTTTTTTTATTTATATCGCCATTCTGGACAAACTTTGCTCTGCTTTGGGTAACTTGAAAGCCTTTTTAAGGTTTCTTAGACAATGTTGCAAGATTGAACCTTTAGCAAAAAGATTCTGGTTGTGAAATTAGTTACCTGCCAAAATTTTCCTGGTTTATATGTATAACTACGTCAAGCCTTCCCGATTCTTGGTTCCGGTTCCGATTGCAGTTTTCCGGATTTAATATGTAAGTACGCACACAGATTTGTGTGTGTGGAATTATGATTTCCGCAATAAAACATATCCTTATAGTTCCTTTCCCGGGACTGGAACTGTCCCCGTAACAAATATGTAAAGATGCAACTGATTTTTAGGGTTTCGTAGTCACCTAGAAACCCTTATAGTAGTTTCGTTAGGGGGTCTCCAAAAACCATTTAGATATAGTTAATATTTTCGGAAATAATCGCTCCTTTAGAAAAATATGTGCCCCCTCCCCTAACTTTTGAACCACGGTTCCATAAAATCGTGAAACGAAAGCTTGATTACACTTTCAATGATAACTATAGCGAACATGATCGGTCCAGTAGTTTTTGAGTTATTGCAAAAAAACTTCTTATTATAAAGACATACAAAGCGCTGCAAAGGTACACTCCCTTATGCTTGTAATAGGCCTACATATTTATTTATTTATTAGTCGTTCTACAATTTTATTTACAAATTAATGTCTAGGTTCTTCACACGGCTGCGTTATCACTAAACGCTATTAAGTTCAGAGGGTCACCAGGGTACATTCGTTTTGGGCAGTCGTGAATTATATGGTGGATAGATTGTATAGGCGCTCCGCAATCGCATTCCGGTGAGTTTTTCCACCCACACCTAAACATGAAATCGCCAGATCGACCGTGCCCTGTGCGAAGTCTATTAAGCTGGCACCATTCCCGTCTTGGGGCCGAGAAACCTTGATAATATTGATACTTTCTAATTAAATAGCTGCCGTTTAGCCTATTTTGACAAAATAGCAACTACGAAACCCTACACTGAGCATGGCCCGACATGCTCTTGGACGATTTTTATATTATTATTAGCAGAAATAAATTGCTCCGTGTGACACCTCTCACCGTGCAACATGTCCTTTTCTAAGAACTCTTTATTTACTTTTCTAAGAAGATTAATTAATTCTTTATTCTTTCATAATTGCATACATGTAGTGTACATAAGATATTAAATATTACATTTCGTTCTTACATGCTACCCGATTCGGGTGTTGCAATATCTACACTAATTACTTATTTCTAACATTATATACCTACATACAATTTACATATTTACAAATTAGACTAAATTTAACTTTATCTGTCCGCTACAAATTCATCGACAGAATAAAAACATTTTTCCACCAGGTACTTTTTAAATTTCTTAATAAATATTATTATATTTTCCTCCGACTTTATAATTATGGGCAGGGATTCTATTATATAAAGTAGCCGCAGCATAGTTTGGGCTGCTTCGGAATAATTGGGTACTTGATGCCTGTATTACTAGGTTAAGTTCTCTTCGGCGACTTTGAATTCGCCTGAATATGTGTGAATTTTTGCGCACGAAAGTTGCCAGTTCTAGAATGTAGATGCCAGATAATGTTAAAACTTCATATTCTTTGAAATACGGTCTACAGCTGGCTGGTATAAATAATAAAAAAAAAGCCTTTATCTCTTACAGAATTAATTTTATTAATTTAATTGCTGGCTGGTATATTCTTTGAAATTCTCTCTGCTTATAATTTATTTTTCATGAAAAATCAAAATGAATAGGTATTAAATTCGTCAATGTCATTATTTATTAATTTTACTAGGCGGCAAAGTTGTTTCTATTGATACAAGCCAGCGAATGGTTGCAAAATTTCAAGGGTTAAACAAACTTTGGTACCGAGTGAAACACAACACCTGTTGTGGAGGAAATTGCTAAATGTAAAATAATACAGATCAGATACGAATAAATAAATAAAATAATAAATAAATAAATAAATATTGGGGGACATCTTACACAGATCAACCTAGCCCCAAACTAAGCAAAGCTTGTACTATGGGTGCTAGACGACGATATACATACGTATATAGATAAATACATACTACTTATATACATAGAAAACATCCATGACTCCGGAACAAATATTAGTGTTCATCACACAAATAAATGCCCTTACCGAGATTCGAACCCAGGACCATCGGCTTAGCAGGCAGGGTCACTACCCGCTAGGCCAGACCGGTCGTCACCTATAATACCTAATAATAATAACTTAATTAAAAGTCAATTCCACCAGACAACACGAAGAAACCTGCATCAAGTTAATTTGCCGTTTTCGTGGATAAAACTTCTCATCCGTTTTTGAAGAATAAAGACTCGAGCCCTCAAGACTTACGAGTCTTGAGGGCTCGAGTCTTTAAGCCTAAAAATAAGCGTTATTCACAACACTGCTCGTTACACATTGCTGCCTACTGAGCACTAAAGTGTCACTCAATAGAACTTGCTAACTATGTAAACAAACCGCCATACTAAAATTGACACTGAATGTCAATTTACTAGTAACTTTTGTTTACATAGTTAGCAAGTTCTATTGATTGACACTTTAGGGAATGCTCCCGGTACTGAGTTTCTATGGCGAGAACCGGGAGTTCCCAGTTCCGGTACTGTATTTGTATAGAACACCAGTACCGGGAGCACTCTCTACTGAGCATCTACAACTCATTTAATCAATCACTCAAATACCTCAATGTCACGTCACGGAACACGCATACGTGCTCTCGTCGTAATCTGCTTAGTACCTGTGTAATGTCACTAATGTCTGAAAGCTGGTCATATAGCGCAGTTAGTGTTAGTAGTTGAGCCGTACCTACATTCTGAGGTAGGTAAATTAATCAAACGGAATACTGTGAAACCAGACAACCGGTATACATAGTACAATACTACAACTACTGGTCCACAATTTCACAATCCACAGAATAAGTAATAATATTATCATACAGAACGGACACGCACCGCCCCGCCCCGATTCGGATTACCTCGCCCGCGACAGGCCGCGACATGAATGTGTGCGTAAGTCGCTCTACTGAGAGCAGTGTCAGGATTCCGTCAGGATTGCGTGTACAGACGTGCCGCGCATACATATAAACGCAAATCATTTTTGATGTACCTATGGCGTGTCCGCCCTGTGATCAATACTTAACTGTTTGGTTGGCAATACTTACTTTTTAAGATCAGGGGCCTTACCATGATGTTCTTATTTGCGATTCTGTTTACGACCTAAACTGAATCACTAAAGGACGTAGCTATATAACTTTATTGGCCCCAATTTTTTTTAATGATCAATAAGTTCGGAGTTGGACTAATTATTTTTCAGTTAAGATGATTTCCAAGCGTCTCTATTATTCGCTTTTATCAATCTATCAATCTTGAAGGCTACCTAATCATAACTTCTAACTTTCTTCCGACGCCCACCCAAAACCTATCGAAATAGCCCCAATACATCTTATTATGAATGACTACGTCGTTAACGAAACGCCTTATATCGCAATGAAACCAGCCGGCCTAGCCAAGGTGACAATGGCTATCGGTTCGACAATGAAACGCTTGATATCTCTCTATCACTCTTCCATGTTAGTACAACAGTGACAGTTGCGTTTCGATCGCTACGGAGCGTAAAAGTGATTGGCATGTTGGCTACGCGGCCAGAGTGCGTAGCCAACGTGCAATCGTGAATGAGCAGTTGATTACAGCAGAATACTTAACTTATTACATGTAATACTTACTACAATTTTGCGTTAATATTTATTTATTTATTTATTTATTCGATATTTAAATCGAAGAGAAAATCGCCGTGAAACCCTGTCGAGTTTGTATGTATCGACACTAGATTTGTGGATACATTTTACTTTATAAATATAGATACAAAATAAAATATCACTACATAGTACAAAACAAAGTCGCTTCCCGCTGTCTGTCTGTTTGTATGTATGCTTAGATCTTTAAAACTACGCAATGGATTTTGATGCGTTTTTTTTAATAGATAGAGGGATTCAAGAGGAAGGTTTTTGCATAATTTGTTAACCCGTGCGAAGCCGGGGCGGGTCGCTAGTAAATTATAAAATTACAAATGATATTATTAGTTAATACAAAGATACATCGGCACTAAACCGAAACAGCCCCCACTCGAATACACAACCGGCCATGCATTCCTTATCGCTGCCCATTCGTGTAATGAAAGTCATTTTAGGGATTTGTTAGATGTATTTTCCGATATATTTTTTTTCTTGTATAATAAATTCCGATCGTCTTTTTTCCCTGTATAAAAATTTCCGCACGCCTTTTTTCCCTATAGATATATTTCCTGGTATATATAAATCTGAACGCCTTCTTTCCGTATAGACATATTTTCCGATAGATTTATTTTCTTATACACAAATATCTGAACGCCTTCTTTCCCTGTATTTTTTTAACATAATGCAATATTTTATAGTCCTTAATTTTACTAGGGGACAAATTCCCGGCTGTCTTTTTTCCTGATCAGAAATTTTAAAATAGATATGATTCTTGATAGAAAATTATATAATATGTATTCGCATGTTCGCAATTTTGCCCGTTTACGTTACTACCTACTTACACTACAACATAAAAGTTTATTAAAGTTTCTTGCCTAACTAAGTACAACGTTTCACTCGTTTGATTTGATTACTGATTGGTAAAATTCCTTTAAAGATAACTAACCATGATACACAAAATATTCCACACAAGATTGCAAACAGGGTCCAAGCAAATAAGAAGTTTTGCCCCTAGTAAAATGAATGACCATGAAATTTTTCGTTAAACAACAAAAATACAGGGAAAGAAGGCGTTCAGATATTTGTGTATAAGAAAATAAATCTATCGGAAAATATGTCTATACGGAAAGAAGGCGTTCAGATTTATATATACAAGAAAAAAAATATACCAGGAAATATATCTATAGGGAAAAAAGGCGTGCGGAAATTTTTATACAGGGAAAAAAGACGATCGGAATTTATTATACAAGAAAAAAAATATATCGGAAAATACATCTAACAAATCGTCTGTCTGTCTGTCTGTCCGTCTGTCAGTCCGTCTGTCTGCAATGTCTGTCACTAGGCTGTACCTATCTTATGAACCGTGATACCTAGACAGTTGAAATTTTCACAGGTGATGTATTTCTGTTGCCGCAATAACAACAAATACTAAAATCAGAATAAAACAATTATTAAAGTGGGGCTCCCATTGCTATATGGATTCCAGATTTTTTTACCTTACCAATATTTAATTAACGTACCTAATTATTTTATTGATACTTTGAAAGGTTTTACTGGCAGCCTTCAATTAACATAATCAAGTTGCAGATTAAATATGTTACGTACCGTAAACTGGGGTGAGAAGGGAGAAAACTGACATTCAAACCTCGATAACATTTTATTTTTACATACCTATGTAAACTGAATGGTATAAGTATATAATAAATGTCCCGGACGTTTGTATTTTACTTAATTTATGATTTTGGGTAGTTCCATTTCATAACTTTACCGATAAACACAAAATCCCTCCTCACCCCGTAGTACCTCGTAGTTGGGGTGAGATAGGATTTCATACAAAGGTGATTTTGGAACATTGTTGGATCGATTTTTTTTTTCTTACGAATATCACTAGCTCCATTTTAATACGAACACATTATTTAGGTAGCAGTAGCCTTTAAAAACCATCTCACCCCCCTGGGATCGCTTCTCTCCTCATTCATAACCCAACTCCCCACGCAATCCGTACTCACCCCATTTTACGGTACCTATAGATTTTCGGTTACCAACCTATATGCAATTTAGGTACACACAATTTAGGCGGGGTATCTCCTATTAAAGGAGCAAAAAAATAAAAATAACATTCCTTACATGTTGTTATTATTAGTCGTGACTGTACAGTCACGACTAACAATATATCTCTCTGATAGTACCATTCGTAGATTACGCACAGAAAAGAAAATGGAGCCTTACGTGAGCTCAATATCATAGTATTTCTAATTTTTTTATTTTTTTTTATGTTATAGTCAGCAAACGAGCAGACGAGCCGCCTGATGGGAAGCGGTCATCGTCACCCATGGACATAAGCAACATCACAGGAGGTACTTAAGCGTTGCCGACCCTTGAGAACCCTAAATACCCGCTTCTTGAACCCATGTAGCGCAGCGCGTAGCGTACCGTCGTAGCGCAAAGGAAATACCTCAGGAGGCAAGTCATTCCACATTCTGCACGTTCTGGGAAGAAACGAGCGAGATGCCCGCTTATTCTTGATGTGCCATGTATCTAAAAAGTGGGGATGAACTTTGTTGTGGGGATGTAGTACGTCATTTTATCTGCCAGGAACATAGATGGTAGGATCCTATAGATGTGCTATACGCGTGCGTCTGTGAGGGACAAAACATACGCAATGCGACACTATGATTAGTCGAATTTATTTGTTCCCCACCATAATTCATAGGTACTAAATAACGGTGGGGAATAAAAAAAAAGCGAGACTGTGACAAGGAAAACAATAATAGCGCTTTCGCTGCTACTCCTACTGAAAGATACATAAGACTATCCCGTTCGGTCATTTCCCCCCACCCCTCATGCCTGATCCAGTTATACTAGATTCATGGCCAGGAACGTCGAATTACCTCACGCCCGCGCCGACCCAAACGCTCCACTTGTCAATGTGAAGTCGTATTAATTATGGATATCGGATTTTTCGCATTCTACAAGTTGTCCGACAAGAATCTCGAGCACGGTGTTCCGTAAAGGACCAGAAACCTTCGACTTCAACTTTTAAACCTTTGAACTCCATGTTCCCCGTCTTAGGGCCACTCAGCATTCACTAACCCAATAATAAAATACAATTGGATAATGGGTTAACGGTTAAACTTTAACTGGTTAACCCCGGGCAAGTGGCGCTTTGAGGATGAATTTCAAAAGACCCTTTTTTAGTGGAAGGAGTATCCTCTTTAGTATTTTGTTCAATGTCGGTACTTATGTACCTTTTTTAAGGTCCTACTTAGAACGGTTAAGGCTGCGCGGTGTCTGTCAGTTCATTTCAAATAGTTTTAAATAAAGAGTGTTCCAAAAATAACGCAAGATTTGAATTTGCCGCCATTTTTTCATTTGTGAACAGTGCTAAAACAAACCTAAAAAAAACTATGAATGATTAGGTTTGTAAAAATGGCGGATTATACGAAAGAACAACGCGTTTTTATTATTGATCAATATTTCAAAAGTATAATATTTAAAACTTTCGCGTTTTGAACACATTATCACAGATTATATAATAGTTCTTACGAACAGATACTTATCTCTCAAAGAAAACGCAAATACCTACCGTTTTGATACCTACACAAAAATACAATGGAGTAACCTTCAGCGCGCCGCTCCCCGCACCGCGCGCACCGGCGCAACGCTAGGGTTGCTGACGCTTAGAAATGATAAATAAATGCCTACTTAAACAGCGGAGTGAAATAAAAGGAAAGCTAAATCGTAAATTATACCTAATATTCCGTTTATGCGATAGTGTTTGCGAAATACTCATTTTAAAAGGTCATATGTCCCTGCAGTAACCGCAGTGTTTACGCCGTTTTATAAACCGCGCAATGATCCCAGCAAGAATTAGTTTTAAAACTTCGTGTAATTTAAAACCATATCGAGATTAATGTTACACAATAAAGAAAAATAATAGAGAACCCATGAATACAAGTAATTCATTATAAGTACCAGCATAAATAAGTAGATACTTTCCGGTGTAAAGTTAACTTACCTACTGTCGTTAAAATAAACATTTACCAAAATAAATAAAAAAATTGTTACCTATTTCAAACAGATAGATATTTAACTATACATTTGTCGTAATAAACATTACATGTTTAATTAAAGAAATTCAATAGTAAATACCTACGTAGCTTGTAAGTAACTATCGTAAAAATTTACAGTGCGGCGCGCGGTGACGTGCGTGCGTGAGCGCGTGTGGCAACCAACTGGCTTGCTTTTCTACCGTGAACGGTAACAGATTCGTAGGTATAAATCCGAGCCCGCGCGGAGAGTTCCATAGGCCTGACATTATGTCCTTTCTTTTGTTTCCTTTGAATTGAGATATGTTTTTAAAATGTAAGAATATAGTCTGTATAGTCTTTATAGGCTTAAAACTAGTCGTACTGTGCCTACTAAGTGTAGATATATAGATAGAATACTCTTTATTGCACGCCTAAGCGTCAACCCACCAACCCGGGGTTAACCGGTTAAACTGTTAACCCAGTGTCAAATTGTATTGGTAACCATGGTAACTCCAGGTTTAACCGGTTACCCCTGGTTAGTGAATGATGCAAGTGGCCCTTAGTAAAAGAAACAGCTTAAGGAAAAACAACTGATTAAAGATAAAGGCAGACAAAAGGCGGTATTATCGCTACAGAGTATTACTAGTAGTTATCCTTAATCTGATTAGCAGGCACTGATTACATTTAATCACGTTATAGAAAGCGCAGTGTTTGTCTGACATCCGTGTAGCAAGAACGCGAAATGAGTTTTACCGGTAAAGTGGCAATTGTGACTGGTGCCAGCTCTGGCATAGGAGCTGCGACGGCCGTAGCTCTTGCCAAAGATGGCGCCAAGGTAGTCCTGGTGGCTAGAAACGAGGTCAAACTAAGTCAAGTCGCGCAGCAATGTGAACAACACGATGCCAAGTATCTTATCATCAAGGCTGATATCTCCAAAGACGAAGTAGTCAAAACAATTGTGAAAAAGACTATCGATCATTTCGGTCAGTTAGACGTACTGGTCAACAATGCTGGAATTGGCAAAAACGCATCGATACTAAACGAGAATATTATGGAATGTTTCGACCTCATTATGAACACGAATCTGCGTGCAGTCGTCCTCTTAACGCACTTGGCTGCTCCTCATTTAGTCAAGACTAAGGGCAACACCATTAATATATCAAGCGTTGTCTCTTTACGCATTCCTCCAGAAGGAGGTTATCTGTCTTACGCAGTATCAAAAGCAGGGTTGGATCACTTCACACGCTGCGCGGCTTTAGACTTATCTCCACACGGAGTAAGGGTCAACTGCATCAGCCCAGGACCGGTCAAGACGGATGTAGTAGCGAATGCAGGGGTCTCGAATCCGGATATAGTATGGGAGCACTGGAAAGCTAAAACGCTGCTTAAGAGAATAGGAGAGCCGGAAGAGATCGCTGATCTGGTGCTGTTCCTGGCAAGTGATAAGGCAAGAAGCATTACTGGATCCACATTTGTGTCGGACAACGGAGTACTCTTGTCTTGAATTAAAATTAATGTTTAATTGACCATAACAAATACGTATGTAAAACAAAACGCTGAATGTGTGAAGCTCTTGCAAATTATACCCCACTTGACCTCGTAACTACGACCTTTTGGTACACCAGTCCAATCGTTCTTGACCAAATAAGCTACCGAATCTTACCAAAAACGTGGGAATTTTTCCATTCCTGCATAGGGACACCTAACGGCAGAATATGAACTGATGCTATAGTAATCGTAAAACCAGGAATACATCTAACGGGGTTATTACATCTACCTTTACGTCGGACACTTTTTGCTAAGGACAGAAAGGTATTTATTTTCCTGTTCCCCTTAGCAGCGAAAGTGCGAACAGTGTTCAAGGAAAAGGTAGGATGTAATATTAAGCCTTTAAGGAATGGAAAAACCCGACGAAGATATCCCTAAGTGACACCCACGCAGCAACTCTTGGTTGCGGCGAGCATTCTGCCGTGCAATACTTAAACAACAGTAAGTGCAAAAAGTGAGTTTTAAGAAAAACGCAAAAAACCCTTTCAAACCGTTTTTCCTGGTGGTCTCGATGATTATTTACAAAATGCTTGAATGTCAAAATATAGCATGGAATACATGAAATACGAATACGTGAATACTTTTATATTTAAAAAAATATTGAATAAACAATGATTTATAACTCAAGATAGGTTATAGGCGTTCCAAAATTGAAGCGCTTAACTTGTGACAAATTGGACAAGTTTCCTTTAGACGCGGCTGGACAAGCGAGAAATGTGCACGTGCTAACGAGCTCCCGCACACCGAAAGAGAAAGAGACGACCTTATGTTTAACAACGAGTGTGACAAAGATGGATGTAATGAGAAAACTTATCAAAAATAACAGATTTCTTCGTAGGCACAGAAATAAATATGGAAGTATTTTTTGTGCTCCTCAAGTATGAGTATAACCTATCTATGGTTATATAATATCATTGTGAATAAATTATTGCTATTTTTCAAAATTTTACAGTTTTACTGTACCCTTGGAAAGAAGTAAAAACATAATAAATGCAGAATAAAATGCAGTAAAAAAGCGGATTACTGTAAACAACCCTCGTACACTAATAGCTACATGGATTAATTGCAAGCTAATGTACAGTATTCTTATCTATTTACTGTAATTTACTTAGTATATATATTGATTATAAAGTTCTGCGAGATACCAACACGTGGTACAAATAAGGTATGTTTATAAATACTCATACTCATACTAATACTTTATTGATAATTATAAATTACAGGTCAGGCTTATATGACTAACATATACATTTGGGATCGATACATGGATATTATGAGCCTAGAGTATCCCACTGCTGGGCAAAGGCAATTGTATTACACTTAGGAAATTAAAATAAGTATCTCTTATAGTTTGTAGCTTTCTAGTAGACCCCGAAGGCTTATCCTATTGACTATTGTTCAGTAAAACCGCACGTGCTACTTACCTGCAAAAAAGGGTCCTAATTATTATATTTGGTACCTGAGCGCGGGCTAGTCCAACGCTCAAAAAACCAGTGTAAGTCGCTCTCCGATAACGCGCCTTTGTTACGCATCTCGATGACACATTTTAGACTGGTTCTGTAGCGTTCGACTCGCCGGCACTCAGTAACCGAAGTACCGATTTTTTATGCAGGTGGTTGTGGCACGTGGCACGAGCGGTTTTTCTTAACAATAGACAATAGGATTAGCCTTCGGGGTCTATTAGAAAGCTACAAACTATACTAAGTACTCAGTTGTAATTAGTAGACTTTTCTCCATGGCACTTAATCTTTATAAGTGGAAACTTATTGTTAATTAATTTATAGAACGCAATTAATAGTAGACCTAAGGATAGTTTTCGACAACTCTCGATCTTTGGAAATATATCATCATCATCACGCGTGGCTCATGAGAGCCTGTTTTGAATATCTGTAATTATTACTCAAACTTCTAATTACGTAGCATTATAAAAATGATAATGATATAGGCATAATATGTATGAGCAAACTTTGATACATATTTCAATGACCTAGCTGAAATTAACTGTTTTCTTTAGACTTGTAGGGAATGCAGTGCCCTACTATAATCTTCGTAACAGATGAAATTAAAGTCTTTGACGTGAACACCAAATGATATAATCCGGAACACAACACAATATTAAATTCAACGGCTAAGCAAAATAAATCGACATTTTTCATTGACGTGCCGAGGAGATGACATAGAGCATCGTGCAGGCATGCGCGAGTGCGCGCGCATCCGTACCCGCCACAGACTTTAGACTCTAGAGGGGTAGGTACCTCGCTATTATAGACTTAAGGTATGTTAGACCAACCAAAAATTGAGTAACTATTTACATGACTTTATTAATTATCACGAGTTGCCTAAATAATTTGCGTGCCAATAATAAAAACAAATTATGTAGTTTGTAATTTATTCTGGTTCCGGAATAATCACATTACCCACACAATATGTATTTAATTATATGGTTGGATAGGTTATGTTTTTAAGTAAACTACTATTTGTTTTTGTCATTTGGGCCAAGGCGCGCCTTAAAAAACAATAATTATTATTTATCAGACGAACGCTAGCTGAACTCTTCTTGTTGAGGTAAATCACACTTATTCATCCTCTATCTTTCTAATTATATAATTGCTGTCACTACGAGGGGCGTTCAAAATATTCTCGGTATTGATATCTTACGACCTCTTCTAAAATTTCTTTCGTTACTGGCCGCTAAGGTTTATTCATTGACATTAAAAAAAAGTATAATTCGAACCGAGATAGTCTTTTGTTTTTCTGCAATTGCTGAACAAACATGAACATCCTGTGCGAATTGACAATGTTACCTAAATTAGAACATCGATGCGTGATAAAATTCTTGACAAAACAGGGTAAAAATCAAAAAACCATAAAAGAGGAAATGGGTTGTGTTTACCGTGAGTCTGCTCCTTCTTTATCTACCATTCAAAAGTGGTCAAGCGAGTTTAAACGCGGAAGGGAGAGTATTGAAGATGACCCTAGACCTGGCCGGCCTGTAGTAGCTACTTCACAAGAAAATATTGATAAAGTGGAAAAACTTATATTGGAAGATGGTCGAGTGAAGGTAAAATCTATAGCACAAGTAACCAATCTCTCTATTGGTACCGTACATGATATTATACATGACCATCTTAATATGTCAAAAGTAAGTGCAAGATGGGTTCCGCGAATGCTGACTCGGCTTCAAAAAGACATGCGTGTAGCTTGTTGTTCCGATTTTATTGACCTGTGCGGTGAAAATCCTGATGAGGTGCTGCAAAGAATAGTTACTGGAGATGAAACCTGGGTTCATCATTATGACCCAGAGAGTAAACAAGAGTCCATGCAGTGGCACATTAAGGGTTCAGCTCATCCCAAGAAGTTGAAGGTCATCCCTTCAGCTGGCAAGGTCATGGCCACGATATTTTGGGATTGTGAAGGAGTATTACTAATCGATTATAAAGAAAAAGGTGTAAATATCACAGGACAGTACTACGCTAACATTCTACGTCAATTAAAGGATGTAATTAAAGAAAAGAGGCGAGGAAAGTTAACCAAAGGTATTCTGCTTCTGCATGACAACGCCCCCGTCCATACTGCTCATATTGCCAAGGCAGCTATTGTTGAACGTGGGTTTAAAACTGTTACTCACCCACCGTATAGTCCGGACTTAGCCCCCAGCGACTTCTTTTTGCTCCCCAATCTTAAAAAGGATCTGCGTGGAAATAAATTTTCTGACGATGAAGCATTGAAGGCGGCAGTGGAGGAGCATTTTTACACGAAAGATAAAAAATATTTTTACGAGGGATTAAAAAAAATAATTGATCGATCTTTTAAGTGTATGAACATAGGGGGGGAGTATATTGAAAAATAAAAATATCAAACTTTTCGTACTTGTTTGTTTTCATTCTCATACCGAGAATATTTTGAATACCCCTCGTATTGCAGTAAACACATTTGAAAACATCCAAACGACAGTTTAAATCACAGTAAAAGTGAGCTTAGTACTGTACTTTAGGTTGTATTTTGTTCTCTTTTTTAAGACTGTTCAACCACTTAAATTATAGTGAGGAATATTATTACCGCATTTTTACTAGTAATTATGCTGAAAATACAATTACATTGCATACACAGTACAAATATTTTAGAACATTTATATTGTACTGCATTTTAAAGAGTTTTTGGCGTAATTATTAACTTCTCTTTACTAGTT
Organism: Cydia amplana; assembly: GCF_948474715.1. Taxonomy (NCBI): domain Eukaryota; kingdom Metazoa; phylum Arthropoda; class Insecta; order Lepidoptera; family Tortricidae; genus Cydia; species Cydia amplana. The sequence continues at coordinate 5,552,794 of NC_086077.1, forward strand.
AATTTAGGATTGACGTGCGACCTTTACTGTATTTTAATCAGTAAAGTCTCAAAATTCACAGCCGACAAATTTATTACGGCAGTTTAGTTAGTTTTATGTCAATAATTTACTAAATTATTCTGATTTACTGTACATGGATGATTCAATTTTTATATGTTCCCATTGTCATAATCACACGTGGACTAAATACATGTGTGCGTCATGACATGGTGGTCCAAGATCAAGAAAAAACAGAAAATCGCAAAAGTAGCACTTACTGTTGTTTATAAGTACTGCACGGCAGCATTACCTATATTGTATTGGTTAAGTGTATAAAAGAAAACTCATACAAAGTTATATAGGAGAACATATTTGACATGTTTGTTAATATTTCTATTTAATAAAATAAAAATACCGGCTAAGAGCATGTCAGGTCATGCTCAGTGTAGGGTTCCGTAGTTACCCTTCCGTCATAATGGTTAAAACTGGAGCTATTAGTTTAGAAGATTATTAACAAAGGGATGAAATGATGCTTGGTGCCTTTCACCCGAGTTAAACAATTTACTTTTCATATCGAATACGAGGAAAATAAAAAGACAAGGAAAATTTGCATCATCAGTACCTACTTACTTAAGTAATAGACATATGGCCATATTTTTTTCCTTAGAACTTACATTAAATCAGAGACTTTGCATGTCTTGTCATAATAAGCCATAGGTTGCAAAAAACATTAAATTGCAATATTTATGAAAAAAACAAATATTTTATGAAACTGCAGTAGTTTTAAAATATTTGTTAATTAAAGTTTGAAAAGCATGAAACTCAGCGGGATTGCCACCTAAGTTTAATTTTTTGTTTTCGTTCTAAAAGTTTAGTTAAGTACTTATCTTGCATTTTACTTTATAACGATAACGGAGCAAAGCCTCGTACAGAAAGACAGACGGACAGTCACACAGACATGGCAAAACTAAAAGAGTTCCTAGTTGACTACGGAACCCTAATTAAGGCCATCGTGTGTTAGTCAACTATGTATATGTAAGTCTGACTGAATATAGTTAGAGTATCGTCATGGGTGTTTTCACTCTAGGAATGCTATCAATGTTGTCATGTCGTATCAATAATTATAGTTATATGTATTTACGGACCAGATGAACAAATCTGTCAATCTTATGTAGATGAACACGAGAGGATGTAACAGAAGAAAATGGACCTAATAGACCTAAGTAAAGGGTGTCCCAAAAAGGTCCCGTCTTGTTGAAACCACATTGCTTCCACATCGATATCCTCTAATTCGGCTAGAACCTTGTTATCATGTCGCGATATCGAGCTCCATTAACAGTAACTGCTTGACCGGCCTCATTTTGAAAAAAAAAAACTTATGGTCCAATAATGCCTCCAGCCCAAAATCCGCACCAAACCGTGACCCGTTCCACAAATAACCCTATTTTATGTATTTCAAGATTTTATATTACAAATATATTATAACGAAAAAAAAAGTGTTTTTCATTAATTTCAAATCTTTCGTCCTTTTTGGGACAACCTTTATAACAGGGATGTTGCGAACATCCGCATCCGCATCCGCAACCGCGGAACTTTCGCATTATTTTCAACATCCGCATCTGCATCCGCATCCGCATAAAATCGATGCGGAGCTTATGCGGATGCGGATGTCAAACAAGTCGGGAGAGTAACGTCTTAGCGGCGGCGTAAGTGCTAGGTAATTTCGTCATTACCTATAACGAAATCATCTAGATCCAGAAAAGTCGGCCACGTTACTGTTTATTAAATATACTTAATGCACCTATATTCTTGCTCAAATACTAAACGTTTCGTTTTTTTTTAAATAAAAACATACTAAAAATTTAATATTTGACGTTTTCTAAGTACCTAATCTTGACATCCGCATCTGCATCCGCATCCGCGGATGTGAGCCTTTAAATATCCGCATCCGCATCCGCTTCCGCGGATGTCAAAAAATCTGCATCCGCAACATCCCTGCTTTATAATAAGAAAATATGGCTTTCACAAAATTCACCAATTTCCAAAAATTTAAAGCAAACACATAATTGCTTCAAAAAATTATTCACTAAAAGATTTAAATTTTCTTTTAATGTGAATGCAAACATTACTCAAATTAATTTGAATCAAAACAATTTAACTGTTTGTTTCAAAGGGTTGTACAAATGTTTACTTGGCTTTATTTAAACTGAGTACCTAATCCAAACCATAAATCACATGTCCATAAATGTATGTAGGTATTTGAGTACGTGTTAGTAAAATCCCCAGTCCTTTGTGCCAGCGTGGGGACTATAGCCCAAGCTCTCATGAAAGGAGACCTCTGTCCTGTCCTGGCCTGTGTGTGTATGAGTAGGGGGGTATATAGGCTGAATAATTTAATTATTTTTCTCAAAAATGGACGGCAAAGTCGACGTTGCCGGTTAAAAAATAGGTCGCGAAGTGCGTAGTTTATGGTCATTCAAAAAATTAAAAAGTTAAAAACATTGCAGTCTCGATTTCGGGACTGCAATGTTGCATACAAATTCCATTATTTAACGAGTTCCAAACTTTTTAAAACTTTAAATGGCCATATCAAATGAAGGCATAGGTCCATTAAACAGCCAAACAGATGATCAGCACTTATTATTATAATGTTGGTACCGCGACTATTTTAGGCTCTAATCTCAAATACGTTGGCGTATTTTCAGCAGAAAAATACACGTCTTTTTTTTTAAAGGCGGCAAGCAAATCTTTTTAATGGTTTTACTTTATTCTGTGAAAATTAGATTTCTGTAAAATATTTCTATTTCTTGCACCATTTTTGAGAAAAGCACTATATATGACTCGGCTGGAAGGCTACTTGCAGGCTTTGGATTCAATTAAACGGACTCCCAAGGTCGTCCGTTTAAAACAAATCCTCAGCCTGCAAGTAGCTACTTCCGAACCTCGACAATACTGTACTAATATATATTTGGTATTTACCTGACTGCGTCCAGGAATCCAATCATGATTTTATTGTCCCAGGTCCAATCGGATCGTAAACCAGGGCACGTCTTCGCACCGCCTCAGTCGCTATAAACTCACGCTATCTCGATATTAACATTACAGACTATAACCACGGTAATGGACTCGCCTGTTTCCACCCAGATATCCAATCGAGATTGTATTGTTGAAGATTCGAGCTTAATCTGGTGCATATATCACCCTGCCCTACTTTGTTGGCACACTCATAGAGACACATATAAGAATGCCGCATAGGTATTCGTTTAGTTAACAAACACCTATGCGACGCGTAGTACGTAAGACATTTTCGTTTTTGTAATAAGCTTCATTCACAACTTACCTTTAGTGACACACAGTAACTCATTAACTTGTTTACCGTGAGGCGTATGGTGATTGTAATAACAGGTTATTTGTTATGGATATTCTTCAATCAGAAACGATACTTTTGGCACTGACAGATATCCAAAACCCATAACAAATCATGATCCAGATTTACATACATACATATAATCACGCCTATTTCCTGGAGGGGTATGCAGAGACCACGGATTTCTATTTGCTACGATCCTGACATAGGTACCTCTTTTGCTTCCTTCACTTTCATAACATTCCTCATACACGCTTGCCGGTTTAGGGTGCTCTTGATTTATAATCTGTTATTACCATGAAATTCGCCTCCGTATCGCGTATCCGTATTTCTAGTTTTTTATTTATTTTTCAATGTCACTTTACAGTTTTTTGTGGAACGAAATTGTTCTTATTGTTATAGTTCGGTTCTACTTGTAATTAGACAAATGAGAAAGTACACAAAAAGCATAGAGGTATACATATTCTAGTTCCATGACAAAAAGTAATATTTGTAGAATCCTAACTCAATTTTAGTTATTACGTGGAAATGTTAAAAACGGTTCAGTTTCCTGAAATCTACGAACATTGCCGATCGATAGTAACCATCAACTCACCTGACTCCATTTATATGCTCCCAGGAATCCAATTGTAATCGTGTCGTCCGAGGTCCTATTAGAGCTTAAACTGGGACATATCTTGGCCCCCCCACAATCGCTGCTCAGCAGATCGTACAAGCTCACGCCGTCCACCTCTATCTTCCCTGATATCTCCTTTAAACTTGTCATTCCCGTGTAGATGTTATTCAAATACACTGAATTGATCTTAGTGTTAGTGACGCGCTCTACATATGGCTCTACGTTTTCGCAAGAACTCTTAGCTTCATTTTTGACGTCTATCCTCTCTGTTTTGAGCTCAATGCTTGTGTCTACGTCGCTTGTGTTGATTCTTTGGTATTCTGAGTAATCATAGTCAGAGATCCGTCTGGCGGTGAAGTTACAACGGGCGGTGGTGAGCAGAACGAGCATGACGTAGAGGGTCTCGACCGCCATGGTTTCTAATTCATTTTCATTGCATTGGTCGTTTCCTGCAAAAGAAAATTTAATTTAGAATTAAATTTTACTGATTGAGAGCATGAGATCTCAGTGAATAAAACGATTGCCTCGTCTCATTTAATTATTGGTAATTTAAAGAAAGGTATTCTTAGTTTTATTTGAGCTTTTTTTATCCTAACAACAAGAAGGTATTTACTCGTAGTCTGTATTTAACATCAAAATTCGACCCATGATGAATTCAAATAAAGTCTATTTATAACTAAACCGTGCATATTTTATTGTAAATCAAACGATCAGCAAAGCTATTGTTATTAAACATCAAATTTTGTAAAAAAATATTGGCCTGTTTAATATGCAGAGAAAAAATGGGGATGACGTTTGTATGGAATACCGGTCGCCCCCTTTCCTTTTAAGCTGAACACGTTTCAAGGGTATTAAGATCACCTTGACTTGGACTTAAAATAGGTATGTTTATATAATACGTTTGAAAATATTATTAATCAAGCAAGAATCCTTAATTATGATAATTATATGCGTAACGAATATCTCAGCTGGGAAAATTGTTCGTCTTGTTTACCTGTGTCTTGTAAACTTTAGTTGCTCAATTATATCACAGAGTATGTAGGTACCTATATTTACTGCTTGAAAAGCATTAAAATACGACTAAAAACGTAAAAAACCATTATTGTAACGTTTGCAATTGCACACAATATTAGTTTTTTTGGATTATTCCCACTTGTAACGTAAAATTCTAAAACATTCGTCTCGTTGGGCTATTGGATATTGGGAAAATTAGAAATAGTCGCGACATTTTGTTACTTTTTTAGGCAAAGGTGTCCTGCATTCAGCCAGATCGATATAGAAGATAAGTTAGGTATCCGTGCGCTAATTCAGTAGAATAAAAGTAAACAAATATTTTCTAACTTTTTCCGATATTTCATTTCAAAATATTTTAAAAATAAACTAACTTATTTATAAAATAAAACTAAATTTAAACTAAAAAATTATACTAAATAAAATTAAAATAAATCTAAGAAATTGGGCCCCTTTTGGCATGGTGCCGAAGACGCTGGCAGCATTTCCCTCATTTCCGAGATATTTAAATAAATAAAAACCATATTGAAAGTCAGGAGATGGTATTTTAAAATAAATTTTAAGTATGTATTCGAAGAAAAATAAATAACATAACAAATTATAAAACCTATTTTCCAAGCTCAGACCGACCAAGGCAATAAATTGGTGTTGACAGAGCATATAAGAAATGTCGAGGAACTTCGGAGTAATTGCAATAGTTATTTGATATGAGCCGACATAATTCGCTCTAGTATGCCCTAGTGAATTTAACACCCTATAAAAACAAGTTTAAACGTAGGTAAGTAACAGCTACCCTCATAAGACTGCGGTTGTAGCATGGTCGCAATTTTATCACCGTAAGTGCGAAAGTGACAGGCATAGTGACACCGCAGAAATTTACGGCGTGGATATGTGGCCAAGTTAACTAGGCCCATGCCTTTAAGCGTAATAAAAGACTCATAGTTGTGTTTTTTTTATGGTAGAAAGTAGAAACGGAGTTTAATTAAGAATATATATTTTATTTATTACAGATCAATTAGAACCAAATTTCATGTTCATGACCTAGAATTTTAAAAGCTTTAAATTTTCAGATACATAATATTATTACATATTTAAGTGAGAGGTAAGTTTAGTGATGTACAGCGAGCTTCAAAAGTGCATACTCACTTTATGAATGTAATTACTGGGTGTACATACCTAAAGAATGTGTGAAAATATAAGTAGTTACGTACCTATATTATTCATTTGCACCTAGTGGTGCACACATCTCAAATCCAAGCCGTCTTAGGAATCAGATCCATCTGTGATTGAATTTTTGATGTTGACTTGCACCGACACTTGTAAATTACAAAATAAGTTGACCATTAATCCGGTCAATAACTCTAGCGCACGCAATAGGTTTAGTCTGTGGTTTAGTGTTGTGCATGAATCACAATTTTAAGCATATCTGCAACTACTTACACTGAACAACATAGACAAGATAGATAAAAGAACATAGATACGTACAATCAAAGAATTTAATTTCCTACCCTACTTTCATATTGATTGTCACTGACAAGGTGCGATGAAATGGGTCGGAAATTAAATTCTTTGACTGTACTTAATAATGAATAAGTTTGACAAAGTTTTCCATTTAGATGGGGCAGCTGATAAGAAGGTATTTATTATTCAGCCACGGAGGGGTTGAAGACTATATTAAGCAAGGCTCGGAACCGGATTGTTCTTTGGTTTATTACGAGTATTTCATTTTTAATAGGACAATATAATAATACGAAGCTGTTACCTAAATACATGATTCAGTTCTACGTAGTAATGAGCATAAAATAATTTTAAATATTGGGCTATTTTGGGTTACACAAAAAAATCGGTTCCGAGCCCCGGTGTGAAGCTGATTTGTATTGTCAAGTAAGCAAAAATGTAATATTTCAATTCGTTTTAGTCCCAAAAGTCAACTATCTCGTTCAAACCAATTTTCGGTGGAAGTTTACATGGTAATGTACATCATATATTTTTTTTAGTTTTATCATTCTCTTATTTTAGAAGTTACAGGGGGGGGGACACACATTTTACCACTTTGGATGTGTCTCTCGCGCAAACTATTCAGTTTAGAAAAAAATGATATTAGAAACCTCAATATCATTTTTGAAGACCTATCCATAGATACCCCACTTGATGAAAAAAAAATTTTTGAGTTTCAGTTCGAAGTATGGGGAACCCCAAAAATTTATTGTTTTTTTTTCTATTTTTGTGTGAAAATCTTAATGCGGTTCACAGAATACATCTACTTACCAAGTTTCAACAGTATAGTTCTTATAGTTTCGGAGAAAAGTGGCTGTGACATACGGACGGACAGACAGACGGACAGACAGACAGACATGACGAATCTATAAGGGTTCCGTTTTTTGCCATTTGGCTACGGAACCCTAAAAAGCAAACTATACTTACTACATAAATAAATAAAATATATATAAACTACCACATACGAGGGGTATTCAAAATATTCTCGGTATGAGAATGAAAACAAACAAGTACGAAAAGTTTGATATTTTTATTTTTCAATATACTCCCCCCCTATGTTCATATACTTAAAAGATCGATCAATTATTTTTTTTAATCCCTCGTAAAAATATTTTTTATCTTTCGTGTAAAAATGCTCCTCCACTGCCGCCTTCAATGCTTCATCGTCAGAAAATTTATTTCCACGCAGATCCTTTTTAAGATTGGGGAGCAAAAAGAAGTCGCTGGGGGCTAAGTCCGGACTATACGGTGGGTGAGTAACAGTTTTAAACCCACGTTCAACAATAGCTGCCTTGGCAATATGAGCAGTATGGACGGGGGCGTTGTCATGCAGAAGCAGAATACCTTTGGTTAACTTTCCTCGCCTCTTTTCTTTAATTACATCCTTTAATTGACGTAGAATGTTAGCGTAGTACTGTCCTGTGATATTTACACCTTTTTCTTTATAATCGATTAGTAATACTCCTTCACAATCCCAAAATATCGTGGCCATGACCTTGCCAGCTGAAGGGATGACCTTCAACTTCTTGGGATGAGCTGAACCCTTAATGTGCCACTGCATGGACTCTTGTTTACTCTCTGGGTCATAATGATGAACCCAGGTTTCATCTCCAGTAACTATTCTTTGCGGCACCTCATCAGGATTTTCACCGCACAGGTCAATAAAATCGGAACAACAAGCTACACGCATGTCTTTTTGAAGCCGAGTCAGCATTCGCGGAACCCATCTTGCACTTACTTTTGACATATTAAGATGGTCATGTATAATATCATGTACGGTACCAATAGAGAGATTGGTTACTTGTGCTATAGATTTTACCTTCACTCGACCATCTTCCAATATAAGTTTTTCCACTTTATCAATATTTTCTTGTGAAGTAGCTACTACAGGCCGGCCAGGTCTAGGGTCATCTTCAATACTCTCCCTTCCGCGTTTAAACTCGCTTGACCACTTTTGAATGGTAGATAAAGAAGGAGCAGACTCACGGTAAACACAATCCATTTCCTCTTTTATGGTTTTTTGATTTTTACCCTGTTTTGTCAAGAATTTTATCACGCATCGATGTTCTAATTTAGTTAACATTGTCAATTCGCACAGGATGTTCATGTTTGTTCAGCAATTGCAGAAAAACAAAAGACTATCTCGGTTCGAATTATACTTTTTTTTAATGTCAATGAATAAACCTTAGCGGCCAGTAACGAAAGAAATTTTAGAAGAGGTCGTAAGATATCAATACCGAGAATATTTTGAACGCCCCTCGTATTTATAAAATACATACTATAAATATAATAATGATGGATATTATTCGAACACTTGCTTTAGCAAATGCTTACGTAACATCCGCTTGAAAGAAAACTTACGTACTAGTAGCTTGTCTAATATTTAATTTTTTTTTATTTGTTATTGTTGTTATTTCAAATGTTTCATGAATGAATCATGACATTCATGATGTAAGTCTGTTTTTTGTTTATCAAAACGAAACCCAACATTAAATACTTGTAATTTTATCAACTCCAGACCTTTCGGAGTGAATTGATATCCTTCGTGTACTAGACTTCAAACTAAATAAACCTATTTATTACATATTTTATTTAGTGTGTGGCGATTTTAGAGTTAAAAAAAATCACATCCATATTATGTTAGTCTACTTACATCGAAACTTAGAAACTAGATGTTAGTACCTACATATAAATACATAATTAAAAACAAAAACAGAATTAAAAACAAAAACAGAAAAAGGAGTCACCCAATATACATTTTATGCCCTTCCCGTCACAATACTGACCCAATTTTTTAACATTGGCAACAATCGTTCGTGCTTAAATTTCGGGTTGGAACCTATTCCATGCCTCATTAAGTTACGAATACCAGTGACGTACAAATAATACTTGGATTAGGTTTAAAACATGAGCAGAAACTTAATGCTACATCACTACATAGGTAGTATAAAACAAAGTCGCTTCCCGCTGTCTGTCTGTCCCTATGTATGCTTAGATCTTTAAAACTACGCAAAGGATTTTGATGCGGTTTTTTTAATAGATAGTGATTCAAGAGGAAGGTTTATGTATAATTTGTTAACCCGTGCGAAGCCGGGGCGGGTCGTTAGTATTAAAAATATATGTTACTGTTTGCTATAAAACCTCGTTTGCGCTAAGCGTTTTGTGCTGGCGGATTGTAAAAATTTAGAAAACATTTTCAAATAGTTTTCATAAGTCTGTCACTTGAAGAAAATTAATGACATCGTCGACAATTTTATGCAAAGAAGATACTAAAAATCTCTAAAATAATATAATTTATCTAACTTGATATTATTTAGATCGTGCCCTATTAGTATTACGCTGTGTACATTTCCCCGGATCGGGTAAGTGTTGCGAATATTTAATTTAAGTTTCTAATGGGAATAATTTTACGTTGTATTCTTTTATACTGTTAACTAATCTGTTCTTTTCCGACTGCTTCATCCGTGAACACTAAAGAAATGCTAAAAGGTTAACTTTCCTGATATTTCTTTCCTTGCGGGCCGGATGTCGCAGTCACCGTTGTGTGCATATTCTAATAAGACCAATATTGCTAGGGACCAAGTCTGGGGTTGAATTTGGAACCCTCTAGCCTGCACTACCCCGGGTTGCGCTATGCGCAAGCTCTACATTCCGGAAGGTCTTCGTTCCGTTTGCTGAGGATCCGGAACCACTGCCGAGCCATCTCCAACAGCGACGCATGCTATGTAGAGCCTCAGGAAACTGCCTCCTATTAAGGACTTGTTTCGATACAGGTGTCAAAAGTGACGCGTTTGTTTGAAGAAACGTCACTTTTGACACTTGTTTGACACTGACATATCCATTCCATATCGTTTCAATCTCTAGTATTTGACGTATCTTAAAGTTCGAATATGGCCGATAGACTCAAAAAAACATTCAATATTCTCTTGATTTTCTTCGGGCCTTTCTTTTTAAATCGCCCCCGGTATAAAAAAATATTATCTTTCTACCCAGAGCCCCATCAAATATTAACAACCTTTGATTCATTTAATCATTTGATATTTCCTCTCAGTTGCTTTACTTGTATCATCACCCTTAAGGGATCATCCATTAATTACATCACACGAATTTCTAGGTTTTTTTACCCCTCCTTGTCACACTTGGTCACATTTTGCAAACCCCTCCCCCCCTGGTGTGACGTCACATTTTAGGCAATTTTGTTTTCAACGAGATCGACAATATTAACTCGGCATTCTTTTTTGAATAAAAAAATATTTTTGATATATAAATATTAGTAAATTTATAACACAACGAAAGTTACATCCAAAATCTCATTATTTAACTGTACAGCGAATAAAAAATATAAATTAATTTTCGGTTACTGATGAAGTTAAAGTGACATCACAATGTTTGTGACTCCCCCCTCCCCCATGTCACAACATGTCACATTTTCTTGACCCCCTCCCTCCCCCTAAACGTGTGACGTAATTAATGGATGACCCCTAAGAGCTTTGCTCTTGTCAGTGGAGTAATCGCTAATCATTTCTTTCTAGTGCCATTCTTTTAAAGGATGACTCACGCTACACTGGGCCGTGTCCGGGCCGGAGCTTCCGGCGCTTACTTTTCTATGACGATTATGACAGATGACAGGTGATCACGTGACGCTTTCTATAGAAAAGAACGCCCCGGCACAAGGCGGACACGCCATACATCAAAAATGATTTGCGTTTATGTGTGCGCGGCACGTCTGTACACGCGTCATTGAGTTTCTGAGGGAATCCTGACATGCTCTCAGTAGAGCGACTTACGCACACATTCATGTCGCGGCCTGTCGCGGGCGAGGTAATCCGAATCGGGGCGGGGCGGTGCGTGTCCGTTCTGTATGATAATATACTATTACTTATTCTGTGGCCCCGGAAGCTCCCACGGCCCGATGTAGCGTGAGTCATTCTTAATTTACTCATACGACGCATTATTTTTTTTGGCTGAAATAAGTTATTCTAGGTTTCCCTTCTTCTTTTTTTTTGCTTTGCTTTAGCTTGCTTTTTTGCTTGGTAGCTGTATTACCTACCAAGCATGACCCTTATTACCTAGGTAATATATTTCACTAAAAACCGCCATCTGTATTGCCTGACATATATAACCTCATCGGTCTGTTTAAAGCATTGATATACAATAGAGCTTTAAAGCAAAATATCTGGGAGACCGACCTTTGCTCGGAAAATATATAAAAACTCAAAAATTCGCGTTTTACTAGAGATAAAACCTAACTAGATCGATTTTTCACCCCCGAAAACCCCCATATAGCTAATTTCATCGAAATCGTTAGAGCCGTTCCCGAGATCCCCGAAATATATATACATGTAAATATATAAATTAATATACAAGAATTGCTCGTTTAAAGGTATTAGATAGATAGATATATATTATATAAATTATTATTATATAGATAGGGTCTGTTCGGAAGTCGTGAAATGTATTGGGCCCCATACATTCCACGACTCTTCTCTTTCCGCACAGACTCTACCTAGGCTGTTACTGAAGCGGTGAGTTCCATCGGCCCCATCTTAGGCTCAGCCTTCACTTGCTATCAGTGTGGTGTGACTATAGTTCGTTTTTTTAGCATTAGAAATAATTAAACAATCTTTATGTGTCTTTTAATTGAAAAACACATTTTAAAAATAAGTTACGGCAAATATATAACAATTATGAATCTAATACGATCATTTATATTCTTCTGCTTTCATAAGTAATAGTTACTGATTTTTAAAAAGCGTTTTTCAATTAAAAGACATGTCAAGATCGCTTACCTTCTTTCAAGTTATTTCTAATGCTAAAAAAACGAACTACCTATAGGTGTGACTATATGGTCAATCGCCGGTCAGTTTAAGTATAATACATAATAGAAAAAAAAACAACACTAGATTCCAACTCGTATTTTTGTGTATCTTAAGTGGTGTGAAAACATAGTGGTTGGTTAAGGCAGATAGGTATCAAAACTTGTATTGCCCAGTAAGTCTGACCCCCGTCAGTGTCAAAATGCTTGACTTATATTAGTTCGGAAGTAGAACAAACACGAAGGAAGTTCCAAATAGAAACTGGATTCTGCTATTATGGCTATTATGCGTAGATGGGTACTTTTAGATAAATAAAATAAATAAAATGCTACTTATGCCTACCTACATCCTACATCACAGAATAAGTAATAGTACTACCGTACAGAAAGGACACTTCCTACAAAATCGAAGTTTTACAGCGATTCAGGGTCGAATCATGATATCCCTTTGTAATTTATGGCATCCCTTTCGGCTATTTAGGGTTGTCAAAATTCAAACCATTATCTTATCTGTGGTCGTGCACGCAAAGGGACGTCAAATCGTGTCAACCCTAATAATTTCCCGAAGTCAGGAGTGTCTCCCCACTGCCTACATGAATACATAGGAGCCTACATTACTAATTTTATTTTATATTCTAATGTGATGTACAGTATAGTTTGTCAAAGGACTAGCATTTCAAACATAGACAGAGAGAATCATACTATCTTTGTCTTACACTAGTACTAGTACCCAAAAGAATGAAATAAAGAATAAAGAATAAAGAAAAGGATGAGTATAGTGTTTTTGTTATTATTTACTGACTCATTAACCAACTATAGCTTAATCGCGTAGCTATATCTTTACTTGAAAATAGTTGTGCTCGGAAAACATACAAAAACTCAAAAAACTGCGTTTTCCCAGAGGTAAGACCTAGCTAGATCGACTTTTCACCCCCGAAAACCCCCATATAGTAAATTTCATGGAAATCGTTAGAGCCGATTCCGAGATCCCCGAAATATATATATAAATAAATATATATATATATATATATATATAAACAAACAAATAAACAAATAAATAAACAAGAATTGCTCGTTTAAAGGTATTAGATAGATAGATCAATTTAAATATAAATTTGTAAATTATGAAACAATTTCAATACACTTGCGTGATTGTAATAAGTAATACACAAGAAGTGCACATTTAAAATTACATTCATCAGTGTTTTGTATTCGTGCCTCGGTCATTCACTAATCGGTACACAGTGCTTCTATTTTGCTCCAAAACAAACAGGTAAGACAGTGAATCATTTAAAAAATCCATTACTCTCTTGGTAAAAGAACAGCTTTTGTTGTTTGTATGCTTTCTTGAAATGAAATTTACTTAAGAATTACCCTTTGCCAAGAGAACAAGAGAGCAAGTATGATGAAATAGTAGTTTGTGCTACAAGGGATCAAAATGATATATTTCCGTCAAGGGCGTACATTCATACATTGAATCCTAAATAAAGCGATGTATTCTACAAGAGAATCCCGAACGTAGTAAAAATCTTAGTGTTGACACAATCTGATACTTAAACAGATTATTTAAGCTAAAAAAATAATGTGCAATTAAATGGAAAAATAGTGTCCTAGAACAGAAAAGTGATACTTTGATCCCTCCTAGCAGGGAGGAAAAGTGCCACTTTGATCCCTCCTAGCAGGGAAGAAAAAGCTCTTTTCCGAATAGGTGGTGTGAAAAAAGTTTTTCGTAATGACCTACCCGAATCATAACATAACATTCAGAACGACAATGAGTCTTTTATGCTGGGTATAACGAGTGAATAATATGATTGCTAGTAGGTTTAGAGTATTTTTGTAGCCTTGGAACTTTTTGGCATTTTGCCACCGTAAGAAGTAATGACGCGGAAAAATAATCTGCTGACTTGAAAATATTTACATACCTTTGTCTGTAACTTATATGTATATATCAATGGCTTTTTCTTATTTCCAAGTCAATGAAGTTTTTTTTATTTCACTTCATATAATTATATAATTATAATACCGGTTCTGGCCTGTAACACGAGCAAATAATTAAAACAAAGATTGTAATCCCCTAACGGTGACACTTTAATTCAATTTTTTTTTAATTACGTAATTAAGTCATTAGACTTCGTATTTTTCATACAAATTAAATAGTATCTTCAATGTACGCCATAACCAGTATGCGTTCACTGGCCATAACTTATCATTGTAATTGACATAGCTTGTCACGCCTTACACATAACAAAATGCGCAATACATTGCGTCTTAGAATAAACTTTAAAGTGTACTAAAAATCAAAACAAGTTATTTAAAAAAAGTAGCTGAACAAAATGTAGGTCAAGTCAAGTCAAAATATACTTTATTCATGTAGGCCTAGCAACAAGCACTTATGAATCGTAACATACTTATAAATTATCTTAAGCTAATTATCAGGGCAATTTATTGATGTTATTATTCCATAATACGTAATATTGGATTATTATACAAATCAAATTTAACACAAATTTAAGAATTTCACAAAAGGATCGTCAAACATGAAAAAAAATTGTATAAAAAATACTAGTCTAGAATGTTTCTAGAATAAAATCTAAATGTCAAATAAATAAATAAAAAACACAAAAGAAGTACAAACATCGGAATATTCGGAATATCAATCAGTTTCAGTCAGTTTGAGGCCTCACCTGGTATACAAATATTTATTCATTTATTTTGTTTGATATACATACCGGAGTTTGTGTTACTATGTTAAATATTTGAGTGCTATACATATATTTACATTGTTAGATATTTACCTATTATGTTGATGAAAATATAGAAGTGCTAATAAATTTCGTTCCCCATATTAAAAACTAGGAACTAAAAAACAATCTTCATACCTTCAAAGTTTACACTGAAGAACACGCAAGTCCTATATTTCGTACATCACACAAACTTTAACTTGAAACTGTTCACAAACTTCAAAACGAACAGTTCAAAAGTTAAAAAAAAAACCTGTTCCAATCCCAAATATTTTGTTTTACAAATATAAATACAACTAATGACAACAATTCACACTTTGAAATTTCAAAGTTAATGCACACTTTGAAATCGTGAACCGATGTGAAAGTTCATTCGGAATGTCCCGCCCGAACCTAGCTACGTGTAGACAGCACCGAGGTTCGCGAGATACTGAAGGCTCTATGCACAACCTTCGGAGTAAATAAATAGAACTTGATGCTACTGTTTGTGTTGGGATGCTGAATACTAAAAAGGGAGGCTTTTACCAGAAGTTAAGGCAATAAAATCTACTTAGACTCCGTTTCTGACCAAATAGTAGATCAATTTACATTTTCGACACTACAAATACAAATAAAATGGATAAATTAGTAACCATGGAACAAATCAAATTAGATTTCTGTTATTATTTTTAAAAGTAGAAACTGGACTTTTAAAATTAGTTATAAACCGAAATGTATCTGACTTTCTGAGACTATGTTATATTTTCTTAATTTATTTCTAAGTATGTCAGGTTACTATTGATGATGTATGTAAAACTCACGAAAGCTTTTAAAACAAGCAAAAGCAAAGCATCGTGCTTGTATTAGTGTATTCAAACACGAATCAGAATGATGGTAAGCCTTCAAACTCGTCAATTTTCCGGTTTATTGCATTTAGGAGGGATGCGAACTGAAACTTTGTTATAGAATAATATTTTGTTTACCGAAACGAGACTGCATCGAGCAGGGATCGGATACCGGTATTTTTTGTATGGGAACGGAAACGGTATTTTTTCGTTCTTTGCTAATTACTTCATTTCTAATTGGGCAATCTAATACGAAGTCGTAACCTAAAAACACAACTGAGTCCTACATTTCGAGTACAAAATAATTCGAAAAATATGGTTATTTGTATGTTTTTGCAAAAAACCGGTTCCGATCCCTGGCATCGAGTTATCTTAGTAAGTAAATAATTCAATTCAACATAATAAAAGCAGAAAGCTGTTTTTGTTGCAGATATAGGTACTTTTCTTCCTGGTTTCTGTTACAGTATAATTAAGTGAAAGTTCTCAATTATGTTTCGTATAGTGTAAATAATGGGATTTGTACCTTTAATAATATTTCATTTCATTTATTTATTTCATTCAATCAGAATTAACAGCTCCCAAGTACTCAATGGCTTTACCTATATTACTATTTCTTCCATATTTTTTAAGCAAACAACTGCGTTGAGTTAATATTTACAAAAGCAGTCTTGCTCGCTCCGAAATGTAAGGGGCCCACTGATTAACAGTCCGCCGATACCGGCCTGTCAGTTAGAACAAAAAGTTGACAGTTCCGAACAATTGACAAGCCGATGTCCGGCGGACTGCTAATCAGTAGTCCCCTTAAGAGCGTGTGATGATGCTTCTGACCACAGCTTCTGACATACGTTGTGGTGGAACAGGCCTTTTTGGCTGAAGGATGCGCCGAACAAACGGCCTATTAAACCATTATTTATATTATTGTTCCCGCTAATATCAAGTTAATTATTGCAAAATAAAATTTTGAAACATCGTAGTATCAGTTCCCGTTGTTATCCTGTTCGTTTCTTCAAAATTTTAAGTCTTTACGACAAATTATCAACCTACTTACATACATCCTATGAGTGATATCAAGTAGGATATTCACTGTGTATTTATTAAGATCACAATCCCCTTTCACGATTTTTCTCAAAATAGGTACAGGCCCTACTGCGCATACAGACAGTAGTTTATTTTTTGCCTTACCTCTTCCAAAATAAAGTCCTAACTAGAAAAACTTTAAGGAGGACATTCAATATACCTAAGTGCGTAGCTACGTAGCAGCGGCTACGAAGGCCGTAGCGTCGGTCGTAGACATCTCAAGAAAGGGCGATCGCTACAGCCCTAGTAGCACGGTCGCATTTTTATCGTTTAGAGTCGGACCAAGAAAAGTCTGCAGCGGATTTGTTAGCCTACGCAGTGCAAGAGTCATTTATGCGTCATAATTTCATAGAATTTTGACGTTTAAAGTAACACGTGCACTGCGTGGGCTATCAAATCCGCTGCAGACTTTTCATGGACTGACTCTATCACCATGCCTTTCACGTTCTAACAAGTATTTAAGTGCGAAAGTGACGGGCATAGTGATAGTCGATAAAAATGGAATCGTGCTGAGACCGCAGAATGGAGGCCAATTCAGACATACATGATATTATTTATACCTCTAAACTATCTCACAAGCACGAGAGAATGATAGCAAAATGTTTGACATCGGAATGTAAGTTCGAGTTAGCTTCCTGCTTCATTGAAATAATAATCCTTTCTAAGACGCGAGTTGGCACAGTGGCTGTTAACAGCTACTGGGTAGAAAGCGGCGCACACACTGGACACCCCTGAGCCGCTCACACCGATGTTGCTCCTGGTCGTCTTTACGACGACAGTTTCAGGGGCCCATCTAGTGAACGGCAAGTCACCACCTACCCCGATAACGTGTTGCACTAACAGCATTGTTATGGCAGGTGTCCGGACCTCTTTGCAATAACCCAGTCTCATTTCCCACCCAACCTTCAATCCATAGACCGGTATACTGTTCACTTTTTCTACAATAGGCCCAATGCCTGCTGAGACCGGTTCATGGGTGTCTATTGTTGCACCTGTGAAAGGGTCCCAGCGGGCGTTTTACGTGACATTAAAGCTCTCCAAATGGACTCTACGTGTTGGATCTATATGCCCACGCAAGCATATCAAAAGACCGGGATTTATAGGCCCGTGAAATCTAAAAAGGAGTTAAAAATAATCATTCCTAAACAAAGAATATTATTGTTTATACATAAATCGTTTTCGTTACTTATTGCCTGTAATATTAATATTTTAATGTGTTCGCTGAGTAATTAAAATGCTGTCTCACGTTGCCTCAAAATCTTTACCAGAAATTTTCGGGTTAACAAGAAAGAAACTTGAGCTGGCCAGAATTATAAAGACAAATATAGAATTATAAAGAGGATGAAAGGGGATAATTTAATTTTGCTCTTGAGTGTGTTCCAATTTTCCTTCAACTTTTTCGAGGTACCCATCTCTCAAAGAAAATATCTACGAGATCAAATTGCTGGCTAGTTTCTTTTGCAAATACTAATGACCTAGGTATTCTAGAAAATGCGCTAGAATATCTAGGTAGCTCATTAGTATTCGTAATCGCACGTATTGAGAAAAGATTGAAATCATATTGATTTTCAGTTGTAGGTACCTATTACTCATTTTAGCATGAGATTTTCTTTATATACCTACTACTTTGCGACGTCGTATCGTGGCACAAAAAATTATGTGATCTGGGCCCCTATTCGACATGTGCAACTGTCAAATTTCGCGTCATTTGAAATTCAACTGTTGAAGTTCATTTGAAGTTCATCAAGTGCTGAAGTTCATTTGGTACAAACAATAATTTAACAAAAAACAACTTTGTTTTATTATTACTTTAAGGTTTATAATGGTTTGGTTTGGTTGTCACCTAACTGTGGATTGCTAATGTCAAATTTTGACAAGTAATGATTCCAAATGTAGACTTTTTTCTCTATGACCTTCGGCTCCATCTTGGAGTTTTTGACGTGCGAAAGGGTAATTTATAGCAAAGAGTAAAACTTTTTTTTTTCAGTACGTAAGTTTACATGAATTAATGACATCTTGTGAGCGATAGACTAACGAATGCGCTGTAGGCGATGCGGCGGCGAGTAGTGGAACTTACGTGACAATTTCCATCAATCAAAAAGGGACTACATTGCTGATGGTGGATAAAGGCTATTAATAATTGAATTTTAACAGCAAGAATGCCTTATTGACAAGCGATCTTTTTGTTGAACCCACACCTACACGTCAAATAATGCTTGCTCCACACATTCTCCTATAAACGCTCAAAATTGTAAAAAAATGAAACAATTTACTCATCACCTCTCTCAACTCAAGCTGCCTATTTCTAAACCACGTTAATAAACCACAAGTTGTACCTTAACACATTTCGTAAACCACATATTCAGAAAAGTCCGTATTTTATTACTAAGTGGAACATGAATAGCTTGTATTACTTTTTTGGCATAAAAATAATCTAAATTAGTCAAAATATTTTGACTAAATATTGCGCTACTGCTACCTACTATATAGGTACCTACTACCTTAGTAACTTGGTAACTTTGTCAGTCACCAACTATTTTGATGCTACCTACAAAGAGCATCAAAATAGTTGGTGACTGACAGGTCAGGCTCCGGTCTTGGTAAGTAATATAGTCAAATACAGTAGGTCATAACATAAGACCTAACATTACTACCAAGACCTAAAAGTACCTATTGTTTAATATGTATCTACTCAGAGATGATTTTTAATTAAAGGAGATTAAATACATATATGTTATTCAACTACAAATAAAAAAAATTGATCTATTTCAGTTTACACATTTTTTTTCGTTTAATTTTAATAAAACATTAAAGTTTTTAAGCATTCAACTTTATTTAATTTTCTTCACTTTATTATTTTCTGATATTTAGGTAGGTATGGTGTTTCAGGTTGGTAACAGGAAATAAGAAAACCACACCTCTCCAAAAACTCTGCTGGTGATTCACATCTGTAAGTTTAAATATGAAACATGATAAAAACACTTAAATTAAAAACTTAATGTCTGGGAGACCGAGTTTTGCTCTGGAAACATATAATAACCCAAAAATGCGCGTTTTCCCAGAGATAAAACCTAGCTAGATCGATTTTGCGCCCCCGTAAACCTCCATATAGCAAATTTCATCTAAATCCGTTTAGAGCCGTTCCCGAGATCCCCGAAATATATTATACATATAAATAAATAAATAAATATACAAGAATTGCTCGTTTAAAGGTATTAAAAACTTATAAATAAATTATTAGCCCTAAATCCTGGTAGTGAGTGTAGTGACCTACCAAGTGCGGTAGGGTGCCCTTCTGCAGGCTGGCGGCTTGCCCCGCTGGATAAGAATGCTGATCCGCATCATCAAAAGCATACAGATATAAAGCGCTTTGACAGCTCCTCATAGAGGCAACGCGCGCTAGGCCGCACGCCATAAATCTAAGCTAAAGTCTTAAATTCGAGATCATGAACATGAAATATTGTTCGCTATAATATTAAAATCATAGGTATTAGACCTATGATTTTACTATTATAGCGAAAAGTTAGCAGGAGACGGCCGTGCCGTGGTCGTGATAGGTACAGCATGCGTGGACCAGACAAGCAAACCCTGAATTATGTTCACCTATGTATATTTACTCTTCTTTCCAAGATAATCATCTTTTTCAAAATGTAACCCGTATAATCGGGCTGTATAATTGCCTCAATTTTTTTTACACAAAGTTGTATGTAATCTTAATTCGATAATTAATGATGTTTTACATATTTATCATATACTATTTTGCAAATTTTTCTTGGATATTACGTTGTTTATTTCGATTGACGTGTTTATTATTTTCGTTACTATGACAGCGTTTTTTTTTCTTTTTTGGCATTTACTACAGTAGCCAGTGTCATGTCGATATAAAAACACTTTAAAAATGGAAAGGTTGAGTCCTCAATACAGTGACATTATAACTCAAACAAGAACCATCCAAAGGGGGGTGGGGGAAATTTCGTTATCTGCCTCTCTATCACTCTTGCATATACGAGCGAAATTTAATGGTGGCAGATAACGAAATTGGTTTCGCGGCAGGCCCTCTTTAAACAAACCGCCTTGATTCATCAATGTTATGTTTATTAGGAACAAACGTTGACTGCCGACTGTCCTATATATTATACTACTCTTTGCTGCCCACTTCTAGCGCTGACGGTACACCGCGAAAATCAGTAAAATGCTGCAAATGGTGTTAAAGGTCTGAAAATCGGTACGATTGATCTTTAGGACATTTGAAACAATTTGACCCGAAGCGCCCACAAATAAAAAAAAACGAGAGGAGTTATGACGTCATGTTTTTTTGTATGAAATAAAAAAAAAAATGTTTAGAAACCTATCGTGTATGGTATTAAACGAAAGGGCTTTCTGAGCCAATGCTAAAAATATATCACATAGTTACATTTCAGTCATTTTGTTTAAATTATAATAAAAATAGTTTTCAAAACATACCAAGTTTGGGCTTCTCCAGATACAATACCATAATTTTTTTTTTGTAAAATATACCTCAAATTATCCCTAATATCCTCATATCTAACCCTAATAAAGCAATTTTGAAATTATTTACATTTAGGTTTTTTTTTTAATTTTTCAATTTTACAAAGTGTAATAATAGCCCTGCCGAATTACTCAATACGAGTAATAATGTCATTCGGGTAAAATAAGAGTATTGAAACTTGCTTTTTCTACTCCCGTACTTTTATTTGTCATTTAAAGGGTCGTGCACACACCTTTAAACCCCTAACTTATAGTTATCAACACAAGTCTTTAGTCTATTCCCCAAAAAAATATTTGTGCATACACGCAGTATCTTTTTGGCACTTTTACGATACTTCGTGTAATCACCATTTAAAAAATATTGTATGGAATACATTGTTTCCAACCTAATTTTAATTGTCATTTCTGACAGATGAGTAAACCATAGACATGTTTTGGTTAATGGTACGATTATTTTCATCTTTATAGGGCTGTATCTCCTAAACCGTGCGTCGTAGCACAAAAATAATCAAATTTTCGTTCCCCTTTGAAACTCCTAAGTAATATTTAGAAAACACGAAAAAACAAAAAAAAATAAAGATTTTTTTTTTATAGGGTTGTATCTCCTAAACCGTGCGTCGTAGCGCAAAAATATTAAAATTTTCATTCCTCTGTAAGAAACCCTAATTAATATTTAAAAAAAAAACACAAAAAAGAGATTAAAAAAAAACAAAAAAAACTTTATAATGCTGTATCTCCTAAACCGTGCGTCGTAGCGCAAAAATAATCAAATTTTCGTTCCCCTTTAAGAAACCCCTAAGTAAGATTTAAAAAACACAAAAAAAGAAAAAAAAAAAGAAAAAGAGGAAGAAAAATATTTATAGGGCTGTATCTCCTAAACCGTGCGTTGTAGCGCAAAAATAATAAAATTTTCGTTCCCCTTAAGAAACCCACGCACTGAACAACCTATCACATTAGGACATGAAACAATCATCATCATCCATTTTTATTATTATTTCATTGCATTTCAAAGTAAGTGCTTGGTCGTAGAAAAAGTATTGTATGCAACGTTGTTTAACCGAGTCAAAAAATACTAGTGGCGTCTTTATTAACAATTTTCGGTTGTTGTTTGTTGTTATTGTTACTCACGCCACTCGCCTTTTTTGACCTCTCTTAAACAACAGTTGCATAAAATACTATTACATGTTCCTTTGGTAATATCTAAGCTTTAAGTAAGCAAAAGTTCTGATGAGTGGGGGGTGGAGAACTCGGGAAAGGGGGGACGTTAAAGGTGAGTTTTTTCGGTTAATTCTTTCTTAATTATTACATAGACAATTTTTAGTACGACTTATAGATTCCGAGATATAAGCGACTTTCTGAAAAAAACCGTTATATATTAATTTTATGCTTTCTTTTTAAATATTTAATTGAGAGATTCATAGATCACACTATGTAAAATTGAAAAATAAAAAAAAACCTAAATGTATATATTTTCAAAATTGCTTTATTAGGGTTAGATATGAGGAGATTAGGTATAAGATTAAAGGTATATTTTACAAAAAAAATTTTACCGTATTGTATCTGGAGAATCCCAAACTTAATTGGTATGTTTTGAAAATTATTTATATTATAATTAAAAAAAAAATACTGAACTGTAATGATGTGATATATGTTTGGAATCGGCTCAGAAAGCCCTTTCGTTTAATACCAAACACGATAGGTTTTTAAACAATATTTTTTTATTCCTTACAAAAAAAGATGACGTCACAACTCCTCTCGTTTTTTTTTTATTTGTTGGTGCTTCGGGTCAAATTGTTTCAAATGTTCTAAAGCTCAATCGTACCGATTTTCATACCTTTAACATCATTTGCAGCATTTTACTGAAATTCTCGGTGTACCGCCAGCGCTATATAGGTATACTTGGTCAACCAGATCTTGACAGTAGAAAAAGTCGGCAATTTTGAAAAAAGTAGGCGCGAAGGGATATCGTCCCATGGAAGATTTGAATTTCGTGCCTTTTTTTACTGACAAGATTTGGTTGACCAGCTATATACATATTATACTACTCTTTGCCTACGCCTTTGCTTTAAACTTTTTTTAACAAGTTTTCACAGACAATAATTTGACATAGACACATCAAGGCGGTTTGTTTACAAAGGGGCCTATCGGGAAGTGCGAAAATCGAAACTCAGCTATTTGCCTCTTTATCGCTCGAATATGCAAGAGTGATAGAGAGGTTAGATAACAATATTTCTAATTTCTGACTGTATTTTTCTTTAAATATTTTCAAATATAATTTAAGTTGCGTTGTTTTATCACAAAGTTAAAAAGACTTAAAAGACCACTGTCTGTATCATCACCATCAGATCAACTCGATGGTAACCATAAAAATATTGTATTGTCACCCATATTACATATTATGTACTTATGTAAAATTTCAGCTTCATTGAACACCCGAGAAGTGGGTCAAATCTAGACACGCGGGAGCGTGTCCAGCCA
This sequence comes from Cydia amplana, assembly GCF_948474715.1. Classification (NCBI taxonomy): domain Eukaryota; kingdom Metazoa; phylum Arthropoda; class Insecta; order Lepidoptera; family Tortricidae; genus Cydia; species Cydia amplana. The sequence goes on from NC_086077.1 coordinate 5,576,708, forward strand.
AGTTCAAAGAAAAAGGAACTGGCGACGCAGCAACCGTGTGTAATATTACACCAACCATTTCGAGCTACTTTTGACCCCTTCACAACTTGAAACCTACTTAACCTACACACATGAAATTTGGCACATGTATTCAAGTCCCTTAGCTTGTTCAAAATACACTATTTCATAAACATAGCTCAAACAGTTATTGATAAATTAACGTTTAAAAACCGGCATTTTTGTGACTGACTGACATATAGATCAAAAACCTAACCCACTTCCAGGTGACCTAGAAACTTGAAATTTGGCATCAAGGTAGAGGTAGGTAGTTTTTACGTATAGGCATATAGGTAATATATATTTTTCTGTTAGTTTTTCAAAAACTTGGTTTGTTGTTAAAAACTAGCCAAGACAAATCCTTTATAATTTCAGGATTTTCTACACAGCACAGAACTTGGCACCCATATAGATCTCAATTCTTTTGTCGGCGATTCAACAACGACACGTATTCTCAATATTGAACTTGGCTCTCATTTCACATTTATGTTTTTGTTGGGATTTAATTTGCATGATTTGATTGGAACCACATTGGAACAGACAGACAACCAACGGGACAGATAAAACTAAGTAAAAGCTTGAAAAAATGTGGCTTTTTCAATTTCTATTGCAACTTCAGATGAAAACGGGGTCTCTATTGTTTCCCAAATAGTTTTAAGCCATAATGTATTGTTTGCTCGAATTTTCGTTAGTCATAATTAATTTAGTTCAGAAACGCGTCACTTTTCAGGATTGCCATAAAACAAATCTAACCTAACCTAACCTATCTATAGGATAACCTAACTAAAATCTTGAAATGTTAACGGTTTCAGTTTTATGAGTAATGATAATATAACAAACAATACATTATGACTTAAAACTTTATGGGAAACAACGGGACCCCATGAAAACGTCCTTATTGAAGCATAAGGACCCTTAATTTATGGAAAGCCACATATAACAACCAATTCGAGGCTACTAGGTGGCAAAATACGACTCAATACGTGTAGGTAGGTCAAATACACGAGAGTATTAAAATAAGGATTTATATTTGGCCAAATATTCTTGTGACAAAGTTATTCTTCCTCGCGTTATCTCGATTTTGCCACGGATCATGAGAACCTATTGTTCTCTTGACAATTAATCCCAAGGATTGACGTAGGCACTAGTTTTTCCGAAAGCAACTGCCATCTGACCTTCCAACCCAGAGGGTAAACTAGGCCTTATTGGGATCTGTTAGGCTGTTAAAGTTTAAAGTTACCTACTCGTAAGTCTCGTAACACAACATATAAGTTTCACATAACAAAATTACTTACATATATATATTATGTACATATTACTTTTCTAAAAAAAGGACTGAAATCTAGTGCTGCGAAGAAACGGTATTTTTGTTCGGCTTTTTGTTGCTATTTTGGCATATGGATACATGGTAGAAGAAGTAAGTATGGAATCCTCCTCCGTTTTGCGTGGTCCGACGCACCTGGCCGGGTTTTCGCGATTTTCCGTCAATGTCTGTCAATACCTTATTTCTTACGAACACCTAAAATAATAAGTTTAAAATTAATCTCAATATCTCCAGTTTGCTGTTCATTCAAACTGACAAAATCCAAATTTCTAAGGCAATATACGACCGCTGTCTTATATAAACCATTAAAATTCATCATGAATAACCCCACGTTGCGTTGTTATAAATTTAATTAAATAAATAATTATTTTATTTTATTTATTACAACTAATTAGGCATAGCGTCCAATTTAGAATATGACACAGGCACTAGTTCTTACGAATTTTACCTTAATTTATTAATCAAAGGACCTGAGGTAAAAGTGAGAAGAGGTTAATAAGCAGATGCACCAGCTAGTCGCCGACGCTCCGCTTCCCCCGGGATTAGCCCTTAAGCCTGCACCTAATAGACTGGCTCATAGGGGGCTATGAGCTTGCTGTTGCGTCAATTTTCATTTTTAGAAAAAAAAACTAGTCTACTAACTACTAACAACACAATAAATGCTTATTTTGCCGCATTCTTCACTATCTCTCCCTATTTCACTGCCATCTAACCCAGAGGACAAAAATATAGCTTATTGTGGCTACTGGCTACTCCGTCTTCCTCATGACTCATGCTCATGATATTTTACTTCACCATAAAGTAATTGGTGTAATATCAAATGATATTTTTCACACAAGTTACAAGAAGTTCATTGCTAAGAGCCGGGGTTAGGACCCACGACGATTGGTTTAAAATTTAAACTTTATATATAATTTGTTACCTAGTAATTATACTAAATCTGTTTTCTTTTTGACATTTAGTGGTATATGTATTGCTGTATGTTTATTGTCAAGTTTTTTTAAATTCTGGACAATTGTCATATATTCGTTTTCATGATAGATCTACACCAACGCCACTGCATGTCATGTTCTTGCGGTTTATTTTTATAACGCCAAGATCGAAATTTGACTGTTAACTCCATCTTGCGTCGAGTAGAGGAATCAAAAAACTATAAAAAATAGAAATGCAGTTTACTCTATGCCATAGAATCCCCTTTTAAATGTCATAAATCCAAACATGGCGGCCATACCAATAGACAACCAAGTCTAGCGATGAAATGATTTGTTTACATGAGATTCACTGACAGATAATGATCTTTACCTATTCGACAACCCATGATTGTTCAGATTCAAATGAACTTCAACATGCGACGTCAAAAGTGGCATGTCGAATAAGGCCCCTGGTCATTACCAGAAGATTTTATTTTATTTTATTTGTTAGGAAAACTTACAGCTAGAGTAACAGGTTAGGTAATAACATGTGACGTCCCACGGGTAAAGGTACCTTATGGTAGTTGGCGCTTACGCTATTATTAACGCCGCTCCAATACTATTGCGGTGCTATGCAACGTAAGCGCCAGCCGTCATAAGGTACCTTTTCCTGTGGAGAGTCACACATAGAAACAGTGAGCCAATTACAAGTTTCCACATGTAGAATCTGCGTAGAGTACATGGCGTGCAAAATTACAAATCTAATAATACTTAGGTACTTTACTTACAGTTATATTTTGCTTGTCTTGGTTGACAGGTAGAAAGGGTTAAGTAAACGAGAAGAACAAAAGGAAAAAAAACAGGATAGAATACATAAGAGTTAACAGTGAGAGAAGTCTTGACTCATTTAAGTAGCACTTTCACTCATATGATTCGTACATCACACGTGCAATTCGTGAATTATTTTATTATACATAATCGCCATTCACTTAACACTGCGTCACAAAACTCGTTTCACAACGAATAAACAGTTTTCTTTAGCGAAAAGGAAAATTGTACTTGTCTTAAATCAAGTCCAATTAATCTGGAAAATTCCAGTATTCTTAATTTTGTTTTTAATTTATCCTTTAATTTCAACGTGATCCCTCTTATTAATAACAAGGTATTCATTAAAAAAAATATTAAGAAAGGATTCTAAGGCCGCTTTCGTCGAGGCAAAATTTTATGAATGACGCTACCGTCATTCATAAACCTACCTACGTACCGTCCGGATTCAGGCTACATCAGTAATACTGCTGTATTGCAGCGCGACAATACTGCCGACTGCATAACTGCCACGAATCGAACATCGATCAGTAACGCAATCAGCAGTATTGCCAATACTGGTGCTGTTATGCTGGTTTAGTATAAATCCAAACGGTACCTTTACACTCAAAAACAATATAGCGAGTTACATATGTTACTGGCACGTGAGCTTTTGTTGATATAATGTCATACTTAAAGAAACACAGTCCTTTAACACAACTCTTAAGCTAACTTAGCTCGTTCGCTGCGGCAATTAGTATAACTAATGGTATAACTCATAATTAACCATACTTTGTGTCAGATCTTTCGGTTCAGTGCCGCAGAGAACGTGTTAAAAACTCTAACAATAATTTATTAACTTTCGTTACATGACAAGCGATGTGTGTTAAAGTACATTAATTGCCATAAGAGACAGCTTTAATTAAATTGACAATTAGAAGAACCAGATAATAAATTGTGTAGGTAAATACATAGTACCTATCTGATTCTTCTAATTCTAAAATTGTTTTGATAATTAATAATTATAAACATTTAACACCTTTTCAACTAAAGTATAAAGCAATTTATACGTCGCAAAACATTTTTAAACATGTACATAAGCTAAATCTAGTGAAATAAACTCCCGCGAGTTGAACCGGGCGTAAAGTTGGTTCATCGTTGGTTGGTTGGTTGGTTTGTTCATCATGCCGGGCCCGCCGTACTTGCCGCGGCCGCGTTTGGGTGGCGATGAACCAGCGATGAACAACCTTTTTGCACCTAATGATTATAATTATACTTCTTAAAAACCCGCACGTGCGAAAATTAAATGCTCTGCGATGAGTGTGATTGCGATGTATGAAGCAATTTTGTAGAGTGTGAAGATGTACTAATAGACAGACAGACACAGTTACCTTAGAATTTATAATATACCTAAGTAGCGATAGTATACACGAACTACAGGGTTGTTTGTGGCCATGCAGGTCTCCGTCTATTACGTTCACTTTGTTACTTCGAATGAACCTTAATCAACTCTCATAAACCTTAAATTCCGACGTTTCACCTGAGTTGCACCAGCTGTGGTCACGGAAAGACTAACAACCCAGCAAATGTCAACGGAGATATTAACCTTTTCGACGCCATGTCAAACACAAAAGCTGTCTCTCAGACGCCACGTCATCGAAGTGTCAAAACTGAAATTGAACTTTATGCATATGCACCTAGGTCTATGTTGCTCTGTGGTCTATGACCGATTTATACGTCTTTGGCGTTGAACCTGCGGTGCGTATATATCGGTCATTGGCGTCCAACTACCCGAAATTAAAGTCTATTTTTTAATTCGGTAGACTAAAATGACATTTCTTAGTATGAAATGACATTTTATGTTCATACTATGAACTGTCATTTCAGTCTACCGAATAAAAAAATATATTTTAGTAGCCCCTCGCAACACTCACACCCATCCCGTAGACCCGTTTGTAAAATTAAATATGTGTACAAAACGCGAGAGTTTAAAGTGTTATAATTCTCATAAATCTAATAATAGTAAAGTAAACCTAAAGGTCATTGACACCACTTTGATGTTACCTGATATGACTGTTATACACAATTCATGAATAAATTATGTAAACTATTATGCTTTCACTGTTTAGAAACGCATTAATTTACATAAATAAAGGGATGGTTAAATATACATTTTGATAAATTGGAAATCTCTGGAAACCTAAATTAAAACTGTATTTTAAATCGCTCTTACAATAATCTCAGCATACTCGTATCGTATTCGGGCAGTGAATACCTAAATAATATTGTCTCACATAACATAACAGAATACCGTAAAATGGGGTGAGTAGGTTTCGCGGTGAGAGTTGGGTTGTGAATGGGGAGAGAAGGGATGAAAGGGGGGTGAGATGGGATTTAAAGGCTACTGCTACAAAAATAATGTATTCCAATTTAAAATGGAGGTATAGTAATAAGTACTCATAATAAAAAAAATGGATCCAACAATCTTCCAAATTCACCTTTGTATGAAATCCCATCTCGCCCCAATTACGAGGGATACGGGGTGAGGTGGGATTTCCTGTTTATCGTCAAAGTTATGAAATGGAACTACCCAAAATAAAATAAAAACTAAAATACAAACGTCCGGAACACTTATTATATACACCATCCAGTTTGCATATGTAAAAATAAAATGTTATCGAGGTTTGAATGTCAGTTTTGACCCTACTCACCCCATTTTACGGTACTAAGATGCTGACTTCTAAGGGCCGAAGTGTCACCGATAATTGAATGCTAGTTACGTTCACTGCAGCATTTGTTCGATCAATTGAATTCTTTACACCTACTTAGTCGGCAATTATGTACAAACCAAGTACAAACGCAAGCTATTTGTTGAAGGTCTGTAGAGCCTTAAGGAAATGACATCATCAATCATTCAACATTGTTTTTGACGTCGGGATCGCCCGTATTTTATCGTTATTTTCGTGAGTAACGAAAATTCTTGATCGTTTTTTCGTGAGTAACGAAATTTCTTGATCGTTATTTTCGTGAGTAACGAAAATTCTTGATCGTTATTTTCGTGAGTAACGAAAATTCGTATACTTACAACTAAATTAACTATAGGTATTCAGTTACATTTACATGGGGCTTGCAAATATTCGAAACTTTCAGATATTCGAATATTCGACTTTTTCTGACGACGTATTCGAATATTCGAATAATTATTCGAATATTATAAAAATAAGAAAAGGAACGAGAAATCGGTTTATTATCGTTTTATTCAAAAGCTTTTTTCACATATTGCTAAAACTAAGGATATTTGGCAGAAATCCACTTAATTGACTAGATTTTATCATCCTACTATTTATAAGATGCCCACATTTATAAAAACAAGTAAAACGCCAAAATTAGACGTAATTAATATTTCTAGATACAACTTATTATAAATGCGTCGTTGCGTGAAATAATATAACTTTAACCATCCAAACACCTAGGTATGTAAGATATTTTTCTCAAACATGCAATGAAATGTCGTCGCTCCGGGCGTTATATCAGGCTTCGAAGTATCACGTTTAGGGCGGAGCAACTCCAGAGAACTGTAAAGGAATTTCATACGAAATTGAAGGCCTAGGCCGGGAAGTAATTTTTTTTTTAATTCTAATGTAAACATGGGGTCTGTGTCCATGAACAGACTAAACAGCCGAATTATATATTTTTTTAATATTTTTGGTGAATGAATGGTTATCGGAACAAAATATCCGCGTTAACGCCTGTTATACACGAACGTACTGATATTAAGAATACGAATCTGTATGATTCAATGTGTTGATGAATAAATTTAAAATTTTGTCTATACGTAAGTCACCAGAAACCATAGACAATATTTAAAATCCTCTGCATTTATTTTATTTATAGAAATTTAGATTCTTATTATCAGATTGTGTATAATGGCCCTAATAAGGTTTATTCGAACACTACACTCGCGAAATACGGACGACTTCCGTAAAAAAAAACAATTATGGCGGGATTGGAAGGAAAATTAAAAAACTTTTGTTGTGAAGTTGGATTTTTATTATAAAGATTATAAATTTGTTTTTTTGAGTGGTGTATTTTTTTATTTCATTGCATGTTTGAGAAAAGCACTATACATGCCTAGCCGTGAAAAGCCCTTCTTTCCCGGCGTCTGCAGTAATGTACTATTTTTTTAATAGGTAATTATTTTCCGATTTAAATTAACTTGTAATCACTCAGAAGCCTGTAAAAAGGCCTTTAATTTCATTGTATTTTGAATATTTATTGACTTTATTTGTTTTGGCAAGTTATTATTCCTAATGGTAGGCTAATTATATAATATTGGAATATTTAAGGGAAAAAGTTAGTTGAGTACTGGGTGGATTATTCGTCAGCTAAAGGTGCATGGTTAGATTACCAAGTTGGGCAGGTTTGGTATGATTAAATTTGAGAATTGCGATAAGTGGCAAGGCTTAGACTTCAAAAATTCGCTTATGCTTTGGTTTCCTCCGATAGCGGTGCCGTCATATAGCGGCCGTCTCCATACAAATACTATGACATCCATATTTAGCCGTATTATTTAGTATGGAGACGGCCGCTATATGACGGCACCGCTATCCTAGGAAAACCGATCTTTAACGTACGCTTGTACTGAATAAACAGAATGACCCTTTAACTTGAAACTTACGCACCGTAAAAATAGCATACTTTTTGATTTCGTTTTCTTTTAAATTGAGTTAGGTTTCACTGTATTCACGAATTCTATCGAGAGGAATACAGTAAAAATATTATTTCCTTCGTATTTGGGTACCTACCGTTCCTCATTCACTGTAAATACCCGTAAAACACACAGAAACTGTAACTACAGCGGATGACATAGATTTTTTTATAGTAATAAAAAATATTCGAATATTCGAAACCTGAGCGGCCGAATATTCGAATATCAAAACAGGTCGAATATTCGACAAATTCGAATATTCGAATTGCAAGCCCTACATACTAGTGATTTCAATGCTAAAATTATTCAATAGGGTAAAATTGGACTTTACATGTAAGATCTAAAATAAATGGATTGACAAGACAATAACCTAGCTCGTTGGAGATGAATCCTTTCGTAATTCGTATATTAATTACCCTTTCTATTGTTAGGAGGTACATTATTACAAACACGGGTTATAATAAAATAGATAGGTTAGCAACAACAACTTTATTTTTTTACTCTTAACACACACATGATCGACTCCTACAGTTCTAAAAGTACAAAGTAATAGAAAATACGAGATCTTCCAAGCATCTTGTCATTTACTACAGGTAGGATTTAATATATCACTCTGTGTTAAAATACACAGATTGATTAGACATAATCCCCCTTATTCATAAAACTTTACGGGCCTGATTTAGTTAAAGTATGTTTTATCCCTTTCTTACAAATAAATAAGTCAAAATGACAGATAAGGACAAACGATTATTAGCTAATTGAGGTTTGTAGCGCGTTTATGAATAAAGGGGATACATATAGGGTAATTGGCCAGTAACTGGCCACTTTTAGTAACTGGCCGCCCTAAACTAAAAATGAATTCTATTCACCTATAAACAGAAATCATTTTAGTATAAGGCGGCTAGTTATTGAAGGCTGGCCAGTTATTGAAACCTTATATTCTTTATAGTTATATAATATATTTTGTATTGTTTTTACCTATGTGTCTTTATATTCACTTTTATATTCACATTGTAAGTAAGGAACCAAAAATTTTATTTGAATAAAGAAAATTATAATATTTTAGATAAAAACTATACGTAGTTTCCAGTGTAAAGTGTCATTCAATAGAACTTGCTAACTATGTAAACAAACCGCCGTACTAAAATTGACACTGAATGTCAATTTACTAGTAACTTTTGTTTACATAGTTAGCAAGTTCTATTGAATTAGGTAATAGTTACATAATTGTTCACTATGTAGTTGTCATCCAATCCCAATAAATTGATTGATTGATTGATTGATTGATTGAATCCCGTTCTTTTGTTTATATTAAATGTTCAGTTTCCTGGCGCCATCGCTAGGCACAGCCAGTAAGAATGTAGGCTTTCCTTTGTATTCACTCAGAATTCGACTTTTGAGTTGTTCTACCGCGGCGTTCTTTACCTGAAAATAATAAAAAGAATATTATAATAATCTAGATAAAATATTATACGCGCAACGATATTACAGTTGTTCTTTATAAAATAACTTGGTACAATAGCCTAGATACCTTATACAAAACGTGCCCGATCGTTCGTACCCTACCTCATTATGCCGAGTAAGCCTTCAAAAACTAACAAAGAGATCCCGACATTTTGTAAAATATAATATTTTTTACAAGCTTTTACCGCTTTCACTCCGCGATTTCGTCGCTTTGCTACAGGTAGCTAAAAGTACATCCGTTCGGCCCCAATTTTGGGGAAAGCCATAAGCCGCGCGTGGCGCTGTCGCCACCTAGCGGCCATATCTGTGCTGATCGTAACAGACGCGTTTTGTTAGAGAGTGAGTCTTCTGTACCTAGTACTATTATTTATTCTGTGCTTTTACTTAACTTGCATTGTACAGTCAGCAGCAATAGTTGCTAAGCGGGCGAGGTGTTCAACATGATCTTGACGCGACTTTATTGTTAAGAGAATAAAAGCTCGTCAAGATAATTTTGAACACCTCGCCCGCTTAGCAACTTCTGCTGCTGACTGTATGTACCTATGTAACTAGGTATGTATTTTCGTACGGGTCAAATCTTGTGAGTAAAATTTTACCCACATCCCGGTTTCCGATGAAGTTGAAAATGTTCAACTGTGTAAATCGGGTGACAATGCAATATTATGGTAAATACCTACCATTGAGCTGATCAGATGATGGGGACAGGAGGTGGCCATAGGAACTCTATGATAAAACAACGCAACCTAATTGTGTTTGGGGTTTTTAGAAATGAATATTAGTTGTCTGTGGAAAGAAAAGTACAGTCAGCGATGAAAGCTTGTAAGTACCCAAAAAGGAAATTTTTGCCAAAAACTTATTTACTTATCCCTTAACATTACAAAATGAAGGTAAAATCTTGAACCGATACCGATTACTTTAGGAAGTTTAAGGGAGCTTAAACTGTACGAGTAGGTACGCGCTTATTAGTGTTGGCATTTTTTTATTTGCTGTCGAATTTTTTTCTTCATATTTTGGTAAAATGTGGCGTTCCTGATTTGGTCCAATATAAGCGCAATTTCACCTAGGTCTTGAAAGACATTCCACTGTGTTACAAAGATGTATGGTATTCGTAACCCAGCGGAAAATTTCATACACATTTATTTCGACAATTTTCGTATCTATTCCGCTCAAAAGGAGGACTTCTTCAAAGCTACCAAATTGTATAATTCTAACGGAAATAAAAAATACCCACCATTTTTAGATATAGCACCTGTGACGAGTAAAGTATTTTTAACTAAATATTTTTATTTCCAATAAATTCTGGGAACGGAACACACGTTTTAGCTTATGGAATAATAATAGATATATTTAGGTACCTATACATTAAGTAAAACTTGTACAAACAACTTCGATAATATCCCTTCTCCCTCCATAAAACAATGTCTAGACATATTTTTCAAGGACAAAAAGGTTAAATATCAGTGGAACCTCGATAACTCCAACCTCGATAAGGCGATATTCAAAAATTCAAAAAAAAATATTAATTTCAATCAATTTCAAATAATCCTCCTTAACACGAAATAAAACGCCATTTCCTTTCCTTCAAAGCCCGAAACCTCCATAACAAGAAAAAGTTAACCTCACTAAGACGAAGTAACCAACGATTCCCTTCACGGCTAATCAGGACTTTTTTACCTCTATAACTCGAAAAATTCATTTTGACCTCTACAACTCGAAAAAATAGTCTAGTATTGTTTTACCACCTCTATATCGCGAAGTTATTTACTAACAAACCTCTGTAACTCGAAAAAGATAATAAGACTGGACTCTCTGCGTTTCTATAATTACCTCTCTAACACGAATTTTTCATGTGTTTTACCTCTGCAACTCGAAACCTCTTTAAGACGAACAAAAACCTACAAGAACCTTCCTAAGTCAAAAAAAATAAAAATTAAATTAAATTTAAACTGTTTATTATAAATAAAATTTACAATATTTATGAACCGACTTAACCTAATCTACACTAGTCGATGCTCTCTATAAGACAAAACCTCGTTAACACGAAGTTTTTGGCGTTTCCCTTGATATTCGTGCTATCGAGGTTCTACTGTATATGTATTTAGGTACAAAACGTTTAAAAGCTAATAATATTCAGACTCAAGATAATCTGTTTTAACGAAGGTACTTAAGTACTTCCCACGAAAGAAAGTTTGGGCTAAGGGCGTCTGAATACTAATTAAATAAATACGTTTTATGATTTAAGTATTTACTAGAAATATTTAAATAAACAACAACTTATGGTATTAAGTTTAAATCTAAGGTACGTATTAAATATTATAATACTGATTTGCGGTAGGTATGTTTTTAAAAGCTTATTTATGAAGATGAAGCTTTACATTCACCACTTGCTTAATTACTTACGGCCCAATTCGAACAATGCTTATAAGATGTCACATCGATACCGATCATTCATTCTCAAAAGTGACGTTTTTGGTTGAAGAAATGTCACTTTTGACACTGACAGATCGGTATCGTATCGCTGTCACATCTTATAAGCATTGTTCAAATTGAGCCGTTAATCATTTTTTATGCTTGACAGGTTCATGATTTTAATTTTACGTTAGCGATAGTGATCCAATTAAATTTATATTCAGCTAAGGTAAACGTACTAGTGCTCGACATGCTAATGTCCAATAGATGGCACCCTGCTGTCACCTCTATTGCCAATGACTTAAGTTTTAAGATGGCAGTACTGGGTCCGCGTCGAGCACCAGTACGTTTACCTTACTACTGACAAAGAAACCTGTCCTAATAAGCTTAAAATAAATTTAAAAGTGGAAAAATTACTGCCTTGGGTGAGTCTTGAACTCACGGCCTCTGGCTGGATCAAGCCAAAGATCTCTCTGGATCTGGAGTTCAAGTCTCACCTAAGGCGGTATTTTTTCCACTTTTAAAATTCTAAACTCAATAGCATCGTTCGGACGTTCGCAGACGTTTCTGCTTGTTAAAAATTTACATGTACTAATATCAGCACGTCCCTGTTTTCAGTCACCATTATTTTATAGTAACCGATATTAGAAAGCAACTACTCTTATGGTAATAACGATATGTGAATTCTTTACAGGAGTTTTGCCTCCTAAAATGTTTGAGGCAGTGAAATAAATCTGAGATTCCATAAGTTGACTTAAAAACGAGATACGTTACTTAGAATCCCATTAAAACGTCAGAATAATAAAACACAGGTCATTCATGAGCCGTTACCTACTCTTAAGAGCTCTTAAAAATACATGACTCAAGTTATGCCTTTCCGAACATCTGTTTGAGCTTTTAAATAAGGCATTTATCGTGTTGCTATGCTATATTTTCTGTGAAATTTGTCGTAAATGGGCCTGGAAGCGTATCATGGTCGCATATTTATCACTTGTCATGTCATGCGTCTCTTTCGCACTTACATACTTGATAGAACGTGACAGGAATGATGACAGATGATAAAAAACCGACCATCTTAGAGCCCTACTGGTCGTGTTTGTTTATGAATTTACTCGGGATAATTGTAAACTCGTTACCCAATATTATTCCTTTTAAAGATAATTTCAAAAAGGAATTATTTATAATAAGAGTTCACACTGAAGCGTGACGGAGTATTTTTGAAGTAGGCAGATGTTTGTTGTTCTGTGAAATTTGATGCCCTTTTCGGGAACGAGCTATAAGCGTGCAGTATAATATGTGCTAGCTATGGATAAACCAATATATGTATCTACCTAACACAATGGCATTTCTTGTATCAGAAAGCTGAGAATTCGCAAATCCTTGTAGAAGATGGCATCTATCTCGGTCTTAAATCTTCTCGGGGCAGAGGTGTAGGGTTGGAGCTGGTCTACCTAGCTTTATTTGACGTTCATAAGCGCATTGTAATTATGCCTACTTGAATAAACTATCTTTTATCTTTATATCGCATCTCTGTCTCACAGTCATAACAGATTCGTAATAATATAATAATAACGGGTTCCTCGCTAACTCTGTAAAATTAGCATATCAAATATCAAGTTGTATATGTATGCTGGGTGGTATGCGTAAGGTAAACAATGTGGGAAAAGGAGTGGAGAGACAAGCCTCCCGAAAGCCTGGGCGCTATTATTATCAACCCTACAGTGAAACCACCTGGCTTTTTAATGCCTAGAAAAGAATGGTGTCAGCTCACAGCTGAATACTCTAAGAACCGGTTGTGGACGCTCACGAGCGTTCCTGCACAAATGCGGCTGGGTGGAGTCTCCGAGGTGTAAGTGCGGTGCTGCGGAGCAGGATGTCGCGCATATCATTCGAGACTGCGCGCTACGTAAATACGACGGAGATCCAGCAGACTTGTTCACCCTTGACGGCGACGTTATCCAATGGATGCAGGGTTTAACCATAAGCCTATAAACGACTGACAATATGCCATACGATTAAATAAATAAATAAATAAAATAAATAAATAAATACGTCATACGTGAACAGGGTAGATTTTGGAGCATAGTCCACACCTGAGTACAGTCACGCTCCGAGATTGTCACGCCATTTTGGATTCTAGCTAAATTGGACTACTAATTTAGCTAGAACCCTAAATGGCGTAACAATCCCGTGTGGTGACTGTACCATGATAACGTCCGAACCTTCACTGCCAAAAAATGCCGAACACGAGTGCTTAAAACAGGATGCATTAAAAAATACACTTTAGGTAGGTATGCATATTAATAACAAGCTTTCACTTCTCGAAAAATCCTTCCTTTGCCTTTAAAGTACACACCAACAAAGTACTAAGCATTCAAGGCAGGGATCGGATATCGGTATTTTTTGTACGGGTACGGAAACGGTATTTTTTCATTCTTTGCTAATTACTTCATTTCTAATTGGGCAATCTAATAATACGAAGTCGTAACCTAAAAACACAACGTAGTGCTACATTTCGAGTATAAAATAATTCGAAAAATATGTTTATTTCTATGTTTTTGCAAAAAACCGGTTCCGATCCCTGATTCAAAGTACAAACAGGGCAAATACATCAATCAGGAAATCATAAACGTGTAGGTACCTATTCAGAAAAGTGAATAAAAAGCGGCCAAGTGCGAGTCGGACTCGCCCATGAAGGGTTCCGTATTTAGGCGATTTATGACGTATTAAAAAAAAACTACTTGCTAGATCGCGTTCAAACCAATTTTCGGTGGAAGTTTACATGGTAATGTACATCATATATTTTTTTTAGTTTTATCATTCTCTTATTTTAGAAGTTAGGGGGGGGACACACATTTTACCACTTTGGAAGTGTCTCTCGCGCAAACTATTCAGTTTAGAAAAAAATGATATTAAAAACCTCAATATCATTTTTGAAGACCTATCCATAGATACCCCACACGTATGGGTTTGATGAAAAAAAAAATTTGAGTTTCAGTTCGAAGTATGGGGAACCCCAAAAATTAATTGTTTTTTTTTCTATTTTTGTGTGAAAATCTTAATGCGGTTCACAGAATACATCTACTTACCAAGTTTCAACAGTATAGTTCTTATAGTTTCGGAGAAAAGTGGCTGTGACATACGGACGGTCAGACAGACGGACAGACAGACGGACAGACAGACAGACATGACGAATCTATAAGGGTTCCGTTTTTTGCCATTTGGCTACGGAACCCTAAAAAACACCAATCTGTGCGAACCATTACATCTTCCCAATCAAAGCATTCGATTTTGATCCAAAAACTAGGTCATAACATATGTTATGTGACAAACTTCAAACGACATATGTATTTAAATAAATCACCAATAAATCCTCTTTCAGTGCGGATTTGAACCCAGGGAAAAAGTATTTTCCCTAATAATAATTTACGCATGTAGAAATACATCGTTTATCATTTTGGAGCATGAAAGGGGAATGAGGAAACGATTATAGCTAAATATTAATATATAAATTTACTAGCATTTCACGTAAGGGAAAAAATGTAATTGAAATCAAACATTTATGCTTCTATCAAGGACTACGACTACCGGGAGGCCGTGGCCCAGGTCGAAGCGTCCGATATGTCATTTCCTATGACGGCTGATCGCTGATCTCGTGGTGCTTTACATAGAAAACGAAGCGCCGGAAGATCCGGTCCGGCCCTGGCCCGGTCTAGCGTGAGTCATCCTTTAAGCTGACATTTTGCGTGAGCCTTCACGTGGCCTTCACATACAAACGGAGTTTCGCTCTCAGTTTAAAACTACGTGGTGGATTGTAATGAAACATTGCACATACAATGACATGAGGTATATCTAGTCCTGTAATAAGTTTATAACATTAGGTCCAGTTTATAAAACAAACGAAATAGAGCAAAAACAAGTTTTGTATGAAAAACTTAAATTCGCTGTATTTTTTTAACTATGGTATCTGAAGCTACATAAGTGTAAGGCCTTAGTGGACGCTCGAAGCAGAGCGTTCGGCGGGGCGTGCAGCGTGGCGTCGGGCTCACAAGTGATTTGAGCAGCGTGCACTAAGGCCGCTCCTATACGCTCGCATTTGTTTAACATGCACGCCGCACGCCCCGCCCCACTGCACGC